>NC_141703.1:45681552-46881552 GCF_971803275.1 Cyanistes caeruleus
CCTGTCTATACAATAAGGATCTTGTCTCACTCCAACCTTCACAGTGATCCTCTCTATAACATAGTTAAAGTTTTTTGAATCAGTTTACAGAAAGCAACAGCTTACCATGCTTATCAAACAAATGGAGAAGACCAAAACATCTTGTAGGCAGAGCTTTGCTTTCTAGGGTACTGAGCTGTGTATTAAGACCAATATTAAATATTTAATATTAAAATATTAAATATTAAAAAATTCAAAGGGAGTTGAGATTATTACATGGAAGATGGAGTGATTTATGAAGTATAACTTTTCCACTTGTGCCAAGTACTTTGCATATATGCAACTGTGTCCGTTTGAATTAAACTAAGAAAATATTCTTTGAGAATACAAAATTATATTCTATCAATATTGAGATTTGCTTTAAAACAGATCTCTTTAAATTCACTACCTTTACTTCACAGATCATAAGGGTGACAATTAAGAATTCTCCTTTCCCTTACTGATCATTCATCAATTGAGTTACTTTGATATTTGTTGTTTTGCAACTTTTAGCCTGAGGAATTATTGTTTCCCTGTGTAGCAGCTGCAGAAACAGATGCTGGGTTTGGTTTGCTGGCACACATCCAAAAAAGCTTAAATGCAAAACAAAAATTATTTCTGGCCTATTGCCAGGTGGTCCCACTTTTCCATCTGCTGGAGAGATTTTAATTTGCAATCACTTAAAAAAAAAAAATTTGTGGACTTTGTATTCCTATTTATTTTTAAATGCATGCTTGACAGGCAGACAAATTTCATTTTGGCAGCATTCTATAGTTAGATCACCTTCTCAGCAATGTTGGGACTCTCTTCAAGCAAGAATAAAAAGTATTTTGTGTGGTGTCTAGTGAACCAGACTGACAAGTATGATAAACATGGCAGGAGGTCCAAGGCCACTTTGGATGGAAAAAGCAGAAACTTCCACCTTTGAGAAAGGCTCACACTTGCAAGTTCAGCAACAATATGGAGTCTTTCCAGACCCTGAGCACAAAAGTTATGCTTGGAAAAATATTAAGACACAATGAGGATTTTTTTTTTTTTTAATTAAGATTATAAATGAAAAAAATAAAAATTGATTTCTCAGTACTAATGAACAGATGAAATGCAAAATTATGGCTGGTTAATAGTTTATCATGCTAACATAGAAAGGGAGCAACAATATATCCCCTGAAATTTTCTCAGGACTGTATTTTCAATGTCTCCAAAAGATCTTGTACAAGTCTTCTGATAGCATTCTTGATGGCCATTAAAACTGACCACATCAATATGATAAATAAATATATAGATGAAAAAAATTCCCACTAAATTAAAACAAAGAAAAAGAAAACAAAATTAAGATTTCATTCAACAATTTTATTTGCATGAATTACACGTATTCTGTTATCAGTTGTTGTCTACATTTATTCAAGTGTCCTTCAAACGTTATAATTCCAGAAATCTCTATTTCTGTACATCTATGCTCAGGCACTCCAAGATGAACCTTGTATCTTAAAAAAACTGTTGAAAGTTAAATTTATTGGAAAAAATTGCCTAGATTTATTGAATAAAGAGTATCAAAATAACATGCTTCAGAAAAAACTCATTTTTGTCTGTAAAACTGATCTGAAAACTTCCAGGAGTTTCCTTTAGATTCTTTAGAAAATCTTTCTTCTTACATTCCTACTTCTTTTTCATGTGGTCCTGTGGCCATTCCTTCATGTTGTCTAGGTAAGTTTTTATAACAAATGTCCATATGCAGGACCTAATGATCCACTCTGACTATCAGGTGAATTACCTACGGCCTCGAGTTTTCATAAATTCTCACTTTGAATAGGACTGGATGCTTTCTAAAGTAAGGCCACTACAGCTTTCTTGACAGCTGATGATATTCTCTGTCCTAGGATTTAGAGAGGAGGCAAGGGACAGAGGTATTTTTTTTAAATTAATTTGCATTGGTGCAGAGCCGTATGAACACACTGCCTATTCCAATACAAAGCAGATTCACTTTTTTTGAGGGTTCATAATCTGTAAGTTGCTCATCAGTCTTTACTGGGGTTGGGTTGAGACAGTGCGGTCACAGTGAAGTAGAGGTGGTGATCCTGACCTAAAATCTAGAAAGTTTGTGCAAACTATGGTGACAGAATGTCCTCCTGCCTCATTTGAACTTATTCACTGCAGGAGTCTTAGATGTAATTACGCACCACAGAGAGAAAGAATATCTTTTAAAGTACTTTGGTGAAAGTGTGCCATACAATATGTTAATACCTTGCTTTCAGATTAGAAAATGTTTAAAAAACCCTTAATTTCCAATTTCTGTAATCATGTTGCTAAAATTGAAGTAACTGTTGGGGAACTTGACTGCAGAGAGATACAGGACTAAAATGCATTATATGACTGAATATACGTAATGGACCCATCAGATTCTGTTTGTGTTCCCTCACTAATGGGAAATTCAACCCTGCTGCACATTTCAATGTCTTTCTTCTGTACTAATCTGTCTTCCAAAGACAGATGGCTTTTGCAACTTGTAAACTTTTTTCTCCTAAAATTGATAAATCATCTGCACAGGAAAGTTTCTCTATTTCTGCCACATTCAGAAAGAAAAAAACAATGTGAAAACATTCTTCCTTCCTACCCTGCCCCAAAAGACTATTTGTCCTTCAAATTATCTCAAAGGAACAGTCATAAGGAAATGCAAGTTCTTAATATGTCTTAAGTGGTACTATATATTGCTAAATACTTCCCTTGCCAATTGTATTCATTAAAGAAGCTCTTAATCTTATTGGAATAAGGAGAGCTCTTCACACTTAAGATTTTTGTGTCTCCTCTTTTTGTTCCCTCTGGGATTGGTACTCTTCCAATTTATGGCCAGCTAGACCATTCTTGACTGTCTGCCATTTCTACTGCCTTTGCAATGACTTAAATGATCTCCCATCAATTTTTCTAAGAGTTAACCTTCATTTGCTATAGGGACATGAATATTTAGATTTCTAGAATATGCACTGTCTTCTTTATCCTCCCTTTTTATTGCAGGGATAACAACAGCAATTTCATATACAACAGATAATTCTTTCATTAGGTCTTCTTCCTTTCAGCACCAGTAAAAGGGGAACATGTGATATCAGACTCACAGAATCACATTGTACTGCTTTATTTTTGGGACACAGTTAATTTTTTTCATAGTAGCTAGTAAAGAACTACGTTTTGGATTTGCGACACAATAGCAGAGCTGGTAACAGAGCAGTGTTTTAGCTATTGCTAAGCAGTCACAGCCTTTCCAGCTTCCCAGACCGTCCCACCTGGCTGGGGTTCCACAAGAATCTGGGAGGGGACATAGCTGGACAGATGACCCAGGTTGATCAAGGGGATATTCTGTACCATGTGGGGTGCTCAGCATGTAAAGATAGGGGAAGGGAGGGACATTCCAAATTACGCCATTTTTCTTCACAAATAACTGTCACATGTGATGGAGCCCTGCTCTCTTGGAAATGTCTGAACATCTGCCTGCCTACCAGAAGCAGTGATTGAATTACTTATTCTGCCTTTCTTGAGCAGTCCCTTGTTGGAGGATCAACTGAGTGACTGTGCGGGACTTAGCTGACTACCAGAGTTAAATCACAGCACACATAAATCAACAGTGTCTGTGCAGAGACCCTGTAGAGACAAAAACCTGAGTCTCAAGCTGCAAGGAATAAAGTGCAGTTAGAGACCATTGAAGAAAACAGAGGAAACACTACTGAAGGAAACATCAGGGACAATGACAAGGAAAGCAGGGAATGTGCCTTCTGGCAGCAGCAGGAGGACTCATTACCCACCTGCAAATTTTCCACTTAAAAAAAATATGTATTACCCTAGGAAAGGTGAGAAGGAAGAGTACTCAGAATGGAAACACCTGTGTCCACTTAGATTGAAGCAAGTGTGTGCAAGGAATATGGTGGCAAACGATAGTGACTAGAGACTGTGCCCTTAAGGGATATGTCCAACCCTTTGCCAGCTCGACTTGATGCCCTAGAATTTTTGCTGCATGGTCAAAACTCATACAATGGGTTTTGATGAGAGATTGCTAAGGCCTTTCTAGTCCTCCAACTATTAGCTCACGTAACTCACAATGTGTCCTCACAACAAAGGTCAGCAGCATCCTGAGATGCATTAACAAGAGTATCACCAGCAGATCAAGGAAAATAATGCTTCTTCTCTGTCTAGCACTGGAGTAAAACATTCAGTGCTGTGTTTCCTACTACACAAAGGCATGGGTACACTGAAGTGAGTGCAGCAGAGATGACCTACATGGTAAGAGGCCATATAAGGAGATTCTAAGATGGGCAGGCTGGAGAGGAAAAAGATGATGGGAGATCTTATTGCTGTCTACAGCTATGTAATGGGAAGATGTAAAAACAATATAGCAGGACTTCTCTCAAAGATTTAGGAATAGGACAGAAGCCAAAACACTTAAAATTCTGACTACATATAAGAAAATCCTTTTTTTGTGATGTGGGCGATCAAGCCTACAATCTGCCCAGAGTAACTGTAGAGCTTACACATTTGGAGATACTCAAAGCTCTAAGCTGGATGAGACCCTGAAGACCTTTGCCTTACTGGACCACATCCGAAGTTGGCATTAGAATCTACGATATTAAGATGCTCCTTCCAATCCAAATTATTTGTGCTTCTGTGATTCCACATTCTGCTTTCTAACTTATATAACACTTACGGCTATTGCCCTCTAAATATAACTTATATTGGTGTATGTCTCTGTGAGAGTCTGAGTGACAGGTACGTTAAACACGCATAGTGGTGTTGAATTACAATTACGTTTTTTGGTCCTTAGTCCCCCCCAAAAAATTTCCACCTGTCTTGTAGGAGGTATTGTGTGGCTTCAATACAGAAGTGAAAATTTATTCTTTTGATGTGTTATATATAAGATTGGATGAGCTGACAGAATAAACTCTGTGTTTAAATTTAGACAGCCTAATCTGATTATTTATCAAGTGTAACTATTTTTGTCTGCAGGTTTTGCTAAATCCTAGTTGAAGGTAATAGTGACTGCCTCCTAATTCACTTAAATGGACTAGATACTTAAAGCATGTATGGAATTGCTTCTTTCTAACCTTATTTGGAGGACTGTTCCCTAATATTGTGAATTTTGTGTTCACTAGTAAGAAACAACTCAAATTAGGAATCTTATAAAACAGCAGATGTTCCTCACAGGGCTATTCAAGTCAGCAAAAAAACTAATATTAATGTACATAAATGAATATTTAATTTGAATTTTCTCCTTTACATGCCTGGATAAATTCTACTAACCATGAACTAAACTGTGCTACCCCCTTCTAGCTATGCATTAAAATATAAATGCATGTTTTTCATATCTCTTCTTTTAGATATTAACTTTATTATATTATAGAAAATACTATCTATAAAAGTATATGCATAAATATACAATACATATTATGGAAGCTTTTTTAAAGTGTGTTTTTTGGGTTTTTTTTAAGATACCACTCATTGGTGACTTGCAGACTAATAATCATATAAAATTAGATTAGCTTCTTTGATAGAAAATTTCTCAAAAAATAGCATAGGAAGTTTTCCTAAAGTAAAATTCCTAAAGGTAAAATTGATTTAAGTGTTATTTATAGAATAGTATATCTCTATGCTGTTTTTAATATCAACCAGAGATCACACAATCGAGATCCTAACCTGCTTTCTGCTAAATAAATATGCCCCAGGATACTACTAATGTATAAAGATAAAGTGAACTTCAACATCACGATGGTCCTGTATCTTGGAAAAGTGCTTGTGTTTGTAATGATTGCAAATTGCTCCCTAAAAAGAGATATTTTCGTGAAACCTGTTCTCAACTCTCTTTAGCCATAGAAAATGTTGGACTCATAGCTGTTTCATCTGGTGTTATTTTGCATACTATCATTTGGAATGTTTCTGTTCTAACAAAGTCCATGCTTGGAGATAGGACTGCTGCAGTTTTGATCTGATATAAATAAGAATTAAAACCATACAAATCACAGAGTATGCTGTTTTATTCTAGATAGCTCAGTAAAAGTAATTCATCCCCACTATGTCTCTCACTGGATTTAGGTGTACCCTTGAATTTGATATCCCCCCTAGAAAACAAACACGTTTTCATGAACTGCCTAAAGTTGAAATCCAAGGCAAGGCTTAACTTGATGTGAAGTTAAAAGTGATGTAAAATAAAATTGCTCACCTCCTGCTAACTGGTGCCTAGCTCATTCCCAAGCTGCAGCCACTCACTCAGCCAGCTCCTTGTAGCTGACACTGAGCATGACATCACATTATATGGAATATTCCTTTGTCCAGTTCTGGTCTTGGCTGTGCTCCCTCCCAACTCCTTGTGTTAAGCGTGGGATGAGTGCCCTATTCACTGGGTTAAGAACTGACTGGATGGTTGTGCCCAGAGAATGGTGGTGAATGGAGTTCCACACAGATGGTGAATAGCCATGAGTTACCCAGACCTCAATATTTCAGCCAGTACTGTTTAATAACTTTATCAGTGGTCTGGATGAAGAGATCAAGCGCAGCCTCAGTCAGATGACACCAACTGGTGTGCTTGATCTGCTCGAGGGTAGGAAGGCTCCACAGAGGGATCTGGAAAGGCTGGATTGATGGACCAAAACCATCAACCTCTTCTGGTTTGGGGTGGCAGATGAAGTCCTTGGGGCATTGCAAATGGCAGTAAGTTTGCCATTTAAGCAACTAAGTTAACACCAGCTTGCTGATAGACAAATTTTAAGTTTCTGTTTTGGGTTGCACTTCAAATTAATTCCTACTTCTAACAGGGAATAATTGCAGTCTTCCTCTGTTAATTTACTTGCTTACTCAGTTTATTTTCAGGATCCCACATTTTGGTATTTCTTTCCAAATATTCTCTGATGTTGGTTGCTACTTTATAAATTTCAGATAATTGTTCCACATGTTCCATTTTGAAAGTGATAGTAAACATTCTTAAATTCATATAGCTACTAAGCACGAGCAAACACACACATGGAGTATCACACTTGTCTCTTGTTAGGTCCTAGTCTGTATTTGCCATACTTATGAAGTACTTATAACTATATTAGGCAATGAAGTAATAAATTAGTTTTTAGTTTCCTGTAGGTTATGTATATTTCACAATGTTAATTTGTGGATCTAACCTTGAACTCATACCCTCCAGAGGCACTTCTCTATATAAGAACACAGGCAATTTTAAGTTGCCAGGATGAAGTCTGAACTTGTGGAAACAAAACCAGAGCTAAGTCTCAGTGTGACAGTGGACTGGACTTTCATCAATGTCCCTAACCTTATTCTAGAGAAACAGAATCCTTAGATACAAACTTGTGTTTTGGTTTGTTTGGTTTGGGGTATTTTATGTACAGTTTTTTTAATGCATTTGATAATTGCTGGTGTATATTTAAGCACAAAAAACAATAGACAGGCTTAGCTATTAATTTTGAGGATTTGCATTGTTTTTTAACTTGTGGTTAATTCTAAAATAGAATTAATAGTTCCTATAAGCCTACATGGAAAAATTTTTAGAGACAAGTAATAGTAATGCTATTAATAGTAAGTAATGTTTCTGTGGTTTTTTTAGACTAAGTGTAGCTGGGTATGATGACAAGCTTTCGGGCATGCAAGCCCATCATCAGGTTTAAATATAGAAACAGAAGCCTTCAAGCTAAATATGGGGTATATATATATATATTATATATATATATGGGGTGCTCTGGGTTTAATTTCATTGCTTTAATCATTTGGACAAATTGAAGAGAAGCACCTAGCACTGGTGGAGCTGAGGGAGATGTGGGTGAGATCCCAGCTCCTAACAGAAAGGCAGTTAATTATTACTTTTGGTATAGTGAAGAGTAGGATGAAGTCTAGGCAAAATGAGAAAGCAAACTGGTACCTCTATTGAGTCTGAAATTTTTAGTAACAAGTACATTTATAATTCAGTTCACAGGGTTGTTCTTTGGAATTACTCTGTACGTCACATTTGAATCGGGATTTAATGGACAGAGGGTGAAACCTCATAGCTGCAATTTTTTGAAATTCATCTTTACTGTTCAATTTTCTCAACTGCAGCATCAGAGATTCCATGAGTACATGTGGCATATGGAATTAAGTGAGAAATAGGGCTTTGTATGTGTGGAGTCTGTTCTGTTGTGGGTGAGTTGAAAGAGTAGGCAATGGAAAAGGGTGGGAGAGAACTCTTTCTGAGAATGAATCAGAAATCAAAAACTCTAGGAGAAGGGTAAGATTTCCTTAGGTAATACTGGGTCATGGAGGTCAGCCAGATTACTTCAGGCAGCTGTATTTCCTGTGGCTAGGATTTCAGGATATGGTTTAAATGAGTATACTAACCTGTGGCTGAATTTTGTGTCAGCCTGAACACAGAATAAACCGTGAGTGAAATTCCAACTAGCATTTAAGGTCCTTGAAAAGCAGAACTGAAGTTGTATAAATCTCAACACATATATCACTATGTTGCATCTCTATCGTTTTGCCAGTCCGTCCTCTTCCATCACATCAAGTATAAAATATTTCAGAAGCTGCTATATCTTAGTTTAAAAAGCTGATGAATGCCTTCATTTCCAAACAGGCAAGTTAATATGTTTAGGGTTAGGTAGGGATTTTTTTAGGTTTGTACTTTTGTTTGTTTGTTTTTAGTTTTGTTGGTGTGTTTTTTAGGGCCTGTTGATTTATTTGTTTTGATTTGTTTTTTTCTGAGTCTGAGGTTTAGTGGAGGCACACAAGTATATTTTTCCACCACCAGAAAGATACCAAAAACCCTTGTCAATTCTTCAGGTCTTTTTATTATTGTGATGACTATGCTGGTGGTTGTGCACATATGCCAGTGCAAACACCAGTATTGCATGGCTTTTATCTCTGTACCATTTAACTCAGCCCTAAAGTTCTAAATATATTTAGGAACTAGTTTTGGTTTTTTTGCCTTTTTTTTAAAATTTCATACATTCACTCCTGATCACACATGCTAAAATAGATTTTGATTCTCATGGTTAAAATAGTGAGAAACAAATCAGAATTATGTTATTACTGGAAGTTGCTGACACGTAAGTCTTAAGTGAACTTCTTCTGATTTGTTTAGGTGTTTTGCCACTGCAAGTATCCTTGAGGACTTAGCAAGAAAGGTAGAAATACATTTCATGGTAAACCTGAAAAATATGAGATGAAATATTAAAACTGTCATATCATAGCTCCTGCAGATTTAAGCTTTCTATAGTCCATGGTTATTTGTGTCCAATGAGCAAATGCATGACAGTCCAAAAAGATCGTCTACCATATAAGAAACAGTTAGCTTGACTTTCTAGAGGAGACAAAATGAAGACAAAGAGAAAACTGTGAACATTTAAGAAAATCATGGCATTTCTCTTGTAGCACCTTCTCTCCAAAAGATAGAAAATCAAAGCAAACAGAGTAAATACCTGAGTGCTTAATGATATTACAGCTTGTGATTTTATTTTTTTAAATTTCTATCAATTAATTATAATGTTTGATGTGTATAAATGTGAATAAAGATTTCATATGTCAGTCATCAGTATGTTTGAAAACAGTGCTAGAAAATTATCTTATTGACTTGAGATCTAGGGTTAGAGTCTTGCACTTGCTACTGATTTGATACATACCAGATTAAAGTTGATTTGTCAAAATGAATTAGTGGATTTTGAGAGGCAGTGGGGTAGAAATTTTAGTCTTTTAAAAGGCCAAATATCATTTACTGCCCACTCGAAATCACCATGGCATATAAAGGCTAGTGAATCATGATGATTGCAATGAATACTGGATAATTATTTCATATTAGCTGTGGAATTATGCTGAGGATGTAAATAATACCTTCATTAACTTCCTCTGAAAAAAAGCCAAGAAAGAAAAACCTCTCTTTGTCAATGTCTCAGACATAGCTGTTCATTATAGGGAATATGCACAAAATGTTTTCAGTTTTCTTTAATTCCCAACTACACTACAAATAAGCAACATATATTTTTCATTTACTGGAATAGTGATGATTAGTCTTATAACACAAAACTATTTTACACTGTTGATTTTGTATTGTACAGCTTAAAATTGCACAAAAATAGCATCATCCACCTGTTTCAAAAGTACCAGACCCCACCAGGAACATTTGATGTAGCCTTTTGTTCTTTGTTGTAATTTTTGAAAGGGTAAAATTTATCTTGGAAATGAATAGTTCTAAATAATTCAGGTACCTGCAAATTGGAAAGTATGCCAAATAACAAGCAAAGTTTACAGTATTTTTACTCCTAAAACTTCAATAGGTAAATATAAATAGCCAGTACCTGCTGATGCCTCCCCATAACAGGAATTACCATCAAAATGCCAGTAACTGATTCCATCATTGTATCCAGTCATGTAAGTATCCACCTGTAGCCACAAAAGTCACCCCATTAATCCCTCTTTTTATTTCCTGGAAGTAGGTTTAACATCTGGAGTATGCTGAGAATAAGAGATTTACTTTGTCATTTACTCAGACTGCAGCTTGCAAAGATCAAGCCCAGGGCTGCCCAGCACAGAGTCCCAAGAAGCCCAAGTCACACAACTTGCAAATCTCATTCTCTAGTCCTTTTTCTCAACCATTCTATTTATCTCCATTGTATGTCACTTTCTCTTTCCAAGTCTCCTCCAAATACACAACCTGTCCTTAATTATGTTTTCCCCATTGATCTCAATTCTACTGAATTGGCAGCCAGCCTTGCTCGTTGTGATACCACAACTTGGATCATCTGTAAATCTTATGATGCCACAGCTGGATGTAGGAGGGCATCTTACTCCCCCCACGAGAGCTTATCTGTTGCTTGTTAACCAGTCAGATAACTCAGACAGGACAAGCTGTCTTTTGGCAGCATGGGGTTAGCATTAGTCTGGCATCTCTCAACTTCCAGCAAACATCTTTCTGGTGAAGTGAGATGTGGAAAGATAAGCTGGGTTTCTGACTAACACTCATTCACTTTACAACTATAAAAGCCACAGTGAGCTTTCAAAATTAGAAATCTTTTATACATTTTCCTGGAATTGTGTGGAGTTTCTCCTGTGAATAGGGACATCTATTTCCCAGTTACTTCCCAGAGGTTAAGTGAAGGAATCTGTGTACATTATTATCATTTGGTGCTAAGTTATATTCAGTTCCTAACTGAGACTATTTCTTTGTTAGCCTTAATATAGATACCTTAACATCATGCAGTGTCTTATGGTATGTTGCAATCTACTAATAATTATTTTATTTTTATACTCTTTACTGAGCAATTTTGATTAATACATTTTGTCTGTTAAATATATAATTTATTTTTTAAATATATCTGATTTGCCATCATTAAAACTTGTGGACAAAAGTAATTCCTTTAAATTTAAACTATTGCCAAAATCTGAGGCTAAAGCAGGATTTACCCATATTTAAACCCCTTTCAGTGAAAGAGTTTAAATATACAAAGGAGCCCATTCTGATCTTCAGACAAGGCAGGACTTCTTTAATAAACTTTGTCTCAAGCTTCCAATCTCCCTGTGACAATGGAACTACCAAGGCAATGCTGGCCTTGCAGGACTCTGCTCTTCAAATGGTCCCAGTGTTTTCCTTGTGCTGCCTGTGTTGCTTGGATGTTTCTTATTTCTTCTCCCTTAGCCACCTGTGCCATGTCGCAGCTCCTTATACTTTCCTTTGTCTTGTACATGAAATTCCCATGTCATGCCGTTTTTATTTCTGCAGTACTAATACATTCTTGATATGTAGCAGGAGGTTCATAGTATTTACAGTGAAGGGAGAAAAGTGATTAGTTAGAAAAATTAGATTAGAAAAACCCATTCACCTCATTCACTCATAACAGTGAAATCTGATTGACTTTATGTGAGCTTTAAAATTGTTTTGATATTTTGAGATGACTAAAATAAAACCAAATTCATAATGGATTTCAGTCACATTTTTCATATGAAAAGGGGATATTCACTTGACCCTTAGTGTGGGGACATTTACTCAACCCTTATATAATTTTTCTGTCAACACCCCAGGAAAGTCAAGACCATTATGCCTGACAGCCTGTCAGCACCATGTTAAGGGGACCTTCACTGAATAGTCCTGCTGGATCAGAGGACAGTTTGACTTAGTCAGTAAAATACACCAAAAGCATGAAGGAGACTCATCAGTGGGTCTTCCACTATATTTGAGTATATCACTCACTGATGGTGACTGCCAGTACCTGTGAAGGACTCACACTAAAAGTTTACAGAATAACAATCTTTATGAATAAAAAATTGTAACAAGTTACGTTTCGAGGATTGTTGGTGATAGTATATGACTGCAAAAACACGTTCAAAGCAATAGAGAGACAAGCTCTAATTCCCAATAAAAGTATTCAGCATGGATAGAGTGCAGTTCTTACCCAGCAGGTGTCACTACAGGGGAGTGGACCGGTTAAACCCATCGACTGATCCCAGCATTTATGACAGTGTCCCCTAATTTTTCCTCCATTTTTTACTAATTTTTATATTACTTCTTTATGTTTAGGTGAAGCTGAAGTGACTCAAGTTATGCATACCTTTGTAAGTGATTGATGTAAAATCCTCTCACTTAGTTTTTAAAGATACATTTAAAAATAAATAGGGAGCACATGTCCAGTGAGGGATGGATCGTACCTTGGGCACAGGAGCCTTTGGGATGCAGGTGTGCATTAATATTAGAGTTGGGTCATAGTGAACCAAGTTCACCCAAGGAGAGTGATTTTGCCATGGTTGCTGGCTCTGCAGCAAGACATCTCCTGTCTCCCTTGGCTGTTAGGTGGTATGTGGTTTCTCAGCTGCAAAGTACCATCGAGTTCCCCTCCCTGCAAGGATTTCAGCAGAGCCTGGCTGACATGTCCTCACTCAGCTCTACCTTCTGTTCCACCTCCCTTAGCAGGAGCTGTGGCTGCAGATTGTGGGTGTGGTTAATCATCGTGTAATGAGTTTCCAGCATACCAACCACATTCCATCCAGAGAGTAGCAAACATATTTTACCTTATAATTTCTATATTGTTAGAACCTCTCTTAGGATGTGACTATAACTTTTCAGTCTTCTCTAATTTTAGACACCAGCCATTTTTTCCCACACATTGTTGTGACACTTCATTACTATTATTATTATTATTATTATTATTATTATTATTATTAAATTTTATTATCAATTGTTTAATATCAATTATTATCATTATTATTTACGCTGTTGAACTCATTCCATCCTCTCTCATCCCCACAGTTCTCTTCATTCCACAAAAGGATTGAGCTATTGTTTGAAACATAATCAAACTAATATGTTAAAAGTATGTTGCTGCTGATACCTTCTGTGCTAAATTTTGTTCACATAAAGAAACTATCATCTATTACAGCAGATTAATGACAGAACAGTACTTTTTTTCTATTATTATTTATTTTTTCAGTGTGATGTGGCCTTTTGTCTATAATCCACCAGACAGATGAGTTACTATTATTTTATAATTATTTTTGTGACCTTTCTGAAAGATGTGTGATACCACAGGTTGATCATGAGAAACATCATTATCATCTATAGGAAAATTAAATACTAAATATACTTAGGATAAAATAAATTACTCTTAAAGTTGTCATTGGAGCTAATAAACCACTTAACTAACACTTTTTTGGATACATAAAAGACCAGTGGTGAGAAAGGTTTTTGGAAAAGTTCTCATGACTGTATTTGATTGCTCTGCTAAGGTTTCCTACAAGTTTTAGTCCAAAGAAGAGCATACTCAGGAAGTGTTTGAGAGTATTGTTAGGAAAAGATGCTTTACTGTTAATATGGCAGTGACATACTGAACATTAAGTATAATATAAGTTATTTTCAAATTATTTTTCTCAAGAAAGTTAATCAGAATAAATAAAAGTAAAAGAATTTGGCACTAAGTTACAAAATTCCTGGATTTCTGTAATACAGATCTATAATACAGAACTGCTAAAACGTGATGGAGCAAAAGTCAAGTTCATATCCCACATAATGTTCGGAGGGTTTACTCTTAGTTTGGTTTGTTTCCTCCACCCAAGAGAAAGTGAAGTCACTTCAGAAATATCCACTTCTAAAACTGACAATTGTACATAGACTGGTTTCTGTCCTGTATTAACAATTTAAAAACAGAGTAAGGTGGCAACTAGTTTGTTGATCACCAGGCCTATAATTTTCTCTGTTATTTTTGAAAACAATAAATACCAATTAAAGAAATAAAGTAATAGTGTTATAAGCATACTTGGAAGCAGCAGCTGCTGGAGTGGAATAAAAATCAGTTGATAAAGAAACAGAAGCAAGAAAACAAATAGCAGCTGATGTGAATTTTTCTGTTTTAAGTAGGATGTGAATTTGGGTATAGATTCAGAGTGGCAGCTGGCTGATGTCATGATGTATCCACAGGTTATGTTATTCGGTGGCATTTTGGTCATAGAATTGCCCTTGTCTCAAGGTTTGGGCTTATGTGTGCCACAGGACCTGCTGAAAACATTTACACTGCTTCACATTCTCTGCAAGATAATGGCCACATCAGATTAGAATATACCATCTGGGTGATGCAGGTTAGCATCAGCCAAATAGAGACAAAATCTTTACATCAAAACATTTAGAAAAAGAAAAGGAGACCAAACCCATTATGATTTGAAAGTGTGTATCTAGAAGATGAAAACATATGTCCAAAAAGATTGAATATTTTTCTGCTGCTATCATCAAAAATTGATGACTAGGAGCTAGTAAACACAGTAACCTCAACAGATGGTCCTGTTACACAAATTAAATTTGTGTTTGCTGTAGAAGCTAAACAACCTGTAGACATAACAAGTAACAGAGTATCATAAAGAATGAAGGAAATTCCTATACCTAACCTGAGTCACAGCTTTCAATCTGTTTTTGAGGCTTGTTTCCTTGGCTTGGTTTTTTGCTTTATGGGGGGGTGAGGGTGGTTGAGATGTATCTGTTAATTTTATTTTAAAATATTGTCATGTTTGATAGATCAACCTCAAGAAGCTGCTTGCCCTCATGTATGAATCAATATAGAGCTTAAGAGAGGTACAACAAAGAATTTATGAGATCATATAAAGTATTTTGCAGCCTCACTGCCTTTGAAGTACAAGTTTGATAAAAAAATTAAGTGGCTTAAGTAATGAGGAAGATAACTACCAAAGTCAGCTAAAACACTTTGAATTGTTTTTATCAGCTATTCTTGATTTTAGACTTCAACTATTTTCTGTCTGATTTCTGCTGCTGCTGTAGAAAGTATCAACAGAAGACACGTCCTACTTTGTGTGTCTTTTTGGTTCTTTAACAAAGTGTTCCTTTCTGGCATTACAGAAGATTTAAATTGCTGAAATACACCAGACTTTTCTTGCACTGTCATTAAAAATCTTTTTATATATCAAATGGTGTGTCTTTGAGGCTGGCTAGGAAACTTCTTCAGATTCCCCAAGGAATTTTTATTTATTCTCTGATATATTCCAAATATACAGAATAGCCTAATGCTAAAATATGGAACAACAAGAAAAACAAACTTGTAGTGGTATGATTCTGGTGTCTTGGCATAATTTGAATTCTATACATCTATCTGTCCCAAACCCAACAGATTCCTGATGTACCTTAACCAAAAATTAAGTGAAGCACATCAAGATATGACTTAATATAATATTAACATTAGCTGGTTTTAAGTTTGTTTGCTACAGAGGAAACTGTAAGAAACAGTACTGACATGAATTAGGACAGAGTTGAACACTAGAAACTAAAAATTTATATAGCAATGTATATAGCAATGTATAGCGAAGTTTGCTTCTACAAGGCATTGTTTAGGATTTATAGTTCCTGTTTGGGGTTATGGGAAGAGTGTATGTTCAAGCTCTTTGAAAACCAGTCCAATTATCTTAGGAGTCTGAACCCAAACTGTTAATGTCTAGAGCCATGGATGACCTTGAGCTCCCCAGAACCGTATATTAGAACCATAATAGTCCAAAAATAACCCTAAGCAATATTTTCAGACAAAAAATGGACTGAACATTAGGAAATCAAATTAAAAACAAAACTGTGGAGTCTGTATTATTATGAAGATTTGTAGGACTCATTTCTCAATCTCATGAACCCCATTTGTTACTTTTTAGAGGATCATTGACAAATTCATAACACTTCATACCATTCATACAATGGTATGTGGTCTCAAAAAAAAATAAAAATTCAATGAGTGTTGTAGATATAATCAAACTATCAGAAGTCCTAGCCACTTGCACAAGATATCACAAAGTAAACTACTTGGAAGCTCTGCAATGGGTATTTCAGTTTTCACATTGACACTATTGACAAAACCAATACAGTAAATTCTATTCAGGTGCAGAAGCATCTCAGAAAAACTCTACCATTACTCAAGAGCAGCTTTTGGTATATTAGTTCAGGGAAGAGACAGGAAAATTAACACACATTGTGCTACATGCATTGTGGAAAGAGATTCCTTGAGATAATTTATTTTGCAATCAGATATTGCTTTCTCACAGCCTGAAAACATATGATTAAAAAAGATTTGACTGAGACCTCATTCAGGTATTACTGTGTTCAGGTGAAATGAATGCTTTGGATACTTGTAACAGAAAAACTGGGCAGTAAATAAGCTAGTGTCCTCAGGCAGAGGAACAGTGTAAAGCAGCTTCATTTGCCTTAGAAATATTTGTGTGTGCTGGTTCTGTTCTAGTTTGTAGACTGGGAAACACAGGCAGTTTTTCATATGCATAATACTTGCTAAATCAATATTGATATAGTTGCAGACAAAAACTCCTCAACTCAAGCTGTTTAATAAGGATGAAAACAGTTTATGGATTTATTAATGTGTAATTAACTGAAAATCAGTGACCTATATTATCAAGTTTGATATCAACAATACAAGAGGTAAGCCATGACATTAAACACTTAAGATGGTAGCATCAGGGATTTCATGCCACTGTGAAACTAAAGTTGAGCTACACTGAAACATATGACAGAGGTCTTGAAGGTATAATTGATACTGAAACAGAGACAGTAAGGAATAAATCTTAGATAAAGCTTCTTCCAGTGAGAGAGGTTATGAAAAGTTTTAATATATATACAATTATCTAGGCAGGTGAAATCTAAAATTATGTGAGACAATTGGTACCGTATATAATTATGCACCAAGTGGTCCATATCTGTAGGTATTTTCAGAACATGCAAATCAAAAGCAGTACTGAGATTCACGTCAAAGATTAGCTTTGACATTGTTAGGCTTATTTGAAAACATACACACACACAGGTATCTTACTTAGAAGTACTTAAAAGAGCTTGGAAACAATGTGAAGTCAGGATTCTTTCCAAACCAAAGGGATGTGTTTGGGGGGTGGGAATTAGAATATTTTATCACCAACCTATCAACCTTAAGAAAACAGGGAAAGAAGATTTTCTGCTGCCTTTCTTGAAATAACAGCTAAGGCTAGTCATCAGTTGCTATAGATACAACTTGGTCACATAAAAGTAGGAAGCCTGGAGATATCTAACCACTCAAAGATGTTGTGTTGAGGCTGTATTGGGTTACCAGAGCCTTCGTGACAGTCACAATTTTAGATGTGTACCTCATTTAGCTTCAATGTTTCCTATTTTTTGTTTTCCTTATTCACTTATTCACTAATCCATTATTGTGACTTATACCCTTAAAAAGGATAGCAACAATTCTTATATTTACTATAAATCAGTTGCAAATACTTTTTTGTGTGCCCATATCTCCTTTACCTTCAGGTTCTTAAAATCACACCTAAAAGGTGATTTTACCCAACCCATGTGCCTTGATGTGCATATACTGATATTTAAATATCAATACTGATATTTACTGATATTTAAATGTCTATCTGTTTTACTGTTCTGCAAGCTAATTAGCATTTCTTATGTTCCTCTCCGGCTAAGTTATTTTCAACCCACATTTGTTCAAATATTTCTTAGAAAAGATACCTACTTGAAAAAACTCATATCAGTAGGTTTAACTACTTGTTTTCTTTACACTTAGCACTTGAGTTCTATTTATAATGTAATGTGACTAAGGCAGAAGATTGTCAGCCAGGATTTCAACAACTTGCTTGTTTGTCGTGAGGCAAAGAGGCGCTACAGATTGCCATTAGAATGGTAGCTGCAATGTTACAGAGGTTATGCTAGACCTCCACAGTCAGAAAATAATCAGGAGAAAGCACTTCCTTAGCTAGCAGGGAATTTCTCATCTCTTGCCAACCTGAAATAATGTAAGGATTAGAAAATTTCTTTCAAATGTGGCAGAGTCAGATTTTGGTCTGCAATCAGCCAGTTCTATTTCTATTCCAAGAACCTATTTCAACCTATTACAACCTATTTTCAAGTTAATAATGTCATCCCAGGTCCATTGGGATAGAAATGATCTCGTATATCAAGGCATTTAAATGGAAATTTCTAAATGCATGTGACAGCATCCAACTAGATATTTGACTGAATTTGCTAGACATAGACATCTAGAGCAGTCTGAAATGTCTTAAGACATCCAAGAAATCCCCAGAAGGCTGGCAAATATGACAGTGATCCAAGCGGTAGTCTTGTTCATTTCTGGAATGCAAGTGGAAGCTTGGCAGATATTTTGGATAGCTCAAATGAAGCTGTAAATCGATGTTAGATAAAAATCACACATAATTTTTTAACCTTAGAATAAGGTGAATAATATTGTCTGTTCCAACAGTCATGCTCAGTGCTCATCAGTTCATCTAAACCAGAGAAATATTTGCTCTATCATACAACCTTAAGCACATATTTGTGCAAGGACTTGTATTTAAACAACTACAAGTAGACGTGATTTTTAACACACCTGTTTCAATAGACATACAGTCTTTTCTGGCACATTTTGAAACTTCCTGTGCTCATCCACACACAGAAAAGGTGTTTGAAATGTAGTTTACCAGTTAACAGCATCATAGCGGCTCCATTCTGACTACCTACATTTCTCTTATATTCCTTACTTGAAAATAAAATGAAAAGCTAAGAAAATGGAATATTTTTTCCGTGTCCATATTGACTCATAAAATTTTGTTTGCCATAAAATTTCAGTTCTATAAATAGTGCTTATTTTTCTTACATTTGCTTTGTTTAGTGCAGTAGCATTACGTAATATCCTCTCAACAGCAAGTAGGAAAAGCTATGTAATCTTCCAGATTATTCAGACCCAACACTATCTAAAATATAATGCATTGCTTACCTACCTACAAAATTCTTACTAGAAAATACATTAGATTTGTTTATATGTTCAGTTACATAATTTTATAAACTAATAGAAAAAAAAGGTGTCGCATTGGAAACATTTTCAATTAACTACCTGGTTTTCCCTTTATCTTAGCAACAAGACATGGATGTGAAATCTGATATTAAAATTTTATTTTACAAAAAGATCAAGATCATGTAATCTGACACCCATGATATGAAATCTTTCCTTTTTTTTTTATTTAAAACAATAAGATAAAATGTAAATTAACTTGCTACCAGTAGAAAAAAAGATCTGTAGCATGTAATACATTCTAAGGAGCTCTCAAGGAATTAATTCATTGTAAAGGGCAGCATATTCATACCATGAATCAGAGTTCTTCTGTAGTTCTAGCTGAAGGTTCTCTCATAAACAAACAGAAATTTCTCCATACAGGCACATTTTGTTTACTTCCCTGAAATTTCATTTTAATAATTTTTTTTTCTCTTTCCTCAGCATTATTAAAAATAAAATGTAGGCAATTGTTAGTCAGAGACATAAATAAAAGTCAGGAGAGGCCAAAGATAACTTCCATAAGACTAACTTGATTTATTCTATACAGACATTTTTCCATATGTTTTATTCTATGTTTGCTCTTTTCTTGTACTTGCTTTCCATATGGCAATCCCTCCTCCCAAAACCTGTTCCCCTCTTTCAGTAGCATCTGAGGTTTTTGAAGAATGAATGAAAATGTGGGTCTACTGTTAAGATATTTGTAATTATGAATTTGTGAGGACTGGAACTGATGATGAAACTGACTATTTCACTACAAAAATAATAGTAAAAGAGATATTTGAAGTTTAATCTCTTTCAGGTTATTCAGTAGATTTCAGTCTTCATTCAAAACATCCGAGTAAATGGATGAGACCAAGATGTATATTGAAAAAAGAAAATTAATGTATGGTAGCAAATGAACCACTCATTCATGGGGACATACAAAACATCCAGAGTACTTACTTGTATTCATCATTAAAGAATGTCTGTCTTCTACCAGGCTGTAAAATGGATGTCAGGCTTTTTGAATGTTAACACCTTTACTTACTGCTTCACTTTCTGAAATTCTTATTGGACTACTACTACAACTTCCTTGGATTACATTCTCTGATTTTGATTCAGCCTATGATTCTGTCTCAGAGTGCAAATCTTCAGCACGGCATCCTTATATGTCATCTGTGATATTTTACACCATCCCACATGCACCTATTATATTTTTGTCTTATTTTGTGATAATAATGTTCATCCCATTTTTCCTTCTCTGCTTCTAGGTCTTTTTTTTTCCTAACATATTAATTAATTTTTGTTTTAATTTGTCATTATTATTTATTTGTTCAGCCACATTTTTAGAATGTTGTAGGCCAAACTTGTGTTATCAGACTTCTACTAAACTTTACAAGATTACCATTTATTCTTTATGAGAGAAAATAAAAGCATTTATTGAATATCATGTTATAGCAATTTATTTTTCCCTGTCCATCATAGCTTTGAACATTTCCAGGAATGAGGCATCCACATCTTCTCTGAGAAACCTGCTTTAGTGTATCTCACCACCCTCACACTAAAGACTTTCTTTCTAATATCTGACCTAAACCTGCCCTCTTTCAATTTAAAGTCATCACCCCTTGTCCTGTCTATACATGCCCTTGTGAAAAGTCCCTCTCTAGGTCTCTTTTAGACCCCTTTTATGTACTGGAAGGTGTTATAAGGTCTCTCTGAAGCCCTCTCTTTTCCATGCTGAACAGCCCCATCTCTCTCAGCCAGTCTGCCTAGCAGCAAACCCATCTAGTGGAGGATGCAGCAAGACCATCTATAAGGTCACTTACAATCCAAAGCCTTCTACAGTTCTGTGAATACTGGCCTTGGAAATAAGTATTCTGTCCACTGCTTTCCCTCTTGGTCTGGCAATGTCCTCAGGTGTCATATGTATTGTTTCTACTCAAGTGCTAATCTGTATCTCAAGGCTCTTTTACTGATTTCCTGTCCTTTTATATATCTCAAGTACCTCTTTCTTTTAACTGATAGTTTGCCATTTCTCAGAATATCAGTCACAGTTAAACCACTTCATTTCTAATCAAATACAAATGCAGGTTTTAGAAAACATGCTTTAAGATATTAAAACCCACCATAAACTAAAACAAAAAAGTTAATTTTGAAGTTATTTAAGATGCCACTTTGTCTTTTATCCTACTCAGTTCACCTCCTGAATATGAAAAGACAATTGATCAAATATCCCAATTTTTTTTAATTTTTTTTTCTTTTCTCTAGGGAAATAGTATCTTTTGAAAATAATCCACTCTGTGAGCAACAAAAGTTGTCAGCTGACACTGCTCCCAACAAGTTATTTCCACACTGGCAACAACTCTGACAGTAAAGACTTCTTTGTATTTACCAGTCACTGTGTAGCTGAAGCAACTTAAAGCTCTTAAAGACCTGGAAAAAAGAACAAAGTAAAAAAGACTGAAAAGTGATTAGAAAATAGCTAACTAAAAGCTAGTTGTGGTACAAATGTGCTAACTTGTGACTGGAAAAATAACCTGGGATGTTTTTGAGGCATAAAGTAAATGGCATTCGTTCCACCCACAGAGTGTGTTTAAATACCTATTATATTTGATTGAAATAAAAAGCCACTTGGAGATGAAAATCCATCCCACATATTTCAGATGGAATGAATTGCCTTGAAAGAACAAATCATGCTTATCTTTTCCATTTAGTACAAGGTAACTTAGACAAATGCCTTAGATTATGTCCTTACCTCTCAATGACTAAAGTGTAGGTAAGATGAATTCTGTATGACTTCCATGCTGTGAGCAACATTCTGGAGAACATTGAAGTATCCCAGGAAATTACTTTTTGCCATGAATGTAAACAATTTAAATCAAGATCAGCAAGCACAAAGGTATGTTTAATTTGTTATAAAATCTAACAATTTCCTTTGTCTGGTTTGAACAACATTTTTCCTTAAAGCTTCTAATTTTTAGCAAATTATTTTTTTTGTGCATTCATGATTTCATTAACTTCATATTTTTATTTTTCCTTTTTTTAATGATGTAATGACTGGCCACACAGGAACATCATTGAAATACTACATTGGGTTCCAAGACAGATGGCATTAGAAATAGTTTGTTGAACATTATTTCCAGAATTTCTTGTGGTGATGTGTGACCTCCAAAATCTTAAGACAAACAAAAAACCAAGCCTAATTGAAATGAATTGTGATAACAAAATAGAAAAACACACACACAAGTGAAGAAAGAAAAATCTTTTTCTTCTGGTTTGTGAGCCTGTGGTGAACTGAAGGTACTCTGGGGATATACCTGTTAACTACAATACTACTTTTTAAAGTAGCAACAATATAACCTGAAAATTATCTCTAAAAGCATACAAATGCAGCACCTGTGACAAGGAAAGAGGCATTGCCACTAACAAGCAAAACAGGTTTAAAATATCTTGAGGTTTAATATTATAAGAATGGCTACAGCAATCACTTTTTTCTAGCAAGAAATAAACTAAAGAAATTAATAAGCTGCACTTACTACAACTGCTGTTTATAGTATCAGGAGAGAAACCTTTTCTTTACATTTGGAATAAAATGGAGGTCTTTCTTATACCAGATGTATTTATTCCTCTGACTACAATGAATTCTGGTTCAGGCCTTTAATAAGCCATATCATGTATGTTGAGAAGAATCACTATCTGAGTGACTTGTTAATTAATTAAACTGATTTTTTTCCAGGTATAAAACATTCTGTTGCATATAGAATAAATCACATTGTTCATGTTTGATAATTGCAATATAGTTTTCCTGTTAACAAAATGAATAATACTACTCAATTTCTGGCCCTCTTTAATTATTCAGACATTAACAATAAATTATGTTATGCATTAATCTTGAGGTAATATGAAGTAATAATTGACTGACACTGATATATTAGAATACCATCAATATTTTAATTTTATATAGCATTATGTTTCGAATGGCATTCATCACTTGAAACATAAGAATAATTCTGAAATTATTATAAATAAAGTTAGATCATACTAACTTTCATCTATAAAGTACACTTCCAAGTAATCAGCTTTGTTTTTGTTCGCTATCTTCTTGTCTACATCTGCAATATGAAGAACTGCACACGTGGTGAAATTTGAGCTTACACAAAACTTAGTCTATTGGGTCACTCCAACAGGTATTAGGGTGGTTGAAGTTCCCCACCAGGATAAAGGCAGGTGAACCTCAGGCTGCTCCTCTTTGTGTTGAGAAGGCCTCATTCACTGTGTCTCCCTGGTCAGACAGCCTGCAGCAGACACCCACGACAGCATCACTTGACCCTGTGCTTTTACCCTGACCCCAAAGCTCTCAGTTGGCTCCCCTTCTATCCACAGACAAAGTTCTGTGCACTCCAGCTGGTCATTGACATTTCTCCTTGTCTCCCCTGCCTTGTCCTTCCTCGAGCCAATATCCGTCCATCCACTCCTGTCATAGTTTCTGTGATGGCAATAAGATCACAGCCCTGCAGGCATGTGCATGTATCCAACATCTCTTATTTATTCCTGTGCTGTGTGCGTGGGTATAGACACATTTAGTCTGGACCCCCCAATTAAGTTGATTTTCTGACCAAGAAGATGGAATTCCTTCATTCTGCTCTTCAGGTACTCTCCTGCTGACCTGCAATCCTTCCCCTTGCTCTGGGCTTATGGTAGCACTGGGACATTGACACACACATGCAGTTTTCTGAGTTGTTTTAGATTAACAAAGGCAAGAAAGGAACAATTCTAGCTTCACAAGATGAAAAGCTGACATTCTACAGCTTTGAACTCCAAGAACAGAAAGAAGTGAAAGGAAGAAATTTTACTCAGTAACAGAACATTCTGATGAAGACTACTATTTTAATTAACAACAGTCAAATAATTTCAATGCAAAAGTATCTTTGATGAGGGAATCATCATATTTATATTTAGTCTAGAATTATGTCTCTTTTCTTCTGTAAGCCACAATATTATCAGACCTTGCTTCAGGGTCCATCAGCTCATTCTTTAGGGAATTGAATTTGCTTGGCTATGTGTTAGGTGGAAAAAAGAGCTATGAGAGAAAGCCAAAAACAGAGAACAAAGAAGACAAGAAAAAAAGAGTTTCCTTTTATACTGTATTCACTTGTCAGGATCTTCTTTATTAGCAGTTGAAGAATGACATGTAAGCATAAACACTACCTGTCCTATCTTGTCTTCTTTATTAGTTCTATTTCTGGAGACTTTCTCTATTGCAGTGGATTGTTGTAGGATTTTAGTCACTTAAATGACATAGAATTCATTTTCTGTGATTTATGTTATTTTTTCTAAAGTGCACTAAATACAAGAAAAACAATTTTAAGTGCTAGAGATGTTTTGTCACATTCTAGTTAAGAAAAAAATCAAGTTTATGACAGTTCTTTGTCTAAAGATAATAAAAGTCGTCCCTGAAAACATATTCTCAATTATATTGTGAGTTGCATTAACTAGTTAAATAAATAGTTTCAAAGGTCAGAGTAGATTCTTGCATGCAATTTCAAGGTCTTTTCTGTGTTTAAAAGGCTAGAGAATAATAGGTTTTATTGTACTGTCAGAAGAGCACAATATGTTTTAAGAATTAGTACTCTAAATAACTTTGTACCTTTTTAAATAATGCAGTAGTTGTATTTCAATTATACAGCTGAGTGAAGATCCTTGAGGATCTTATTTTGTCAAAAGACATCTTTTACTAACATAAGTAGATTATTGCCTCCTAATTTATAAATATTGCACTTTTCTGCCACATAAGTGACTGAAGAAATTTAACAAAACCCTGCTGTACACGAGCGAAATAAAAGAAACATTTTCTTCCTCGGACAAAAGATTTTCTTTCTGTGTGAGACTGGAGACAAAATTAAATTTGAAAAATTCATCAGCTTCTGAGACTTCTTCCCCTCGGCAGAGGTCAAGTAGGCCTCTCTATTTACCTACATAGTCATCCATAACTCTTTGTATTAAATTAACTCATTTTTACTGTTCTAAAATTTTCATCTCTAGTAGAGATGAAAAGCTGCAACAACACTCTAAATTAAAGAAGGTACCTTGTGGGGAAAATTGCCATGTGCTATTAAGAATGCCTTTGTTAAGGCTGGTGTCTCCAGATAATATTTCTACCTTTGGGTTCGGTCTTAGTTTTGCCTTTGGTCCTCTTAGCTGCCTGTGAGATCAATATCTCTCAGTTGACCAGTCTGTTTCTCTAGCCAAACCTCAACTAGACTGGGGAACTGAACCAGCCAAATGGAAAAAAAAAAAACAACCAAAACAACCAACCAACCTCCCCCCCCTCAAAAAAAAACACCAAACAAGCAAATAAACACAAAAACCCAAAACCACCAAACCCCAAACAAGCAAACAAACAAAACCCTTAAAAAGCCCCACAAAAAAAACCCCACAAAAACCCTAAAAAGTCAAAAACTCAAAAACCCCAAACCATCCAAAACAACCATAGTTTTCTTATCTAGTTTGGTATGTGCCTGCCTAAAATTTCTGCTGGAATAGTGGAAGATGCTTTAGAAGCGCAAGAACAAGCAACCAGAGAAAACTAAAGCCTGTGGTGGCCAAAAGCAGTGTTACCATCATAGAATTTCAAGTGAAGTTGTGCCATCAATACAGACATTTCTGTACCCACTTTTTCCTACTTTTCCTTCTAATATATCTTGTTATTCCAGTTTCTAATTTTGCCACAAACCCCGAGAATAATTAAAAACTTAATAGTACTCTCTTTGTTAACATAATTTTTGTTCTAAACTAATACACTTCTTGTTTAAATGGTTGCATTTACAGCATAATTTAAACTTAAAACACTTTTTATCTGTAATCAACTTGAATTGCTGCTTCTGGTTCAGATCTGGAGAGGAACTTTTGTGTTGGCAGCTGGTCTATTTTTTCCACCTATACCCATCTAATAAAATTAGAATTTATTTCTATTTATGAAAGAAAATGTCTCCTTCCAGAATTTCTGTGCTAAGAGACAGCTGAGAAGTTTCTAAAGTATTTCTTGTTTTGCAAATTGATCAATTCAAGAGAAAGAAAAATAATCTAAATAACTTTTAGATCTTAATAACTGTTAAATATCAAGGAAACAAAAAGTATGCAAGATGTCATATCCTGTGTAGCTACAATTGAAGCAAAGTTGATCATGAAGTTGGGACTGATTTCAGTAAGCTAATTTAAACTCCAAATATATTTTTTACGTGTACTTACATATACACATTCTAATATATGTGTATATATAGTCATGTTTTTAATTGCATTAGTTTATATACACAATCTTTCCAAGAATAATTTTTCCCCTTTAAAGTAAAAAAATTAAAATAAAAACCATTGTCTCATATGACAAGTCTATCCTGCAAGGCTTCTGTTGTTAAAAATTTTATTTTTAACATGGTGACTGAAAAATTAAATACAATAGCTAATATTTTTAGACATTGAAACCTATCTGGTACTAAATATACTGCTTGATGAAATTTATCTTCTCAACTTGATATCAGGTCTTGAGCCTGTCATACTAATGATTTTTGCACTTCTAGATTATATGTGTGTATGTGTGTGTGTGTGTGTGTGCGTGTGTCCGTGTCTCAATGTGTGGCTTCAACAGTTCCCTAAAGATTAGAACTGCTTTCAATATTATAATTATGATTTATTTAGAATAATAAAACTCTTAGTGTTGCAAGGCACCTTAAAGATTATCTAGTTGCAATTCCCTTGCCATGAACAGGGGTACATTTTTTTAAATCATATTTCTTCATCCAGCATCCAGCCTGGCCTTGAACATTTCCAGGGATGAGGCATCCACAGTTTCTCTGGGCAGCCTGTTCTAGTACCTCACCACTCTCACAGTAAAGGATTTATTCCTAATATCTAATCTAAACTATTCTCAGTTTGAAGCCATTCCCTGTGTCCTGTCATTACATGTCTTTGTAAATAGTATTTCATCCTTCTTGCAGGCTCCCTTCAGGTACCAGAAGGCTGCAATTAGGTCACCCCTAAGACATCTCTTTTCCAGGCTGAACAACCCCAATTCTCTCAGCCTTTCCTCATAGGAAAGGTGTTCTATCACTGACTCCTACAACAGAGGGGTTCAAGGTTTCCTCTAAAGTTGCAAATGCATCTTCTATTTTCTTCTATATTGTCATTCATTAACAGTGAGGAGTGGTCAGATATCTATGAAAGTCTTGAAAAAACCTTCATGGAGTTCATGGAAAATCAGTGTTATGCTGTGAGTCACTGTGCTCTGCAACTATGACAAGACTAGTCCAAATAAAATAGATTGATGTTCAATAACCTTAAATTTGTTTTGAATTCTATTTGAATTCTGTACTTTCTGGGTTAATGTCTACTGCCTTCCTTTTTCTCTTTTGTGGTATTGGAATATTTGAATGGGAGGAAAGGAAAGTATATCTGAAATACTGACTAGAAAAGTTACTGTCATTCTAGAAAAGCGATTTTAAAAAGTCCTACGTAAAACTGCCTCAGGAACTTTGTTTATTAAATTGTCTCTGGCAGATAAATGCACAGTACACTTCTCAGACTCATCCAGGTTTTAAGTCCATTTGATAGAACAGATATGGACAAGAAGTGATAAATGCACATATTCTAATATATTTAAAGAAATATTGTTATAGATATAAATTCTCCATCTAATTTCTGGATTTTCTGCCTACCACAAAACATTCTCAAGCAGACTGATCTAATCTCAACAAAGAACATCATTTATCAGAGTAATGCAAGGCAGTAAACAAGAAGTCTTAAGAGTAATATATTTGTGTTATTTTTTCTGTGAAACAAAAAAACCTTCAAAATTGAACTGAACACTGAGAACTGGTCTAATTGAATAAAATTCACTTGAAATTAGCTAATTATTTCCATGTATTGTTGCCCTAAATTTTTGAGTTTGTCCAGTTTATAACTCACACTATGTGACCACTTTTCACACATTTTATGTGTGAGCATGGACTATTTCCTTGAGCTAAATGTTTTTTTGTTTTTTGTTTTTTGTTTTTTGTTTTTTGTTTTTTGTTTTTTGTTTTTTGTTTTTTTTCCAAGGATTCCTAATTATCTGTATAAATACTTGGGGATATTTGTTTGTCTTTAAATTATGTGGCTAGTATAGTGTCGGTGAATACATTACATTTAAGACTCCTAAAAATTATTAAAGTTACAGATAGACTCTGTCATATTTAATTAATGATAAGGATAGATGAAACAGCAGTCTGGGAACATTGTTTCACAATCAGTAGTGTGATAACTTACTGAAAAGTCATTTTG
The DNA here is from genome assembly GCF_971803275.1 of Cyanistes caeruleus. Taxonomy (NCBI): domain Eukaryota; kingdom Metazoa; phylum Chordata; class Aves; order Passeriformes; family Paridae; genus Cyanistes; species Cyanistes caeruleus. The sequence goes on from NC_141703.1 coordinate 45,710,154, forward strand.
TAAATGAGGAGTTATTTAAAAATCTTCTTTACAAGTTTCTATCCATCAAAATATATAATATTTGCATTTTCCTTTTGTATACACAGGGCTTATATGATAATGCAAAGCGTCTACCATTCACAAAATGATTAAAAGAAAAAAAAAAAATTAACAACTCTGGAAAGGAATGTAACATTGTCAATTTTAAATCAGGGAATTCAGACATTTTAGTGCTGTACTCTCAGTCATTGTAGAAAGGTCATCCCAGATGGTGCAGATGACGCACATGGCAAACAGGAAGGGAGGCAGAAAGCAGGTTTGAAGATAAGAGAAATAACACCTCATCAGTAAGTCTGAGTGGTGTAAAAAATACCTTAAAAATTATTACGTTTTTAAGTTATACAAAACAGAAGAATCCCCTGGTATGCTGCTTTCTTCTTTGAGCTACATGAGATGTGTTAATTCAAGTGTGGCTTTACACAAGGGCTAGAAAGAAGAGAAATGCAGGAACATTACTACAAATTGGCAATGAGTAGATATATTGCCTGGATAGGACATTACAAGGTAATGGCCAGGGTGAAAATACAACAGCTGTGTTTTGCTTTGAATGGAGGGGGAACTGAAATGCAAATATATAAATATTACTACTTTTATGTTAAAGTCTGATGTGAGTTATACAGGTGCCCTAGAGCCTTAGAACCATCTGGGTACTATGCTAGCTTGACAGGCTATGGGCAGAAACAATAGGCCTGCCAAGAAAAATAACTGAAAGCAATCTGTGTTTTACCAGCCTGAAAAAATAGCATAGCTTATTTTTCAAGTGCAGTCCTCAGTTCATTATAACATTCTGTTGCTTAACGATATTATCTGACTCCATGTAAAGCAACCAATTAAAGAAGCTAGTTAGGAGCCCTGTGTACATCAGCTGCAGGCTGCAATTTGTCCTAGAAATCAGATAGAAATAGATGTAAACTGATATGAACACAACTGCATCCCTTCCACTGGTTATTCTTTTTAGACCACCCCCCCACTCCCTGGTCTCAAGAGATCAGGTGTGGCATTGTCAAAAATTTTAATGCATTTATTCTAAACCATTTTTATTTTCAGGAATGGAGTATGTGCCTTGAGACTGTCAGCTTAATTCTTGCCTGGTACAAACTGCCATAGCTACCAATTTAGAGTTTGCTCTCTATAGATGATTATTTTCCTGCTATGAATCTTCTGTCATTTCATTTCTGTTACAGTGAAGTTCAAGTACCTCTTTCTGTAGGACATGTCCTTCTCCACAAGCAATACACTCAAGATTCTTGGACAATATAATTAGTTATATTAATATTAATTACATTTAAACAATCCTGGCTGCATCTTGATCCTTATGAATATTCAGGAAAATTAGTTCCTTGATTAAGAGTATTTTTTAAATAGAAATCATAGAGATATTTCAGAAAAACTTATCTATTGTTACAGTGTGGAGAGAGGCAGCCCATTGAGAAGACAAAGCAGACATCATTTATAATTACAGGTAATTTTACAATTTATAGTCTAATTTATTTTTTCCTGGAGACTGTTTAAATAAGAAATCTGAAACTTGGAAATTTAGTAGCAATTATGTATATTTCCAGGGTCACCTATGACTATTTCTAACATTTCCCTGCAAGCTTTTGTCATGCTTCAATAGAAGTTTAGGTCTAAAGATGAGGAAGTATCTCTGTATTATGTAATAAAGTTCCTACAGTCCTGCTAAATTAAGTCAATATGAATTGTTCCAGTTCATTCTGTAGATCGAGCCCAAGGGTCTATTTACTCATGTTTCTAAAAATTAGATGCCATTTATAACAATGTCATTCTTTCTATCTTGTCAAAGTCCTTTTTCTTACAGCCACTACATTGTACTGTATATTTTGCTTCCAAATGTTAGCACTCCATTGCTTTTCCCTTCTGCACACAGTTCACTAGGAAAAAACCACAGAGCAACTAGAGAGAATGAAACAAACCTGTTCTGAGAGCTGGAGAAGCTCAGATGTACAGGAGGGGGAAATGGAAGTTTTAGAGTCCCTGTAATGGCAGTTAATATGTAATGAATACCATGACCACAGAGTGTGGACCTGCTCTAAACCATCCTTTTCAAAGGTGCATAATGTCATCATCTTTTCATATCTGAAAGAACAAAGGGGAATCTGTGCTGGTTTCACTGCTGGGTGGATGCAGTACATCTCACAATTCTCTCTTTTGCAGTTCATGTTCTAGTCATGGTTAAAGGGAGCCTATTCATCTTTCCAGTAGGCATTTTTCTGTATAACCATTGTATCTCTAGTTTGACATCACTTTTCAAGACTAGCCACTGCATTATCTTTTCTCCATCCTACTGGCAGTCTGTCATGCTGTATTCCTGTAGAAATCTTTTCTTTGTTTTCTTAACTTTTATGTTTCCCCCATTTTTCTATTTACAGTGGGTCTATTTTTTCCTCCTTTTATTTCCTGTACTTTGTTTATATTATATTTATTTTTTGTTATAATGTTTTATCATCTCCTGTTTTTTGACAGCACGTAGTCAGCAAGATGCCAGTTGCATTTTGGGGGTTTCTAAGTATAAGCCAATGCTGGATGATGTACATTATACTAGGAGTATTTTTTTTCAGATTTCTGTTTATTATCATCTTTCAACCTCAGTATTTACACATTTTTTTTTTATGCAAGTTGCATTAGTTGAGACTCTTTAACCTCTATTTATAAGAATCAAACCAGTTCTTGCACATATTAGAATTTTCAAAACACTGTAGTCTTGTAAAGTCTATAAATAAACAAATTGTATGTCCCTTCTTATTAGCAGCAAAGAACATTCAGATTTGCTGCAAGTAGTCCAACATGTCTGCAACAGTACAGCTGATGCAAATGTTTTGATTTGCAGATGAAACTAATTTGCTGAAAATACAATTAAATTACAGTAGGCAGTTGATCCAAGTTATCACTGAAGATCTGAAGTTACAATCTACTCTGAGCTGTTTGCAATTGAAATACTGAATAAATGAATGTAGATAAAGAGAATATTACTAAGTAGAAGCAACATTCTAAAAAGCAAGAGTTTTAAAGACATGTAGAAAACATGGTGTACTATCATTCTTTTATACTACCTGTGTGCTGGTCTCCTTACCTTAGTTTTTGGTTTTAAAAAAATTTAAATCTGCTTTAAAAATTGATGTTTGAAAGGAATGAGAAGCTTTCCAGAGGTTTGCTGCTCATATCTCTACTGACAATATCTCTACTGGTTTTGCAGTACGATTTGCAGATTCCATCAAAAAACACATCTGAACTAGACATTATGTCAATATACAGGATGACACTTTCTCTTAAAGATTTTAGAGATCCTCTATAAAAAAGCTACTAACTTTTTCAAGCTTAGCAGCCTGAGATCCTTATCTTATATTCATTCAGAGCAAATGTCCTATATTATCTGTTCTGTAGCATCTGTTGGAACAGCCTGTTTTATTCCATCAGCTCTAAAGGAAAGTTAAACCTTGAAGTCAGACTCTGAACCTAGATTATATTAACTGTCTCATTTGATGAGGAATTTCTATTGTGACCAGAACTGAAATGTGATCAAGAATCTTCTATAGCCATGAGAGTGTTTATATTACAGACCACACAAATTTATTAAAGTGCACATTACCCCACAGAAATTCCACACAAAATAAAACCCTGAGTTATAATAAATCACTCTTTTAGCCACTCAGCTCCACAGCGGATCCTCCATGACACTGCAGTAATTTCATACCAAATCTAAATACAACACCATATTCATATTTAGATACAGTGATATTTGGAATAAGATAAGGTCTCTAATTGGAAAACAATATATTTTATTAGATCAATTTACATGGGAAATACTGAGAGATTGTCAGATATGCTAGATACTTTTATTCAAAGTTTTAGCATTACTTCGTGGTCTGAAAACAATCAGACTTTAATCAAACCAATTTCCAGAGCTGATTATTCCCCAAAAAGGCTGGGCTGTGTAAAGGCTACCCTTCATTTAATCTACTGAGCCATTAGCTGAAGTGTCATAGAACATTTAATTGCTATGAGAAAGAAGCAGCATGTGGCAAGAGAAAAGAAACACTAAAACAAAACAAACTCAGAAAACCCTTATTCATCAATATAACAATTACTCAGATTGAACTCTCAAGGAGTGACAGAAAATGACCACTCATAAAGGTAAACCTTCATGAAAGTTTTGCTAATTGTCTAAACAAATACAGGGAAGCATTCAGAGTTTTTAATGACTTAAACTTCTACCTGAAATTAGAAGCAGGTGGTGGGAAAGGCAAAGGACAAAAGGAATTTCCTGTGGGAAACTACTGAATGCAGGGACTGCTACACTCTGCAATGTGAGGATTGACTTCTTGCTTATTAAGATCGTGTACCTCAATGCCTTTAAGGAAATTCCTCCCTGAAAAGGATTTGATGCTTTGCCTCTGAATGTGTGTTCAAAGATGGATGGATGGTGCTTTTCAGTGGAATAAAATGAACAGTAAGATAGGAGAACCTGCTACCTAAAATTTTATTTCTTATAACTTCATCTGCCTTTTTTACTATTTTTCTCTCTTTTATATCTAATGCAATTTTTATAAGCATGGTTCTTCCATGTCTGGGGACATTATTTTAATGAAGTTAACTTTGAGGTTTTTTTGTACCGCAGAAATGAATCTTCATGTTCCTCATAGACAGGTTTCCTACTGTCTGTAGATTTGGAAGGGAAAACCCTAAACTAGTAATGAAAAATCTACTTCTAGAGCATTATTTCTCAGTTCTTACATCTAAAACACAACTAGAATGGATCAGGAAAGTTAATTTGGTTTCAAAAATACTTAGCTTGCTTATACAAAATAAAGCAAAGAAAATCCCAATCTTTACATTTGCATTGCATTCTATTCTCGTTCAACTAATCTTTGCCAGCTCCTGAAATATAAGAAAAAAAATAACTAAACTTACTCATTCTATGCTCTTGCTTTCATAGTATATACAATTTGGTTGTTGATTTCTTCAACTAATAGATCACCACCTTGAAAAGGCTGAGAATCATTCACTAAGAAAACCATCAGTGACTCTATTCAGCTGATTTATGACAGTCTTTTGCATAAAATAACTTTGTACAACAACTGTGTAATTCTGTAACAAATTCCTCAATTTTATCAGGTAAGCACAGAAATTGCTTAAATGCCTTTTAACAAAGAAGCTAGTTCAAGCTTGGCTATGGAGGTTTATATTATAAACAATATTAATAATTCTCTTATCTCTCTTTTACATCTTTAAGAAAAACTGCTCTCTGGGAAATAATGTCAGCTTTCAAAATGTAAGCTTATTTTAAGATTTTTTGAATCATCTTGTCATAGGTAGATATGACTTCTTTGTAACTTTGCTTCCTTAGAATGCTGCAGGGCTTGTAGGAAACAAACCTTGAGGAAAGAGGGGGAAAGAGATCCCTTCCTCCATCAACCATCAGTAAAATTGTGTGTTTTTTAGAAAAAAAATTCAGAAATGGAGTATTTAAAATTGATCAATCCTTTTCAAAAGCATATAAAGTATGAACAAGATTTACTTCTAACAGAAGAACACTTTTCATTTCCCTTGCTTACCTTCCCTGCCTTTCCTTTTTCCTCAGATTCTTTGTTATAGTCCAAAGAGAATAAAAAAAAGTGCTGAAATTCTTCTTCTGTAGTTCTCCAAAGATAAAAAGTTCTACTTAAGCTTGAACCATAGGCTGCAGCTGTGGCTTCTGTTGTTCTGGAATCCAAGGTTCAGAGTGGTTCACTGTCCTTCTTGGAGATTTTTTTTGTCCTTCTAAAATTTATCTTTGAACTATGAATAAGCCTAAGAAAAAGCAAAACAGAACAAAGTTTCTTTTATGAATAAAGCTTAAGTATGCAGAAAATGGGGAAAATAATGTACTGTTTTTCTGATTGACTTCTACAGTAAGGATATACACTCAGAAGATAAAAATAAGAAACCTAAAAAACAAGACAGCTGAGTTTCATCAGTATTATAACTTTATACTTACATATGTGTACAATGTTTTCATGGTTACAGAAACTTCGTGGTTTTATTGATAATGCTAGTAATATTTTTTTTTATTACTGAGATGATTTTCTATAATTTATAACAATTTCTAACACATTCTAATTTATTCATTTTCTCAGGAATGTTCTTGTTGAGTTCCTGATTTAAAATTCATTTATGGAAGGATTAAATTTAGTAAGTAATTTCCATAAGTATATGTTAGTTTTAAGAAATGAAAAGTAGACTCAATAAAGTTATATTTTTACTCGGTAATTTTCTTCTTTGTGCAAGATACAATTTTGAACAATGTTGGTGTTAAAGTAATCCCGTCTCTATTAAAAGACAATTTAAGAAGGAGGAACTAGATTAAGATCTTGGATAGGAGTAGGAATTTAAGATACAGACTGCTTGAATTTCTAAAATACAGTCTTAACTTTCAACTTTTCCTTCTGTTTTTCCCATTGATTATTTGTGCAGCAATAGCCTCCAAAAGACCCTAGAGGGAAATCTTTCCTAGCTTGGAAAGCAATAGTGAGTCCAAGATCTTGTGACTGCAAGAAAATGGCCGAGTTGATATGGATGAAGTCAGTAAGAGCCATTTTCATATTCAGTTTAGATTTTTAAATTTCTCCAAGCCAGCAAAAAAAAACCAAACCCAGCACTGTCCAACTAAAATTTCTCCTACCTTAACAGAGAAAAAAATTATTTTCTTTCAAAGCAAATACTATCATCACAGTGATTTATGCATTATAGAATGTATGATGATTGATAGAAGTCAAGCTTGAAAATGAACCTTCACCAACACATAGAAGTCACTTTGTTTTATGACTAGTGTTTTATAGAAAGGAGATTTTTTAAGTCATTATAATTAAGGAGAATTTTAATGCTGAAAACAAAGCACTAACTATGTTCCTCGTTTCTTGAAAACTCCTTATTTCTTTAAATATTTAAAAAAAAATAAATTAAAACTCACTCAAGAGATTTATAGTTCCCAGAAAGACATTTTATGTACAATATTTAAAACAAGTTTAAATGTGGGGGTTGTTTGTTTCTTTGTTTGTTTTAGGGAACAAATGTTGTTTTTATTTGAGGGTTGTTGCATTTTTTCCCCCCTACTATTTTTATGACTGCTTAAGTTGTGGTACAACTAGTAACAAGATTGGATTCTTCACTGCTGTGATTTTTGTTGTATAACGAAAGGCAAAAAATCGGTATACACAAATGACAACGCAGCCTTCCCCTTTTACAGTTACTAGCTCTTGGAGAAATAAATATTGCAATTTGTCTTTCCTCAGCTTCACTGTTGTGAATTACTTCATTACTTCCCTTAGAGATAATATTTTTTCCCAACAGCTGTTTTAATGCATAAATTGATTTTTTTGATTTTGAATACTGTGCTATTGATAGTTTGTAGAGTCTGATGGGTGAAATAGAAATTAAACGTAAAGTTGGTTGGACAGGTAACAATCTCATTTATGTCCTACGAGACCATCTAATTCCAGAAAAATTGAAGTATGTTGCTCAGTCAGGGTTTGCATTTATTTTGCTTTTGATCTAAAGAAAAGTGAACAAACTAAAAAGAATTGATGATTAAAAAATGCCTGGGCTCAGATCTCACAGACTAAGCAGTCCTGGTTAACTATTAAAAAAAAAAAGTAAAATTACCTCTTCAAATTTTCAGGTTGCCATGCTTTTGTAAAACATTTTTCTAAACAATACATTAGAAATTTCTTTAAATTATTGTGGAAAAAATAATAAAGACAAGTCAATATTTTTTTTTTATTATTGTTCTTCCCATCTATCTACCAGAGGCAAGCATGGTTTGGCATTTGAAAATCTTAACATTGTCACTATTATTCCACTGCTGGCAGCTCCATTTCTTGTGAGATATATATATATATATATTTCATATATTCCAGACCAGTGATTTGTTCTCCCATACCTTCCTTATAAAATCTGCTCTACATAATAATAAATACATGAATAAAATGTAAGATGCTATTTTTAAATTTCTTTTTTATAAAATGAAAACGTATTTCTTTAAAATTAATATATTCTAAACCATAGATATTTCAACTGAGTTGAATTTAAGGAAAAGTCAAAACATAACAATTCAGTGACTCGGAAAACATTACCTTTGTTTTAAAAAAGCAGGAACCTGATGTGCTTAATGTGGCATGACTTTTTTTCTTAAGGGTTCAAGTATCTTTTTGGATTAACATCTTATCTCTGTAATACGTTTTTTGAGTATCCCAGTTCTTATCACAATGAATTAGATCGGCAGCATCTTGGCTAGTAAGTGATTTTTTTAATTCCATGCCTTCTATGCCTCCAGAGACATAAGATACTGCTTGAGGAAAAAGCAAGACTCATGAAACCTCCCAAAAATTTGGTGAAAAACAAATGTAACAAAAATACTTTCTACGCAGTTTCCACTGATTTCTTTTATTTCTACAAGAGTTTTCTTCACAATCTTTCAAGGAAATTAATTGATTTCAATGGGTGTCACTTTCTGCTCCTATTTCTTATAATAAGCAAATTTCTTCCAAACCTCCTGGGAATTTAAATATAGCCAATATTACCTAAGAGTGCTTTCAGTACATTTCTGTAAGCTATCTTGATATAACCCGAAGATGAGTGATTCAGGTCTTAGTTTCTTATGAATATGGACATTGTCCTCACAACACTGCTTTAAGTATTGCAGTCTATCTTCCTACAAGGCAAAATAATAAAATTTGGGCATATAATTACTTAGCGACAAAGCATAATCAATTTTTTTTTTATTGGTCTATTTTTCTTATGATTTTAACTTTTTTAATAGAGTATTTATAAAAATACATTGCCAGTTTACATACAGATAAGGACAGTAAAACTGTTGAGATAAAACACAGATTAAAAAAAAATAAAAAAATACCAAAAACTTGCAAATTTCGGTAAAATAAACTGGTGTCCTGGTTCTGGCCAGGAGAGGGTTATTTTTTGCACTGTCCAGGTGGGGGCATGGCTAGAAAACTGAGGTTTTTCTGTGCCACGCCTTGTCATTGTCTGGCGAGAAGAAGAGAATCTACTCGGGAGAAGGGGTGGTTTATTCCTTTTGGTGGAATAAACCTAGGCAGGACAGTCGTGTATTGTCTGTTGTCAGGGGGTTTCCTAGGTCAATCATTCATCTCTTCTACCCTCCGTTCCCGGTAATTTTTACTTATCTCAACCTGTGATCTTTGCCTTTTGTCCCTCCAGTTCTCTCCCTGCTGCAGCAAGGAGGAGGGGGAGAGGAAAGTGGTGAACGCCCAAGCAAAGCATGGTTTGCAGACACAGTGGAAGCACTAAACTGGGAGTGCTGTCGCTAAACCACGACATCTGGATACATGTATATAGACAATATGGAAAGGAGAGAAAGATGCACATACAAAATTATGTTGGGCTTAAGTATTTCAGAAATTATTGTTCGGTAATTAGAATGAAACAAAGTTCCAAAAGTCATAGATCAGTATGACTTTATAACCATATAACTTTATAACCAAATAACTTTGGTTACTTTTCCATAATTACTTATCTTGCTCTCAGTGAATCTCTAAACATACTTCCAGAGCAAGATTCATCTCACCTAAGCAAGGTGCTGGCAGGGAAAATAGCAGTGTCTGAGCTTATCACCTTAATAATTTTTTGTAATCAATAAGTAAAAAAAGCCAAATCAGAACAACTTTTTAGATTTGGTTCCGTAGGAGATATCTGCTTTAGAATGAGGTCAGGCATAGTCTAATGAAAATTTTTTTCCCCCACTATAAAGGAAAATTTAGATTATGAGCTTGCATTAGTTGTATGTAGTTCAAATACCTACTTTTGATCATATGAATTGTGTTGTATGTTGTATTGTGTATGTACATGTTACAATCACTGTAGCATGGTTTTGCTCACAGTTTTGTCTGCATCTCTGATGTATTAAACGGATTTTAAATAATCAGTCTGTTCTTAATTTCATTGTTTTTCTTTTGAATTGATTATACCTACAAGAATGTTAGTAGATATATTTGGTAGAAGTGCATAAGACAATCCTGTGTTTAGGACATAGGCATCCCACTAATTTTGTGAAGGTAAGGAGAATGATCCCATGTGGATATGGTAGTACATAATTATCTATCATGTGGAATTTATATTTTTCTGCCAGGCATCTGTTAATAGCTGCAGGGAAGTGATGAGGCCAGATAAAGAGGACACTTGAGCATGAGCCAGGGCACTCCATTTAATATCTCACTAGTGTCACTTTTGCTACCTGCTGCATATCTAACCTCTCTGGCCCTAATTTCTTTTCTTGTTTGCATTTTTTTGTTAGTTTTTGTTTTGTTTTTTTTTAACAGTTCTTCACAGTTCACAGCAGAAAAGAGGTCTGCCTTAGGGTTAAGTCTTTATGCAGCACAGAAATAGTAATTGTATGCAATACATTGTATTAAAAACTTCTTTGATGGAATATCTAGCTTATGGGACTGCCCTCTAAGATGAGTCTTGTAGCAGCTGCAGCATTAGAAACATAAGCCCCAGGTGCAGAAAATGTGTTGTGCTAAATGAGCCAAGTGATCTAATCAAAAGGAACTCTGGATCTATTAAAGGGAAGATCCGTTAATGACAAGTCCCTGGTGTAAATGAGGTCACTTCACAGCCTTTCACAGCATAAAGTAGAAATCAATTTCATTTTAGGAATAATAAAATATGAAAGAACCTCGTTTTGTCATTAGAATGGACTCTTAGAGATTGAGATTATATTTTCTTTTAAGGTGAACTTACAGGAGCTGTGCATAAAATGTGCATAAAAATGAAGTGCTGGAGATATTTGTAATATTTATAATGTTTTAAACTTAATACCATTTACATACATTGTTATTGTTAACAGCATATTGTTATTGTCATTGTTAAGAGCATATGTAAAACAAAGGTATTTCTGAACTGGAGCAGTTCAGAACTGGGAGTTTTGTTCAATTTCTCCTTCCTGTTTTGTATTCATGACTTTAAATATTGCAGAGCTGTTCTTGCTGCTTCTCATTCTGCTGAATCAGCTCTTACAGAAGCATCATTGTTCTTGGAGACTGACATAGGTTACAGACTGCTTAAGAAATGTGAATTAGGTGCACTGGTGCATAGGAATGAGCAGAAGAACTTGAAAGCTTTTTTTTTATTATTTTGTCCAATCAACTCTGCCTGTCTCTGTAGTGTCTATATCCAAATTAACCCCAAGCTTCAAAGAGTTTTAACAAAGCTTCAAAGCAGGCAATTTATGCATCATTATTACCCTATTTTAAAAGTAAACCTCTTACTTCAGGGTATAAACATTCTTTAAAGAGGGATTGAAATCCAAAATAAAATTCCAAGAAATTTAAATCAGCGGTGAAAAACCTGATAATCTCTATCCTACTAATGTTTTGGTTTTTTTCTTTATCGCTTTGACACAATGTGCTTTGCATTTCTTTTCAGGGTCATTTGGCATATCACATAAAGTACAGCGAGGTGCATATTCCACATAAGTCTGCAGATCAGTTCAAGAGGTCACTATACAGTTTCAAGCTTTCATTTCCATGCAGAAAAAATGAGAGCAATTAAGATGAAAAATCTGACATTATATAGTTGTACCTCTGCAGGACAAGTATTCTGCTGTGTAAATTAAGTGGGCCACTGCATGCTATCTCTATGAGATTAAAAGTTACTGCAGAGAATACAGACTTATGGGTTGTCCAGCGCTCCCCTCTTTATGGTTACATATCAGTGAAAATCAGCATTCATCCTGCATTCCCAGGACCCCTTCTTAAATGTCCATGTTTCTTCTGATAAAGAAGCAAGTCATATGAATATCCATGCTCCATTTGCATTTGAACAGAGTGAGACATGATTAACAAGTGATGTTACATACTTTTATCCTTATGGTGCTATTCAGTGGAATTCAGCATTCAGGTGGCAGAGTGCATTTTTCTGTAATGATTAACATCCGTATGGTTCCAAATACATCAGTATTTCCAAATCACAATGTGTCTGTTGCAGATGGGCTTAGTCAAATAACTTGGTGTCTGTACAAGTACAACATAACTGTCTGAATGAGGATGTACCTCTGGAGATTTTTCATCAAGTGACCAGACTGGTACAATACTGATACAACCCTTTACTATTCACTGATGATAGAGAGTGTGAGTATTAGAGGTATCTTAATGCTCTGACCAGAGAGAGATGCAATTTTCTGAACACGTGTTATCTTATTTAAATGTGATTTCCCAACATTCTGAGCACATATTTGAAATTTAAATATAAACAATTAAAAATCAGCCGTGACTACATTTTGAGAAAATACTAATATTTGAATTTACTGTAAGGAGATTGAATTATAGCAAATCAGTTTAAGACCCTTTAAATGGTAAGTGAGAATACCCACAGAGGAGTTTGATGCAGTTAAACCTATCAATTTTAAATTTATTTTTCTAAAAAATTCAGATTGACTGATGATCCTCCATGAATCAAATTCATTTTTGCATGAAAAGTACAATTATATAATGATATGAGTCTAGATTGGAAATGACCTCCAGATGCCCTCTGTGGAAAGCAGAGCTTTAGTGTAGGCTAACTGTGGCCTTGTCAAACTGTCTTCAGTAATTCCAACAAATAAAAGGTCTGAGTACCCTGTCTGATGTTTAACTGTCCTCAAGATTATTTTTTTCCTTTCATCTAAATGGAATTCCCCCTGAAATGACTCATGCCTATTTTCTCTAGTCAGTGCACTTAGCAGCCTTTTGAAAAGAATGCCTCCTTCTCCTCCATAACTACCATTCAGGCGATGGAAAACCATTTAGATCTCTCTAGAACCTTTTCCTACCACAGTTCTTCCCTTGCAGGTCCTTTAATTTTTTTTTATACATCAAATTCTCCTGTACTCCCATCATCTTCTGTCTCCTCCTCTGATCCCTCTGTTCAGTCTGTATTTTACTTGGGGCATACCCAGCCTGGGCACAATAGGCCTCATGTGGCCTAACATGTGCTGTATGAAGTGAATCAATCACTCCATTCACCAAGGAAGCCATTCCATCATAGATGGCTGTAAGACTGGCTCTGCACAATTTAATCTTTGTAAACCTGTGTTGGCTCTTTCTAATCTTCTTCTCTTTCATTTGTGTGGACAAACTTTCCACATGGATTAGTTCTATTATATTCCCAGGAATGGCTGTCTGTTCCGTACTTTTTCCTAGGTTTTTTTATTTTTTATTTTTTTCAGTTGTTAATGGACATATTTGACTATTTTTTAATCCATGTTTTTCAATTTCCATGACCTTCTAAAAATGGCAGAGGAGGTTTACGATAGGATCTTCTGATTTCTTCAGATTCATTCCATCAGGTCCTAAAAGCCTCTTCCTGTACAATTGCTACTGATGGTCCCTAGCTCGATTCTCTCCTGCTGTCAGTGACTCACCATTTGCTTTTCTATTTCATCTTGGAATGGAGGCTTGAAAGCTGACATCAACCTTAAAGACTGAGGTGAAAACAGGACTGAGTACTTCTTTTCTGTGTCATTTCTAACTAAGTTGCCAGCTCCATCCGGCAGCAGTCTGTCTTCCTTCTGCTTCCTTTCAGTACTAACTAACCTATAGAAGTCTCTCTAGTTTGAGCTCCAGCTGAACTTTTCCTTTCCTAACATCATATCTGCAAGCTCAAATAACACATTTTGTATTCCTCTTTAGGCATATGCCTGCTTTCCCATCTATCACGTCTCTTTGTATTTGAGCTCTTTGCTCAGTGTGCTATCTGTTTAACCAGAAGTCTGGTTTATTTCTTTCTCGGCCTGCTCCTTTCTTCTTTACCTTTTGTTCCTCCCCACACTCCAAATTAGGGGGATTGACAGATATAAGTTATTTATTTTGCTGCTATAATTTTGAGTGGAAACTTTAAAGTGAGGACTAGGAGGAACACTGAGTATCGGTATTCATGTGTGTTTGTGTCTATTTGTGAGATTGAAAGTAATGTTTTAATTTGTGGTGTTAATTACACATTATACATACCAGTCATAAGTATTTACCATTACTTCTGATTTGAAGTGCCTCAAGAGTTTTATTATAAAGGAAAACTCTCCTCATTCTACCTGACATTTCTTTGCTTCTTCTGCTCATATTATTTTGGCTGGTTTTGTGCTTAGAACAAAAAAGGTCAAAACATTTCCCTTTTAATAACAATATATCATTAAAGAAACAATAAAGAATCATGGTAAAAGCAACAAAGAAATAAAGTTTCCACATGGAATTTTCAAAACAGTCTTTCAACAAAGAATAAAAGCTTGAGTAGTATAATGTAAATTGGAACAATTAATGAAGAATTTCAGCTCACAATGGGACAAATGACTATGAATGACATCCATGTCATCTCACTTAACTAATTTACAAGTCAGGTATGTGGTCCAAGTCAGATGTTTATACTATCCAAGTAATCAATGGAAAGGAGTGAGACATCCAGAGAGTGAAGAATTCATTTTAAAACAGGTATCTATTAGAACCATGATAAATATATCTCTGGAGATGCTGCTCTCTTTAATGTCTGTGGAGGAAATTTAGATGAATAGCAGACATGTCTAATTTGAAGATGTTTAAAATGAGGTGAAATTAATTTCATTATCTGTGTGAGCTCTTCATGCATAAATATGTTGTAAAATGTTTACTAATACACCTGAACACTATCAACTGATACACTAAAAGAATCCATGCAAAGAGCAATATGATGTTGATTACTAGCAGATTTTTTCGGTTTTGTTCCAGAGAAAGACTGACCATTTTCTTTAGCTGAATTACATTGAACTGCTAAATACTTTAAATTTCGATTTTTAGAGTTAGTAATTAAGATGTTCCATGTATGCACACTCCCCCAACTATTTCAAAATTAATTCCAGATTAGAAATCCTTTTTTTTATCTAAATTGTGTTATTCAGACCACCTTATCTTATCTTTGCTTTTGATTGCTGTAATCACTCCCTTGACCTTGGGATTTTCACTATGAACAATAGAAGAAAAATGCAGCTATTGCAACCATCACCTGTAATTCCTGGCCTGTTTGAGTTATCTGTCTTCCCATTCACTACACCAGTTCTTATCCATTTTTTTGTACAAATACTTTTAGTCTGACAGTCTAGCCTCTTTATAATTTGCTCTGTTTTGCTGCTATCTTATTAAATACCCTTCTTTATCATTCACTAATTCTGTTGTCATATTCCACACTCTTATGTCCAAATTTTCCAGGTTGCTGTCCTTAAGCTAATTTCCCAATTGTATTGTGACAATTTTAGGAAAAAAATTAAATTAATTGCAATGAACAAAATTTAATGAAGGGGTTAATTTCTCTGGTAAAAGGAGCAGATAATTTGTTTACTTCTAAGACCACTAGATATTAGAGCTCTATCTTTTCTATAAAACTATTTATGTATTATTGTGTATGTAATTAAAATATGCAAATAAAGTCTCAAGTAGAGCACTAGGTTACTTGTCAGTATCCAACCAAGCAGCAGACAGATGCCAGAGAAAGTAGATATCTACAAGAATAAGTTTGAGCACTTTCATCTGAAACAACAAATATATGTTGCTAAAATCAAAAGAAGGCTAACACACTCCTTCCTAGCTAGGTTTACATGTGCTTTCAGAAAAGATGTGACTTGGAATGACTCAGAGAAATGAAAATAAAGAATTCTTTAAAGTTTCACCAAGGAAAGGAGCAACCTATCTAACAATCAGATAATATGTATTAATAAAACAAGCATCTACTCTCGTGTTCCCTAATAAATACTGAAGGCAGAATACAAGTATTCTGCTGTATATTTGGAACTGGGCAGTTGACACAATGACCTGAAATAACCTTTAAAAGATTTTTTTTTTTTTCAAACAAATTGTAGGAAAAGGATTTTCAAAAGTATCCTTGAATCTCAAAAATACACAATGTCAGAAAAGGTGGGAATCTATCAGTAAAGAGAAAGAAAAATAAATTTTTCATATGCTTAGATTTCAAGGTTTTTCTTCTAAGAATCAACTCAAGAAATATAACTAAAAAATCAGCTTACTATTAATTTATATGGACTATTTCAGAAAGCCACACTTACTAATCCAAAATGTAGATCATACTGACTTTCCTCTTACTGACATTCCTCTTCTTTAAAAAAATGTCAATAGAGACAGACTGTAAGAATCTATTTTCAGATATTAGTGACATCTTCTCATTGCCGATGAGTGAATTGTTTCAGATAGCAGAAATTTACAATTGGATTTAATGAATTCCATTTAATGCATCATATTTTTTAACAGAGATACAGTCATTATGCAAGAAATACATTCATATTGTTCAAAATAACTTGGGTAATTCATTAAAATGAAGTAACAAAAGGAAAAATCCTCATTTCTTTTGCAAATCAAGCAAGAGAGAAGTTTTTTATGTAAGATTTGCTGGGTAGTGAAATCTATTCTATACAGATTATGTACAGATCTGCTATCATGACAAAAGACAATAGTTTTGTAGGGGTGTTAACTTTTGTTGAATTTCTTTACAGAGGTTCATATAAGTAGTCTCTAGTACTTCCCACTTGAGCAACCCATAGATATGACTCATTCAGATACAACCTTGGGAAATCAGGAAACGTGGTGCAAAATTTCATGTTTCACTCTGGTATAAGGTACTTCTGCTCTGTCTACATTTTGACAGGTATAAAAAGTTCTATACTTTTTTACTACCTGACCCTTTCTATAAAGTTTTGGCTGCAGTCACAGCTGTCACAAATGTGTGTTCTTCAAATAATCTTAATTTGAGAGTAGCTGGTTCAGCTGACATTTTGATCACTGGTGTATCTATTTACCATGTTCGACGTGAATTGTTCTGTTGAGCACTTTAATTTCATTCTTCATGTGGCTGTAGTACTAGATGCTGTGTAAAAAAGGTACCAACAGGTAATGGGCCATATACCAAGTCCCCTACAGCCAGAGTTAAACAAACTAGCTTGCTGTTCTTAAGCTGTTGCATTCCTAAGTGTGAAATTAAAGAAGTCAATATCTGTGCTCTATACAACTCTATTTTTCTTCCCAACAGTAATTTGAAATAGAAAGGGATGCCTAAAAATTTCAGAAAACAAATCCTGACGGTTTCTGCTTTAGTAAAACCATTTTGCTTTCTAGTTCAGTTTTGCCTGTATTGGTTGGTTTCCAAGGTAATATTACTCTATTTTCAAACTCGGTTCGCATAAATGTTCAGACAACAATAGAGTTTTGACACGTGGGTGATGTTGAAAAGTATTTGATCTCACATGTCAGCACCATTGTTCTCATAATTCTCTTGTTACCCTGTGCCTTACAACTGCATAGCTGTCTTAAAATTAGTACATCTCACAGTTTACGGCAAAAGTTACTGCTTTTGCATGCTATTTCTTTTATTATCGGGATTATTATGATGAGCTCATTTATAGAAGCAGATAGCTCTCTCCATTCCCTCTGCTGGTTTTTAACTCCCCTGTTAGGGCAGTAGCTGTGGTCATTCTTGTACATAACTGTGAACAGCAAAGCCAAGCAAGAGCATATGCTTTCAAGCACTATGACTGGGAGTGTCACAATATGCAAGGACTCCTAAGATATTAATCTTTAGATCACTGTTTTTTTTCAGTGATCTAAAGATTAATATCTTCATTTTTTTTCAGTGAAAAAAATGCATTTTTCCTTCTCATGCATTTAAATATTCATTTAGCTATCAATTTCATATGATTTTGAAATAAAAATATTATATAATTTATAACTGTGATCTGTTGTCTTCATCAGCTTCCTTTATATTCCCCCCTCATTATCCACAGTTTGCCAATCAATTAATTTTCATTTAATGTTGGACAGTCATTCAAAGATCTTTCTAAGCTGAAAATTTTTTCTAAGCTGAAAATTTTTTCTAAGCTTTTTTTCTAAGCTGAAAATTATCACACAAAGTGAATCAATATTGTCTTGTTTGTACAGAAGTGATTAGTAAATTATTTATTAAAAGCCAAAAATAAATTCTGCATTTAGTTTCTGCTTACCAGAATAAACACCTACTGTACAATAGCATGCTGTTTTACCAGGAAAGATATAATTTCATGTTATAAAGAGTAATACCACTGCAGTTTTTGTACTTTAGTGCAAAGAAGAGAATGATATTTTCTTTATATTGTAATATAGCTCAAATGCCTACATCGAAGGCAGCATCAAATGGAAAATAATATATCTATATTTGAGATGTTATTAAAAAAAATAAACTTAAATGTTATTTATTAAAAACAAAACAAAAGAAAACATAAGAAAATAAAAACAAAACAAAACCTTCTCTAAATGAAGCTCTGATTATAACAAAATCTGCCATAACATCTGTGGATAAATTCATTCACAAGGATAAAAATGTTTTATCCAGATTATCTATTTCAAATGAGTCTCTCTGTATGAGATATAAAAGCATAGTTTATCCACAGACATCATGAACAGCGTCTGTAGGCTAAATCAACTGCTCATGAATATTTTACCATAATTTACTTTTAATTTAAAGCAGTATTGCTAGTGTTACATTTGCATTAGATTAATGAAGATGGTCATTTCTTAATGGTAACAAAGTGAAAGAAGGAGAGAAATAGGAGGATGTCAAGAAATACCTGTTAAGAATATCCTAAAGAGCTGATGCCTTATTGAATAAATAACATTGAATTACATTCTGCTACTTTCTAATCTTAGAACAGTTTCAGTGTCTGACCTTGTCTCTTCTTGAAAAATGGTCTCCATATACCTGCTTCTAGTATTCAGAATCTAGGCATGTCTTCTTAATGCCCATTGATGTTACCTTTCTTCTCTTCAGTTTTTACACCAATTCCAGCCACCAGTTGCCTGCTTTTAATTGATTTCTTTAGACTTAGTATCGGATTCTCTCTGAGTAGTCATTCTGAAACGGCTCCTTAGGGTTTAATGAATGAGCCAGTAAGCTGTATAGACCATCAGCAGCAAATACAGTGTGTAAAGAAATACCCTGTATAATACAGTACTTATAAAATGTAATAGACTCCCTGTTACCCTGCAGCCTTCATGTATCTGAACAGCATGAGGAACAGCCTTCAAAGTCTGTGGCAGACAGCTCTGCATCTCAAACCCTTGTAATGATAATTCACTTTCTAGCTTGTGTAGCTCAACAGCAAGACAGTCACATTTTGGATAGAGCTGTGAGTCTGCTGGGAGAACTAGGACACTTGCTGATTTTCCCCCAGCTCCAGTTTCTGGAAGCAAGGTTAAATAAATATTCTGGATAAAGAATGCCTAGAGTTATCCAGCTACCTGAAATCACATCATACCAGATTAAGGTAAAACTAAAAGGTAAATCAAAGCTCTTATTGATAACCTCCTAAATGGTAATAAGTCTAAAAATGGTTGTATAAAAAACAGTCAAAGAAATAAAAACTTTGTAGTTATGTTTACATGGTGACTATCAAAATAGTCTGCCATTCTCTCATGTTTTTGCTTTCCTATCCTGACCGGAAAAGTTTTCAGGTTTTGATTGTACCTTCTCCCAGTGCTTGGGAGAATACTAGCCTAAACTGATGCCTTGAGAAGCCTGACCTAGAACAGAGGCTAGGCAGATTTAAGAATAAAGTACATATTTACTGAAAGGCCTTAAAGGATACACCTTGGGCAGTACAAGAGGCTGTCCAGGGCTACACTCAGGATGGACCTAAAAATGGTCACAAAATGGATGACTGGTCACAAGGTCTCACATTTTCATAAGTTTTGGTCCATCTGCATATCAGGGTTAATTGTCCAACCACTGCTTCAGGTTATGAAGTCCCAGCCTTCTTGTTTTCTCTCTTCAGTCCACCGTTGTTTATGCTTTTGGGCCTGAAACTTGTAACAAGTGTGCTCAGTATCAAGCTAGAAAAGGAATTGTTTTGTCTGCCTACCCTGTGAAGAGAGCTCACTAACACTTAATATGTGAAGCTCAAAACTACACACCTAGGCAGCACAGAATCTGAAAAATATGATAGTTAAAACTTACATTGTTACAGACAGCTCCTCATCTGAGATATTTGAGACTATCAAGGATAGTTTTAAAACAGATGCTGGTGATCTGTGTCCATATGATTAGAAAAATAACCCTTTTTTTAATAAGATGAAGAACTGTACAGAGACACACCAGCATTTAGGAGGAGCATAAAGATGGACAAAATCATCTTACCAGTTAACATGGAGGGAGGGAGGGAGGGAGGGAGGGAGGGAGGGAGGGAGGGAGGGAGGGAGGGAGGGAGGGAGGGAGGGAGGGAGGGAGGGAGGGAGGGAGGGAGGGAGGGAGGGAGGGAGGGAGGGAGGGAGGGAGGGAGGGAGGGAAGTCAGAGTCCCGAGCAAGTAAAAAAGAGCTCAGTTACACAATATGTGACCATTTTGTGAGCCACTGGAGTTTCTTATCTCTCACTAAACATACAGATTCATATGAGGATTGAACAAAAAGGCGCAAAAGAAGAATGAGGAATGAGGAATATTTTATTCAAAATAAAGTAGAAATTGAATTTTCAACTTTTCCCCTATCTTTTTTTTGGGTTTTATCTTCCACAGCAGAAGGAGGTATGCACAAACCCTATTAAACTATTCACATCTACATCTTTAAATTTAAAATTAATGAATTATAATTGTGCCACAGTAATCCACTTTAGGACATGACTGACACTTAAAAGCTGTGTCCTGATTAGTTATTTTGGTGCTTTGGATTATATTATAGCTATTCACCAACCTTCAGCACTGTGTCTTTGTAATATAATCACTAATAACTCCATGACAATCCCAAAGCTGTGATGAATAAAGTAAATGGGTGCAGTAAGTAATAATTGCTTCATCTGTTTGTGTCCTTCCCATCTCACAATTTAGCTTCTAGATAAGTCTTTCCAACTTCAGTTTCATTTTTTCACTTTGCTTCTCTATCCCTTGAACATTTAACTTCTCATGAACCCAAAATGAAGTTCTGTATGAATCAACACAGTCTTACTATATAAAAATTGCCTTTTTGTTTCACATAGGCTGAATTTAAAAAAAAAGAAAAATCACAAAATAACTGAATGCTTGAGGTTGGAAAGAACCTTTATAGTTCATCTTTTCCAAACCCCCTTCTCAAGAAAGGTCAACTAGAGCCAGTGGCCTTGGACTACATCCAGGCAGCTTTTGAAAATCTCCAAGGATGGAAACTGCACAACTTCTCTGATAAATCTGTGCTGGTGCTCAGTGCAGAAACTCACACCAAGTCATGTGAAACTCTGATACACTGCTCAAGGATGCTGCAAGGACAAAGTGCTTCCCACAATCATGGTTGTTATCAGAAGGCTTACATGTTTAACAACACTACAGACATGAAAAATAACATGGAATCCATTTCCTATAGATGATGGGGGATGTATTAGAGTAGGCTCCTGCCCTTTGAGAAGGTCATAGGATTTGTGACCTGAGTGTCAGATGGTCATAGGAAGAGATAAAACTTCTTTTTGTAACTGAAGAAGGGGTGATTTTTAATGCCGAATTATTATGCGGGTTATAAATTCTGTATATTTACACATAACAGTATAAACTTTTGGGGAACTTTTAATATGAAAAAAACCAGTCCTGATTAGACTAGGGGTTAGCCAGATGAATAACTATAAATTAAGAGAAAATTATTGCAGGAAAACAAATTAAGTTAATTATAAAATGCAGATACCTCCCTTGCTGACAGTTTAGGAGGATAAGGAAATTTGCTTTTGTGTTTCCCAGCAGAAAAGGGGAACAAGCTCTTTAAATATACAAAATGTCACACCAAAAAGAAGTTTTGTGGTTTTTTGTTTTAGTGGGTTTTTTTCATTTCTTTTTGTTTTTGTGGGTTTTTTGTTTGGTTGGTTTTTGTTTGCTTGTTTGTTTTGGTTTATTTTAATAAAGAGTGTGTGTAGAGAGAGGGGGGAGGGCATTCAGAGTTAAATAAGTTGTTTTGTACCCCTAGTCTCCAAATCTAGCACTGGCAGTACAACTCAGGGAAATTATGTAGAGCAAAGAACATTGTCTGGAAGTAAAATTTTAAGCTGAGTGCTTATTTGGATATGCTCTGTGTGTAATTTTTGTTTCTTAAATTTGTAACTCAGTGGGGTTAATTTACTCATTTTCTAGTTTATATGTAAGATAATATTTCTGACATCATTTTATAATCAAAAAAGTGAAAAAAACATGGGGAAAAATTAACTCATTCTACTGTAACAGTCTAAATTAGGTCAGAGGAATTTTCAGCAGAAATGTCTGTTTCTGCTGTCATAGTTTAGCCCTAGACAGCAACTCATCCCCCCACAGCTGCTTGATCACTCTCCCTGCAGTGGGATGGGAAGAGAGGAGTAAAAAATAAAATTCATGGGTTCAGATAAAAGCAGTTCAATAGGTAAAGCAAAAGTTGCATGTTCAAGCAAAGAAAAAAAAAAAATTTATTCACAGCTTCCCACAGTTGGGCAGGTGTTCAGCCATCTCTAGGAAAGCAGGGCTCCATCACATACAGTGGGTACTTGAGAAGACAAATGCCATCACTTCAAATGTACTCCTTTGCTTCCTTCTTCCCCCAGCTTTATCTGAATATGGCACCATACAGTATAAAATTCATTTGGTCAGCTGGGCTGCCCTGACTGTGTCCCTTCCCAACTTCCTGTGCACACCCAGCCTTCTCTCTGGTTGAGTGGGGCATGAAGCAGAACACCCCTTGGCTCTGGGTAAGCACTGCTCAGCTATAACAGAAATATCCCTATAATATCAACAAGTTTTCACTAGAAAACCAAAATAACCCCATAGTAGCTACTATAAAGGAAATTTACTCTCACAACCAAATCCAGGACAACTGCTGACATAAAAATTTATGGGAGATGGATGCCACACCAAATAAAGCTTCTTTTCTGTTTCACTATTACATGTGTGTGGTGCCAGTAGTCAATAAAAAGAAGGATGTCCTAAGAGACCTGATTTCATTTACATAATTCAAAGAGCTGGAGTATACCTCCTGCCTGTCTGTAGTGTGCAGGCATGTGTTAAATCTTGCAAGATCACACTCCATCTAAACCATGGCTTTTTTGAAAAGCTTTGAAGACAGCAGAAATGCCACAGAGACACTTTTGATAAATACTTCTATAATATTTAATATGGTTATATTTCTTAAATGGTGATGTAAAATAACAGTGCAGGATCACTATTAGTCAAGCCCTATAATGTTAGAAGTTATAATATAAGGAAATGTAGACTGCAATCACAGTATTTTTATTATGTATAGATTTAAAGAAATAAACCTGATAGAAGCTACTGATTAGTCTTTGGTTTTTAAGGTTAAAACTTATAAGTTCATTGTCATAATGTGATGTAGCAATGACTGAAGCAGAAACTGCCTCTGTAATTTTTCAAAGAAGTAAAAAGCTTGGTAGATGAAACTTACCAAAAGTTCTCAATGACTTAATTCTTCTCTTCCTTTAATGATGCTAAATAGCCAGCTGTTCCTAACTGAAGAAGAATAGAGTGAATACAGAAAATTTCTGAAAACATAGTTTTTCCTTCTGAAGTGATGCTTTAGACATTCTTTAAATTGCTTACTAGTCTGATAGCAAGAAAGAGCTGATCATCTGTCATTAACTTCTGTTTTGTCTAGTCAATGTAGAGTTATAATATCCTGGTTAATATTTTATAGCGTATATTGAAACCTGATATTTGTCTGTGATTCTCATGTCTAATTCTTGAAAGTGTCTTGCTTTTTTGTTAATTATTCTAGTGCATTCACCCCTGAAGGCATACATCATTGACAAACATTTTTTTACAGCTTCGTTGTTGTTGTTAAATTACAAGCAAGCAAATATTAATCTGAAACCCAGCTCAAGAAAGCAAATAACGCTTCAGACCATAGCAGCTGCAAGAAGACTGCGAAAGCCAGAATCAACAAGATTCTGCTTGCACTTCTCTTTCTCATGTCTGTAAGTGACAGTACTGCATCATTCAGCTGGGTGGGAGGGAGAGAAGATTTGGGATGAATAAAAGAGCTTTGTTCAGATCAGGAAATCTGTTATGGTAGCTACTGTAAAATCATCACAGCAAAAAGAGTCATCAGAAAACATATTTTCTTTGTATAAAGTCCCTGTGAGGCATATGTAATGGGTTGAGTTTTTATGTGGTTTTCCATTGCATTTGGTTGGGAATTTTTTTAGCATTAGATGTAATTTTTAGAGGAAAGAAAAAAAAATAATGCATCTTGCCTCATTTGATAGCATGAAGTACAATCTCTAAGATACTGTAAGCCAAAGTGTATGGTTGTACTCCACAATTTAAGTAATATTTCACATAAATACACAAAAAAAATATTGTTAATACTTTTAGAAATCAGTAATTCCTTGCATTCTTGGCTTGACTTTTCTTAAAGGAACTTCCCAAAAAGTAAACAAGTAACAGATTCCTAATATTTATAATTTTTTTTTAAAATGTTGCCAGTTTAGTCTCTGTAAAGAGACTTCTTTCATCTTTGGACATTTTGATCTGTTTGTCTATATGCCTCTTGCAACAGATTCATTTTCAGATTCATTTTTATGGATTATCTCTTTTAGATGAGTGACATGGTATAACTGCAGGCAACAGCCATGGAGTCATGTGCATTTTGACATTTTTACAAAAATATTATGAACTGTTTTTCATTTGCCATGTCCTCATTTTCAGGGCATGGTGCCTTTTCTTCTTAAGTGACATACTAAATTGTTCCACTCAGGGGTAAGAAAACAAAAAGAAAACAAATCTTTGCCTACCTAAACATCATAGCACAATATTAGTACTATAAATGAAATCATTAAACATAAGAGAACTGAGAAAAGACATTATTTTCTAGACTTGAATCCTATTAGGGAATTTTGTAGTCTTGATGTTTCTTCCTGTCATATGCAACATGAAATTTAGAAATACAATCAAGTCAAAGTGAGAGTTCTTGCATTTGTCAGGCATAGAGTATACGTGGAAATCCTTATGCTGGTAAATTGTTAGATGTGCATCCTCATTTTAATGTACTTGCATATATATGGTTTTTACAAGTAGCCTGATGAGAGTAAAACAGGAGCCAATTTCTGGATGTTTTGACATAAGGAGATATGAAAAATATTCCTCCAAAATATACATTATTTTATGCATTTGCATCTTCTTCTTTCTCAGTCTTTTAAACTTACTATTTTGTGTGAAGGTGAATGCTTCACATCAAACAGATGAAATCTGTGGGGGCTTCATTCTGGAAAGAATTTGAGGAAACAAAATCAGTTCAGTAGCAATAATTTTCCAGTCAAGTCATCAATCAATATTCGGTTATTCACATATTCCTATCTGATTGTTCACATCTAGGTACTCTACTGCTGGAAGCAGGAATGCTTATCTGCAGATGGTACTAAAATTACTAGCCTAGTACAAAGTGTTCCTTATTTTACTTTAAAACTGTATTTCCAACCTGATTTTCAAGTACTGGGAGAGGTAAACAGATATTTCTTTTCCAGATGGAAGCATATAATAGAATAAGAATTAATGTATTTTCTTATTGTTGGTTTTATCTTCAAGGGTTAAAAGACCAAACTGTTGATTATGTATGCACTTCATCCTGCTCTTGAAAATTAATGGTTCTTCTGTGAGACAATTCAAGTAAAGAAATAGTAAAGAAATATGGTGGATCACTTCTGGCATGTGAAAACTTGAAGTGGTTATGTTCAGCAAAAGGAATAAAGGTCTCAGAATTATTAATTGTGCCACAGATGCTACTCCTTCAGAAAGAGGATAACAAAATGGTGCATTAACAAGAAGCATAAGAGATATTTTTTGTGAGAAAACAGCTCAGAAAATGCTTGAAGAAAAATTAATTTAGGGTTACAGAGGCCATTATAGTGACAATACGGTTTTGGGGCGGCATTTAATACAAGTTTAAGACAAATAATTTGAGTCAGAAAAACTAGCTTATTAGGAGGAGGAAAAGTTATGAATAGAATACATAAATGTATTTTGTGCAAGTAGAGGGGTAGCAAGAAACCCCTGTTTGAAACATCACTACCTCATCTCAGTTAAAGGATGCTAAAAAAATGGTTACCCAAAAAGGCTATGGAATTTCCACCCCGGTGATACTCAAAACCAAGCCAGGGAAGACTGAATAACCCACTCTAACTTTGAAGCCAGCGTACTTTGAGAACAAGGTTGGACCTACATGACCTACAGAAGCTGTTTCTAACCTAAATTATTCTATTATACTGTGATTCAGCTTGTCACAGATTGTTCTTAAAAACTTGGCAGGATTAAAGTTTTGAGAAATTAACAGTGTTCCCTGAAAAATTTTTAAGGGTATTTAAGTACATAATGAACACATGACAGCTGAATAAGGACTTCAGTTCTGTAAGAAATTTTACATTTTCTATGCTACTCCAACCCCATAAGGAAGGAAAAAGCCAAACAAACACTTCTTTTAGTATCCAAAAAAGCAAAATTCTGAAAATAGCAGCAACAAGATTGTTCATAGAGATCAAAAAGTCTCACTCTTCAGAATTTTTTTCACAATACTATAAGTTTATATTAAAATGTAATCCTTAATGCCTTCTTTCAACAAAATCTCTAAGTACAATAATCTCATTGTATCAGAGAATTCCCTTAAATTACATTCCATGTTTAAGTGAGGACTATCTTAAAGAAGTTTGCATCCTAATATGACTAAATATCTCACTAGGTCACTTGTCAACAGTCATGATTACTTTTCTGCTAGATTGGCAATATGAGGTAAAATACTAAAATGTCCGTGCTAGAAAATCTAAATTTATATAGTAGCTCTGTATGAACAGATAGCAGGGCATTTAGTATAAGAATTCCAAAATCATTGTAAGTTATTGCTATACCTGCTTAAGACTTTAAATATGTGTGTTTGTGTGTGTGTGTGTATCTGTATAATGGAACAGACTGCACCACAGTAGAAAATCGCTTGCAAAGCTGCCTGAGACCTAGGGAACTTCACAGCTTTAGGATCCTTGTACTTTTGGAAATGAGAGCTGAAAATCTTGATTCACGTTCCCTCTCACAGACATACCTAGAAATTCATAATTTAAGATATTACAGGACTTTCGTTTAACTTAAATGATAACTTGGAAATCACATTCACCATAGCAGATTTTATGCATTTCACAATAGCAGATTTTAGATAATTGTTATTTATTTGTCTTCCATGAGTTTTAGGCATGTGCAACTAATATACTTGTAAATTCGTCAAACTAAGTTGAAATTACGTGCCTGGAAAACTCTTTGGTGGACACAGGATTTCACAAAAGTATAAATTTATGACTGTATGAAACTAATATTAGACAATCACAGCAACAGAAAAACAATTCCCCTTCTTGGCAATGATACTTAACATTGAATGACATGGGCTTCAGTCAAAAAGTTGGTAAATTTAAACCAAGTACCAGCAGATCCACATATATGTAATGAATGCTTCAAACAAGCATGAAAGATATAATTTAATATAGGGCTAAAATGCTGAATTTTGTTGCCCCACATTACTTAGAAGATTGATAATATAATATTTTTTTCCACTGTGGTTGTAGCCTAAAAATACCAAAAAGCTTATTTCAAGAAAACAGATATTCTCTCCCTCATTATTAACTGCTTGTAGTGGTTTAGATTCACCAATTTGAGTTTCCTCACCAATGCATTAAATAATGTGTTGAGTTTAGCGCTGGCTAAAATCATTAGGGCACTTACTCATTTTTTGCTGTGAGATATGGATTAGGAGAAGGGCAAAACAGGCTTAAAACTTAAAAGGAATAAACTTTATTAAAAGGACTGCAAGAATAAGAAGCACCAGAATAAAACCTCCAGAGCACCTTTCTTCCCCCTGCTCAACTTTTCCCTTTCCCAGCTGACAATGTAGAGACAAAGCCTGGAATGTTAAAATAGTACCAACTATTCAATAGTCTTTCATCAGTCCTTGTAGGGAGAGGAGCTTTCTCCTGTCATGCCATGGAGACTTCTCCACAAGAAACAGTTTTCTCGTGTCTTTTCATTTCCATGAATAGCAGCCGCCTGGGCAAAAAGTTCTTCATCATGACATTACTCCCATTTCCACAGCCCTCCTAGAGGTGTGGTCATGGGCCATGAACTCATGGGGTATTATTTAAGGGTGAGTTGTTCAAAGGCAAAGATTCTCTTCACCTGTCTCTGTGATCATCTCTGGGAACAGAGGTTTTCTTCTTCTCTCCATGGGGGCAAAGGGTCTTCATCACTCTCATCTCTCTCTCTGTTCAAGTTTCTCATGGGATCACAACTACTCCAACATCAGCTTGACTTCATCAATGGATGCCTCTGCTCCGATCTGCACTTTGAATACTTCATCCCTCCCATACTTTCTCATGAATTAAAGGAGATATTTAAATATATCCTTGTCTATCTCCATGGTACTACCAAAAGAATTTTCAGCATCTCCTCATTAGAGCATTTCCTCATTCTCCTTCCATCTGATTCCTTCTTTTATGGACCTTGGTGTTTTCATGTTGTCTTTCTACGTGCCTTCTCTCTCCCTGGAGAGAGGAACAAGGTCTGCAGGTCTCATCTGTGTAGTGAAAGGTTAATATCTCGTCCAGTGCTGCAGCAGTCACGGTGTTGGATTTCAGGCCACACTGGGTGCCTCCCTCTGCCTGGCATCCACTGGAGGTGGGAGCTCAGCCTGGAGCTGTCAGGCACCAAGAGGGCTTAGTGTCAGCAAGATGTCAGCAGTTGTGACCCAGCCCAGCCTGGGGCTGGGGTCCTGCAGCCTCCATTCCCCACCTGGGAGCCACTGGGATCTGGCCCAGCCTCCCCCAGGCCACACAGGCCACGGGGGAGCAGGGCCGGCCTCACCAGAGCTCCATTCCCTTCTGAGGCCAGAAGCAAAGAGAGAAAGGGTTCCCTGGGCTTGTAGTTTTTAAAATGCAGATTTCACAGGGGCAGACCTAATTTCTAAATGGTGCAAAATGTT
Source organism: Cyanistes caeruleus (assembly GCF_971803275.1). Taxonomy (NCBI): domain Eukaryota; kingdom Metazoa; phylum Chordata; class Aves; order Passeriformes; family Paridae; genus Cyanistes; species Cyanistes caeruleus. Next base: position 45,739,197 of record NC_141703.1, read on the forward strand.
GTCAGTTCTCAGAACTAGCCAGCTATTGGCCTTTTCTAGGCACAGAGGAAGCTCCCAACAGCTTCTCTTAAAGAAATCACTTCTGTAGGTGGTTTTTTACTCCTTTCCTAACTGTCAGTCAATGTGAAACCACGACACTGCTATATTTCTTAATATGAGCCATCAGAAGGTAATGGAGTGACCCTTTTTTGAAGAAGAAAAGATGAAGTTTTGCTGCTTGTAAAGTTGCTTAAACAGGAAAAAAAACCAACAGTTTTTTTAAAAAGTTATAGTGATGAATAAATTGTACGTTATATGTTCCAATCAGGGCGGAAAATATATTCTTGGGAAAAAAACTCATTGGTAGTCACAATGTGTTCTGAGTTATATATTGTGTAGAAATTGGTCTGTCTCTAGCTTGTTATCAAAAGAAAAAGAAAAAAAGAGGAAGTAAGTAAAAAACATTTTTCAAGTGCTAGCAGCTGCAAAAAGTGTGTATTATCTCAAAGAATTTTAGGCTGAAGCAAAATTTCAGCCTTTCAGGGTGTTACATTGTCAGTCTGCTTTATGTAATGGTAATCTGAAATGATTAAATCCTGAAAGGCATGCATGTTAACTTTTAGATAGAAGACTTTTATTAATTTACCTTGAATCTTTCCAGATGAAACCAAAGAGCAGAAATATTTACCCTTAGAGAGTAGCTACCTACTGTCACTGAAGTCTCAGGGACTGAAAGTGACTGTTTTTTGTATTTGGAAAATTTTTGATGATTACAATATATGAGGAGTAGATATCATCTATCCTGTGTTTTATGTGTGCTATCCCTGCCTATGGCTGCCTCATCTAGAGCTCAGTTGTGATTCCAGATACAAGCTATGATGCTAGTCTAGACCAGAGCACCAGCTATTTCAGGATTAAGTACGAATGCCCAGGTTCACCGAATTTTCTGTACTCAGTTTAGACAATAGGAGGTTATTCCATTCAGCTTCCCTTTTTTGCAAGGCAAAATACCTTACACTTATTCTTCAGTATTCCCTAGCCAGATAAAATTGTCTTTTAAGTTCACATTCTAATTTCTGTTAAGTTTCCTGTTCATGTGCTCAACTTGTGTCACTATCAAGAACTTCATCATCTCTTAACAGTGATAGCTCCATTTGAATCTTTCCAGAGTAATAAATTCTTGAATTAAGCCTTTGATTTCATTGGCTCTTACACTGTTACTCTAGTGAAAATTACTCACATTTTTAGATCTCATTACGAAAAAATTTGCTTGTATACTTTGTGGTATTTATTCCTCAGTGGTTCCTCGTGTGAAAAATCATTAAGCAGATTCTTAGAATGAGTAGTAGTGTAGACAGAATTTTTGCTTTTCTTTCCAGATGGGTATGAAGACATTTTGACTCTGGTAGGGCTGGGACATTCATAACAACCCCAGTTCCCAGTTGTCTGTTTCTGTAGAAAGGATGAGGCATTGGAAGGGTAGATAAGACATCTGAATTATCTCAGGAGACAAAAATTGTGCTTTTAATTTTATTTTTTTTCCAAGCGAAGTTGTCAGTTTTAAGCAAAAATTATGAGTGAAGACAATTGGTGAAGCAGTATTACCATTAAATTCTAACAAGAGAGGGTAAAAGCAGTTATCCACAAAACAAACTGAACTACTGTTCAAAGGAAAGAACTGAGATGAGTGATAGTGATGACTTCAAAACTAGAAGGGAGGAGCTGAGGCAAATTTGCCTCAGGCAGTGTAGCAATTATTTTGAATGCGGCAAGGATAAATTAGAAACATATTGCTGAAAAGGAAGCACATTGCTAAGGGAAGAGGCTGTAGTTGAGATCATCTCAGTAGTGTTTCAGGCAGACTGATATTTAAAGTCTGGGGAGATACTTCAAGCCAAGTACTTCAAATACTGTGCAGTCAACAGTTTATTTTACCAGCGAAGCCAGATGCACTTTGATAGAAAGTTTAGAGCCTGGCAAATTTGCTTGAATGTGTCCTGCAGCTGTTGGAGATTTTAAAGGGATGAACAAGCTGTAGTCTACTAAAAGGCAGCTAATTTGACCCAAAGGTGCAATGACAGCTTAATGTGTCAGCCATGTGAATGTAGGTTTTGTAGTAAAATAAACTATTAGCTTTGAATTTTTTAAATTTGAATGGATTCAAAATGAAGATAAACTGCGGTATCTTTTTGGATCTAAGTGCCACCAAAAAAACCAAAAAATCATTTCATGGGGACACCTTTATCTAATTGATATTTCAAATACATCTCAAAAATAATTTTTGTTCAGGGATGCTCATAATTCCTCATATGTGATGTTTACTAAAAAGGTCAGACTGTTTATCCGAGTAAAAAGAGTCTGCAGCATCAGCAGGTAATGCAGAAAGCTCTGAGCCAAGACTCTGCTAAGGCAGCAAATGGTACAGGAGAACATGCCAAGGAATATGAACTTTCTAACAAAGTGCAGCCATCTTTTAAGTGATTCTGAATGTGTTAGAGTTGGCAATTTGCACACATGCTACTATCCAAACTACTTTTACCCTTGTGCCTTTTGTTCAGATCGAATGCCCTGTTCTGAATGCAGTGAAGGTCTGCTACACAAGCGATGACAGTCATTGTGACAAACAGAAGAAGAATTTGTACATAACTGTTTTGAAAAGAATCTGTTAAAAGGGAAAGATGGTATTAACTAACTGTATAAGGAAAGAAAGGTTAAAGGAAATGAAAGAATTAATGAAACTCAAATTAAGGACCAAGAAGGAACTCTATCTGATATGGGGGAAGACAATAATACATGAAAAATGCGCAAATGAGAATCAATGCAAGCTACATGAAAAAAACCCAAAAACTCAGAATTACTAGAAGTAGAATTTCAGAGAATTTTCATTGGAAAAATCTGGTACCTACAGAAATAAAAGGAAAAAAAAAACAGCTACTTTTTAGGATCTTACACATGATTTGTGTGTATGGGGGAATACAAGGGAAGAAGCAGAGATGAAAACTTCGTGGTTCTACCTTGCTGTTGAGCTGACTTATGATCAAGCTTCATCTGGTGATATGCGTTAGACGTTGTTGCTCGGCACTCATACTCCCCATTTGACACTTAAGACCTCAACTTTTCTGATTCCCATAGCCACTTACCAGTTTATCCTATCTTCCTGTTGGCTAGAGAATAGGAATACAATTACAATATGTGGCTTGAATCCTTATTCTGGTATGTGTCTATACTGTAAGGAATCTAACTGGGAACAGTATGTCAAACTGGTGAGCTCTTTTCTTGTTTTCTTGTTATAGCTCAGTCTGCTATATATCTTTTATTTTGGTTTTTCTTTTAGATAAAAAAGGTCCACCATTTAGTACCTAACAGAACATTATGGTGATATTCTGAAATATACCAAAATATTTAAAATTCATGGAGATTCTTTAACTTAGAATGAGATATTTTATGATCATAATTTTTAAATTAACAGAAGTGAAAAAAATAACACTTCTTTAGCAGTTAATAATATGAAAATATTATAAAAATATTTCTTGGATTAGACCCTTGATCACAAATTTATCCACTCCTTTTTTTATATACTCATTTCGTCTTGATTCTGATCACATTAAATTTTAGTATTGCTGTAGATAGAGGTGAGTTTTCAAAACTGGCCTCTGAAAAATAAAAATTCCATTTGCATCAAGTTCTAATTCTCTACTTTTAGCAGTTTTCAGTTAACAAGAATTGTTATTCATTATTTTCTCTTTTCTAACAACTCACAAATTACTTCCTTGAGGCATGTTGACCATGCTTTCAAGTTCTGGTTCTTGAAGTTCTTGTACTGACCTTTCACAAGTGAATTAATCTTATTTTCAGGTACATCACTCTTTTTTTCTAAGTTCAGAGAAGCTCCTAAGTTTTTAAAGCGCTCCTTTGAATCATATATGTATTTTTGGTTTCTTGGTAATATTTGTGGATCATTTTATCCTTTGATATAAAACTTAAGCATTTTGTTAAGATTTTGGTGGACCTTTCATAGGTTAGTCAGAAGAAAACAGAAAGAAGAAAACACACTACAATTTATTGCAATAGAGTCTCAAAATGGTCAAAGCATACAAAAGCAGGAAGCCGCCCACAAGGAAAATAAAAATAATAATTTAAAAAAAAAAAAAAAAGTTGGAGAAGGTGACAATTGTATGTAGGTAATCAGGAAGCATAAAGTATTATTGCTCCATTTTATTTTTTGCAACATAGCCTTCTAGATAATGTAAAAGACTCAGGGTAGCCTTAACTGTGAATTGCAAATGAGAGCGCAATTTCAACACACACATTACAAATATGACAAAATACAGTCTAGGCTTGATTTGTTACCCATGCTGAAAAACAAATTTTCATTTCGAAACACATTACTGGGCTGTCACGCTTTTAGGATGCAAGACTGATTAAAGGATGAGGGAACCCTGGAAGCTGTCTTTGTATAATGAAAAACCTGGTGAAACCATTTGAAAAGGGATTTCTTTCAGAAAGGTCAAAGAACACTAGTAGAGGGGCTGAAGCAGTTGTTTCAGAATAACTTTCAGAAACTTTGTTACCTCACAGAGCCAAGGATGAAGTTTTGTATGTCTTTTTCTGAAAGATACAATTTAAATGTAATGTATTTTGGCAGTGACACAAAAGTCAAACTTCTTGTGGACTGCTAGTCTTTACTAATTCCCTAGAATGATAGAGCTCTCTGCTCTGGCTTGCTATGGAGTGAAATGACAGCACAGTCACAGCACAAACAGAGCATTCTGTACCAGTGAGAAAGGACATGGTAATAAAACTGATTTATTTTACCAAATAATCTATTTGCATAACTGTATACTTGCATAATAATATGAAGGAGAGATGAAAATATGAAAGAAAAGCTCTGTTAAATAAAAGAAGTGTAAGAAGAAAACAGTCCAAAACACTAATCAAATTATATCTGTGCATTAAATGATTTAAATTAAAGTTGACATGAGCATCCACCAGGACTTCAACACAGCAGGTTTTTTTCAGTTTGTTTTGGTTCGGGTTTTTTTAATTTTTAGTGAAAGTTGATGAAACCTGCTAGTGGATGTGATTTAGTTTCTCAGCAGTAGAGTTTTGAAACTTTTTTCCCTATGAATTACCCTACCTTGAAATAAAACATCTGGTCTCACAGGAATTTCAACATGGTTTAGTTTTTCAATCAGTACAAAACACATTCACCACTGTAGCACTGTTGGGCTTTTGTGTGTCAGCCTCTTAGAAGAATTCACTGTGTCTCCATAAGGCCTAAAATGCAGAGAACTCATCTGGGAGGCAAATATGGTTCTACTTCACCTTTATCTCCCACAGCTGTGAAAGCTGTCAGCTTCTAAAGCTGACGAATTGAGAGTTCAGAATATTCTCAGAATAGTTCAACTGTCTCACACCAGTGTTTCTTTCACTTTTTCCTGCCTTTTGCCTGGATTTTCTTTTTTCAGAAAAAATATCAAGATCAACCTTCTTCCTATGTACATTAACTGGATATATCCTCTATGTTTACTACAGTGATTGTTTGAATGGCTATAAAGAATTATCTTTAAATACTCAGTTTATGTAAGTAACTGAGTTCTGAAATATCTTAAGAAATGTTCTAGTAGCCAGTAATCATGAAAAAGCCTTTAAAGACTGGAATAGTTTCAAACGTCATTTGCTCTACTGCCAAAAATCACATTTTTAAATGTCTACACTTAGCCTTTATTTCACACACAGCTATCACTGGAGCTGTGCAAGATGTTACTTTTTATTTAGCTGAAAACTGGTATTTCAAAATTTGTTCTTGTTCCAGATCAAATATCTATTTTTCAGATGATTTCTCACAAAAGGGGGGCTCTTTTAAATATCAACAAATTTAAAGTTTTTTGTTCTAGAAAGGCAAAATGTTTTCTTCTATTGCTTGCATAATTTGACAACTTCATAGCATAGTATTTCATAGCATAATAGGTTCCTATTATGAAATATTAATGCTTTCTATCTACATATGCCATATAATTAATTGAATCATAGAATATCCTGGATTGGCAGGTACCCACAAGGATCATTGCATCAATGTCTGACTCTACACAGGGCAACCTAAGGGTTAAACCATATATTATATATATGTATTTCAATTCATAACCATATATGAGTGTTGTTCAAGTGTTTCTTGAACATCAGAAGCCTGCAGCCAGGACCAGCTCCTTGGGGAGCTTTTTCCAATGCTTGAATTCCAGATTAGTGAATTTTTTTTTCCCAAATATTCAATCTGAACTTTTCCTGACATAGCTCTAAGACATTTCTTTGCATCCTCTCCCGGACACCAGAAAGGGGAGATCATCACTTCCATCTCCACTCCCATGTGGAGACCTTCAATCCTCCTTATGATGAAGTTGAAGACAGCAATCTTTCCTGTCAGCCTCCTCTTCTCTAACACAGCATCCTCAGCCACTCTTCATGCATCATTCCCTCTAGCTCCTCACCATGTTCGCTTCCCTCCAGCCAGTCTAGTAATTGTATACCCTTCTTATGTTGTGGATCTCAACACTGCACATAGGTGCAGGACACACCAGAGTTGAGTACAGTGGGACAGTCAAACAAGTGTGGCTATACTGTGCTTAATGCACCTCAGAATACAGTAATCCTCATGTTTTAATTCTAGGAATTCATATTTTTCATTAAAACTATGCATCATTTATACAAGAGATAGGGTTCATCTCACTACATTTAGCTGCCTAAAAAGTGAGAAATTAATCTTAGTCAACTAGACTTTATAGTCAGTAGACAGAAGCAGGTATCTCTACATCAAAGTTCTTTTTAAACAGTTGTCACCATCGTATTATGTACCAGTGTTAAGTCTCACTGCCAACAGAACAAGGCCTACAGTTGGCATGTTCTTGATAAGACACTACTACTCCTCCTGCAATTATGTAAATATTGATATACTCTCACAGTTCACCAAGTTCAAACTTACAAGAGCTAAATATAATGGTATTTCCTCTTATAAATAGATGAATAAATAGTTCTACTTGTTTGGTGTAAAGGAAACAGAAGAAGAAAGGTAATGTTTGCACACATTTTTGTACAACTTCATTGATTTATAGAGTATAAAAATTGTACCAAATAGACCCAAAAACGTGCATGTGAATAAATACTTCTTTTTTTTTCCCACAGATGCTTCAATATGAAGAAGATTTACATAATTGCCAATATACAAAAGGTATTGGCATGTCAAGTTTTTCAATTCATATTAGTTTTTAAAGTACAGTTTGGATCCAGATTTTTATAGTTCACAAGAAATTATCTTATAACTCACAAATGTGGCTTAAAAGTGTTAAAATCAAATAGAAATTAATTTCTATTTTAACTTAGAAACTTAGGGCATTTAAAAATCTGGTAGAAAATGCTGCTTAAAAAAAGAGCATTTTAGATTGTATCAATTGCAAAGAATGAGACCTTCCAAAAACGGTGACCCTGACTCTTTAAATGTCCTACAACAACACATAAAACACGGCTTGTTAAAGTTCCAAAACTTTAATTAGCCTTTAACATATTGTTTTCTTTTAAAATGTTCCTCTTAATTATTCATTTCAGTGAAGCAGACTAATTATGCTTCTTGGATAAAAGCACATTGGCTCATTAGTCTTTCTTTTTCAGTGACATATAAACAGCAGCTATGATGAACAAGATAGCATTTTTTTAATTATGATTTTCTGCCTATAAAAGATAGAAAAAGTTTGTGATCCAGAGGGAATGCCAATGTTATTTAAAGATTATAGTTATGATTCCAACATTCTTATGAAATAATAAGAAAAAATGAAATGAGACACCATATGCAATCACTCATTATTTCTGAATTTGATTGTCATGTAATTTTAGTATTTTTCATGTTGTTGGCTATCATCATAAGTCATATTTGCTTAGGTTTTCCCAAATCATTGATAATAGATGCAACTGTCCAATATTAATTAAGAAACCTTTAGGACATAAGAAAAAAATACTTTTCACCATTTCTTCATTTTAAAAATTAATGAGAAAAAATGAATTAATCATTCAGAAGACTGTATGTTTAAAAGCTTCCTCCTTCACTCTTATTTAGGCTTAAAACTACAACAGTCTTATTAACATTGGATTCTGTCTTATGGTTCCTATTTCTCTAAAACTTTGTGGTGATACATTATTACACTGGTTATCAAATCTGGTCCATTGTTTCAACACAAAAACTATTTCTGATAATATTTATATTATCTATAATATCTATACATCTATAATATCTATAACTATAGTATCTATATATATTATAATATATTATAATATCTATAATATTTCTGGCAAACTTAGTCAAACTGTTTAAGCCTTGTCTAGTTAATGTGTATCAATTTATTGCTTTAATTCTTTATTTTATCCTAGTTTTATGTGATCTTGATGTTACTTCAAATAGTTTCAATTTGTAAAGTTATTTTATTGTTCTAGGGATACCTGCAATATACTACACATACACAGGTATGTTCACTTAATTAAATGGTAGAACGGTTTGGGTTGGAAGAGACCTTAAAGACCATCAAGTTGAAAACCTCATGCCATGGGCAGGGATTCCACCCACTAGACCATGTTTATCAAAGCCCCATCCAATCTGTCCTTCAATACTTCTACGGATAAGGCATCCACAGCTTTTTCTGGGCAACCTGTTCCAATGTCTTACCACCATCACCGTAAAGAATCTATTCCTAATCTGTGTTTCTAAACCTACTCTCTTCCAATTGAATGCCATTCCAGCTCATCATATCACTATGTGCCCTAGTAAAAAGTCTCTCTCTGTCTTTCTTGTAGCTCCCTTTAGGTGCTGGAAGGTGGATATAAAGCATTCTTTAGAAGTCTTCTTTAGAATGAACGATCTCAGCCCTCTCTGTTTGTCTTCACTGGAAGGGTGCTCCAGCCCTCTGATCTTCTTTGTGGTTTTTCTCTGGAATTGGTTCAGCAGGTCCACTGGGGCCCCCAGAGCTGGATGCAGCGACCTCTGACCTGCTGATCACATTTCTGCACAGCCAAAGACACATTTTCCTTTCAGGGCTGAAAGCATGCATCGCTGACTTATGCCAAGCTTCACATCCACCAGCATTCCCAAGACCTTCTCCTTAGAGGATCCTCAATCCATTGTCCATCCAACAAGTATTTATGATTCATATTGCCCTGACCCACATGCAGAGCCTTGCACTTGGTCCTGTTGAACTTCATAAAATGAAGTGCATCTGCACAGGCCCACTCTCAAGCCTCAAACCTCAAGTCTAGGTTCCTCTAAATGACATCCCTTACCTCTGTTGTGTTGATCACATCACACAGCTTGGTGTTGCCTGCAAACCTGTTAGTGGTGCACTCAATCCCATTGTTCATGTTGCCAAGAAAGATGTTTGAGAATGCCTGGTCCCAATACTGACCCTTAAGCAAAACCACTGATCTCTGGCATGTACATTCTCTCTTGAGCTTTCACTGTGAACCTCCAAGAAGATGTCAGCACAACTGCTTCTTATACATCATGATCCTGTCTGCAATTCATTTTAAAGACAAATTTGCTACAGTTTCTCAGCGTATTCCTTGTGAAGGGGAGTCCAAAACTGGACACAATACTTGAGAAGCAATTTCACACACAATAACAAACAGAAAGGATTGGCATTTTTGACCAGCTGCCTACTTGCTTATTAATGCAGCACAGTATATCATGGGTCTTCTTTGCCATGGGGATTACTCTGCTGGCTTATATTTAATTTGCCACAGGGATACCCATACAGGTTGCCATTACCCGGAAATCTGTTCTCCAGCCATTTGACAATATTGTAACTGTACAGGAGGATGGGATTATTCCATTCTAAGGACTTAACTTTGCAAATTTTGTCAAATTTCAGGAGATTTGGCTGCAAATATATTATGGCTGGCTGTGAGAATATTGTTAAAATCAAAGTAATTTACATACATGGCTCTCCCACCACCCACACAGCCAGACATCTCACCAGTGAAGACCATCAGGCTGCTAAAGAAGCTTTGGTAAATACATGCTGCCTGTTCCCAATTTCCTTCTTCATGTAGGTGTAAATGACTTACAGCAGGATTTGATTAAAAATCTTCAAGAGTAATGAGTTAAAGCTGATTATAATTCCATTTCCCAGATTTTTCTTCCTTTTTTTAACTGAAAAGAGATGTGAAATTTCCAATTTTCCATTTTGAGAGCCACTTCACAATGTTGTCAGCTGCTGAAGATTAGCCCTAGTAGGCAGCTAAGCCCCAAACAGCTGTTTATTCATTCCCCCAGAGCGGGATGGGGAGAGAACCAAAAGGATGAAAATGAGAAAGCCCAAAATTGAGATAAAGACAGTTAAATAGGTAAAACAAAACTAGGAATTAATTGACTGCTTCCCATGGGCAGAATGGTGTTTAACCATGTCCAGGAAAGCAGGGCTCTGTCACATGTACGTTACTTGGGAAACAAACACAATGACATCGGATGTCATCCCCTTCCTTCTTCTTCCCCCAGTATTTATTACTGAGCGTGATCCCCTATGGTATAGAATATCCTGCTGGCTTCAGCTGTCCTGGTTCTCACAATTTCTTGTGCAACTCCAGCCTACCCAGTGGCAGGGAAGCATGAGAAGCCTCCTTTCCTTGCTAGCCTCCCCTAAAATCTTGGCCCATAAATTCTCCAACAAACATCATCCACTCAGTAGCAAAACTGTGGATTTGTGCTCCTCTTTTGCATACAGCACCATCTTCCCTCGTGGTTTTTTGCCAGTTTTATACAGAACTGCCATCCTATTTCTCAGGCCATATGCATTCATGTACCATCACTTGAGATAGTTACAGCTGTGACAATTGCTGCAGGGAAGTTGAGAGCATCCCTTAATACATTCTCCCTACGTGTTTCAGACCTGAAACCCATCCTCCACTTTTCTACAGTTTGGTCTTTATCCACCAACTAGCCTACTATAAATTCTTTCTTTAAATGACTTTTTAAATGAAATTGAATGTATTTATATGCACTTTTCCTTCAAAATGTATTTTTAAAAATTTTTAAATTTTAATTAGTTGAACCGGCACTGATGTCTACAGCACTATGAAGATTCATACTATCCACATGCTGGTACCTGTATTTATTTAAACTTTTAAATGTAATTTGAGTCTAAATGAGAAAATATCTTCTTGGATTTATCAAGTGTTGGATGTTTAAGGCTCTTAAGGGTTTTTTTTAATGGATTTAGGAGCATTACTTTGTGTAAAATTTAAAAATTTTGGTTACAAATAACTCTTTGTCATTGTCTTATTGCATTTACATATAAATACCTTCAAAAATATTCCCCTGTAAATTCGTTATCTTTTGGTAAACCAGTTTCGGTAAACTATGTTGTGAACTATTGGTTGCACAGAGACTGGATTTCGTGAATAGCACTTTGAATGTCATCATTGGCTGAGAGATGAAACCTATGAATGATTCTTTCACCACTCTTATGCATTTAGTAATCCTTGCTTGAAAAGAGCTTGTGAAACATGTTAGAAAACACTTCTGCTTTTAAAACTTTGCTGAGTAGATCAAATAGCCGTTCTCTTTCAGAATCTTCACCTTCTTTCCTTTTACATAACTTTCTTTACCATACAAATCTGTCTGTACACTGATAGCAAAATTATAAACTCAAACAATTAAATTTAAAACATTTATTTTATTATGACTTATTATATTAAATATATATAAAAAATAGATATATATAATATAATTATATAATGAGAATGTTCATCTCATGCAGCTTTAGACTCTTTTGTTGTACAAATAATTATGATTGAGCTATTTGTTTGGATACATTTTGTCATTAACCAAGACAAAAATAATACTCTTGAACAATTCATCTGACCTATATAAGGTACCTATTTTAAGAAGAAGCAAACAATTTGTTAAAGATAATATATGCTATAAAAGGAATTGAAGGATGAAAAAAGTCTTGACTAGATGTAGATATTTATGGTGCAGATGACTAGTCAGACCAAGTCACTTTAGGCTTTCTTTCTGATTAATAAGAAGATAAAGATTCAGTGGTGTGCTGGAAGAAGTTTAAAGACAGTAGAAAACAGCCCTCTGGGTCAAACAGACACGGGGGACGCTATCATCAATCCCACAGCCAGAGCAGATACAATGTCTGAAAGAATCAGCTTGGTTCTTGGCCTCTGGGGCACTTACTGTGAAATAAAGCCAGATCAGGTACTTGTGTTATGTAGGCTTATATATGTATGATCAGAACTGACCTTACACTAGAATCCTTGCAAAGAAGCATAGAGATCTTTGCCAATGTGTGTCTATGCTTAAATTTCTCTTGCCTTTACTGTCATGGGCTGAGAAATTTACTTGGGACTTCTTATATAGCTTCATCTCTTTGTGTTCAGGCAACTGGATTAAGTTGTAGGGATCAGATTCAATTCAAGAGAAAATATTTGATGTTAGGTGAGTACCCATAGTTTAGATGATTAATTTTTTTTCTTTTTTTCTTTTTTTTTTTTTTTTTTAAATAAGAGTGATCTAAAGAATACAGTCAATGAAACTTCTAAAGGTGCAACACGGTAATCTTAACATAGATGCCAGAAGCCATTTAATGTAACAAAGCCATTCATCCTGACTTACAGATTCTTCTCAGAGAGGATATAGATTTACCATGCATCTTCATCATAACTTCTAAGCTCATGTATATTTGTCATGTAGAAAAGACCTTCAATATCTGTGTTTGGCGAGCCAAGGTCCTAATCTCTACTGACAATATTGCAAATTTAGATAGCTAGCTTAGAGTTTTAGTTCTCTGTTAAGTGTGTTTTAATTGTAGATTGAAAGCACAATTAAACTACAATGAAATCCACACACCTCTAAGCTATGCCAGTGCTCACTCCTGTACTGACAGCCATCATATCACAGGAGAAGCACTTCCATTCTGTCTCTAGGGGTCCACAGAATGTATCAGATAGTCACAGCAGGACTATCCATGACTGGGTCTATATTACTAGAGTCTGCATGGTTATGGCACAAAAAGTATTCATCAAGGTCATTGAGCTCTTGCATTTCAGAAAGCAAATATTTCCTCTTATTCACAGGTAATTTATCATGAGAAACAGAATGCAGACAGACAAAAAAAGTTCTGGGTCAAGCCATGTGCCTTTATTTCAAGGCTCTATTTAATGAGTGTGTCTCTATGTGATTTGCAGCTTCATCTGGAAATCTTTAAATAAAGAGATATTTTTTTTGTTGTTCTAACATTCATCTAGTAAGATAAGTCTAGGTAACAGCATCCTAAGCTTAGTTGAGCACATCTAGAAACCTTACGAAGGCAAATAGTGACAGGCTGATAGTTAGCATATGCAATATAAGTGCATTGTAAAGATCACCACATGAAGTAAATTAAAATATTTTTAGTCAACAAATATTTATTTTATACTAAACTAAATTCTAGGAATAATGTTCCAATATGTAGCGCTCTTGATGGTTCTTCACTTCTTGTGAGGTTCTTCACTCTTATGAGGTTAAGAGATTTTTATGCAGAAACACAGCGCCAGGTCCCTCCAGGATCTTCTAAGTAAGCCTGTAAACAGTTTTTCCATATGTTTATTACACCTAAACTAAAACAAGCAAACAAACAAAACCCAAAAGCCCTCAGATTCAATAAAACCCACCTAATTCATTATTATCAATAGAATTTTCACTTACATTTTAAGTACAGGATGAGGAAGAAAAAATAAAGAACATAAAAGAACATCAGAGTCCTAAACCCAGCAACCAGTAGTGTCTAAAACAAAATCTTAAATGGAGCAGCTACTTCAATTATGTAGAGACTTCTTTCACATAAATAAAACATTCAATTCCTTCTAGTCAAAGACTGATAAGAACTTCCAGAGAAGGAGTTTATTTTTCTTAAAATGGTGATGGAAAGTCAGACTAGACATCTGGGAAACCTGTTTAATTCAGGAAAGACAAAGATTAAAAAATCTGAAATTAAGTTTTATTCCATTAAAGTCTTATTTTAGTTAGAGGAAAGCAGCATTTTGGATGAATCTCTCCCTCTGTAAACTAATCAGAGAACGTAAATACTAGTGCCTTAAGGACTTGTGTTGCTTTTCAGTTGTTTGACAGCTATTGTGCTGTCTTTGAAAAGGTAGCACATATCCTAGACATAGTAAACTAATTATAGTAGAGAAAAGAAAATTAAAAATTCAGGAATTTCTTCACAACTGGGCCATAGGTAAAGTAACAATTACCTAGCATGCTGTTAAAAAAACATTAATAGGAAAAAATGTGTTTGTAAGCAAATTCTTTGTGTGCAGAAACCTCAATTGCTCTCTCTTTATTTCTAATCAGCTGTTTTGTGAGAGCTTGCTCTTTAAATTTGTGATGCACTCTCTAAGAAAGAAAACACAAAATAGAGACACATCTATGCTTGTTTCAACAAAGCTCTAATAAGTATTTCAACTATGCTTTGTGACACTCAGTTTGAGTGTTCTGGCTCTCTTGTTCATAGTGTTGCTCAACAATCAGGGTCATCAGTTTCTTGATTCAGAGAAATAATTTTATGAACTAGATTTTCTTTCTGTTTTACCTCAAATAAATTAAGTTCCTCCAGGATAATCTAAGACAAAATTTTTTCCTGTCAATTAAGCAACATTTTCATTTCATTCTATTGAATGAAACGAAAATAAATTCCAAAGAAATATGACTGAAAAAACCCAACCAAGGGATAGTGAAAAATCCTAACAGTTTTAAACATTTGTATTGTTGAATGAAAACATTCATATATTATAAAAAAAAAAAAGGTTATAGTTTTTAAGAAAAAAAATCTCAATTGAAAAAAATCTCAATTGTATTTTTATAATTAAAAATGTTTCTTTGATATTTTTCCACAGGATCAATGGTTCACCTTTTTTGATAACTGGGAAACAGTTTGCACTTGAGTTGTTTGTATATACAGCTGCTTCAAGAACCATCACCTTCCCTTCATAAGGAACCTCTTTCTGTATATTGACACTAGAACCCCTGTACAGCCTATGGAATTTCATGGAAGTGGCTAGCTCTTTCCAGGGACTATAGATGAAACTGCATATTTAGTAATTTAGTAATCTCTCTTAAATGCCTTTAATTTTGTATTTAGTCCAAAATCAATCCAGAATATAAAGTTCTGCCTCTGTTTTCCACCTCTGCAGAGCTATGGAAAATGAGGACATCTAACAATGAATATGTTCAATTAAATTTGTACAAAATCTTAAACCATTTAGTGCAAAAATTTTCATAAAACCTGTTTTCCAGATGCTTTTTCTTTTTGCATATTTTTGTACCACAAAATGGAGCACTGACTAGAGGTATCTTAAGAGCTCAAATTATTTGGTAGGTTTGCATGAGTTACCACAGAACTATTTAAGGATACTAACTCATGGCATATAAACAGTATAGTCAGGTCAGGAGGGCTGTGTTTAGCCCAGAGCTGATACATTTCCGATTTCATAACTAGCTCCTTTGTAACTAACTGAGACATTTCCGCACAATACACAGCACTAGACTGGACATACCTGTAGGCTGTTGAACCCATGGTAAATCACATTTACTGAGTAACTGGCCTGATTTTCAGAGTGGCTGAACCTCTTCGAATAACACTGGAGTTTTCAAATAAAATTATAGAAATTTCAAGCATAAATGTAGTTAATTAAAAACAAAAAATCCCTATATTATTAATCAGATAACTCTGGAGTAAATTCTGGTGGGTGTGAGGATGTTGCTTGTATTTTTTTTATTTTTTTTTTGCATCATAAACCAGACAGCTCTATTCAGAAATTCAGTATCAATGTGCCATATAAGAAATGTTAAAATATGGATAAAATTAACTAAAAAATTACCTTGTGCCTAAACTTCAGATGTTTAGATGGAGTTTTTGCTTCTGCTTGTGTTTTTTTTTTTTAATTCAAGTGTTGTTTTCATCATATAAAAATTAATTCATGTGATAGAGTGCTCCAGAGACACATCTGCAAAACTAAGTTTAAGCATTAAAGTTAGACAGACTGGCTTTGTTCCACCCTTTCTGGGAAGAAGTAACAGACCATTCCTGTGATTTATATTCTAGCCATATGAGTAATGTGCTTTTATTATGGAGAAATATTTTTTTTAGCCATTTGGTTTCTTTTCATTTAATAATTGAAACAATTGAGACTTAAACAAGTACTTAATCAGTCACTTGCATGCTTTCACAAATAGTTTACTTCATCAGAATCAGAAAGACTATATAGATGCAAGGAGAACATTTTCAGATATTTCAATCAAAGGAGATGCAAGATAGCTTTGAACAGAATTGGCCATTATTTAATCATTCTTTAGACAATGCTTTTGCCCTCTCATCAAGATGTAATACAACAGAGCTTTACCCTGAAAAAGGAGATGAGGGAAAGAACAAATCAATTAATTGAAGTTGTTTTCATGCATTACTAAAACCACCCCTACCAAAAACTATTAATCACAGAAAACCTCTTCAAGCGTCATCCTTAGCTTTTACAGGGTTTACTGAGATCTTGCTCCATTGCAGATCAGTTTACACATGGACTGATATTTATAGATGCTTTTAATTTCAAATTTTTTTAATTACTAATTTTTCTATTTTTTGTTTAAAATAAACCTTCCTAATATATTTCCTGTAATGTCAAGCCCATTTTGTATTTTCCCTATTCTTTCTTTGAAACAGAACACACAGATATATATTTACAACTGATTTTCAAAGTTTTAACAGTTTTAAATACTTAATTGAGAACCTTTATCCACTTTATTTAGGACCACGACTTTGCCAAACAACTGTGAATAACAAGACATATATAGAAAATAATGGTATATCCAAATATATGTCTATTGGGTGCACACATCAAGATAAACACATACACAAATCTATTTTTCATTGAAATTTTCATCCTAACCATTTAGGTTTGTTTCTTTTTAAGACAAATCACTCCTTCCTCAGTCCCATACAATAGGCAAAGGATGAATTTATAACATTTAGGCAAGATTTTTAAAAGTAAGGTGTACTTTTACCACCCACATAAGAAATGTGACTTTTTTTTTTAAAAAAAATGTATTTAGGAATACCTGAAAAGTTTAAAAGGTCCTCTATTTTTTCTTCAGTAACTGGATTTATTCATCTGTTAAATGAGTGATGTTATAGACTAATTTTGTTGAAAAAGAGAGAAATAGAGGAACAGTATATCCTCAGATTCTCTTCCTTTTGACTTTTATAACCTAGTGCTTTCAGTTTGGTGAAATTAATTTTTATTTCCCACTTAATAATACTCAATCACTAACTGGCTCAAACATTTAAGCCCACTGCCTGCTGCTGAGACCAATCCTGTTTACCACCCACTTGCCTCTGTCTATTTTAATGTAGCCACAAAGGTATTTAGTAATTTTTAATTTTTTTTCAATATGAAAGCTAATTCCATTTTTTGCAAGATTTTTCCTTTACTTGGATGAGGAAGGTAATTTGACACCTTGCAGAAGCACACGAGCAGATACTTGTGTTATATGTAAAAGAAGAGTTCAGGCAGGATTTGGAAGAGAGGAGAGAAGATTCACACTGTGTTTTCAGCTTGGTGCAATCACAGATCAGCCTGAAGTCAAATGAGGACCTACATTTCATATCTAACAGAGACATCACAGTAAATATCTTCTATAACCCTAGGTTCTAGATTTACACTTCTGTCATTGTTGTTAGGGTGTTGATTTCATTTAAGGAGAAATAAGTAACATGTTGACACAATACGATGGCAGTAGATATGTCTGTACTTTAGATAGTTCCATTAATACCTTTAAATTAATTTAGTAATCAATATATGCAACAAGATGTTTTTCCAAAAGTATTATGCAAAATGTTGCATATCTGTAAGGTGCTACTAAGGGAAGGAAATCTAACTGTTCTATAGGCAGAAAATGCAGGCATAATAAAAAGATTAGACATGAGCCTTTCAACTTGAGACTTTGTACGTAAGTTCCTTGTTTTGTTTTGCATATAAATACGTAAGCATAAAGCATAAGTTCTTATTCTCAATGCATAAAGATCCATTTTTCCCATGAGACTATTACGTACTCTTGTATTGAGTTGTCATGGTAAGGTTTTGAAGAAGAGAAGTGTGGGGGGCAAGGTGTTTTTGAGATTTGATTTTATTTCTCATTATCCTACTCTGATTTGACTGGTAAGAAATTAGACTGATTTCCCCAAGTCAAGTCTGTTTTACTCATGGTGATAACTGATTCAGTGATCTCTCCCTGTCTTCTTCTTGACTCACAAGCTTGTCATTGTATTTTTAATCCCTTGTCCCACTGAGGAGAGGGAATGACAGTGCCACTTTGGTGGGCACCTGGCATCCAACCAGTTGCAGTCTACCACAACTCTGTTTCCTAATCAAACATAAAAACTATTCTTTTACTAAGGCTGTTTTGTTTCTTCATGTAATTTTTCTTTTGTTCTTTAATCATAACTCTCATTATAGTGTCCATGTGTAAATACTTTGTCAAGACTGAAAGGAATATTTAACCTAAGCCCACATTGTTTCAGTTGCATGTTTGAGAGACAGCAAGGGAAACACTAAAACAACGATCTGAACTTTTTTCACTGCATATGAACATTTCTTCTTGCCATTTCCAGCATGGTTGCTTCAATGCCATACGACAGTTCCTCCCACTCAGCAGATGTCACTCCCCATACTACCATCTCACAGTTTCCTCTTTATTTCTGCAGCCAGTTGCTGAGGAATAAGCAGCACCCTGGAGTGACATGCTCAGGTTGAGACCCATACAACTGGGAAAGCCTTATTAGTTTAGGTTTAACGTAAAATTATCTTCCTGCTTTGGAGAACATTCTAATTCTATATAAGAACATGTGAATCTCGTACGCTTTTTTATTGATATTCTTGTTACTGTTTGCTTTCTTATATCGTTGCTGTTTCCAGTAAATTTTTCATATCTCAACCAATGATTTACCTTTTGTGCCTTCAGTTGTGCTCTCCAGCCCACTTCATGGGAGGGGGAAGGAGAGCAGGGAGCAAGTGGTGTATGTAATTGAGCAGGAGCACTAAAATGGAGAATACCCTTCCTAAACGACAATGGGGGGGAAAGCAAACTTTCAGCTGTAGAGATATCTATCATTTATTGGAAGTTATAGCTCATGGATGGCTTTTGATGGCTCAGAAGGAATTTGGATAGCCCACAGAATATTTTGAACTGGGGTCTACAGAAGTAAATAAAAAAGGCTGGATGGAGAATTGTTTGATTCTGGTCATATCTGAAAGCTCAACAAGAACTACTTATTTCTGAAGCTGTTTTTTAAAACTCTATCCATGTGCCATAGAAAGTTTGTTTTTCTCCCCATGGTTCACAAAACAGTTGTTCAAGCTGTG
Organism: Cyanistes caeruleus; assembly: GCF_971803275.1. Taxonomy (NCBI): domain Eukaryota; kingdom Metazoa; phylum Chordata; class Aves; order Passeriformes; family Paridae; genus Cyanistes; species Cyanistes caeruleus. Next base: position 45,758,610 of record NC_141703.1, read on the forward strand.
CTTAAGATTTGTATAAATGACAACTTGAAAACAAAAGGAAAATACAAATTACGCAAACTGTTTTTTTTTTGATTCCTTCCTCAAAGATTTCAGTATTTCAAGCTTTCTGAATGGAATCAACTTTAACAGCAAGAGTTATGGAACAACTTAAATTTTTGACACATACTAGGCAGGAAGGAAACAATCTTAAAATCATGAGTCCATACAATAAATGTGAATGGGAGACTTGGAGTTTTTGGTTATTTTAAGCTCACTTTAAAATTTAAAAAAAAACCCCTAAGCTTTCTAATATGAGAGATCTTATAGTGTGCATTGAAATCTATTTTAACATGAAAAGATGTAAAGAACAGTCACTCAGTTTAAAGCTATTTTCTATTAGTCAGTTTCTCATGTTCATTTTTAAGATCAAGACAGTTTGTTGCATAATTAAAAAAAATCATATATCCAAGCATGTAATCAGTGTTTTTGATGGATTCCTTTGATTGACATATATTTGTGGCATGTACTTTGAGACATAAAATTTTCTAAACAATGAATATAATCTTTTGAGAACAAGAATATATCATATAAAACTTACTTGTTTCTTTTTGAAGAATTACCTTTATTCATATCATTAGTTCTTTAATATCTCTGATACATTTTTATTTTCTAAATATTTCTTCTATCAGTAAATAGTGCATATCTCTGATACATTTTTATTGTCTAAATATTTCTTCTATCAGTAAATAGTGCTTATCTTCAAGTACAGAGATAAATAGAGGACAGGAACTAATATGAAACAGTTTCAAATAATAAAAATGGTCACTTTACATCATTGTTTGGTCTTTGCATATGTTTATGTGGATTTATAAAACCAAGATGTGTAAGAAATTTTGCTTACCTCCAAAATAAAACTCTTTGAAGTCTGATTAAAAGCTCAAGCAGGCCCAAGCAGATATGTTTTGCTTTCTCACTAAATAAGATAATTAATTTTTTTGAAATTGACTCTTACAGTTTCTGATATGTTGGTGAATAGTGTGGAGGGAAAAAGACTGTAAACCTCAATGAATCAGAGTTACTATCACAGGATGAGGTTAAGGTCGTTAGAGTAATCTACAAAGTGTTTAAAAGCTTCAAGACAATTCCTGCATGGCAGTGTGCTGAACTATAGGTTGGACTTGATGATCTCAAAGGTCTTTCCCAGACTAGCTGATTCTGTGAGTCTGTGATCTATCTTTCTCACAGTGCCTGTAATTAGATAGCTTGGACAACTGAAGTAATACGTCAGTGTACATACTAGAGTTTTCCTTAGTTCCCTGGGAAGGTCAAATTTCTCTGGTGATTCTCATAAAACCCAGGGACCTTCTAGTGGTCCCTATGTTCCTAGGCATTAAGATGTGGGAGAACAAAAACTGTTCAGGCAAACTTAATTGTTCTGATCTCCAAAGAAAAAGTGAATCAGACTGTAAGTGCATATAGTTTTCAGGCTTGTTTCTGAGGGTGTAGTTGTCAAAAACTGTTTTAAGTACCTTTGAAGAATAGATGGGCTTTTGCCTTCTACTTATTTGTTTGTTTGCTTCATTTTCTTGTAATTTTGGGAAATTTTGTAAGATTAAAAGAGACAAATTCTCACAGGATTCACTTTCTCAACTGATGGCAAAGGCAACTAAAGAATGCAGGGCTTTTCTACAAAATAAGTGAACACTGTAGGAAAGCAGGGGGAGGAAGAACAAGCATTACAAGTAATATTAGGGAATAAAGTCCCAAAGAGTCTATTTTAGATTGAGCGGGAGTTTGCAGCTGTGCCTGGTTTGAATGAAAGTATTCTGATTTCAGAAGAAACTGACATTGTTGACATCATCTGTGAAGCAGACAATATTTAAACAAGTCACGAATTTAAACAAAATCTATAAAATTCCTTTTTTACTGTATCCTTTCCAAGTATTTTTAAAGCCCAAAACCTTGGATTAAAAAGAAAAATAGGTATAGTTCATGGTTAATACATAATTGTTCATTATAAATCTGTGAGAGTTTATTTTTTAAAGTGTGAAGAAGTGGACCTTCTTTAGGCATGATTTAGTTCTTTCATAAAGTTAAAAAAATTGATTACACTAATCTAATGCATTTGTGCTGTTAAAAGCTCTTTGGATTTGTTTAGTCGGTTTTGGTTTAATTGGATTTTTATTTAATTAAAAAAAAAAACTACACAAAGGATTTGTGTAAAAGCTCACTTATAACTGAACAATTAACTACCTGTCAACAGGATTACTATGTTGTCTACATGGTAAAAATAGTAAGCAGATGGAGCAAATATTTCAGTGGGCAGAAAGTCAAAACATGAGATAAATGGCTAGTCATGGAGGCCTACATTTTGTATACTTTAGAGAACACATGAAAAAACATCATTCTTTTTTCAGTGATGACGTGGAAGCAATTATCTCAATCTTCCCATTTATAATAAAAAAAATAAAAATTCTGTGTCTCTCTAAGGTTAAGTACAAATTTTTGGTCTTAAACTATTTGATCCTTCATACTCTGGAGTATTTAAAAAATTTAGATATAATGGTTTCATTCTTTTAGAAATTGCTGTGTCCTACTCATTTCTAATCTTGTTAGGTTTTCGAGAAGTGTGGTTTTAGAGAAGCAGAACTTACATGTAGCTGGTTTCATAGCATACTATGAAAGTAATACTGTGATTATTACTTCACTAAAGTCTAAATTTTGATGGCGTTAAAAAAGATAATGCATCCCTTTTAGAGTTAGAACATTAGCATATTGAATGGGAATTATATTTTTCTGGATATTTCCAGATGTAACAAATCATATAGTTAAGTTCAAATAGAGTCATCACAAATTATGTAACTGTGCAAAACATCCTTTGTTTTTGTTTTTGTTTTTTTTGTTGTTGTTTTGTTTTTTTTTTACTTTCATAAGTGAATGGTTTAAACCATGGAATATTTTAGACAATTAAAAATTAAACACTGAAGCTCTTTGAAATGCTTAAGTCACATTCAGCAGATATACCTGTAGTTCAGACAGAAATGGAATCTATTTATTTTTTTATATTCACACTGATCTAGGATAGAAGAATATTTAGAAGAATTATAAGGCGACACATTGTTGACATGGCTGAACTCTGGTTGTCATTTTTCTTCATTTCTGGGTATTCTACAGTTCTACATTTTCAAATTTGTGAGTAAGAAAATGCAAAATTTCAAAGTTCTCTTTTTGGAGTACGTATCTTCTTGAGCCTTCTGAGCCTTTATATATATTTTAACATTAACTATCCAACGATGTTTCCATCTGTCATCCTTCCCACAGAACTATGGCTTAATCCTGAAGTATTCGGTTCTCCAGATTGATCTCTTCTCACAGTTCAGGTTAGGTTATGAACAAGACATCAAGACAGGTAAACTTCAATTAAGACACTAGGAAAATGAATTCTGACTTATCCATATCTTGGTCTTATCTTTCCTGTTCCCACTTTTTTCAGCAATTCCCTGTTTAAATAGCTCCCTGTTACTCATCCTAAACTCTCTTCAATATTTCCATGTCAGCAGACCTGATAACTCAAAAGATGATGAAAAAACAGAGTATAGAGTTTGATTTGGAATGGTATTCACAAGGATCATCAAAGTTAAGTTTCTAGCCCTGCACAGGTGTCATGATTTAGGAATGGTATTCCCCAGTTTAGTTTCTCTATTGATACCCACGTTCTACTCGCTTGCTTCCACCTACCCCTCCCCTCCCCTTAAGGAGAATTGGAGGCACAAAAGATAAGATCACAGGCTGAGAAAAGAAAAATTTACTGGAAACAACAAAGAGAAAAGAAAATTAATAGTAATAATAAAACTATAAATGACAAATAAATAATAAAATGCACAATTCACATGTGATTTCTTAGAACTAGTGTTCCCTCTGCCATATTTACTCTACCCAAAGGAAAACCTTCTCCCCAGAAGAGACTCCCTCCTCCCTGCCTCTGGAATTGACATGAGATGGTACAGAATAACCTCCATGTCCTAGCTTTCTGGTTACAAATTAACCCTGTCCTGGCCAGAACCAGGACAACAGGATAGCCCCAAGAATCACATGATGTGCTTGACAGGATATTGCAAACATTTAACTCTGTCAGGCTTGGTGCTCTTCACTTCCCTGGAGAGTCTGTTTCAGGGCCCAGCTATCCTCTGGGTGATGAACTTCTTCCAAATATCAAAGCTAAACCTCCTTTGACAAAACTCCATGCCTTTACCTTTAGTCCTATCACGGGTCATAAGAGAGAAGAGACCAATGCCTTTCCCTGTTGCCGAAACTTAGATAATGAAGAGGCTTCCCCTCTTCTCCAGACTGAGAAGACCAAGTAACCTTAGCCCCTCCTTGTATGGTTTCCCCTCTAGGCCCTTCACCATCCTTGTGGCCCTCCTCTGGGCACTCTCTAATAGATGTATATCTTTCATGAATTGTGGCACATAAAACTGCACACTTGAGGCTACACAAGCACAGGGTGGATCAGGAAAATCACCACCCTTAACCGGCTAGTGATGCACCCCAGGACACAGCTGACCCTTCTGGAGGTCATGTCACACTGTTGTCTCAGTAAAATGGGACTTAATGTTAGAAGAATCAAGATTTGAATAGTGGAGACTAGTAAGTTTACAAGAGTAGTGGTATATGGAGGTTGAAATACCATTGAATACCCAGCTCCTGACAAATTATGGTTTTGAGATCATTTTTCCTAATTTATGCTTGCAGAATTGTCTTCTGCTATTTAAGACAGAACAGAAAGCCTTTCAATGTGCTTGTAGAAAACCAAATTATTTAATTACCTTAACATGATGGTTTTTATGTAAAATAAAGTAACAGATGGTAAGGTGTAGGTCTAGAGACAAAGGACTTTTCCAATTACTTATGAAGATGTGAAAAATGAACAAATCTGCATAATTTTTTATATCATAAAAAGGTAGAAAGCAATTTCCAGACTGATTGGAATAGGATGCCATTAAAATTGTTTCTTAAGGGAATATTTAAGTGCCTGTTTTTCAGAATGAAGTGCCTGTAATTCATAGGAATAGATAACAGCTGTACTGGCCTCTGTGTGTAAATACAGTCATATTTCCACATATTTCAAAATTTTCATAAGTTATATGATTTATGTAAGAATTTATGGTTTCTCAAAAGCATCAGAAATGCAGTTTGAGTGGTACTACTCATAAGACTTGCCAAATGATTAATACCAGCAGATTTATTTTCTAAATGTTATTGTCATTGTATATCATCCTTATAATATCATGTGCCTGTACCACAATAATTTCATTATGATGTAACTGAGAGAATAAAATCCGTCTGAAGAAATTATTATGAAAAAAAGACATAATAAAGAGATGTATTTGTAAAAACACTTCTATAATTAGAATTATGTTAATACAGAAAAGAGAGTTTATTTATAAAAATATTTCACCTCTTTGTACACATCCTGACAAAAAAATCATCAAGTATTCTGTTATGAATTAACCTGACTCTATTTAGATTTGGTATAATTTTCCTATTATCAGTGGATGTAAAATGTTTCACATAATTTGCCACAATGTCAAGTATTCTGATGTTAAATCTCAAATCACGTTGTTATTGTCAACCTCTTACAGTATATCGTATAATAAAACAAAATCAACAAACTATTAGAGAATACAATTTTTTATTTGTTTGATTTCTAATAAAATGAAGTCTAGAAAAAACCTTTTTGACTATCACTGGTGCTGTTTATTGTAATTGAAGCTAACATGTCTTTGAAATATTTCAAGCAACAGCCAAATTTAAGATGCACATGGATTTTGAATGATTGCCATAAATATTCAAAATGGTGAGACAAAGTCTTCCCTGCAAATGCAGTCTTCTCAAATTCTGCAATGTTTAATAGGATAATGCTCTAGCATTACTTTTATTATCTTCTATGTTGCAAGCTTAAGTCTTCTCAGAGTAAACATTCTTATAACAGTCTGTGGACCTTACAGCACAGATCACTGCTGTCACTGAATAAGTTAAAAGTGTTGAGCGAAAATATTAAGCAATCTAATGTGGTTTTTGACATTTATAGAAAACCATACTTACAAAGGTCCTGATAAACTTTTTCAAATGCAGTGATATGCTTCACTAGTGAGACAGAAGCAACAATATGCTTTAATAAAGTAGTGAGCTAATTAAGAAAATTCAATCATAAATGCAAGACTGGTTTAACAAGAGTGGATGGGAAGGTACATATTGTCATTTACTGCATAGAGGACCAGGTCACAGAAAGATGTTAGGGATAACCTTTTGTTGAACCATGAGATCCCAGCTTTCCCTTCTCAAAGAGGAGTCAAGGTGCACACTTAGTCTGGGACTTGGTTTACAGTTTATGTCTAAAGGATTCTATATGCACAACGAGTCCTATATATCACTTGGGTAAGATTTAAAATTTTAGCATGCTATTAATCACTTACCAAGGATCTGTTGTAGCAAGGAGTTTCTAAGCCTCTAGGAGTAACCTTGAGAGGCATCCCTACTCCAGGTGAAGTCCTAGTGTGAACTAGCCATGTCCTTGCCCTCAAAGCTTGTCAACACTTTTCAAAATATCTCTTCTAATCTCAGTCTTAGAACAAAGAGAAATTTTCTAAAAATATTTTCCTTTTTCTATTCAACAGCTGCTTAATTTAAAGCAATTCAGCTATCTTGTTGCAATACAAGACTATGACAAAGTTACCACAGTACCCTTTGAATGAATAGTCTTGAAGCACCCAAATGTTTCTAGGCTTTAAGAGAATAGAGATTTTTTGTACACCTTTATTTTAATGTGCCTTTAATGTGTCTTGGAACTTTATATGCAGTATCTTAATGAAAAGTGATAGGTTAGGTTTCAGTAATTTCAAACCTGGAGAGAAAAGTATTCGGCATATTCAGAATCTGCCTCTTCTGTGAAACTTCTTTATTGGTCTTTACTCAGAGCTAATTGTAAAATTGGAAGCCATAATGATTATTTACCTTTTCTGAGCACCCAAAATTTCTTGGGAATGTTAATATCCTAGCTGTCTTTCAATGTCTGTCTACAGCCATCCTGAAAAATTAGAAAAGTTTAGAATCTATTTAAAATAAGATAGGATAACAACCTAATTAATGCCAATCAACATTATCTTCTCAATAGTACGTCTTCTAAAAAAAGTTGTTCTGGGAAAGAAATGTAAGGGGATCATTTATGTACTTAGAAAATTGTCAGAGGGGTAATTTTAAGGCATCCTAATTCAAACCAACAAAGAATATTAGTTTCTGCTATGGGAGTGATAAATATTTAATGTATTATTTATATTGAGGAAAAATTATCTGAACTACTGCAGGCATATGGATCTGATCATCCCAATATATAAAGTGTAGAACAAATTAGAATAGAAGATAAAATTAAAAATATGAAAAGGATTTCAAAGAAAATGTAGGGGTTTTCTTATTACTTGATGACATATATTTATTTATATGAATATCACATGTATTTCATATGGGGTGTATGTACTTGAACCTATCAAAGGAATGAAACACAAAGCATCTGCCTTGACTTCAACAAAGTACTTGATATAACATCATGTGGAAAACTACTGGTCAGATGAGAAAATTACTAGAACTACAAAATTGTCAAGGTTCTAGTTAAAGGGGAGAAGACAGCAGATATTATTGATATTAAATATGTTATGAAAGAAAAATGAAATAAAGTTTCTCAAGGGTTAGTTCAGTAACACTCAAGTGAAATTAAAGATTTTCTGTATGAATCAGGAATACCTCAAGGAATTTTACCAATGTTGCAAATGTAAAAACCATTGTAATCCTTGGGAAAATGAACAGTCATTCCACACAGGTACTGCTTTAAAAAGTAAAAGTAACCAGAATAGTCATTGAAGAAAATACAAAGCAGGAAACAACTTCTTCCAAAGGTGTATGCTCTTCTGTTCTATACAATAAAATCTGTTACTTTGACTTTCAATACTAATTTCAGCTAAGATATTATTTTTTGTGTTGCAGTAAATTACTTGCACAGATGTGTACATTTCACTAACTGGTGAGTAACTGATGAATCAGTTCTAGTTGACAGACTGGCAGCTTCGCAATTTTAATGATTTTTTAAAAAATTGTCTATTCATACTCACAGGAGAAGAATTATGGTACCAAACAGATAGACCTAAAAATACAACATTTGACAGTACAAAATTTTGTGTTTTGTAACTGGAAACTAGTAATAAAAATCACTGACAAAACCTGAGGGCAGAAATTCAGGCTCGTTGAAGGAGTTGTATCGTATTCAGTCTTGCGAGGTACAGATCTGACACAGCTGTGAATAATGCAAATGGTGTCCTAGGATTTGTCAGTTGAGTCAGTACAGTATTAGTTCCATTATACAAAATTCTGGTGAGATAGTCTCTGAAATATGTGCTCTGGTCATTCATATTGAAAGCAGATGAATTTAAACTGACAGATGGAGACAACTTCTGTGATAATGTAGCAAATGGGAAGTCTATTATATGAGAAGAGATTGGAAGCACTAGGCTTGGTTAGTCTGGTGACACAAAGGCAAAAAAGGGACAATATTGCTGCCTATAAATTCATCAAAGGTTACAGACTATGTAGGGTAAAGGGTTGGTAAAGGAACAGGTGGATACAATAAATATGTTTTGCTTAAAACTGAAGAATATCCAGTCGTTCCATGGAATGTATTGAAAGGTAGCTTTTATAATGTGTAACAGAAGAAAAAAACAAAGATTAACAAAACAAAGATTACTTTAAATAGATTTTCATATTTTTTAAAAGACTGTAATTCCTGCAATAGAAGAAGCTATTGCTGTATGATGTATTGCATGAACAATGAATAGGTCACATGTATTGAAAGACATAAATAGATACGATATTATATACATTGACGATAGGTCTACTTGATTTTAAACGTCTGGTCAAACAGCTGGAAATATGAATCTGAATAAAATCATCCAACTGATTTTTTATGGAGTCAGTTGTAGGTCAGGGAATAACAGGTTCTACTATCTGTGGAAAAGGGTGGAAAGAATTCTGGTTTTAATTCTTTAACAAGATGTCTTCAGTTTGCCTCTAGGTCAGCATGAGCTTTCACATTAATCTGTAGCTAAAATAATTAGTCTAATTCTCAGCTGTCTTCATTTGATAAAATGAATCCCACTCACAGGCTGTAACAAGCCTGAGTGAGGAAAAAATAATTGTCACTAGCAGAGTCTCTCAGATTACCTAGAGAAAACTGTAGCTTAATACAAGAAAGTGGGAGGGAGAGAGACTAGGGCTGTCTAGAAGAAGTGCCTAGACCTGGAAATAAAGGAGATTTATTAGAGGAAACATAAGGAGTGTGTAAAGAAGACAATAAAAGTTATTTGTTCTATGGCAGTGTGGAAATAAAGTGTTGCTAATAGCAGGAAAATTATGATAAAATTGGACATATTCTGGCAAAGAAAAAATAAAAATAAAAAAATCCTCTATATCCAAAGTTGATGGTAACCAAATATAATGTAGAAACACTTGAGAAAACTTCTGGTTGAATAACATGCATTGTGACAGACTATAAGATTTTAGGGAGAATATATCCATGTCCAGAATCTTATTTTTCCCCTAATATGTTTAATCTGCTACTAGTGCCTGGCTATCTGTTTTCTGTGACAATTCTTCAGGATTCATACAAAATTCATATTGCCTCTTTCTTCTGCTCTTTCAGCTTATACCATTTCTATTGAAGGCTCAGTTCTCAAGGTCCTCGGGGTTATTCTGGGTGCATTTTTAGTGCAGCTATTGTTCTGACATGAATAGAACCTAGTGAAAACGTAGGTGGTAAAAATAAAATATGAATATTTACAAGCAGAAAAATAGAGGCCTTAGTAAAATGTAGATGTTGCTTGTGTAAGAGAGGCATCACAAAAAAATGTGATTCCAATGCCTTAGCCCAGGCATTTTGTTTCATTTTAGTGACATCCAGGGATATATCTTCCAGTTCAGTGTGGATGTCTTAGGTGTCTGTGACAGATGCACTCAATCCCTTAACCAAACCAGCAGTAGTTCAACACAGGCTTCAAAGGAGGTAAAGGCATGAGCCACAGCCAGTGTAAGAATTACTCCAGTTCCATTCCATTCTCTGAAAACCAAAAGGGAGCAGAGTGACATAGTGAGCATTGATATGTGTGTGCTTGAGGAAGAAGTAGCAGGGACATGTGAGCTGACTGCAACCCCCATTCCCTGTCCTTGCACTGCTGTGGGGGAGGAGGTAGAGAACTCGGCAAAAAGTGGTGACTGGGAAGAAGCAACAGGTGGGGAGGAGGCATTTTAAGATTTGGGGTTATTTCTTATATCCTACTCTGATTTTATTGTTAATAAATTAGCCTAATTTACCCAAGTTGAGCCGGTTTTGCCCATGATGTTAACTGGTGAGTGATCAGACCCTGTCTTTATCTTAACCCATTAAGTTTTCATTACAATTCCTTGTCCCTGTCCTGCTGAGGAGGAAAGTGACAGAGTGACTTTGGCGGACACTCGGCTTCCAGCTGGGGTCAAACCACCACAATACAGAAGGCCTAGTAGACCCATGTGCATAAAAAATAATACTCTACCAGCTTCTCCGTGGTTTCACAACCTTGGCAGATGGCACAACTGCTTAAATTGTTTTCAGGGTTTTTCCTGACTTGTGCTGCTAGGTAGAAAACTGGAGATACAAATTATTTATATCTGCTCAAAATTAATCAATTACAACTTTTTCCTAGTTTTTAGTTAAAGCAAATTTAAAAATAAAATTATAAACAAGACATTATATATATGATACAATTCCTAAAGTTAATATAGATCCATATAAAAAAATAGATAATAATTATTTTAATTCCACAATGAAAAATACATTTCTCATCAGGAAAAAAGAATCAAGGTGCTATAACGTACTGTCCAAAATATTTTTTGAAAGCATTATGTGCTTTCGGATGCATGTACATTCGTGTGATTTCTGAGAAAGTGAAATTATATCTAAAAAAAAGAGTGATATAGTGTAAAATGTATGAAAAACTCAAAGTAATTTTTTAAAACAAAAAAATTAATTCAAAAACTTTCCAGGTTTTAAAAAGATTTTATGACAGCAGGAGGATTTTATAAAATAAAAGACTCCCTTCTTTTAGGTGTCTCTAGAGAGATCATCAAATTTATTATATATTTGCATATATCACTATCTTCCATATTTTCAAGATCTTATTACAGGTCAGTTTGCTTTAAAATCAGACCTCATATTATGAACTGAAGTATTTGATATAAAAGCCTAACAGCAGACAGCTGTATTAAACCAGGTTCATCTAACATTTCTCTGAGACCTTCAAAGTGGAATGAGATCACACAAGAGCTACAGAAGACCTGCACTGGCTGCAGGTGGGCAGAATATTCAGCAACATTTCTAACAGTATTACATTTTCATGTGTAGGCAACAGAATCAAGCTTCTGGCATGCAACCTGAGATGAGCTGAACCATTCTCTAGGCATCACAGACTGTCCTGATTAGATTTCCATTTACTATAGTCTAAATTCAGACAACTGGCTCATGGAAAGGCACTTTGGTAAAGATATATAAATACATTTGAGAATAGACAGATAAATGCAGTTACTACTGAGCTGAACCCAACACCTGAAGCTCATTAGAATTCAAACAGAAATGTAAAAAACCAGTTTCCTTAATATTAAACAAACTGGTATTTTAAAATTCATATTTTCAAATCCATTTTTCATGCATATTTAAATTTTATACTCTGAAGATAATAATTTACCAAGTATTACCAGTATCATATATTTTAATTTTTTTTGCTGTTTATCCAGTCTTTACTTGTACTACTTTGTGACCTATTTCCCATTAACATTTCCTGCAAAGATGGCATTCAGCTACCATTACTGCCTTTGAAAATCACTTCTCAATGCTTTTCTGCAAGGAAAGAAATTGAAGTTAGCTTAGTTTTTAAAAAAGCCTGACAGTTGTAATGGATTTTTTTTAATGAAAGCTAAGTTTATAAGAATCATACAGCCCAAATTTTGGGTATATAATAATTTGACCTGTGTAGAATTTCATTCTAATTTTCTGTTATGGTTTTAATGATAAAATATTGTGGATTTCAGCAGAAGTGTTAATATTTCAAAGTGGCATAAATATTTCAGAACATCGCAGATCCTATCTCTATGATCTGTAAACTAAAAACAATCAGTTCAAAACAAGTCAAGACACATGTTTTATGTGAATCTAAGAAAAACTTATAATCATCAAACCCCCAGATGTTTCTGAGACATGAATGGTTCAGGTGTCCTAATTTTAATAGCTGAACTCTACAGGGGGTATGGCTTTCAAAGTATATGTTTTAGGCAATATACCTTTATTTTTCAGTAGTGTCTTGTATCACTCAGAATCAGAATCTTAGACGTGACAAAAACAAAACAAAACACAGCAAAAAACCAGCAAAAACAAAAACAAAACTAAAAAAACCCAAACATTAAAACGGGCCAAAATCAGGGCTCAGCTTTAAGTTTTGAAGATGTATAATATAGTAGATTGAACACCAGATATCCAGGGAATGCTTGGATAACTTTAGGTCATCTTTATCCTGTCATAGGAGAATGTTACAGATTTACAAATTGTTCACCGACCTGTAGAAGCAAGAAGTTCAGAAGTAACCTCCAGAGGTCATTTAGGTCCTAACTGCATATTCTGTGCAGAGCAGTTAAAGCAGATTTCATTGAGCTGTGTGCAGTACATTTTTGAGTATTTCCACACATAATCATTCCACAATTTCTCTGAGCAACCTGTTCCAGCCTTTGACCACCTTTATATTAAGTAGTGTTTACTTTTTTTCTTGAAAAACTTCACAGCATGTTCCCTTTTCAGGCCCAGTAGGGAAATGATTGCTTTTTCCTCAGCTGAGATATATACAAGCATTGAAAAACAAGATCACTGAAAGTTACTGATTTACTTGTCTCTCCATAACTACTCAGTGTCTTCATTCCATGCTATTAAAATCAGAAGAATTACCTCAGGTGTGTGGAGTACAATGCCTTCATGGAAAGAAAGGGGATCATTAATCTTGCAAAGTGCAACAAATTAAGTTGATCCTCTGGAAATTGAATTTCTTAAATTTTTATGCATGGCTGTTATTGTCTTCTGGTGAAATGTTTTGTGTTCAGATCTGAGTAAATGCAAGAATGGGAGACCAGTGCCAGAGAAGTGAAAGAACGAAATATGTGAGAATGGCCAGTTTTAATTTACCAGATTCTGCCTACTGATTCACCTCTTCATTATACAAAAAGAAGCAAAAGAGAACAGGGGTTTAAACTCTTAGCCTACTTTCTTTCCCTATTTTTGTCTTTAACTATTATTTTCTTTCTCTTCATTTTAATTTCCATTCTTAATTAAATATATATGTGTACGCATTATACATTCATGTCTCTTTGTCTATATGTGCTAAACCAAAATAAGACTAAACCAACCTTCTCTTATTAATCTGCAATTTTTTATTTTCATGCTTTAATCAAACTAAAGAATAGATGTGGGAAATGCAAGGCAAAGGTTATCATCTCTATCCTATTATAGCTGAAGTACTCAAGACAAAGAAAGTGTATCTTTTAACACTCTTCATTTTTCTTTTTTTTTTTCTTCAGCTTCCTGCAGTCTTTTTGCTTGGCTTTCAATAATAAATTTGTTCAAACCCCGTGTGTTCCCTAAAGATTTCTAAATGTAGTATATTCTTCAAATACCAATACCCACAGCCTAAACTATATCAGCTGGAGTTGTAAGGTAAACGTTTGGTTCAAGTCTTGAAAATAATGTTTGGCTTAACAAATCTTTATTAATTTCTTAATATTTTTCACATTATGAAGGTACTTTTATTGTGTATTTAAATACTATCTCAGAACAGTGCAATATCCGCGGCTTCTGCAGTAAAACAACACCAGTCTTGGTGGTCTAGGTGCCAAAAGAAAAAAACCTGTAATAACTCATTTGTCCAGGGCAACAAGGCTGGTGAAGGCCCTAGGACACAAGTCCTTTAATGAGCAGCTGAGGGAGCTATGGTTGCTTAGCCTGGAGAAGAGGAGGCTCAGGGGTGACCTTTCCTTTCTCCTGAAAGGTGACTGCAGCAAGGAGGGGATCACCCAACAACCAGTGACAGGACAAGAAGACATAGTGTCATGCTGTACCTGCAAGAGTTTAAGGCTGGACACTGGGGGGAATCCCTCATGGAAAGGGTTGTTAAACATAGGAATGGACTACCCAGGGAGCTGATGGAGTCACCATCACTGGAAGAGCTTAGGAAAAGACTGGATGTGATACTTAACACCATGGTACAATCGACAAGGTGATGTCCAGTCAAGGGTTGAACTTGATGATCTCAGAGGTCTTTTTCAATACAAATGATTCTGTGGTTCTGTGATTCTCTCTTTCCCATAATGTGAAGTTATTCCTTGTAGTATTAGATAAATACACACCTGATCTGTACAACTTCAATTATCAAATCTAGTTACATAAAACCTGGAATGTTTTTCAGCCCTGAAAATCGTCACATACAAATACCTGGCTGTGGACAAGGGATAGCAAATATTACAGAAAAATAAAACTGCTTATCTTTTAAAGATTGAAAAACATTTTTGAAACAGTTTGGCAAGGTGTTTGACTAGTAAAATAATTGAAATTCATCTTACTTTCTCCTTTTTCTTCTAGTACATTTAGTTTTATTTATAGCTGTCTTTCCTCTGTCTTTTGTTACTTACTTTTCCGATGTTTGTACTCAGTATTCCAGGGCTGGACACAGCACGCCAGGTGGGGATCTCATAAGAGCAGAGTGTAGGGAAAGAATCATCCCCCTCAATCTGCTGGCCATTATTCTGTTGATGCAGACCTGGATATGACTGACTTTCTGGCTGTGAACATACACTACTGGCTCTTATTTTTTCAAGCATCATTATCATCAAGATGTCTATAGGGCTGTTTTCAAAATACTCATCCTCATAGTACTGGGAGTTGCCCTGACCCAGGGTACAAGATTTTGCACATGGCCTTGTAAACTTCATGAGGTCCACCTGGATGCACTCACTCCTCAAACCTATCAAAGTCCCTCTGGAAGGCATTTCCTCCATCTAGTGCATCAGTTGCATCACTCAGCTTTAGATCAGTTCTTTAGATCATATAAACAGCTCAAAATTCCTACAACAGAGGTATTTTATTTTTGTGTATAAGCAGTTTTTTATTCAAAGAAAACAAGTTCCTTATAATGTGGCAAAGAGTTACATTACTATTCTCCCTATATTCACCTCACTTTTTAACCTTATCCCCTGCATTGATTTAATTATAGAATTTACATGCCAAAGTAGTGAGACACTGTGAAGGAAAAGTAAATTCTTTTATCTCATTCTTTCACCAAGCTCCTTGTTGGAGTCACAGTGTAAAACTCAGCTCAGTAGGAAAATGTCATTCTTGCCCTTTGATGTATTTAGATTATGAGTCACATAGAGCTACCAAGTATCTGGTTTTGTTATGAAAAGAGAAAATTATTACAAATGCAAAGAGTGAAGCTCTCATCTAGGGACTAAAAACATCACTGAGATTAAGATAGGTCTCTTTTTGTGTGTGTCTTGTGATTTTACTGCTGAAGTCTGTTCTGTCCCGAAGTATTATATGACTTCAGCATATCCCTTCACAGTAACAGAGAGACTGGAAAGGGCACAAGTGGATGCTTTTAGAAAACTAAAACCTTCTTTATGATAACACTTCATAAAAACTGAGTTGTTTTGCTTCATTATTGTAGAATTTATCCAAGGAACGAAACACAGAGTCTGTCTTCCTTTAGGAATCAAAGTTATATATTTAAATCTGAAAAAGTCATAATATTTTGCAGAGAAAGGAGTGAGATGTGTACTTCCATTGTAGAGCCTTAGATGACATTCTAAGATTGACAGGTAAGAAAATCAGATGTCCTATCATTTATATCTGCTTATTTGTCAATTCTTTTTTTTTTCTTCCAATTTTCACAGTCTGTCCTGTGGAGGAGGGCAAATAACAAAATTCTGGGTGGGTATCCAGCTGCAGAAGTTGTGACACAACCACAATCACAAGCAAGTTATATTTCTCACGACAATAGCCAAGACCAAGAGGTTATTCTATATAATGTCACATCATTGCCAGGGGCAGGGGGGAAGGGAGTCCCTTCTGGAGAAAAGGGTCTCCATACAGCCAAATGAATGTGGCAGAGGGAGTGGTGGAGTAACACCAGCTCTGAGCCTGATGGACTTGGGTAATGCCAGTTCCAAGCTGGGGGACCAGTTGGGGTGACTTGCTTGTGGTCAGGCTGGGCACCATGGAGAGTCTTTTGCTTGTGAATTGTACTCTCCCTTTTGTACACTTTTGTTCTTTATATTGTTGCTGATACTGTTTGTTTTCTTATCCTGTTGCTGTTTCCAGCACATTTTTTTATCTCAGCTCCTGATGTTGACCCTTTCTGCTTCCAGTTCTCCTCTCCAGCCCACTCCAGGGGGAAGAGGGAGGGGGAGGTGGAGAAAGAGAGCAGCAGCGTGATTTGGTGAATCTCAGTGGGAGCATTAAACTGGGAAGTAACATTTCTAACCCACAACACCCAGTTTCCTTCCCAAAAAGTATTTGAATCTGATTGAAGTATGATAGTTTATATTCAAATTGTCTTTAGATACACATTACAGAGATTTGAAATATTTTTTTTTCCAAATCCAAGTTAATTAATTTAGCTATCAGATCTTAAAATCATATTAAAATGTTATGGCCTCTTATGAAGATTTCTTAGTAATGCTGACAAAGCTAATTTCCTAATTAAATGTAGCATATCTGTAGGAACATGCCATTTTATCTGAACTTATTATTTAGGCAGCATTGTTATGAATCTCACAGCGGTGCTACACTCTCAAGACTACCTGTGTTTTGAATCCCAGTCATCATTATGAATCAAGATCTTTGACACATTTGATTGCTCTCTTTCCTTCTCTTACAGAGTCTGGGCAGGACTGCTTATGTCTATCCCTTGTGCCCGAGAGAAAGCAGAGCACTGTATGCCATTGATTCAGGCAGTTCTCTGAGACATATCTTCTAAATCATAATAATAGACAAGGTTATGTCTAGCTCATCTCTACTCAGTTCTGTTTAGTAAAAGGCAAAATAGAAGAGCACCTACTCTAAAGAAAAATCAACTGTCTCTACAAATTCCTGTGAGGTCTGAAGATTTGCTTCATGTGGTAATTTTTTTAAAGTCTGGCCTTTTCCTTTCATTACCTGCATGGAAGCTTCTGGTTGATGAACAGTATAAAGATATGGTTCTTCATACCTGATGTCTGAATATGAATTTATAAGCAACTTACACTTGACAGTTTTAACTTCAAATACAGTTCTTTACTATCCTCAGATGCCTTTTTCTCATTACTCCTCCCACAGAGTTGTTTTTGAATATAGCTGACACTATTTAACCAGCTTATTTTATCTCTTTTAAAACATTATGACAGATGTGTAAATGCTTTAACATTTACAGGTAAATATTTATTTCTAAGGGTTCTTTTTATAAGTTTCCTGTTACTTAACTATTTATGTGTGTTTTTTCTGGTGGTGTTTAACATCTAAAAATTTCTTCCACTAAGAAAACCCAGTGTGAACTATCAGCTTTGAAAACAGTACAATTGGATATGTGAATTACTCTGTGAACTCACCAATAGAACTTATTAAATAGCAATGTTTGCAGCCTCTGTAACTTGTTCAAATTCTACAGGCTACTATATCAGAAACTTTCAAATTTCATCACATATTATGGTTTATTTATAAGCAGGTAAATGCATAATTTTCCTTTTGGCCAGTTTGGCCTAGATTTTTATTCAGGAGATAACATAGATTTTAACTAATTTGATCCATTTTTATGCTACAAAAATAGAGAATGGCTATGTATATAATGATTTTGAATTTTAACTGCTTTCATATTATCTGAAGTCATTAATATAATTGTAGTAAAAGTCAATATTTATCCATTGACAATTCAACCTGTTCCTTTTGGTGTGTGTAGAGTGTTAACTAAAGTCCTTCTCATGGTCCAAAATTTTAAATACTGCAGATTTCATCTTTAATTTTTGAAAAAAAAATTAAGAGCAAATTCAAAGCAAATCGCCATTCCCAGTCCTCCTTACAGAATAGTGAAACTTAAAGATTTAACTAAGTATTTGAATAACAGGTCTTGAACAAAAAATCTGGAATGGGAATTGGCTTACTTATGTACTCTTCACCTCCAGATACAGAAATTTAAAATATTTAACATCCTAAGAATTCCTTAGTCTCTTACATGTGTCTCTCTTTGGAGTTTTATTGGAAATATGAGGACAACTTTATGGGCAGTGGAGATAGAAGTCTTCACAACAGTGCTTTGTAACTTCAACTCAAAGAAAACACTATCTATGAACTAACTCTCCTTTCTTGCATTTAGAGAGCATAATGGTGAGTGTTGTGGTTGTGTGTGGAACTCAAAGTCCGTCTACCTGGCAAAGTTCAGTATTACTGACAACCCAGTAATACAAGACAGGAAAATTTATGCTTATGTTTCCTAAACTAAAAGAAATACCAGAGGTAAGTTCAACTGCATATGCAAAGACAGTGATTATAATCCTAGACTCTTTGCAGTACCCAAAATTGTGTGAAAGAGCCCCTAATTATTTATTACATTTTTATCCCCTTTGAAGGTATTTTGTATGTCACTGAAGAGAAACAAACAGTACAGTGAAGCAATGAGAGAAGGAGACTACAATAACGTGTTTGTGAGTGTGTTTGTACCTATATGAAGGAGGCAGTGACAGCTATCTTCAGCTACAAATTTAAAAGTGAGTGATAGGTAGTTGTAATATGTAGTGAAAGATGCTGGTTAATCACTTCAGTAGTAATGCATTCTGTGGAAATAAGCCAGTCATTGACGATAATTGACTTCAAGTATTTTCAATTCTGCTGTTTCCAGAACTTGGGTTATATATCAAAGTCAGAGTCATCATAAGGGAAAATGTAAAACATTGTATTATTCTTACTAATTCGGAGACAAATACTTCCATCTTTTGGTTAAACAGTGTTTATCTCAGGGGTGACTGATTCTGCAGAAGTTTAAGCCTGTCTTGTATGATTATGTCAGCAGAATATTTTTATTGTTTTGGTGGGCTAGCCCTGGCTAACAGCCAAACACCAACTCAGCCACTTATTCACTCCCCTCCTTTGGGGAGACTGGGACATAAATTAAGACTAAAAATCTTCTGTGCTGAAATAAAGACTGGAGACTGTTTACCAAATACTGGGAGAAATTTATTTTATTGTCATTTAAAATAGATTTGGATAGGGAGAAAGCAAGACAAACAGTAAAACAAGGCATTTCTTTCCCACTCTCTGAAATTTAATTTCAGACATTCACACAAATTTTTTTACTCTCTCCCTAAGTAGCAGGGTAAGGTGTAGGGAGAAATAGATATTGGTAAATCCTCTTTGCCATTCCCTCCTTCTCACAGTTTTCCTTTGCCCTGTTGTGTGTTTTCCCACTGGCTGTAATCAATCCTTCTGAGATTGATTATTGATTAAAAGAGAAATCTGCTCTGGAGTGTGTTCTCCTACAGACTATACTTCTCCCAGGAAATAACCATCTGCTCCAGCCTGGGTCCTCTCTTCCTCCCCCTTCTCCTCTGCCTTACCTTCTACCCCTGGTGTTCCCCCTTCCTTTCTTTTCTGCCTATACAGCATTCTTTTTTCCTTTCTTGAACATGTTGACACAGAGGGGCCACGAGGGTTCTGCAGCAGGTCCATAGTGGAACCAGCTGGGGCAAGGTCTTCCTGACACAGGGAAGCCCACCACATCTTCACACACAGGCCACCCTTGCAGCACCTGCCACTAGAACTGTACAACATAGACCTGATGATTTTGTTCAGAAGAAAAAATTCACTTGAGAGCAATTTTGGCTTTTCCATCTTAAGATCCAACTTCAAAAGCCTCTAACATTTCTCTCATACTTGTCAAACCTTTTGACAAAAACAATGAATAGCAGGGATTTTTCTAGGGGCCCTCCTACTCCAAATATGGGCCATATGGTTAATTCAAATGGTGCTTCTTGGTTTTCTATTAGATGTCTCCTTGAAAATCTAAAATTCTGTTTTCTTATTTTCTTCTTTTGAAATCCTGATCTTTTTTAAGATTTTATGAAGAAGAAATAATGATTCTTGACCAGGTTTTGGGTTGGTGTGTTTTTGTTTGTTTGCTTTGTTTCCGAGGCTTTTTCAGTTTTGGTTGGTTGGTTTAGGGTTTTTTTTTTTTTTAGATGAATAATAAATATGACATCTTCTTACATGCATGGATATTCATTAATAATTACTGTCCTTAGGTCCACACACATTGGATCAGATTTCAACTACTTTTTATTAGTTAATTCAATGGTAAATTTCTAGACCAATTATGGAACATTTATGTAAAATTTTATTCCATTTCTTATAACATATCATATTTCTCAGAATATAAAACTAATACCAATAAAATTCTCATAAATTATGACTTTACACACATAATTTACCTACATGCAATTAAATCTTTTAAAGTCATCTGCTTGTCAGTAGTTTTCAATGTTGAAGTACTTGACAGCAGGGGAAGATGAAAGATATTCTCTTCTGGCTTTTCTCTTGTTTCATTTTTGTCTTTCTATTTTTAATAGAAAAAGAAAATGTTTTTGTTAAAATTCCTTGAAAATTCAATATTAGTTCCTCTGTGTAAGCAACAGGGTGAGAGCTTTCTGGGTTTTAATTTGGTCACCACTAGGATAGTGGTAGGTGAACTATCAATCCATTAACTAAAAAAATTATGTTTAAATTTTGTTCTCTATTTCATTGAGATATTAATTTCAGTATGAAAGCAGCAGAATATTAACCTTCACAATTTTTAAATGTTGAGAGGATTCTTGAACTTGTAGGCACTCATTTCAAAATGTCATAACAAGGAGAAAAGCTGTTTTCAGATCTTAGTATCACATTGTTCAGAATATCAATTCATTTTACATAAATCAATAACTGCATTAAAATAAAAATTAAAGAGGAATAAAACCCTGCACAATAACCCTAGGAAATCTGCTGGAGAAGTCAAAGTCTTCCTCTTCTTATCTTTTGTCTATTTCTTTTGTCTCTGGATTTTGCTGTACAGAAATTTAGTTTCAGTAGAAATGAAGTAGGCCTTCCAGTGAGGCCCCCCTTTTCCCCCCAAAATTTACTAGCTTGACTAATTTTTTTGACATTTTTGTTTTTTAAGGTGAAGAACAAATTGAATCACCTTATTTTATTTTCTATTCAACATAGTTCTGTAATAGATTGTTAGCCACATAGTGTCAGTAAAATTCTGTCCTCCTTACCTTTATCTGTAGTTGTGTTTTAAGAGTCTACTCCATATATCACTGTAAGCACCTACAAAGGTCTTGTCAAGAGAAATTTTTCAGGTTC
The DNA here is from genome assembly GCF_971803275.1 of Cyanistes caeruleus. Lineage (NCBI taxonomy): Eukaryota > Metazoa > Chordata > Aves > Passeriformes > Paridae > Cyanistes > Cyanistes caeruleus. The sequence continues at coordinate 45,780,121 of NC_141703.1, forward strand.
TGGATATCAGCGATGGGGGCTTCCACTTGGTGCTATCTTCCATGAGTAAAAGTGTCAAAAGGGATCCTTAGAAATAAACAATAACTAAATAATCAAAAATGTTTAGATTACCTTTTGCTTATATTAAATGGAAACATTTTCCCTTTTCACTTTAGTACATTCTACAAGGATAAAAATGTGCATGGTGGCATGCTTGATAACTGCTAAGAATTCAGCCATAGAATGCTTATTTTGAAATATTATTTTTTCTATAGAAAGAAAATACAATGAAACAAAAATATAAGGTAAATAAGCAAGTACTCTGAGTAGTTTAAGATCCAGAAATAAAGCATACAACAAACACTAGAGCAAAATCTTCTTTTCTCTCAAAAAATATAGTAGCACTTTTGAATATCTAATGTTCTGTTAGTTCCCTTCTACCTGCATAAGAGCTATTAGTACTAATACAAATTGCAGCTTCTGAAGCCTCAGATGTTGCATTCAAAGCTCATTTTCTGATGTAATTAAAACATGGCTTTTTGGAAAAGTGATTTACTTTATTTTCTAAAACACTCCTCACAAGGATGCTTTGACATAATTAAGTCAATAACATTACTCAGAACCTCCATATAAAGGTAATTATTTCATTGTCAAATATTATGGTGATAAATGTAGACTAATGTAATTTGCTTCAATTAAAGTTGTTCTATGAAAATGGTATTTCTGCATATAAACCTTAAAGGCTTATGATTTCTCAAAGGCAGAAATTAAGGAAAATAAGTCCATGGCATGGTAAGAAATTGATTATCTATGCACTTCCCCCCATTTTGGGGAACTTAGGATGGGTATTTTAAAATTAAAAACACTACCGTCCCTGTGGTTCCAAATGCTTTCCCTCCCTTCACAAAATTAAGCAGAAAACAAACTGCAATCTCATGCTCTGATTCACATACTGAAATAAATAGTGCACTTTAAATATAGGGGTATAACCCACTCTGGTGGACTCAATACCATGCCCAGGACCTTTGCACAAGGAAGATACTATACCTGAAATTTAATAGGAAGAGTGACAAGCTTTTGGCAAGTCTCATGTGGGATTACAACATGCCACATGTAATGCTCTCTGAAATAAGCATTACTGTTTTTCTGCTAGAGGTGCTTAAATATCTTAAACTGACAAGTCCTAGAGCTGATCCAGACTTCAGCAGTTCACCGTGTGTAGCTCCAAATTAAGGCACTGTGGCATTAAAATTGGTCTTCTACCTTGAAGCATATTTCACGTATGCAGATATGCTCTGATTTATTTTATAGAATCCCTTGTCCTGGGTAGTCCCTAACACCAGAACAGCCCTGGAAAAAGCAGAGCAAGCCTCTCTCAGTTAGCTGGAGCAGACTTGGCCAGTTGGAGGTGGTCGTAGATGGCTGGAGCTGGTTCTCCCAGTTCTCATGTTCCCCCCAAGACAGAACTGCTGCTTACTCAGGGACAGTAGCCTGAGAGACTGTGGGGTGGGGGGAACAGTAACTTTGTGTCATAGGACTGGTGGGGAAACTTCCACCACTCCTACTAAGCCCCCAGGGCAGCCAGGAGTTGGTGAGTGAGTGAGAGATGCACCCTTGAAGGAGGTTAGCACCAGTAAGGGACACATAACACCTGAGAAGAAAGACTTTGTGCTAGTGATGGCTTCTGCCTGGCAGCAAGAAGGGTAGAAGAATCAGTGAGGATGATGAAGGGATAAAAATATTGCATACAGTGATGTCAAAACACACTGTTTTCTTTATACCTCTTAAAATCATTTAAAAATCATTTTATTGTTTATGAGATTTCCTGAGGTCATGGCTGGGGACCAGATATAAATACAAACCAAATTGTTCAGAGACACCTGAAGAGTCAGAAATCAAAAGAGAGCAGCCAGAGACTTTCCCAGGTACTGCTCACAGACTATTTCATGTAAGGCAACAGCACAACTATGTCCAGACCCCCATTACAAAATTAAGTGGATAGAAGAGTTCTTTCAAGAATTACATGTGCTTGCTATTTGCCTTCTGAAATGCAGCTGTCAGAGAAGAAATTGGAAAGACTCAGAAGTTTCTGCTGCTTATCTGTTACCTGATATCTCCTGCTGAGGAACTGGACCATGTTTCAGATAAACTACAAGAAAAGGCCAAAATGCCAGACACTTTCTAACTAAAGAATTGTAAAACCTCAGACTTCTATTTCACATATTACCATAGTTCTTAGTTTGGAAGATCTTGTTGTTAAAGCTTAGAATCTAGGAAAGTAGAATTTAAAGAATCAGAGAAGAATTTCCAGATTTGAGTCCATATCGCTTTTTAATTCCCCTTTTTTCTTCCTAAACTATTTTTGCTTTAAACCATCTAGTCAGCCTATCATACCTAATTTGGAATGATGACCTGAATGTAAGTTATTTACTACCACCCACCCCCTTTTTTGGTTTTTTTTTTTTCCCCAAATAACAACTGTTGAACAACATCTCTCCATTCCCCAAAGCACTGGCAATCCTATTCAAAGCTAATCAGAAGTGTGGCCAGCATTTTGAGTTTATTCTCCTCTGCTCCAGCCTGATGAGCCCCCACCTACAGGACTGCACCCAGCTGTGGGGCCCCCAATACAAAAATATATGGGCTTGTTAGAGAAGGTTGGAAGGGTGGCAACAACATCATCAGAGGGCTGGAGCACCTGCTTAAGGAAGAGAGAGTGGGGATATTTAGCCTGGGGAAGGGTTCAGGGAGACCTCATTGATGTCTCTCAATACTGGAAGAGAATTTGTGAGAAAAACAGAAAGAATTTTTTACTGAGGTCCATACTGACAGGACAAGGGAATTTAAACTGAAAGAAGCTAGATTTTGATTGGTTATATAGAAGAAATTTTTACAGAAAGAGTGTGGTGAAACAGCAGAACAGATTGCCTGGAGAAGCTGTGTGTGCCCTGCCACTGGACCTGTTCAAGGTCAAGTGGGGTGGGGCTTTGAACAACCTGGTCAGGTAGGAGGTGTCCTTGCCCAAGGCACAGAGGGTTGGACTAGATGATCTTTAAAGGTCCCTTCCTACACAAGCCATGATTCTGTGATATGACTACTGATTAAGCTTTTATGTTTATAACAGTGCTAGTCTGTAAAATTTGTGACAGGAAAGACTGTGAAACATACAAAGATGTTTTAAGAAAAGATGAATTAAATTTGTAAACTGAATTTGAACTAGAAAAATAAACAAAATCAAACAAAGCAGAAAAGAAATGCATCTCTGTTTTTTGTCACATTTAAAGCATCAAAGATAGAGACAAACTGGAGATAGTACAGTGAAGAGCCACTAAAGAGCACATGTCATGAAGAGTGGCTGAACAGTGTGAGGAAGAAATATTTAGAAGGTGATTTAATAGTAGTCTTGTACTGCTTAGAGAGTACAGAAAAGAGCGTTGTGCTCATTTTGAGAGTGCAGTGAAAGAGCAAAGGACAGAGACCATAAGGTATGTAAAGGGAAATTCTTATAACATAAAGGGGTGGGGGCAACAAAGCAAACAAAACACACTATGAAAAGTTAAGCAATGAAATGGTTTGTCTATAGAAACTGTGGAATTTTCATCTTCAGAGATGAAATTTTAGCTGGGTTTTGAGCAGGAGGTTCAAAGAGAGGACTACTTTCAGTAGACCCCTTCAGAAAGGTTGTTTTTTTTCTGTGATTTTATAATTCAATATTTTTTTCTGTAGGTGTAACTTAAATTATAGATAAAGGCAGCAAAAAGTATCAGTGGGGGAAAAAATTCTGTGGGCAGCAGCAGTAAAGTCAATAATCATAAATTTCTTAATATGTGTTCAGAGGAAGTGAAGTAGTAAAGTTAGCAGAGATACGAGGTAAGAAAGAATAAAAAAGGCATTAATAATTCATATATACTATGCAAATAAATTTGTTATGTGGCAAAAAATTCTGGTTATCTTGACAATAAATATTTTATATTTAACTGGTTGAATAGTAAATATTCTGAAAGCAAAAAAACCAAAAGCAAACAAACAAGCAAATAAAACCGAAGTCAACAGACCACTGACCAAAAGGCTATTAAAAGGATGTATCAATAGAAAGAGTTGATAAGAATGCCTGATATAGGATTTGGGAAACGTGTTGTCTATTGAAAAACAGATGCAATTTGCCCATAATAAGAACTGACTCAGCCAATGTGCAAAGTATATAAAAGAATGGATACTTTAGTCTTTCTATAGTACAAGAATAAAAGTTGTCATAAGAAAGGGATCCACTATTTCCTCATCTAATCTGCAAAACAATCAGGAGATGGAGCTGCTACTGCTTAATTTGAAGGCAAATGTGGGCCTCAAAGTATGGTTTACTTTGTCCATACATGTGATAAAAATGTGACACTGTTGGTACAAAATAGTTTCTATTTTTTGTGGTAGTGGTGCATATCTGAGTTAAAAAAACAAAACAGAAAACTGCTGCTAGAGATAGAAGTTTGATTGAGATGGAAATCTGATGGAAAATGGATATGTGATAGTCAGCTTATACAGTGTAAGTTTAAAGCAGACGATCCTTGGATTCCCCTCTTAAAGTTCCCTTTTTCTGCTCTCTGAAATTTGCTGTTTGTCCATCTATTACTTGAACAAGGACAAATTGTTCATAAAATGAAGAAATTAAAGGATTACTATGAAGCTCTGCAGCACGTCCATAAAAGAGTGGAAACCGTGAGCCTCATCCTAAAATATAATAAGGATATAAAGAAATCCAATGTTTACAATGGCAAGACTGACTGTGTAGAATTATGTGGGGAGTACATTTTTTAGTGTGACATGAAATATGTCTCAATCAGCCCATCATATTAAGTTAAATTATGTATGATAGAAGAAGTGCTTCATAAATTCAAAAGGGACTTTAGTATTTACCTCAACAAGAGGAAGCTTGTAATTTGTTTACAAAAATGAATGAAAAAAGCTCCAGTTATTTTACTTTTTAACATCTTTAAATGACTGATCAAAATCAGCAAAATTTTTTAATAGCACTCTTAAAGGTCCTTGTAGATGTATTATAAGAAAGGGTGAGTCATTGTCCAGGAATAAAAAAAGGCTCTGTACATCTGTATATATTCTGTTATCATATAGAAAGAAACATTTTGATTAGAAGTAAAAATGTCAAAAACATCACATCTGAGGAACAACCCTTTTACTTTTAAAAGTTCGTGTCAAAATTCTAGGGAGTAGAAAGCAAAAAAACATTCACATGGAAATTATTGTTTTTTCAAAATATATGTTTTCACTGAAATCAACAAAATGTTTGTAAGAATTTCATTATTTTGAGCTTTGTTTCTAGGATACAGTGTGGTAGTTTCACTAAAATAACATAAACTGAAAGTAATGTTATTTTTTAAATAATGATTCTTCACTGTCTTTTCAAACATAAACTTGATTTTATAATTGATAATGTTCATTGAACGATAAATCAATAATTTAATTTGATGTCTTGGTTACACTGATGAGTTCATATAAACAACAGAGGTACCACAAAACACTGCATTTTCCATGTAAAAAAAATTAGTTAGAGTACACCCAAGAGGGTGAGCATTCTAAAATGTTTCAAGTACAAAAACAATAATTTAGAAAGGAGAAATGGCAAAAAGTACCTTTTCTGTCATCTGAATAATATAGTATGACTCAAGCATGCAAGAAGACTGTGTAAAGGAGATAGAACTGTGTAAGTGGTACCCATTTTAAGTGTCTTCAAGGTAATCATTAATTCATTAAAAGATGTGCTACCATTGTTATAGAACAATGAACTGAAAGAAATTTTGGCATTTCCTTGTCCTAAGTTAGAAGTAGCAGACAGCTATATTATGTAATGTCTTTAAATATATATTTATTATATTTATCTTTAAAATATATAATAGATGCATTGGTATGAAAAATGGATGGAAACAAACTAAAAATATAATTCATGAATGGAGATTTTTCTGTATATTATAGATTTTATATCTGGAAAAATGGGAAGAAGTATTTTGTTCCTCTACAGTCATGAGTATTAGTTCATTGTTTTCTTTGCTTGCAGGACAGTTAAAGCAAATGTCCTAAGTTAAAAATGTTGAGAGGCCATTTGAAAGTTATAAAAACACTAAGAGCACTACAAAAAGTTTACTAACCTAAGTAAAAAACATATGTAAATATTTTAATTTGTATGCCATTTCAGTAAAAAAAAATAAAAATTGTCAGCTACAGAGGGGCATGGTTTTCCTTAAGTAACTTTTGAGAAGAGATTAAAGACATGCAGTGCACAAACTACATACTGTAGTACTGTAGGCAGCCAATTATTCAATTAAGTTAATAATTTAGTAACTGATATTAATTTTTGCACTAACTGGAAAAAAATATTCCCAGGTGGTTGGATGTGGGCATAAATCCTGAGAAGTGAAAGAAACAGAATTCTGCCAGATCTCCTTTATCTTTTCAAATTTCAATAAAGAATGGAAAAAAGGAAGGAAGAAAGAGAAAACTTCATTCTTGATGAAATCTGGAAGATTGAAAGCAGTTCATGACAAATGAAAAAAAATCAGCAAAAAAAAAAATTAAGAAGAAAAATTCTAGCAAAATGTGATGGTTTTGAGATTTTCAGTTAGCTAAGGGCATCACCATGATACTCATGAAGGTTTAAGAACACAAGGACACTTGACATACTTTGAAACTTGAAGAAACTTTCATACGCATTTTTTGTACTGTCAGGCTTCTTAGATAATGGCTTATTACTGTGAAAAATACTTGCAGATGGTTATGTACACATAGCCTGGGAGACTGTTCTCTGTCATTATATTTCTTCAATGGAACTATTTTTAAAAAATGTTGTTTATTAATAACCTATTTATTGTATGAAAGGGAATGTACCTTTAAGATACTCTTCAGTTTAAGTTATAAGGTGTTATTATGTAATGTGAATGCTCATTTTATGCCATGCTGATTTTCTGAAAAAAATCCACTAAAATTTACTTCTCTTGGCTTCTTCAACTTTGATAACTAAAGAGCATGGAGATCAACTATTAGAAAGCGAAAACTCATGCCCTTTGTGACTACCCATTATGAAGATTTTAGTTTATCTAGAAAACAGTCATTGAGGTTAGAGACCTAAGCAATATACCGACATTTAAAAATCCTTAAACACTACATGGGTATTGTTTTAGAAAGAGGCTTCTGTACTCAAATGACAGAAGAAAAAGGAAAATAGATGGGAAGGTGATGTCTGTGATTATACCATCCTGCAATATCTCTCCTCATCTGTATTTGTGGCATGCTTTGTGATTTCACAGTGTTGCCAGTTTGGGATTGATTTGCAAACTAGAAAAAAAAAAAATCTTTTTAGTCTTCTGGGGAAAAAATATAGTGGGAGAATTGAGCAATGTCTTAATGCTCAAGGAAAAAACAGGAAGAAATTTCCATCATCAGTAGAATTGCTAATAGAATTACAATATAGTATACATATACCCTTATTTCATTCTGTGGGAAATCTTGATTAAAATTCTTTTTTACTGCGACCTAATGCCAAGAACTGACAAAGAAATAGAAGAAACTGCAAAGAAAGTGCAACCCAGCACTCAAGGGAAAGGTTTGATGAGAAAGAACAGCATTACTACCATAGCAACAATCTGTCGTGTACACAGTTTCTGAGGTTTAAATGTAGCTTTATCAATTTAGTGGGTGAGGGAGGTGCCCAGCTGTAATATTTTTATGTCTAAATCTTAAGCTTAGGTTTCCAGCTTTGGAGATATGTTTTTTTTCTTGGTATTAAATCTGTTCCACTGAAAGGATGTTAAATGGGTTCACTGTAAAAAAATAAAACAGGTCTAATAAAACAGGTGGATTTAGGTAATGAAAAATTGTAATGTAATAGAGACCAATTACTGCTTAAAATAAAAAAAAAAAACGATTGTGTTGCCGTTATAGTAATTAAAGGAAGTGAACATCTAGTGTATGAAAGATGAGTTGAAGAGATTAAAAAGGAATCTAATCTCATAGGAGGTGAAAAGAAGGGCAGAAACAATGACAAACCACAAGGTGGGAAATGGTTATGGGTCAGTGCATCTGAGTCACATGAATTCATATATGAAGCTTGGATATTTTGTCTATTTATCTCCATGAAAAATGTGTGTACATGTCATTCATACACATGCTGCACAACTTCTGGAACAGTGAGCCTGAAATAGAGGATATGCCATAATTGTAAAACACTCTGGAGAGCTATGAGTCAGTTCTGCAGGTCATCTAATACATCAAAGGGGTAGCAGACTTACTACACCAAAGCAATCCAAACTCACTTGCAATTTATAGTATACTAAATGCATCCCCAATGCATCAATACATTAAACTCATTAAATCCATGCTGTGCTTTTCACATTATTGGAAGTTTTAGAAAAATAAATTCAGCTTCAAAACACAAGATTAAAAATCACCTTTCACAACATTATCTGTAGTCTTCCCCATACCTGTTGATTGCTGAGTGTTGAATAGAAAATTAGTGTTTTGGCCATGAAAGATACTAGTCAAGAAGACATGCAAAATCTCATATGACAACTCTGAGCCTACAATTTGGGATAAATAATTGCCAAAATTAATCCTTATTCCTGTCTTTTAAATATTATGAAGTGTACAAAAAAAGTGCCTGTGTGTGTGTGTGTGTGTGTGTGTGCATGCACTAGCATCTGTATGCATAAATTAACTGACACACAGGCCTGCTTAGTGTGAATATTTTGTGATAAAATTGCAAGGCAACATTCTAAATTGAAGTGACAACAGATTTTTTTAGAAGAGAGCAAATCAAAACCACAGATGGAACCTGTACCATTTTTTAAAGCATTACATTTGAACTAAAAGACAGCTTTGAGTTGTTGTAAGATACAAGCCAATTTGCCTTGCAAGGCCAAGTAAGTATTTTTAATCATGAAATCTGCTAAAGGAATGGAATAGTTTCCTCTTGTTCTTCTCTCTATACACATTATAAATAAAAATGAGGGAAATAGTCCTTGATTTTGATCCTCTTTTTGCTATTGAAATAGTTTTTATAAAGACAAAATATTTTCATGGCAAAAATAATCTCAATACTTTTTTAAAAGTTCATTTTTTTCAGAATAACAGTTTAATTCATTGTGTACAATGAACACTTAGATTTGCTTTACTGAATACTCTTACAAAACTGTGAACCTTGTGTTGGTCCATACACAGAAATAGGTTTATATAGATTCATTGGTATACAAAGTACAGCTACATGTCTCCAAATCCTATTATATTAGGCTATGTGGGAATTAATTTCTCTTTTTTTTCCCCAGCTTTTGCTTTAGACAAATATCCAGAGTTTTTGCAAATGATTATACTTTTACCATTAGCATTTTATCATTGTAGCATAACTCAGCCTGGATAGAGATAAATTCTTTAAGGTCAGTTGGTATAATCATCCTTAAGAAATACATGCTTCTCTGAGCAATCCAATAATGTCTATAAGCTAACTGGAAATGTAAGAAGTATTTAATCTAAATATACCTTATTTTTTTTTTTTTTACCCAGGACAAGGTAAAACCAGTACAAAATTAAACAATAATACTCATCATCATCATCATCATCATCTACAGTAATTTAAAAAGAAAATAATATGATAATATAAAAGTGCTATATCAATCCTGGTTTTATGTCACTGGTTATATTCTCTGACTCAGTGACCTTACTTGTGCCAAGTCAGAGTGCTACACCCCATCTTATGGGATGTCTGACAATTGTACTCTTGCTGCTGCAGCTGAGTTCTTGTATCATTGGATTCACATATCCATATTTTCCTTATTTTATGCCATATTCTGTTGGATTTTCTCTTTTGTGACTATATATGATATGCAAAGCTATCTATCTATCTATCTATCTATCTATCTATCTATCTATCTATCTATCTATCTATCTCTTTAGAATGTCGAATTTTACATTTTTCTAGACTTGTTCTCAAATTTCCACTCTGAAATTCATGGAGCAGTATTAGTGGGTTTCTCTGATGTTTTTGGCTATTTTTGGACACAAACCCCAATTATCTGGTATATTTATCTGTCATCTGTTTGACCAAAGAACACATCTCATTTAGGCCCCATTTACTTTTTGTGACAGGTAGAAAAAGAGAACTATAAAGACACTTCAAATTACAATTTTCAATCAAAATGCATATGAAAGAAAGAAATTGGAGTAATGTAGATAGAGGTGTAAAATTTCTGTGGATTACAAAATTCTTATATATATATATATATTTATATAGGAGGTGTTTTGCCATTTCCACTCACTGTCAATATCTTTTTTATGTTTGCTGTTCATTAGCACTTCACACAGTACTCGTTCATCTTCCTGTCCAGCTATTCCAAAAGACAGATAATTCTGTTTCTGTTGAAAACCTATTGAAAAAAATGTTGTTCCTGTGAAGTGAGATTCCAATTCTCTCTAACATTTTATTAAGAACAGGTGTTGATGTTTAGAATACTCATCACAAGGGTTTATTTAAAGAGGGAAAGAAATAGCAAAGCAAATCAGGCCTTCAGTATAAAGTGACATGATTTCTAACAGTTTGAACAATTTCCATCTTTGGATTCTTGATTTAATAAAATGTAAAATAGAGGAGCTAATCAAGGTCAATAAGGTTAATCCTCATGGAACCTGTGACAGCAATGCATGTCAAAAGTACTCCTAGATAAAAAGGCAAAGGAAGGCAAAAAAAAAAAAAAAAGAATGTAGAGTAAAAGTGACAAAACACAACAAGCTGCAGAGCATCATAAATTAGTCCCATGATAAAGGGGGAGGAAATGAAATGTCTTTTCCTGCTTCTGTTCAAACACTAGCAAGGTGAAATATGACTTCTGGAAACTCATTTCAGACTGCTAAAATATTTTCACTTTACCAGCCCCTCTGCCTAGTGGAGTATGGACAATTACTTACTATGGTATGATCTCTTTCACTCCCTCCAATCCATTCTAAATAACTATATATTCTTCCTACACACCCTTCTGTTGTGATCCCCAGAAAGAAGAAAAATGAAAACAGAAGGGGGAAGGATATAAATAATTTTTTCATTAATCTCAAGAGATTTTATCTTTTTGCAGAAACTACTAAATTGCTGCAGGAAACAACATAATGTTTTCCCAGTTTCTTTCCATGGATATATTTCCACAGCAAAGGAGGTACTCCACCATATTTTGGATTCCCAGTGCCAAGCCATTTCCACCTATGGTGGTTCAAAGGAGCAGAAGAAAAAACAAGTGAGTCATAGTGAAGGAATGGGTATGGGTTTTCAGCTCTTGAAGCTAGAGGCATTCTAATTTCCTTCCAGTGAGACCCAAGGGTGCATCTTCATACATTCTCCTTAGTCTGAGCTAGAAGGCACAAAAAAATGTACAAGCAGGTGGGATCTGTGATGTCTACTAACAGCACTCCCCATCCAGTGGAATAGGGACCAGGACTGCAAGAGAGCATGCATGATCCACAGTTAAGAGGTCACCAAAGAGTTGAAAAAAACAGAAAATGTCTCTGAAGACTTAACAAAGACCATTAATTCCTCCACTGTATAAATGATACTGCTAAGGAATTTTGCGCTAGGAGAAATAACATATCCCAAAATGCAAATATTGCTTTGAGAAGAAAAATCTACATTTATATTATTTGGTTTCTACAAGCTCCTATATATGTGAAAGAGAGTAATTTCCTATGCTGGATGATTATCCTAATTAAAGAGTGCAGAAGAAAAAATGAATGAAAGCAAAAGAACCACAGAATATTTTTAAGAATATAGACATGAAAAACATAAACTTGTTCTAAATGTGAAGTACCCAGTGTTATGACTCACTTTGTGATTCAGACAGCACTTATTATGTAAGACTGTTTATATTCCCTTCCAAACTGTTTATGTTCTCTTGTTACTTTTTTCATGGCTTTTTATTTGGCCTATACCCTTAAAAAAGTGTATAATTTATTCTGTAAAACATACTAGTTGGTTGTACCAATTAAAGATAACATTCTAAGTCTCTCTTTGTCTGTTTATTTATGTCGGGATCGACTAATTCAAAATATATGGAGAGATGTTGCATTGACCCAACAGCTCTTTGCTCCCAAGCAAATCATCTAGTTATTTTTCAGTGATGCAATCCATTAATTTTATGTGACTCCTACATTCCTGACTGTATAATGATCCAGTTTCACACAGAGGAAGTGGTAACAACTTTTCTCAGAATGCCTTGTAGACTGATGGTTAGACCTTTCCTGGGCTTCAGGGAAGTTGAATTTTCTCTGGGTTTTGGAGAAAAACAGAACCGAGGTTTCACATTTCTGAGCACAGAACCCTAGGAGATTTCTGTTGTATAACTGATGGATACCAGCACTGGCTACCTTTGATAAATGAACACATTCAGTTCAGTGCCTACTGAAGGACACTCATCAATATCGAACAGTTCTTTCAGTTAGCTCTAGGCAGTGGTTCATTTAACACACAGACTGTTAGGCTTATGCTTTGGATTAGTCTAACTTAATGGACTATCAGAGAAACCCAGGTGCATTCAGCTTACAGGGTGTCATGCAACTCATATGCTTAAATATTAAGTCAAGGCTAGTTTTCTATTCAAGCAAAAGGAAACATCAGAGCTTCCAAATAGAAAATAATTCCATCCTAAAATCACTATCCAAAGTAACTTTGAGAAGCCTGTCTCTGTAAAAACTGCTTTCCTTTTTTAGCTGTCTAAAATTAACTGACATGAATTGTTTGGTTTTGGTGGTTTGGAGTTGTTTTTTTGTTTGTTTTTTTTTAAGTACAATGTCTAACTTGTATGTTCCACAGTTTGAGTCTAACTATGATATAACTAATCTTAAACCTTAAAACAAAGTTTCTGATAAGCAAGATCCAATATCATTTCAGTTTTACAAGGTACACAAATTCACTTCCAGCTCAAAACAGAGCAATATGGCAGAGAGATAACTTAAGCAGCTGCTTGTTCATGACCTCAGGCCTACAGAGAGATATAAGACACAAACCTCCGGTCTTTAAATCTCTAGTTTGCAGACTACTCAGTACCTATTTGCTCCCATTTTTCTTGTTGATAGTTTTGGCTTTTAAATTTCAACATTGCTGGAGTGTTGTTGACTTTAACAAAAAAACCCAAAAACTATCTTACAGAAAAATTCAGGTTTTACTGGCTTCTGTTTCATTAGTTGCTGTTTTTCTGACTATCTATATCTGTGGTGTCTTCTCTTGTTCATTTACTGTATCAGTCATGTCCTCATTTTTCATTGTCTCACAACTAGTTACAGTATTCATCAACAGCAATCAAATCCCAGATGAAATCTGTATCCCTTTGTTTCAAAATTACTGTTGTTGGTCATTGAAAGGGAGGGCTAAGAAAGAGAAAGAATCCAGTATGTGATTTTCCCATTAAAGCGCTATGGAGTCTCAACAGAAAGAATTGTTTTACTTTGAAATTATTCTAGGACAAAGTGATTGCAATTTTATTACAAAAAGCAAATATGTTGTTTATGCATTAAACAGATATTTTATTTACACTGATAAGTTTAAAGGAGTGATTCATTTCAGATTTACATGCACAAAATAGCAGCAACTTTCATTTCAGCTATTAACATAGTTTATAATTGCCTTTGGCTGAAAAGAAAATATCTTTATCCTTCCAGGCTTGACTCTATTTTAAATTTATTATGCTATTTTTCAATATTCACTGACAAATAAAGCAGATAGGTACAGAAAATAAAAAAAATATCTTTTATGGGATTGCATGACTTTTAACTTTAGGTTGTTTGCGCTGGATTACATAACATAGTTTATTAATCTTTTTCATTTAAGAAAACACCCAAATTCATGTCTGGATAGACCTGGGAAAAGGGAAAACTATAGATATTTTGGGGTTTATGTTTATAGCTAAAAACTGTTATTATACATGTGTGTGTGTGTGTGTGTGTATATAAGGTAAATTTTGGTTAGTCTTTTAATTTTTTTAAGGTGTTCTCTTTTCAAATCAATGCACATGCCAAAGGTATTACTACAGTCTTTTCCAGAATACGTCATTCTATAGGTATTATGATAATAATTCAATGAAGAAAGCATTGTAACAGCTTCAGGTGCATGAAAGTTTCTCCAAAAACCATGTCCTATAATTTTCATTTACTTATCACTGTTACTTTGAAACATATGTGATTATTTTTTTTTTGTGTTATAATGTGGAACCATCACTGGTGAAAGGAGTAGCAGATTGCAGGACTTTTGGTCTATTCCATTTAAGAGATGGAATTTTTCTCTTTTACTTGATGGTTCTCTTCCATCCTTTTATCTGTCCTGAAGACTGGCACATTTCTTTTATTCTTAATTCTATCTGATGACTCTTTCATTAAGAGGAAAAAAAGGACTAAAAGATTCTGTAAAGCATTTTTCTGAGCCAATTAGAGTTTTGCTACTAAACCGCAATGGCAGAACAAGTGTTTTAGCAGTAATTGAGCTGTTGCTGTTGCACATATTGGAAATTTTTCTGTCAGTTGTGGGGGCTGAAAGGAAGGAAAAATAAAAGTGAAAAAAACAGCTAATTAGAAAGTCACTGTATATTCACTTGATTTTCTGGTCATGATGAGAGGAGGGGCCTGAAAAAATGTATTTTTAGCAGAGAATTTAATTGATTTTTAATTGTGTCCTGAAGTAATCATTCTCCTTTCTCTTCATGGCCAGTCAGTGTATGGAATAAATTAAACTCTAGGAATTATCTCTTATGATTTTTCATCATTGTCCTCTTTCTAATCTTTTTGTGGACTTTTAATTTCCTTGTGTCCTACTGTAGGTACTTGCTTTATATAAAATCTTCTAAATTTGCTCCAAATTTAACTTTTCTTTGCACATGAAAAATCATCTGTCTTTTTCTAAATTTAATTTTGGTTCATAGGATTTTAAAGGAAACTTTTGCAACAATTGTTTACTTCTGCCTGCAGCTGAGTTTCTCTCTTTTTTATTATTGTAGCAGTATTTCTGACTTATCAGGCAAATAAAAGAGAATAAAACATTACCACTGTAATTATCAATGAAGAAAAACAATGAAAGTCCTAATTAACACTGTAATTTTATTAATCACTATCTAGAATAGGTACGTACTTTCCACATTATTAGAAAGAAACAGAATAGGACTGAACGTAAATTAAGAAAAAGGAAATTCTCTGGTGTTGCTTCATAAGCAAGCCTGATTAAAAAAAAATGATCCTTTCAATATTATGGAGATTTGTGTGGCTGAGGAAGCATTTGAAAGGTAACCCAATCTTGGTATGTTCCTTAAAATCAAATTATTTTCATTTTTATAAATTTTACCCTGATTTTTCTCTGCAGAAACAATATGAGAAAGAAATCTTGCAAGTCTAAACCATACCCCAGTATCTTTTACCCATTTGGCAGCTCCTGTTCACCAGTGAAGAGAGATTAGGCAGCCTTGATAATTCTACAACCATACAGTGCAATTTTTCTTTGGGAAAAGAGGAAAGTAAGCAAAGAAAATATCTTGTCTGTCATGAATTTAGAAGTATAGAAATAATTATTTAAGCCTAAGTGAGTTATCTTAAGCTCTTTATATAGTCAATAAAAATAGACACCTCAAAACACAGCTCTTCTCTTTCTATCTCCCTGTGATAAATTAAAATACTTATTCCCAGAAGATAAAAAAGATGGAAATTTCTTTTTTAAACACAGCTGTTCTACTGCCTGAAGGTTCACAGAATTTTAAAAACATAGAAGAAACAAGTAAATTTTAGAAAAATAAGATATCTGTTTCTCACACCCCTTTCCTTTTTGATTGATATCATCTTTACCAAATGAATTAAGACTTCAGGGATGATAACTCAATTTTAAAAATGCACACATCCTAAGATGCTTGAGATATTATTGCACGTATTTCCAAGTTACCTGCTTAAGATTCACAGATATGACACAGCACCCAAAGGAGATTCATCCCCTTCTGAAATGATAACTAGAAAAAGGAGGAACAACTTTGAGCATATTAAATGACATTAGATACCTATGATTAGGCATCTGGTAGGTCTCAGCATGCCATAACTTCATGTGTCCACAATGCCTTTATGTGACCTAGTTGCCTGAGGTACCACTGTGCTCAACAAAGATTAAAGGAAGAAATCACCAATAACCATTTATTATCCTTTTTATTATCTTTTTAGATGCTCTAGTACATGAAAGATTTGACTAGTGTGACATCTTGCTGACACAAGTTTTAAGAGCAGATCATAGCCCTTGCATATCCTAGATCTAGGATACTTGAAATGGCACTGAAATTTTATGTAATTTCTTTAAGTTATTAATGTATATGTACCATATATGTGTGATGTATATGATGTATATATGTTTGTATATACACTCACATATATGAAGAAACTCTCAAAATAGCCTAATAATATTGTGTGGATTAGCATGTAATATTTTATAGTTAAAAAAATACAGGAAGGAAGAATGTAAGACGTGTATTTAATAAATGTGTTAGTATACATTGCTTTGTGTTTGTAGAAAAATGGCAAAAAACAAAATTACAGAAAAAAGATAAAAAAGTAAAACTGTGTGAGAGATTGAAATGTTACTAGCTACTGACTCCAGCAATTGGCCATTTGCAAAAGCAGCAGGGTGCTTTGCTGAGGCCAGGTTTGTGCCACCCACCCCCCCAACCAAGGGGGAGGAGGAGCAGAGTTTTATGTGTGTGGTGATGAAACCTCTGATGTGCATAAAACAGAGGGGATGAGTACCCACCACCAGAGGCTAGAAGCTGGGATTTGGACCAGATAAGGGAGAAGGCTGATAAGAAGCAGATCCTGCAGAGGCACGATAGCAGGTTTTTTGTCATGCAGTGTCCTCTCTTACACAACTGGCTCACTCGCACAAGTGTTTGTATATTCACAAAGTGATCATTTGGTATCCTTTCACTCTAATCCACCCCAAGGGATCTTTTAACAAGAACATGATTTACTCTTGCCTCCAGGGGCAGGTGGTAGCTTATATTTACATAGGGATAATTTTTACGCTTTTTTCCTCCCTTTTTTTCCTGCTACATTTCAACGCATTTAGGAAATAATTTCTTTGGTGTAGTACCCATGTTCGAGGAAAGTACTAACCATACCCATGGGTAATATAAATCTAATAAATATCACCTCTCATGGACTTGTGCAGAAAACAGGTATACTGCTGAATATGTAATTCACAAAGAATTTTGTGGAAGCAAGACAGCTGTCACTATAGAAATACTGAAATCCTTTGTCACATTCACTAGGGACAAAAGGGGTTTATGTAAAAGAAAAAGAACAGAGATCCTTTTTGAGACTTGTAGAGTGTTGATATGGTTTGAAATGCTCAGTGTGTCAAGATTATTGATCAAAACATCCTAAACAACTATTACATTCTTTGAAAATAACACAAAGACCTCAGTAAAATGTATTGACTGACCTCTTTTACTTTGAAGTCACAGACTGCTTCCTCGTGGTGCATTGGTTTGCTATTTATTTTTCCTTTTAAGATATATTGACAACAAACATTAACTCGTCAGCACCAGGCCAGTGATACTGAAGTAGGAATAGAACACAGATTTTTTTTTCCACGGCCTCTGAAGTGTGTATGTGTGTTTAAATGTACTTGTGTATCTATCTATCTATCAGTAACTATGTATTTTCACTTTTGAAATTCATTCTAGCAATATTAGCACTCCAAATTCACTCCATATGTGCCTCATGCTATACATTCTCCTCTCTGGTTCTGGCTGCACTTAAGATTTAGGACATCTATTGGCCTTCCCAGAGACCTTTGTGTAGCACCTCTTCTTTGTTTCTACACAGCTGATCTGCTAAGCCAGTAAGAGCAATCATGTAGGTTCTCCCTATAATCACTAAAATTGGAAAAGTCCTCTGAATTAGTCCCTGACCTGCTATATAAGCACACAGCTGTGGGCAAGCACACGGCAGTAAGTTCTGGATAACAGGGTAAGATGAAAAGTACATATAAAAAAATACATGAAATACAGAGGAGGGGAGGGTGGGGAAAGGAGACATAGGAAGACAAGAAAAAGAAGAAAAAAGAAAGAAGAAAGAAGAAAGAAGAAAAAAGAAAAAAGAAAAAAGAAAAAAGAAAAAAGAGGAGGAGAGAAGAGAAGAGAGGAGAAGAGAGGAGAAGAGAGGAGAAGAGAGGAGAAGAGAGGAGAAGAGAGGAGAAGAGAGGAGAAGAGAGGAGAAGAGAGGAGAAGAGAAGAGAAGAGAAGAGAAGAGAAGAGAAGAGAAGAGAAGAGAAGAGAAGAGAAGAGAAGAGAAGAGAAGAGAAGAGAAGAGAAGAGAAGAGAAGAGAAGAGAAGAGAAGAGAAGAGAAGAGAAGAGAAGAGAAGAGAAGAGAAGAGAAGAGAAGAGAAGAGAAGAGAAGAGAAGAGAAGAGAAGAGAAGAGAAGAAAATAATTGGTAGATAGGTTTTCCCTGCCCTAAAAATAGGTTTCTCTCTTTCTCTGCAAATTAGTTATAATGTGCAGACCATTCTTACAAACCTTTCTGGAAATTGGTTGGATGTCTTCAGAGATCTTTGGAGATCCTGATCCCCTCCTACATTCCCCACCCACTTTTCAGCCTCATTCCTGCACTTGCACAGTACTGTGTTTTGCTTATTTCCAGAAACAAGTTCAAGGATATTTGTCCAGTGAAAATGCTGCCCCTACCTCCTCATGGCCCCCTTCTCCAGCCACAATTCTTTCTCAGAGTTATTTTTATCAATGATCCTTTGCTGTCTCCATAGCATATTGGCCCCCATGTAGGGCTTCTACAAGATTGATTTCCATGATGGCTCCTTCCAGTGGCTTTATTAAAACTTCCTTATGGAAATTTATCAGCAAAAATTGTAGCAATATCTGTAACTTCTAATTAATGTGATGACATTGCAAGGAGTACTTTAAAGACATTAGGCATTAAAATGCAGACCATGGTATATGCTGAGCTTTTCTGTCCTAGGAATTTAGACACCTTGGAGCCGTGTCTAGCTTTAGCTACTCTGCAATTATATCTTTCAAAATTATGAACAAAATGTGCTCATTTGACTTTTTAAATTTGTTTAAGTTTCTTTTGGCTTGAGCAATCACCCATAGGGCTTTTACCATTAATTTTTGCACAACAAATCAGTATACAATATTGTTTCAAAGTCACAACAGTGTTTTCTGGACATTCTAGATTTTCACTAGAGATTGCCTTGCCCTAGGTAGTCAAACTACTTCTCATCACACCATTTATAGATAATCCATCTCTAGCACCATAATTTCTGGGAAAGTCATTGTTTGTTGGTAGGAGGTTGTTTGTATTTGAACTGTGTCCAGATAGCACCATTAAATACACAGTTTCAACCTTTTTCTATGATTCCATGATCTATAGATGCTTACACAGATTAAACTGCAGCTTGAAAAAATCATCTTGTTTTTAAATCCAACCTAGTTAACACACACAAATTGTGCAAGATATTTAACTATACACTTTGCTTCTTTTCCATACAAAATCCTAACTTTACTGGCAAAGTGATGAAAGAGATTATTTTGGAAAACACAGTAGTGAAATGCCCTTAACAGCAAATACTAAAAATGGAAATATCTTTTCTCTGTGTTAATCTTCAGTTTATTTCTGAAATTTTGGAATTCTTCTTAAACCTAGTATATCAGTGCTAACCACATCAAAGCTGCAGAGATTTTTTTTTTTTCTCCCTCTGTTTAATCTCCTCTATTCTAAAACAGGACAGATTTTTGTAAGAAGGACTTTTATGATGATTTTCATTTTTGATAGTTGCATTGTTAAATATTACACAGTCAGCATTAACAGAAGAACATGCTTTTAGTGCAGAGAACAAGTGAGAAATTACTTCAGAATAAGAGATACATGCAGAAATAGAATGTAAACATTGTCATCTTGTTCTGTAAAAAGTGTGTTCCATGTAGAAAATAAATCTCAGCATATTAAGTCTAAAAAGATATTCTACTGCTTTGTGACAGTCTGGTGCAGCCAAGGTATTACTGTCTACAACTCACCTCATGTAAGCATCTGATGATTTTTATGCATTTTAAATTAGCAAATATATTTGGAAAATGATGAAGGGAGCTCCTTCAAGGGAAGTTAGAGGTGTAGAATTTGTCAGATTAAGTTTTTGAGAGGCCTGGCCTTGATTTTCTGCTATTCCTTGTTTAGATTGCCACACAAGCTATAAGAGCAAGGCAGAGAATCAAACTAAGGCTCATCATTATACAGTCACGAAACAGGAGATGTAGTTGCTTAAAGAAAAGGAAGAACAACAAAAGCAAAGGTGATATTCCTCCTCTTATTGTTCCATTTTCCCCTCTGATTTTCACTTAAGTGGATTCCTGAGTTGGATCTTGTTTTTCAAATTTTGGCTCCCTCAGTGTTGGGATTTTTTTGGTCTGTGTTCTGTTTAAGTGTACGTCATTTGTTGCATCCACAAGGAATTTGTAAGGAATTCATAGGATTATTATCTACTGAGTGAAGAAAAAATTATTGTGTTTTTACTTACTTAAATGACAGTGTGCCTACCTGAAGGTTTGCAAATGTCTCTTTCTTTGGTACACCAATGCATGGCATTTGCTTGCCTTACATCATGGAGCCATTCCTGAGAAAACTTACTTCAAAGTCAATTGAGTGTTAACTGGTACATCTCAGTGCCAGTGTTTGTCACTACTGCTCCAGGATCTGTGTTGATTTCAGAATGCAGCTTAAATGTATGTTTCAAATTCTTGTTCATTTTGTGGGGAATATTTCTATTTTAGTTTTCAATCATTCATTGGCTATGCATTTTTCGTCAGTTTTGCAGAGAATATTTTAAATCTTCAATATGAACATCAGCTGCTACCAAAGTGGTTATATTTTTCCTTCTGGGATGCTCTCACAGCTTTGGCTGGCAGAGCTACTGAGAATATATCCTCCTATACATTCTGAGTCAGAGTAAATTTTCTTACATGTGGCTCAGTAAAGCCTTAATTTAAAAGGCAGCAGAACGCTACCGGTAGAGTGTAGTCAATAAGAAAACCTCAGTTCTCAAACAGATTAGAAAAATTATCTTTAGTGATCTTTAGAAGAAGCTGTTAGAGAGCCTATTACGACAGGCTTCCATTCAGGAGAAATTTTGGTAAGAATTGACCTCTGGGGCCAGCACTAAAGATATTGTCATTATTTGTTAACTTAATGTTCTCTTGTTCTAAGTTAACTTCCATTAACTGCTTTCTATGCTGTTTTTAACTTCATAAAAATAATACATTTCCATGAAGCTGCAAGATTTACAGTACAAATTCACAGATTTCTCAATCTGATTGTGTTTTGCTAAAACACGTGGTAAAAATCACTCACATCTCACTTCTGAAGGACTGAGGTTTCCTGCTGATGGGGAAAAGTACGTATCAATATTATTTGTGATTTCAATACCTGAAGTGCAGGTTGCTATGATTTCAATTTATTTGCCTCCATTGGCTGAGGTAAAAAAATCAGTTAGTTTTCAAGATGCACTTTAAAACTTCGAGAAGTTTTAAAGAGGTAAATGAACGGGAAAATGTGAATGACTGTTAGCCTTGGATTATGCTGCTTGATCAAGCTGATAATAACTGCTGGTCATTTTGAGGTAAAAGCTGGATCATCACTTCAGGTGTATGGAAAGTCAAAAAATGGTGCTTAGTTCCTCTAGTATACAGCAAGTATAATAAAGTATCTCAATTGATGGTAATTGTATTTGACTCCAAAAGATTTCTGTGATCTCCATATTGAATAAAAATATTTATTTTTCTTCCTAGACTATTGTGTTCATTTCTCTTAACTGATGTTAACAATTATAGCAACCAATGTTCCTCTGTAACAGTAGCTTTCAACCTCCTTCAGCCCGCAGACCCTGACAGAATTTAAACTGGACCCCATATAAAAAAATTAAACCAAGTGTCAGTTGGATGACTTGATTATTTTTCTTACTTGTCTTTCACAGACTCCATTTTTGTACTTCATAAACCTTTAAAGGTTCATGTAGCACTACTTTAATAAAACATTATTCATATTGTCCATAATCAGCTAAACCAAATAATTCAATCCAATTCTTTATCAAAATTTCAGTTACTCTTTCCACGTCTAGGATTGAATGAAATCTAATTCCTTTTGTTTGAGTGACAATGTGAAATTGAGGCCTGAATTCACCATCTGCACCATCTATTAGCTATTTATACATGTATCTTCTATCACCATCTAGGCTTTGGGCATAACATCATTCTGGTTTAATTTCATTAAGATACAATGTAATAAAAAGTAGTCTTGGCAAAGAATTGCCATAACATTAAGTGATAACTAAAGGTATCCGAAAATAGCTAAAGACCTCCAGAAAGCATTTTACAGCATGTGATATCACAGGTGATGTACGTTTTGTGTGATTTGACCAGCCCCAAGTGTAGCCCATGTCTGACAGATACAAATTCTTGCCACGCTTCCTGCTTTCCATTGCCTAATGGCCTCCATTGAGATCCTGTACAAATTCCCAACCTCATTCAGAAGGAGGGTGTATGAAATGGCCCACAATGAGGCAATTAGATCACACTTGTTTAGATGCAAAAGACTAGCAGTAGAAAATAGGGACACTGTCTGATGTGCTTGAAAGGGAAGATCATCAGGAACATGTTGGTGTCTAGGGGCCTGGAAACATGCTTATGAGAAGACATGATATTTCTCTGATCACTTGGCAGATTCTCATACAAGAAAATATTTCATTTGTATTTTAATCTATTGTATTAGATAGTTTTCTATTATATTTTCTATCATTTTACCTAATTCTCATCTTTCTGTCTTTCCTCTCATTCTCATATTCACCCCCAAACCATAATTTACCTTCAGAGAAAATAGAAACAGTTTCCTATAAAACTAATAAGATGTTGAATTGTTTGACAGTATTTGGTTGGGAGGCAGTATTTTATTATTAAAAAGAAGGAAGAAAAAAAGAAAATATAAAACTTAAAACAATTCACAAGAAATACCTTAAACAAGAACACAGGTTTCAGAAGCATGAAGGTGTTATATCCAAAACTGCAATCTGAAAAACCATATATTCAGTCATAGCGTCAAAGCAGCTTTCATGTTTTTCAGCATGTCTCCATTTCACAATACAATACCCAAGCCATTCTGGGAGCAGTTAAAAGAACTCACATTTGGCATTGTGCGATATATAATGCATGCTCATTGTAGGCCTGTGAATTTTTCAATGAGACAAATGCGTGCTGGTTTATATTGTTTTCTGCAGCATGAAGAAGACATCCGTGGCTCACCGACTGCCTGCTTTAGTGTCCTAAGATTGATCTACTCCCTTTTTCTACTCCCTACTAAAAGATCCCATCCACACATTCAAATGGATAAATAAATAAATATATGGATGAAATAAATCTACTTTACAGGGATATGCCAGTCTTTGAAGGACAATTGAAGGAAATATTCTGACATTCTTTCTCAGTGAGTGCTTCTACATTGTTTACCTAAGTGTCCTGGAATGTTTTTAGTATTTCTCTTAATTAATATACCCACAATATTGCACTCTTTAAAATCTCTTCTGAATGGCACCACTGTGAGTAACTGCATGCATTATAAAATACATGGATATACCTTACTCATGCTCTGCTTTCAACTTTGGTGACAAGACATCTAAGTGACTAGAAGTATTGACATACATTGGTACCTAAATATTGTCTCTAATCAATGGATAAGAAACAGACCCCGTTCAGAATTTGATTGCTGGTGGAATTTCCAGGTATTTTATCACTTAGCTGTAAAATACAGTTAATATGACTTATTAATGTACAAAATGATTTTTAAGCTCAGGTAACAGATTATGGCCAGCTTTGTCTCATTAAATGTTTTACAGTTTTTTTCAAAGTACTAAAGGATAAGGCAAAAAATATTGCATGGAGAAATTACCAGATTGTTACTCCTACATAATGTTATGGCAATTGTATGGGGAAAAATTGTTCTGGGATGCGTATTTATCTTTTAGTCTTACAGTTAAATGTACTTGCTATGCTCTTATGTGCTCAGAAATCCTTTATGTTGCTTCACAGGATTGTGAGAGCTCAATAGTTTATTCATGTACCATAAGAAACATTCCAAGGATGTTTATCAGCTGTAACTAAAATGGATGATGCATGTGTTTTTTCCTGTCTACCTGATCAATAAGAGAAAAGGCTGTCAGTGGTAACAAACAGGTATCCATTAGTCCCCAGGCTGTAATGTGGGCTCTCCCTTATTGTGACATTAGTGTAAAGCTAAACCTCAAGACAGGAAGAGAAAAACAAAGGGGGAAAAAAAAGCAATTCTGGTTATTCTAGTATTTATTTCTGACTGCAGAAACCACATCTCAGCTTGAAGGAAGGGCTAATAAATATTTGTTGTCCTTCCCCACAGAGAGAAAAAGACAGAACAGGAGAGATAAAAAAGAAAACCACAAATTGTGCCTCATATTTTTGGCCCAGTCCTAACACAAATTAAAATGGTGAAGGAAATGAAAGACTTTTAACCTCTCCTTTCAGGGATTAAGCTGTGTTCTTCACACGTTGTCTGTTCTTCTTTCTTTTAGATTCCCCTCTACACTTGTTAGGAAGATGAAAGCAAAGGAACAATTCATGCTGGTTTGGAGCTCTTGTGTGATAACATTTACTGCCCTTATTCTGATCAGGCAACAAGCCCAAACTTGCTGTATACAAACTTTGTGACTTCCTAAAAGTCAGAACAAGATATGGAAACTAACAAAAATGGGGGCATTCCATTCTGGAGCCTCTTTGTAGCACTTTTGAACAAACTTGCTCTTTTCTTTTCCTTAGATTTGAAATAGATTTCTTGGAGGAATGTAAGTGTAGCATAAGGCCTTGAAAGAGCAATACCAAAGTTATCATTTCATCTCTAGAAGCATCTTGGAAATAGATTTGGATATAAATACTTGCAGAGAAAATATGTCTTTAAATAATTAGCAGTTCAGAGATATCTAAGGATCTCATCTTCATTTTTTTTTCTTTTTTTTCCCATGCTATATTGTTGCAGCAAAATTATTATGGAGTCTTTTTCTTCTAGCTTTACCATAGGAACTAAATACGTTGAAAAATTTTATCATGGGGCAAATATGATGCCTGGTGCACCTTGAAGGCTTTTTCCCTGTTTCTCAGACAAAATAATTTGTTAGATAATGTGTCAATTCTTATGGAAGAGTTTTGTTTCAGCGGAAGTACAAAAAAAAAGAGCAAGGAGAGAGAATGTTTATTGGTTTATTGTTCACTTTTAAACCTCATGTTATCCATTTATGACCATGATCTGCCTAGAGAAATGTATTTGTTTTTATCTTTTTCTATTTCTAAATTAGGTTAAGGAAATTATTCCTGAAATACTGACTTTTTAAAATTGCCTTTAAACCTTTATAAATTATGGAAAATATTCATAGAAAGACTCTGTATTTTAATGTTTTTTTCTTTAAAATAAGTCTATAATTAATAGCAATTTCTTATTGCCTTAGCAATAAATTTTCTACCATGTTAAATATGAGGTAATTCACTGACCAAAGGATACTAAACAGATTCAGTAGCCCACTTAAAATAGAAACAATGGATCCTCAATCCCTGAAATTTGTAAAATACATGAACTTGAAGAAAAGGTCACAGGTGAAATTGAACCAAAAAGGGTATTTTATGTACCAATATCTATATAATTAATTGTCACAAGTAAAGTTATGGTAACGGTAGTTGTAAATTTTTTAGCATACTGTCTTAATGGTAATGAACTTTTTCTTCTGCTTTGATTAGAAATATGCTTCTGCCACCACCTGAACCATTTTTTTTAACAAGCTGTTGTTTTTCTCCTCTGTTTACAGAAAGATCAGAGATGTAAACATTGAGGATATAACAGAGCTTTGAATCCTATTTCTTCTGCACAAGGAAATATTGCTACTATATTTATTGTTATAGTCAATGAATAAATGGTCACTTTTTTCCTAATTCTCAATCAATAGATTTTAGAGTATCTGCCTAAGAAAGCCTACTTCTACTCCATATTTTTTGTAGGTCTTTGAATTGCACATCCTCTAATTTATTTTAAAACAATTTGAGCTGATAATATTTGTACATATGTGGCATTAATCACTGCTTCATTATAGCTGATTTATTGAAAGGAATATGACCATCAGTCTACTCAATTAGAAGATTGCCAAATAAAATGCAAAATTATATGGTGTCCTGGTGAGGGCAGCAAAACATTCAACATACATGCTCTTAATAAGCCAGTTGCTGTTCTATGCAAAATAATTCTGGAATTGCAAATGTGAGGAATGTATGCTTTTTTTGTTTAGTAATACAATCTAGGAAGGTGGATTTTCCCATATTTTTTTCAATCACTGTCTGTGCTTGTCTAATACTAATGATAAAACATATATTTTTTTAAACTTACATCTCAAATTATAATGTGTATGCAGTTGAAAACAGATTCAGTATTTATCTCAAAAGACAGTGGAAAACTTGGAAAAAACTTGATTTTTTTCCTTCTTGTGGCTTGGTATAGACTATTAAAAATTACTTGGACTATATTTGGGTGTCTCCTACAAAAGCACATTATAATCTCTTAATTTAGAATAGATATTAAAGTAATTCTTTGAAAAATTATTCTGATTACCTAGAAAATAGAAAATGAGGAAGAGTCCTGAAAGTAAGTCTCAAGATCTAAGTAAGTAAGTAAATAAGCAAATAAGTAAGGAGAAGTTTACTCATCTTCTCTCCTTTTTAGTGATTCTTCCAGCAAATTCAAATAATACATTTTTATTTTAGGTAGAAACAACTATCTAAAATGGAAGCCAGCTACTAGTTGACAAATATTTAATGTTATGCAAACTTTAATGAATTAATGAGTTACTTTTTCTTTTTTTCTCACTTGAAATGGAAAGAAAAGCAATCTACATATCCAGACTTTGTAAATATCTACTCATCTTGCTCATATGTGCTAAATTTGGCTTCCTTTTTGTCTGATTTTTTTCAAAATCTGTGATACATATGCTGAAAAAAGTGGCTTACATGATATGCTTTTGTTAAAAGGAAAAATAATGTTATTTTTCATGCTGAGCAAAAAACAAAGAACATTTTTAGAGAAAATATGGGATGCAATTATTATTAAACATATTTGTTGGGCTTATATTTAGAATTATTTTCAACATGCAGACTAACTTAAAATATGAATTGCACTTTATGTTAAAAAATTATTATTAAACATATTTTTTGAGTTTATATTTGGAATTATTTAAAATATTCAGCCTCAAACTAACTTGGAGTATGAATTTCACTTTATGTTTCAAATCTGTCTGTAGTTCTGTGCAATGTAAATGTTTTGATTTTTATGATGTGTGTTCTGTTTAGAAGGAGAAGAAAACAGTTCAGATTTTTAAGTTTTTTCTTTAAAAAAAAAAGAAAAATTACAAGCTTTGGTTTCACAAATACAAAATAGTCAGCAACTTAAAATGATACACAGTTATTCACCTCTTAAAATGTCACTGTGTAGAGGATTACTTGAATATCTATTGCAAACTTACTTCTTTTTTCTCTTTTTTTAAAACTTTTTTTGCTGTTGTTTGTCTAGCATTGTAAACATTATTATTATATAACTCTTCTGAGGCAATTATTTGTAAGGGTGAAGAGGAATAACTGTAATATAGTTTTAAAACATATACAGGTGTAAATCTTGATATGATTTGCATTCTTTCAAAATTATTTTTGAAGTACTGCACAACATACTTCTTAAAGAAGGATATTCATATTATTTGAAAAATTAAGATATTAATAATATACCTATATAAGTAAATACGTAACCTGATGTAAAAAAGGTTATGTCTTGACTCATCTGCTCCAATCTGTTGTCTTTCAAATTAAGTGGCAGATAAACTGCTGCAGATTAGCAGCTTAATAATAATTAATAATAAATAATAATAATATTTTTATAATATATTATGATAATAATTAGCAGCTTAATAATTAATAATAATATTTATTTATCTGATTTTTTTTTAGCCACATAAATGTTTACCTAAAATTTCTAGCTGTGGGATTTTCAGGAAAAAAAAAAAAAAAAAAAAAAAAAAAGGAGAGAGAGAACTTATTAAATCTGACTTTTAATATTAAAAAAGTTACCTTTTTTTAAATGCATAAAAGAATTAAGAGATTTCATGAATGCAGTTGTATAATCCCCACAAAAGAGAAGGGTGTTCTCAGGTAGTATTGCTCATCCTCCTGTTTAGACTATTACCACTGATAGTTGTACTTATTCTCTCATAAAATGGAGAGCAAATGGATGGATGGACTTCAGGACAGCCTGTGTGTTAGAACTTCTATGTGGAAAAGCAGACAAAGACTTAGCAGAGGTTTTTTTGACATGGTGCTGCTCTGTGTTCTTCAGTAAAGGGTTTCAGAAAGGTGAAGGTACTAAAGGGATCAAGGCGTGTTAAGAGAAGACAGAAACTTTGTTGTAGAGGGCTTATTTGCTCTTTGATTTTTTTCAGTTATAGTCTTCATACCAAGGAGAATAGTGTGAGGAAATAGAGAGAGAAAAAGAGAAATGGAAATAAAAAAAAAAATCTGCTAATGAAATCAGAGTCTCTTTTTGTGATAAGTAATAAATCTCATTTCACCTTCCAGTTCTTCCTTTTCTTTTTTTTCCCCCTATTAAGGTCAGTGGTCAAGACTTCAAGCTATCTTTGTGGCTTTGAGGAGGACTGAATGAAAAGGATAAAGTAAAATAAAATCAGTCATTGTGGAACCTGAAGGGAAAAAGAATTTGATTATTTCTATCCAAACTAAAGGAGGGAGTGAAAAGTATAAAAAACCATAAAAAGGCCTTTGAAAAACTGAAAATAAATATAATTCCTTTCCTTTCCTTTCCTTTCCTTTCCTTTCCTTTCCTTTCCTTTCCTTTCCTTTCCTTTCCTTTCCTTTCCTTTCCTTTCCTTTCCTTTCCTTTCCTTTCCTTTCCTTTCCTTTCCTTTCCTTTCCTTTCCTTTCCTTTCCTTTCCTTTCCTTTCCTTTCCTTTCCTTTCCTTTCCTTTCCTTTCCTTTCCTTTCCTTTCCTTTCCTTTCCTTTCCTTTCCTTTCCTTTCCTTTCCTTTCCTCTTTCCTCTTTCCTCTTTCCTCTTTCCTCTTTCCTCTTTCTTCTTTTCTTTCTTCTTTCCTTTCCTTTTCCATCTCCTCCTATTAATCACTCTGAAGGGAGTGGAGGCAAGCCAAGCTGGAATCATGTTGATACATACATTCTCAAAAATTGTTGCAAGAAATATATTTACAGCCATTTGCATGCAGAGCAATCCTGCTTCTTCTAGAATGCAAACATTTTTTTCAGGACTTGTGGAAGTGCCTCAGGCTGGGATTTGTGGAAGATATGCACAATGATAGATGTCAGAGGTCATTATCCTGCTACTCATGTTGGGATTTTACTTTCTCCCTATGTCCTTCTTGACAAGATTAAATTGAGCATGCTCAGTTGGAGAAAATGGAGCTAAAAACTGGAGCATAGAAATTACTGTTCTGTGGCCTGTGATGGATACTAACCTTGCTAACGACAATGGCATGTGCTCTTCTTGAGGTCTACCTGACAGGACTAGTTGTCATCCTGGGAAAATGAAAATATATGCATGCTCCAGATAGGTAGATCATTTTATTAAAATAATTTGAACACTTTTTACTTCACAGTCACCAGGTATTATGATATCTATATTTAGGTTTTCATTAGCATCTTCGGGGAAGTAAATATTCCTCCAACTCAGATGATTAATATCTGCTTGTTTTCAGCCTTCTTTCTGACTCTACTTTTTAATAAAAATCCCCAGCTTAATTTTGATCAAACTGCATACTTTACACTTTGGTACCTAGCTAATAAGAAATGTCTGTCTGTCCCTCAGCCATCCTGTAATGGGCGGTATTTTACAGATCTTTTTCTTGTTATTTGCACTGAAAGATAAGGATTTTAGCCTCAAATATAAATTTGTGTTAAATCAGTTCCTTGCATTTTCTTTACTTTTAAAAAGTTATCTTGTTATGCATATAAAATAAAGCAAAGGTATCCATGCACTAGCATGTAAAATTAAAATATACAGAAGAAAGTGTAACTAAACACTCAGATTTGGGTACTATACAGAACACCTTTGCATTTAACAATACTGAAAATCACGTACTAGGAGTCCAAATCATTCTGGGTGAATATTTTTAGAAGGTTGTAAGGGAGAAGAGTGCTAGATCTTATTCCTACAGGAAACAGATATATGCACAGATGTTATGTTACCTAGCAACATAGGGCCCTATCTGTTATTTACTCCACTTCTCTGATCTTACTCTAGTTTATTGGGGAAATATGACACACTTTAGATGTACTGAGTCCTTAATCTCTGGTTCAGCAGGTCAAGAAAGGAATGGAAAATATGTAGTTGTATATTTGGTTCTGGATAAATATTATGAAAGGCTTACTTCCCTGCACATGGCAAGAACCAGTCCCTGTTATTAGCTAGTATTTCACATGAGTCAAAAATGTGTTAAAAAGTCTTTACAGATTACATGAGTAAGAAGATAACAAAAGTCAAAACAAAAATAATTTTACACCTTACAACC
Source organism: Cyanistes caeruleus (assembly GCF_971803275.1). Classification (NCBI taxonomy): domain Eukaryota; kingdom Metazoa; phylum Chordata; class Aves; order Passeriformes; family Paridae; genus Cyanistes; species Cyanistes caeruleus. The sequence goes on from NC_141703.1 coordinate 45,810,786, forward strand.
CCAACAGTTGTAATTAAAGACAGTAATTTACAAAAGGTTCTACTGAAGTGACACCTTGGGATAATAGTGTCCTTTTTTCAGTCTTACAATACAAGCATCATAGGGAATACACTTGTAAGAAAAGCTGTTAATGTTAGGAAACCTGTCAGAGAGTCATAACAGTCATTGTTAGGAAAAACTGTGCCTACATTTTTACTTTTGTAGTTTTCTTTCTATGCCAAGATCAATCACTAACCAGTAAAAAGAGAGTATAAAAAGGTTGTGATCCAAAACTTTTTCAAATGAAGCCTTTTCTGTGAATTGACTAGGGTATGCTTGGTGTAGAGTTTCAGGAAATTTTAATTTTTCTATATGCTCATGTGCATGTATCTGGGTGTCTTCTAGATTGAGGGATTTTTTTCATGATGGAAAAGAAGGTCAATCCCTCTGTTATTTTGGATCTCCCAAGGATACTGATGTGGTTTTGTGGGCTTTCAGAGAATCTTGGAAGCTCTCTAATCTCTTGCAAACCACAAAACTCTCCACAGGCAAAGTCTTCAGACTAAATGTAGAATCTGTCACTAGTGGAAAAATCCCAATGATTTTCCACTAGTGGAAAAAACCCAATACAAACTTTGTGTGTATGGTGTGAGTTTAGGGCTCGATCTTCCATCCATGTGAATCTTCTGTTTAGGACCATTTTTTATTGCTACTGCTGAACAAAATAGTCTAGAGGGTGTGTTCCTCAGATATCAGTCAGACAGCATATTGACACGTGTCTTTTTTGGGTCCTGATTCAGGCAAAATTTAATCAGCAGAAGGGTTAAAATATAATGGCTACACTGGGCTATTTGGGGTCTTTAATCCTTTCAAAGGTACTGTAATAAACACTGATGTATTTTATGGCATTGTGTACAAGAAGTGCAGCAAACCTGATCTGGACCTGGAAATACATTATGTGATTCAAGTGCCTGAGAAAAAATGGGGCTCGCTGAACTCGAGGACTACTTGAGGAATAAGTCAGTACTCAGCCCTGAGAAAGGACATCAGCTAGCACCAAAAGGTTTGCAAAAACTTTAATAGGAGGGCACAGCAGCTTTGTCACATTGGTCAATGATACTGAACACCAAGACAAAGCAAGTCATTCCTGAAACCTACAAAAGCATTGAACCAGATCAATAAACAAAACTAACTCCCTCATGAAAACAAAGTGTATATTTATTTAAATAATTTAAATTCAGGTTAAAAAGCAAAACTTTAGAATATTTCTTTCCCCAAAGAAGACAGAATGCTTTTCTGTATTTGTAATATTTTGTAGTCATTTCATTTTTATGTGTGTTTCTATCTACAGTTGAAAGCAAAATAATTTTGGAAAGAAAATTTAAACTTTTCATTAAGAAGTCTCACACTAGGATTTTAAGATTTAGAAATATGACCGCCAAACACTTTTTTTATTTTCTCTAAATTAAATACAGTATGAATAAAATTAATGAATTAGTTCAAAATAATTAATTAATTCTCAGATTAATTAATTAATTATTTCAATTGTTATGTTGGTGTCTTCTAACATAAAATTCTTAGGAATTTTATTTCCCAAGTGGAACTAGTCATGAGACATTGAGCTTCTCTCTCTGTCACACTGTTTCCAGGGGACTTCTAGAAGCAATGATATCAGACTTCTATCACTGCTGCTCTCTTGTGAGCATAAACCCTAAGTACTTGGTAAGCAAAACAATAAAACTACTGAAAATTGCTAATACCTGCATTGTAGGCCTTCATTGCCTTTTAACAGTGATGCCTTCCCTATTCCTTATCTTTCTTTCTTGTAATTACACCTTACCTCCTTCATCAATGCAAAAAACAAGAAAGATAATTCTGCCAGGTACGGAATGCCTTTTGTTCATATTGAGGAGAATGAGATCACATAGCAAATCTCCTGAACAGCTGCTGAAGTGACAGGAGCTCCTGTGCACTTTGGAGAGTCAAGCATTGATGTAGCTATGGTTCCACAGCTCATTTTCTGACATGCAAGTTTTCACATCAGGAGAAACCGTGACAATAAGATCCTGCTTTGCTGTACCTCTGCAGCTCCACTAATGCCTGCAATCAGGGTAATTTGAGTGCAAAACCTAAGGCCAAGCAGCAATGCTTTGGCTCTTCTCTCCTGCAGTGGAGTTATGCAGCCCCATAGAGTGACTACCCTGGCAGTACAAAGTTTTTCTTGGAACCTTTGACCCCTTTTTTTAAAATTAGGAACAGTGTTTTATGTGTTTTATGTAGTGTGTTTCCTGTTTTTTAAGTGCTCTGGATTACTGCTGCAAAAGTTCCTCCTGTAATATTGCCCTACTAATTGGTAGTCCAGGAGGAACTGAAAGAAACAGCTTAGCAAAAGCAACCAAAATTCCTATAATCCAGGAAATAGAAGGCAAAGAACCCAAAACAAATACACTTAAGAATCCACAGTGGCAATTAGAGAAGATGGTAATAAAAGACAAGAATTATTAATATCTGTATCACTGTAGTAGGCCTAAATTTTCATCAGCTGTCCTACTATATATTTTTTTTTTCAGTTAAACACATTGCTAAATCCTTGCTACATTAAGAGGATAGGACCTTTCAGAAGGTCATTTTTTTTCTTAATTATTTTGCAAAGAGACTATTATGAAGAGTGGACAGTTAATTAAAAATAATTGAAAATTGCATTTAATTCTCTAGAATCATGAAGGGAAAAAGAAAATAAGCTCTGAATATTCTGCAGTTTGAGAAGAGTAACATTACCCCAAATTACAGTAATGTGGTCAATTCTTACAGTATGATGATTTATGATTCAGCATTTCAGATAAAGATCAGCTGTAAATTTCTTTAATTGCACAATTTTACTGAGAAACATTTGCCACAGTCCTGCAAATAAGATCAATATTCTTTGTGCAGTTAGTTGGTAAAAGCTGGGAGGAGATGAATCCGTGTTCAGCCCCAGCTAGTGTAGATAATATTTTGTGGATATTGGCTTCTTACTACTACTGTTACCAATATTGATCTTGGCTAACCACTGCAGCCCACTGAAATCAATTCAGCTACGTTCCTTGGAGTCACCTAAAACTAGAGCACTCCATTGTTGAATCAAGTCCATTGACTTGAAAGAGCTTTATTTGCACTGGAATGTTAACAAGACACAGAGATAGCACTTGAATGCTAACAAAACACAGAGACAAATAGGGGCATTCCCCCTTCTCATGACTCAGAAGCACAGACAAAAAGAATCTGCTGGGGTTTGTGCTGGAAATAACAGGATCTGAAAGAAAATATATTCTTTCCTCTATGTAGTTTCCTCTACACTTTAGAGGCAGAGAGTGTGGGGATATGTGGGTCCACATATGAGCAGATTTAACTGCAGAAGTGACATCTTTAACCTGAACCAGCCCTGGCTGGTTTGGTGTGACTTGGTGACAGAAATGTGCTATTTTACTTGAGGTACCTCATACCCAGCCAGAGACTATTTTGTAGACAAAGATCTAAAACATCCAGCATGTAAGCATCCAGTGAGTATGTGTTGCCATGAAGTTAGAAGTCATCAGGCATGACCACCATTCGTCCTATCTCTATTCATTGCCGCAGTTTAAATGTTGTCCCTGAATGTGGGTCTTAGCAGTAGTAAGAGTACATAACTGTTAAGGAATCATTGAAAACCTTTTGCTTTGGACTGGTTTAGCTCTTTGGACAGTCATGCATTTGATTATCTGTTCTGTCTCCTATACTTTGCAAGTGAATCAAGCTGTCAGATAAGAAAGTGAGATAGACCTAAGTCCTTACTCAAATGCCATGAAGTAACCTTGTATTTTTACTTCTAGTAAAGCCATAGAGACCTGCCTCCACTAAAATTTGATGATGATAGAATTGATACATCTCTTTATAGAAAATACATTGTTTTGGACAACTAGGGTTTAATCTAAAGTAGAGTTTAGGGACAAATATTTATGATATTTTATTTTATTTTATTAACCAACATGTATTTGTATCATATTTTTCATTATTATGAATTTGCATGCATACATCAAATACTTGAATATACATATGTATATATAAATATATACATAAATGCAAAGTACAGATAGATGTATTTAGACATATAAATGCACATACAAAAGAGAATCTGGTGAGTTGTTATGTAGCCTACTAACAAATATATTTAGTTGCTTTGTTCCTCAAGTAGCAGAGTTTCTTTTATTCTGCCGTGCCAAGATCCTTCCTTTATCCACTAATCCACCTTTATCTGTGTCTTAAATCCAACAAGATGTAGAGAATATTGTACTGGAAATAATGCAGACTGCAGATTTAAATCACCAGAAAAAAAACCCAACACAGTCCTCTTGGATAAAACCAGCCTTCCTGGACAAACATCTTTTTGTTGTTTTCTTTTTTTTTTTTAATTGCCTCACTTGAATGGTTGTTAAATATTTTTAGGGCACATCCTGTACTTGGTGAATCAAAATTAATTAATATTTTTGCAATGGGATCTTTAGTCTTTCAGAGTTCAAAACCACAACTACCTCTTCTTCTACAGTGTACATAAAAGATGCCAAAGCACCTCTGATTTCTTAGGATGACTTTCACTGCAGCTTAAAGCAATGTCCTTTTCTAAACAGAATCTCATTAAACCAGACTGCTGGTACAAATCTTTGTTTTAACAGCAGTTCTTTCAGGCTTGAATACATTCTTCCACTCTTGTGTTCTAGCTCAGCGAGTTTTTCTTTCTAGGTTCTTTAGGTTAGGTCATGGCTATCATGGCACATCCATCCCCTGAGTCTTAAAGTGATTTGCTGTCTTCCTGATCTGGACTAGTTTGTGTCTTTTACTGTGTCCTGCCCAGATCTTCACTGCCAGTAAAGAGAATGGGGTGTCAACACCAAAGCTGTCCTCAGACTAGGGATCAGGCATACAAGACATCACTGGGCTGCAAAAATCTTAAACAAAATTCCAAGTAATTTCAATTTTTAGCTTGATACAATTAAGATGTGGTATTCTGCCTGTTTCTTGCAAGTGATAAAGCATAATTAACATGTTTATTGATAACTGCCAAATTATTTTGATTACATCTGATGGGATAATGTTGTTTAGCTTTGTTATTTGCATATTTATTTTAACCAGAGACATCAAAGTTACTTCACAGCTGTTATCAAACTAAGAGGAATACACACTTCTATGAAGATAAACAGACAAGACTCCTATCCTACTAGCAAGTATGCTTTGTTGCTACTTACATCTGTATTATTCCTAGGCAAATTGTTACTAAGAAGTAATTTAAAATTACTTTGTTTTTATACATTTTAGTCTTTAAAAAATAATTACATTAATTTTCCTAGTAAGTGAATACAGTGGTTATATATATGTGTGAAAAAAATAAATAAAAGCATCTAGTTCTTTCCAGTATTATCTCTCTAATCAATCTAATTCTTGACCTAATGACACTGCTAAAGACATTGTCTAAGCTATATGTCAGTTTCTTTACATATGGGTGAGTAATACAATGCTTCATGTATTTAAAATCTTATTAGATTAATATTACTGTCCCAAACTGTATTATTTTTTATATTGCTGTTGTTTTGGTTTTCCTTCACTCCTTTCCTGCCTCCTCTGTCTTCTCTCCTCTCTGGCTTTCCTTCTCTTTCACACACCTATTCACCTTCTCTCCTTAACAGACAGAAGGTCACAGGCAGAGGGTGACAAACAAAGCTCCCACCCAGTCAAAGTCTGCACCTTGTGATTTGATTTTCAGTTTATTTTTCATATTTCATTTAGTGTATTATTCATATTTTTGATTCACTTTTTATGCTATCAATATTTTTTTAGTAATCAGTTATGCCAAATGCTGGAAGAAGAAGGCTCTTAAATGAAGTAAAAAGTATCCAACAAGCAGATTTTAGCTGTTCATGAAACAAATACATAAAGGCTAAATCCTATTGTGCATTTCTGTCAGAAAAGTGATGTTTTAGCAATTATTCTGACTTTAGTTTTCAAACTCCTGCCTGAACTGAAGATGGCATCACCAAGCCAAAAATGCTATACAGGCCTTTCTTCATATTGTTCAGAAACCAAAAAAAAAAAAAAAAAAAAAAAAAAAAAAAAAAAAAAAAAATCCAATACCCCCAAGACTTCATATAGCTCTGTATTAGTTTAACTCTCCAAAGCACTGAACATCTCTGTTTTCCCAAGAATTCTCTGGGAATCGTGAATACTTTATGTCTTTTGAGATCAGCTTTCGTATTAACTAGGCTACAAAACCAGCCTTACCAGATGCAAAAGAAAGCCTCAGACCAAACCCAGAAGTAAACACCAAAAATCCAAACAAGGACATTTAAAACCTTGGGAACAGTTGCAAGAAACTACAATGTTGTTTGGGGGTTGTTTTTACCACTTACAGAACCTGCACTTGTAAGAGGACATTTGGAATATAAAACCTGTGGTTGTGTATATTTATAGGTACACAATAGATAGATAAAATTGCCAGGTTTAAACTTTTATCTGTAGCACATCTACTGTTTGTTTTGGTTTTGTTTTTTTTTTTATCAAGAGAGCTTGTTCAGAGATTTCCTAAGGCTGCCTAAGTGCTTTGCAAATAAATATTATTGCCTTGAACTACACGCAAAGATCAAAATCACTTTTTAAATGTCAGTGAAATAAACATCACATACCTTCTACTGATTTAATGACTAGATCTTTCAGCATGTATGAGTAAATTATATAAATTCTAGATCTTTTTAAAGTTGTCTCTGATTTCCAGGTAAACTTGTACGTTTGTTCTTTGGTTTCATTCTAACACGCAAATGTCAAATCTTGGACTAAGGGCACATGACAGTAAAAAAAAATTTCATTTTAATGGTTTATTTTCTAGAAAATTCACATCAGTGCTGGAACTAACTATACCTATGATGATGTGGACATGCATGAGTAGTGGGTCCCTGGGAATCTCACGGGGCAATGTGCAACATGCTGCACCTGGGTTAGCGCAACCCTTGGTGTCAGCCTAGGTTGGGGATGAACAAGTGCAGAGCAGCCCTGCTGAGAAAGGCTTGGGGGTGCTGTGAGAAGCTGGACATGACCCAGCCATGGGCACTCCCAGCCCAGAGAGCCAAACGTGTCCTGGGGCATCCAGAGTAGCGTGGGAAGCAGGGCCAGAGAGGGGATTCTGCCCCTCTGCTCTGCTCTGCTCTGCTCTGCTCTGCTGAGACCCCACCTACAGTGCTGCACCAGCTCTAGGTTCCCCAACAGAATAAAAATCACCTCTCTTATGAGAAAATGTTGAATAAGTTGAAGCTGTTCAGTCTGGAGAACAGAAGGCTCTGGGGTGACCTTATTGTGGCCTTTCAGTGCATAGAGAAGGCTGACAAGAAAGCTGGAGAGGCACTTTTTACAAGGACATGTAGTGATATTACAAGAGGTAATGACTTTCAGATGAAAGAGTGCAGATTCAGATTGGATTTTAGCAAGAAGTTCTCTACCAGGAGGGTGTTAAAGCATTGAAACAGGTTGCCCAGAGAAGCTGTGAATGTCTCTAAGTGTTCAAGCCGGGTTGGACAGGACCCTTGAGCAACTCAGTCTAATAGAAGATGTCCCTCTCTGTGGCAGGGGTGTTGGCTCTAGGTGATCTTTGAGGTCCCTTCCAACCCAACCCCTTCTGTGAGTCTGTGATCTTGCATGGTTGTGCAATAAATACTAATTTTTAAGTTTCTTGCATCTTTATCAAACTGAAACTCTTAGTCTATTATTTTTATCAATATTTTGGACTGGACATTTGGAAAATAAAAATACACTATGAAGAAAAAGTCAAGAATTTCTAGTCTGCTGAAGAAAAATTTGAAACTTGTCCAGGAGGCCTTCCTGGCTGGTGCTTTGCCTTTTAGCTTATTTGTGAAACCTTGAGGGCTTCTAAGTCATAACAAAATCCCATTACATCTACTGAGCTAGGTTGTAATAGCTAAATTATAGTTTTGTATTACATGCAGACTGGACAGAGAGCCCATAATAAACATTGTACTATACTGTATAAATTTATAAATTGTCCATCTAACTGTATATCCTTTTGCTTACAGTGACCAATATTAATTAAGGTGGTTTTTGCAGCAGCAGAGAGGTGTAGCTTGACAGCCTAAAGGAACAATTGAAAGATTGGCCTATTTTTTGTCCCCTGTCCTTTGTGTGATTTTTTTTTTGTTGCTGCTGCTGCTGCTTAAGCAGATTATACATTGGATGCTTCCATGCAAATTTACTGAAAGGTTGGCATTTTAGTGTTTTATCTATTTATTAATCATTTTTTAATTAAGTAAAAGGACACATTCATCTCTTAAGCAGTAGCTGGAATCTCCTAGCAACAGCAATGTCATTAAGATGTAATTTCTTTTTTTTATCATTACTCTTTTAAGTATCCTTGACTCTTTAGAGTGTCTGAATTTAAATCCTACTTTGCCACAAGATTGAGATCTTAAAAAAGATTGATTTCTTTGGTGTCAACAAGATTATGCTAACTTATAAAATCGACAATATTTTAAATGTTTGTAATAAATAGTGTATGGAAGAGAATACTCCTAAATATTCACAGAAAATCATAAATTCAATGAGTTTTGTAATAATTAGAAAAATTGCTTTCCAAGCATAATTTTAATGAGTCAAGATTAAGAACAATAAAGCTACTGATACACATAATATAATCAATAAAATCCAACTTTTATGACAGTCATCAACATAGCACTCTTTCGTTTCACCCTTCATTTCTCTCTGATGTGTTGGTAGAGCTGTAAAAGAGAAAATAAGTGAACAGCCCTCTGCAATACTGAAAGGTAAGAAATAACAATGTAACAGTCCTTTTGTGTATTTATCCTTTCAAAGCAAATTTTGAAGATACAACAATGACTTGTTTATTCTACTTAAAAAAAAAAATCCGATTTTAATATTGAATAACTTACTACACCTAGATGGTAACTTGCTGTTCAACTCTTCTTGAAATGCAGTAATGAGTGAAAATATTTCAATGTTCTTTTTGTTCAAAAATGACTGAGAAGTACGTGGACTTTACAAAAAAATAATTAAAGTGTGTCTATATTTTTTTCAATAAAATACTATTTTTTATAAACATACTCTTTATGTCACTTAATCTCTTGAATGACATTTGCCACATCTAGATATAGTCATCTAAAAGGAAGGTAGATTTAGTGTAAATTGATGTAAACAGTAAAGGTTCTTTGAAATAAAGTGTCACAAATAATGCTTTCCCAACACAATTTATTCTACTTGCTCTGAACATATTTTAGTACAACCTGAACGGTTAATTTCTCTCCACTGACTGTAAAGATGTCTTGGTGGATACCTCAGACAGAATGCTAAAAGCTAAAGTTATCACCAGACTGCTCAAGTGTTCTGTCTTAGATTTACTTCAGTTTGACTTTTAAAAGCTAAGTTTAAAAACAGCAGAATATTTTATTTAAATTATTTAAATATGCAATTACTACAAAAATATTTTGCAATCTCTCCCCATTTTGCTTCTTTAAAAAAGGGGTAAAAACTACAGCCATTAAGAAAAAAAAAGGTTTAATCCAAATTTCAACTTTTTTCATATCCTGGCAATCAGCTAAAATAAATAAATTAATTATTCAAAGAAATTTATGTCTATCCTTTAAGGTCTTTGGATTTTCAGAAGCCCACAAAAAGCAGGAGCTGTTACTCTGAGCCCTCAGACAAAAAGTCTTATATTCTCATTTCTTTTTCACTTTCCTTTGGTTTTGCTTTACCTTTACTTGACCTTCCATGGCAAAAATGAAAGTACACAAGTTATTGAGTCAGTCCTCAATAACTTGAACTTTCATGATGAGTGTCACGGGGAAGGAAAATGAAGATGAGTGCCAGGGAGAAGAAAAGTGGGTCTTTCAACACCGACCCTGTGTGACCTCCTGAAGGTATCTCCTAATTGTGACGAGGGAGTGCTTTAGCATGATGTTCCACATCCATAGAAAGGGCAGAACTACTACATTTTAGTGATGCTTCTCACAGCCAGATGCTATAAAAATAAAAAAGTGCAATGATTTTGTTGCTGGAGGGGTATGTTTGGTCTGTGGGACATCTGTGCTGCCTTCACAGAAGGGCTAGGCCTCTTAATTTCTCTTGGAATTAATGTACCTTTGTAAAAGTTCCTCAGATGTCTGGTGGCATGAACCACTTTTGTGTGCAGCAGAGCTGATTTATGATGCCTGCTGATTTGTCCAAGCCTCACTGATGTGGTTCTGCTGTGCAAATACTGTACCCTGTGCACCAAACAAGTTTTCTGTTTGGGAGCCAAGCATGCTCACATGCATCCTGCAGGACCATATAATAAGGACCTAGTCTATGGCTTAGGAATTTTTTTTCACAGTTATAAATTCTGAAACTCCAGGGTGTAAATAAATACTCATGTGAATGAAGGTAACAGAGTAAAATTGAACATTATTTCAATCATGTGGTAAATTATCCTGATTTTCCTCAGCCTCACAAACAGAGAACGTTCTAGAAAAGTCCTTGTATATCTGAGAAAGCAAGGAACTTCCATCCAAAGGAGAGAGTACTTGGTAGACAGTGGCCCAGTTCTTACTGGAAATGTTGCAAGAATGACGCTTACATGAAGTAAGCTATTTTAAAGTAACTTCTGCAGAAGTTATGAGAAATTTAAGAATTTTAAGTATCTATGTAGATACTCACTTATAGAGTGAGTATTTTTATTGCTTAAATAAAAGTCTTGCTGACAAAGCAGTGACCTATTATATCCATAAAATTAAAAAAGATTGAAGAGAGCATATTTTGTATTTGTTTGCCTAGAATCTGAACATAAGCATAACTATTTGTGAAATACTTAATTTTGTCAGTAATTTCATAACCTGCAACAAAGACTGAGCAGTTGGGCACAGGCACATAAACTGTACATTTAGGTGTAATCTGTAGCTGCAAGAGATAAAAGGAGACTTCTGTGATGTAACTATGCAAACAGGGTACAATAAAATTCATGTTTAAGGCATAAACTTAAGAATATGAACAGTAGTTATGGAAAAGATAGGAAACAAGACTGGCAAAATGAAAAATTTTACTCCTGGAAATAAGGTAATCTGTACTGGAAATGGATGACATTCACTCTTTCTTTTGGGAAGGTTGTGAAGATCATAAAAATACCATGAACATATGGAAAAAAGGAAGAAAGATAGATGACTCGACTTTGGTTTTCTGTGGGCTAAATCCTGGGCCTTGGTAGATATTCATCTCCTTTAGATACATGGATCATTCCTTGGTCACCTCAGCAGCAATGCTGATTTTATCCTCTCATCAACTCAGGAAGGACAGAACTTTTTGTGGCCTGCAATATGACCTGAATCTATAAAAAATGATCATGTTTAAATAAAAATACTCAAGAAGTTAAAATTAGTGCCTGGATGTTAGTGAAGGCAGTAGGATATATCTCAGTTCAGCTTTGCTCATGGAGAAAAAAAACAAACAACTACACTGTGAGACACCCCTGCAATACTCTAGCTTTACATCAGAGTAATACGTTTGAAATCTTTTGGGATGCTGTGATGCAAAATCGAGCAGTACAATGATTAATCTCGTCACCAGCTTCTTCTCCCTTATGTCTCTAAAACATTATTTGATTAAAACTAAAATGCCATGTGGGATTGGTCCCAGGGTATGGTTTCTAGGCATTGCATAAATAAGAAGTAGGTATAATTCTATTGTTAATAATGTTTAATCTACTCAGTCTTTCTCCAGTCTGCTGATGCACAGCAATTCTCCTTTTAATATGCGGACACCACTGCATGCTGACTTAATAGATAGTTTCAGAAATATTTTCAGAAACTTTCTATCAGAAAATTCCAATTCAAATTAATTGAAGGAAAGGAAAAATAATTTCAACAAAATATGATAATGGAAGGCCGTGAAAGATAAAAATATTTCTTTCTGATATGCCATTCTGATGGAATAGACAAAACACAGCAGATAAAAAACCAAATAAGACCCCTCCCACCAGAACAAAACTCATATTTTAATCAACCTAAATGGTTTATTTCAAGTTCCTGTTTTGAGCCACACTAAAAAGTGTTACTCTGATTTGCATCTTTACCTGGGTTAGTCGCTTTTACTTATATTTTGTTTTATAGCAGAATAAAGGAATTAAAGTTTCCTGAAAACAAAACCACTTCTATGTGGTTCTATGATTAAACAGTGTTTTTAATTTTTTCCAATATGTTTTTTTTAGATGAGAGGGAGTTTGTGTTTCACATGCTCTAGCATTCGGCTCTGAAATCCTTATTTTTTGAAGTCTGAAGTCTGAAGTCTAAGTCAGGAAAAGTCTGAGGAATGAAAACATTCTGTTTCCTGAGTTAAAATAATTGCATTACAGGGAATTAAGATGTGAACTAATAAGAAAACCAAGGCTTGGTATTACTGTCACACCACATAACTACATTAGGCCTCCAGAAAGAAAATGACTGGCATATGAAACCTTTGATGCATAAAATCAAGTCTGAGAGAGAAGGAGAAGGCTATAGGAAGCCTTTTGTTTAGTTTAGTTTAGTTTTGTTTTTTGAATAGTTTTTTTCTATAAATCAGCAGCTCTGCATCTGTGAAATACTGGGGTAGAAGGCAGGGCTGAGCCTTCTGAGACTTGGGTCTATTTCTAGTGCTATCAACGGTTTGACATGTGACCTTCCCAAGGTCAGTGCTTCTGTTTTCCAATCTGTTGAGCAAATAAAATTATATTGTATTCCCCTGTAAAAGCCTCTGAGATGGGTTGACGAGAAGAGAAAGAACTGGGTATTACTCACATAAGATTTGACTTTTTTCAGTTGTACCCCTGAGTAACGATGGTAATAATTACTTCAGTCACCGTGTTTGTTCATCACAGATTTCAAAGCACCTTTGGGCTACCACTTATATAATACCTTCCATTTCCTCAAACTAGGAAACTGAGGCATGGGAAAGAGAAATGAGTTGCACAGAGTCATGTCAGCAAACTGTTGGTGGAGGCAGCTCTTTGCCTCAGTTCTACATTCTGAGAAGCATTTTTCTCTTCATTATTAAACAATGAAAATAAGTTATAGTTAGCAAGGGCAGAGGCATGAGCTCTTATCTACTCTTCTCCATTTATATGATCCTTATGTTGCTCTGAGACTGTGCTATGAAAATGGATAAAAAATAATTAATTATTGAAAACACGTTATAGATCTATTATTCAAGCTGATGTTATTCAGTGGGATTACTTGTGTAAGCAATAGATTGAAAGTCTGGACAGTTCTTTTCTAGCAGGATATTTTTATTTTTTTTTTGGTTGAGAAAGATACATTTTAATGCCTTTTGTGTATATTTAAATGACAGATTTTTTTGTCTCATGTCTCATCACTTGAGTTTTTGTAAAATGATGTAAGTAAATTTTAACTAACTTTAAACTGTATGAATGAGTGTTACTAAACTACCTCAGTCACTTGAATATGTTGCCAAGTAACCAGCTGTTTCAACCTTTTACTTGTGTCAGACATGGGACAATCTTAAGGAAAGAATGAAATGAGCAAGCAATCAAAACCACAAAGAAGGTCATATAGAAAAAGTGAAGTACTATATTGTGTATTGATCACACTACATGGAAATCATGTCTTGTAGGATGTTGAGAATTGTTGTAACAAGGTACTTAAAATGATAATGCTGGAATCTCAAGAAAAAAAATTGCTGAGATTAGACTATGGTGCAAATGTTATCATTTCTTATTAAAGGCTGCAATGTTATACTAGTACATTTCCTGTTATAGCTGACTAAAAGAACAAATATTTCTCACAGCTCCAGTTAATTTCATTGTAATGTTTTTCCCCAGCCTAAATGTATGTCTTTTATCACAAAGAAAAAAAAAGAAGAATTCTGTGTACTTCAGTACTGCAGTGCTGAATGCTGCAATGCCAAACATAGGAAGCCAAATCCCAGTCCCCAAGTCAGGCAACCAACCATCTCACTTATTGTTCTGGGAAAGGCAGAAACTAGGCCTTCGTGTCAGGACTGAGAGCATGGAAGATGCAGCTGGGAGGACATTTCAAGTGAAATGCTGCAGTGAAATCTCAGTTCACGTCCTGGGGTCAGGGCTGCAGCAAAACCATCTCTCTCCATCTGGGCTCCTCAACTTGAAATTCTCCACTGAAAACAGACAACCCACTTCTGTTGTGTCAAAGTTTTAAAGTGACTGTGTGAGTCTGTGTGTGTGTATGTGTGAGAGTGAGTTTTGAGATGAGAGGAATAAAAGGAGGTGGGTGACTCAGCTTAGCTCCCTATCTCTCTCCTTCTAACCAACAGCACAGTGGGCAGAAAATTCTTTCCAAGAGAAGACACAGGGTCAAATCACTACTAAGTTAGAAGGGGATTCATTCTGACCCTATAATAACCCTTACATTTGAACAAAAGGCCACTCCAGAAGACGATAGGCTGCAGGAAAGTAAAGAGAAAAAGGAAAAGAAATATAAAAGAAACAGAGGAAGAAAGAAAAACATAAATGTTTGTCTGAATTGACTCCTTTACCAAACATCTATTCTGGACACACTCACCAATAAGTACAGTAGCTGTGGGGCTTGTGGGGCCTGTCCTAAGAACTTCTCAGGTGCTTTAGTGATTTTAATGCAAGCAATCATAGTAGAAACTAGGTCAAAAACTCAGATCAATATATATAGTTTAAATAAGAAATTCTGGTCAGGACCTTGGCCTAACCTACTCATTAAATACACTTCTTTCTTCTGCATCATCAGGATTTCAAAGTGAAATGACTACATGGATTTTATGGCAACACAAGGTTGATACAAAATCTGTCCATCTTTATGACTCCTATTTCCTTTTCTGACACCTAAGGTTTTAACCTTTTAAGATTAACCCTGTGACCTATTCAGCCACTGTTTCCAATGCAAAATTACCTCAAGGTCTGATGACAATGTATACTGGATAAGAGTGTCAATGGGTTTTGCTACCAGCTCCATAATCTAAACATCTGATATGTGAAGTTTATCGGGTCAAGCTCAGTCTCACATAAAAGCACAAAGCAAGCAAGTCCTCCCAGGGCTGTGCACACCCTGGCAAGTGGTGTAACTCATGCTTCCTTACTGCCTTTCTATGGTTCAAGGGATCTCAAAATTATTTTTCTTTTAAAGCAGAACAGCTGCAGCAAGAGGGTTGGTAGCCCGGTGGTTGAGGGTATGAGCCAAGAAAGAAAAACATGTGGGCTGGCTCTTACACTGCAAAAGATAGAGAATTTTTTATTTTCTCATCATGAGCCAGTCTCCTACTCACTAGATAGAAGTAGGCAAACCACTCACTTCTCTAACTTTCTTTTCTTTCTTTTTTTTTTTTTTTTTAGTCATCATCATCATCCGCCACTGCATCATTTTGCAAAGCTCCGTCTGGTGAACATATCACAGGGAGAGTTGGAACAAGCTCACATGCCATTACCCTTAGAGAAATGAAAAATGAAGGAGAAAGTTATCTAGTTTTGGAAACCTTGTTAAGTCTAGTTGCAGTTTAGATAGAAATCCAGTAGCTGTGTTTGAAGACTGGGCTGTGAAATATACTGAGATAGAAAATTCTGTGAGGAGATCCTGATATTAGCTTAAACCCTTCTACCCTTAGTTAGAACTTGTTTATCTGAGCTGGTTTAAAGTCATTGTATACGCTGAGAAGCATAGTTTCTGCAGGAGCTGCAACATATGGAGGCATCTATGTTAACTACTAGCCTGTGTGAAATTCCATAGTCAAAGCCTGAGCAAAACATAATTGCAAATTAAATAATGATCCTATAACTCTTCTATTTGCTGTTCTATCATGATTTGTGGTGCACACATGCAGATGTTTATATGCATATGTATATAAGAATGTGTGTGTGTGTATCCACACACAACATGATGCACAACATCATCAGTGTAGGATGTCTTTATACCTCCATAGAAATAATGAAGCAAATTTTACAGTTCATAGCACGAACACTGAAATCAGAATATCTACCAAAATAATTGCTTTCTTCTCTAGAACCTCTGCAGATGGCCTGAGTTCTGCTCTGCAAGTTCTACAGTGTTAGATGAAGTAACTAGCTTTTTAACATGTTCCAAAGTAGCACAAATATACCCTTACCCAATGTTACTTACATAGCCATAGCAACAGGGAGATGGGAGATTACTAATTGGGAAAACGAAGAAGTATCCCACTACCTTTTCCTCTTTCAAGTAATTTTCCATATTATGAGTATACCCATTTCTGTTCAAAATGGCTTCATTTGGCTTGTATGTGGTTAAATATGGACTTTACACCCAGAGGAAAGGTATAAGAAGACAGATCATTGTTTTAGGTTTCTAGAATTTGCAGATGGAAACATGAGGCAAAAGATAACAGTCAAGGACAATATACTTGTATGCTCTTTCCCTTATCTGATCTTTAGGATAATTTAGAGGGGATTATGTGAGTTCTGTTTATACAACCTGTGTATAGATTGTAAACTAGGATGTATATATTGAATTTTAAAGACCCAGGTTAATTGGCACTTCAACACTGTATGGTCTCTCACTTAGCCACACTCTCTAAGTAACAGAGTAAAACATTTCAGCTCCCAATCAACCTGGCCCAGGAATAAGTATTTCCTTAAAACTCTTAAAGGCAGGCCTTTTATGCTAAGATATATGTTTCCAAACTTATTTCGATAAGATGAAAAAAACTAGAAATTTAGGATTATGTCACTGAATAATGATAGATTGATCTTCTGGACCTTTCTTTGTAACTTGACTCATAGAATAAAAATCTTCAGATATCAAATCTAAAATGGATGGTGCTTTTTTCCTTCCTCTCTGAATTGTCTCCTAGATGTTAACTTTTGCATAGCAGATGCTCTCTCAATACGTATATTTTAAATATAAGACATGAATCTCCAAAGCATACAGTTGAAAACACAATGGCTTCCTTAGATAAATATTCCTTTGGAAGTTACATGGTATCCATGCACACTCTTATTTATTCTGGCATATTTTTTACTTTTTGGATTTTAACCACTTTGAAATTCCAGGTCCCCAGATGGCTTCCACCAGTTCCCACCTCCCAGCAGATCCTCGGTTAGAAGCAGGCAATCTGTCCTTCACACTCTGACAACAGGTCATTGTCTCCTTCCGCTTATTCAATTCATACTTATTTATTTAATATCTTGTTAATGTTCAGGTCCTCTGGTTGCATTTTGATTGTTTTTACGGTGCCTGAGCAATTTTAATAACATGAAAGTAAAGATGCTTGGAAGCTTTATTCTAAGGTAGGAGGAGGACAAGTCCTTCTGCCCCACATCCCAGGGAGTCTTCATCAGGCTCCAGATTTTCAGTCTTTCCTCTGCAAAGACTTTGTTCACAGTGATCTTGTCACTGCTGCTGACACCTAGTAATGTGTCCTTGACCCCCACCCTGACCCTTTTCCCTTTCTCTGACTGTCCTGCATCACTCCACGGATTGTCCTAGGGCTTCCTTGCCTCCAGGTGCCTTTGCACTTTGAGGCTGCAATTTTTGATCCATAGAAGGTTTCCGGACAGCTTTGCACCCCCACCCTTCCACCCTGGCATCACTGAAAGACAAAGTCAAAGAAACCATCAGGAAAAATGAATTAATGGGCCCCAATGTGGCGCCAAGTTTCCTTTCCTCTTTTTCTTTTCCTAGTGAAACCACCGATACATTTCTTGTGGTGCTTTCTGTCTCAGTGGCATTTTATCTCTTCTATCCCACTTGTAATTTATTGGATAAGCTTTTTCACGGTCAGGATTTCTCTATTTCTGTCTGTTTTGTTTCCTACTCCTGTCCCATTTCCTATCCCGTTTCCCCCTCCCTCCCTGGTCCCTGCCCACCAGAAAAAACCAAAAGACCAATTATTCATCCAGGGGACTTGAAATGGCCACGGTAACTGTTGTAACATGTCTGTGGTCTAATTACATTAATTTGATAAGATCATCATCGGCAGGATGTCTAATTTATTTGCAAGCGGTAGCCAGGGAGAAGCTTTGACCAAATTAACATGCCGCCGGGACCAGGGGGTGCAGGCTCCATATGGCTCTCTGGATTTTCCTATAAATAACCCTCCTCCAGCCCACTCCCGCGGTTACATCCCCCCCTACCAGTATGCCGCAAAGTTCACCAGCGGCGCCGGACTCGAGAGGCACAGCCCCGGGCTGCAGGAGGCACCAGGAGGCTGGGCTGCCTCTCCAGCCTTCTCGCCTCCTCCTCCCGTCCTTCTCCCCCTCCCCCTCCTCCTCTTCTTCCTCCTCCTCCTTCTCCTCCTCCTCCTCCTCCTCCTCAGAGTGAGGCAGGGGAAAGGCGGGTTTCCACTTGCACCACCAGAGGTGCAACTGGTTCTTCGCTCGTAGGCATCTGAAACCCGTCCAAATGATGCAGAAACTTTTGTATACTTGGCTCCTGTCTTTAAGGCCAGGCACCGATTTTTCCGCTGTGTAATCTCTTTTGTCAGAAGGATGGGAGCTGGAAAAGGGCAAAGGGGGGGGAGGGGGGGGAAGGGGGAGGGGGGAAGGGGCGAGAAGGAGGGTGTCGAGGGAAGCAAGCGTTTTATTTCCACAGAGAGTATATAAGGAGCATCCCTAGGGAAATATATGTGCGTGGACATACACGCATCTAGATTTTTATACAGGGATAGGAATGACCGTCAGTTTCTACCCTCCCCTGCCCTCCTTAAGGGAGACACTACACTCCCTGGGAACAGGTAGCGTGAACTGCTAACAGTGCAGCAATCCCCTCCCCCCTACCTACCCTCTTCTCTGTGATCATCTAAATTATGAAAAATAGAGAGAGCATTAATCCACGGTTCGACATTGCATAGAGAACACCAACAAGAGACAAAATCCAGCATAAAACACCCTAGACTGCAGGGGAGGAAGAAACGCATTTAAAGCAACGATAAAAATGGCGTGCAGAATAATTACCTCAAATTGCTATTCGCTTGACACCCTGACACTAATTCTGTTCAAGTCATTGGGAAATACAATAAGGCAAACGAGCCTTCCTCTGCCTCTTGTGTGCAGGTGTGAGCGCATGTGAACAGGGGCAGTAGGACCGGTCGGGAGGAGGGGAATGCTAAACTTTCCATTTTAAAAGAAAAGAAATAAATTAAATAATCCATTTAGGAGAACGCATCTAAATAGATCGACAGCTTTTAATACCAGCGTTTTTAACGCTTGCCCTGTACGTGGATTGATTTTTTTTTCTTCTCCAGCATTCCCTCAGCAGATGGATTTTTGCCACTGCAGCTCAGCAGAGGGTGTCAGATCTTTCAGTGTGCACCAGGTTGAAACGAGCAGAGCCTCTTAGCAACTCTCCCTCTGCGTGCATGTGAGTGTGTGCGAGCGTGCGGCTCGGCAGCAGCGGAAGAAAAAGGAAAGAAGAGCGAGCGAGGGAGCGAGGAGGGGAGGCAGCGCGGCCGGCAGGGCGAGGCGAGGCGAGGCGCGGCGCGGGCGGACGGGCGGGCGGGCGGCCCCGGCCCCGCGGCAGGCTCCGGCCGCCGGCGGGCATGGGCAGCCGCGCACCGCAGCAGCGGGGGCAGGCTCGGCGCAGCGCCGGCGGCTCGGCGGGCAGCGCCTAGGCTGGGGCGGGCGCTTTCAGCACCGCGGCGCTGGACAGCGCCCGGCGGGCGGCGGGCGAGGAGCGCGGCTCCGCCGCCGCGCGGCAAGGTCAGTCCGCGCGGAGCCGCGCAGCGCGCAGCCTCCGCGGCCAGCGCCGCGCTCCCGCCCGCGCCTCCCTAACATGCAGCGGCGGCCGGGGGCCAGCAGCACCGTGCCGGTGAGCCAGCCCGGCCGGCAGACCTCCACTTAGCTGCCCGGCAGGCGTCAGGGAGGGCGAGCGAGGAGGGGGATTTTTTTTTTCCTTCTACTTTTTTTATTTTTTTTTTTTTTTTTTTTCCGCCTGCCTTGCAGTACGTGCCTGGATAGTTTGTGGATATAATTACTGACTGGAATCTGGGCTGTTGCAGTTGTGCGTGGGGGGGGGAGAGAGGAGAAAAGAAAGCATCCCCCCCTCCGCCGACCCTCCCTGCTCCCCCCCACACAATTTTTTTTTTTTTTTTTTTTTCTTCCCCCTTTGCTGGTGGTTCGGACATTTAATGTATTGAATGAACTGGAATTGCTTTCCGTGTGAGGAGGATGGTTGCTGTTACTTTGTGATGAGATCGGGAATGAATTGCTCGGTTTAAAAATGCTGCTTTGGATTCTGTTGCTGGAGACGTCTCTTTGTTTTGCTGCTGGAAACGTTACAGGGGACGTTTGCAAAGAGAAGATCTGTGCCTGCAACGAGATAGAAGGGGATTTGCACGTAGACTGTGAGAAAAAGGGATTTACCAGCCTGCAACATTTCACCGCCCCAACTTCCCAATTTTATCATTTATTCCTGCATGGCAATTCCCTGACTCGACTTTTCCCTAATGAGTTTGCTAACTTTTACAATGCGGTCAGTTTGCACATGGAAAACAACGGTTTGCATGAGATTGTTCCTGGGGCTTTCCTTGGGCTGCAGCTGGTGAAACGCTTGCACATAAACAACAACAAGATCAAATCGTTCAGGAAGCAGACTTTCCTGGGGCTGGACGATCTGGAATACCTCCAGGCAGATTTTAATCTGTTGCGGGATATTGACCCGGGAGCATTTAGGGACTTAAACAAGCTAGAGGTGCTGATTTTAAATGACAATCTCATCAGCACCTTGCCCCCCAACGTGTTTCAGTATGTGCCGATCACCCACCTCGACCTCCGGGGAAACCGTCTTAAAACCTTGCCTTATGAGGAGGTCCTGGAGCAGATCCCAGGCATTGCTGAAATCCTGCTAGAGGATAACCCCTGGGACTGCACTTGCGATCTGCTGTCGTTGAAAGAATGGCTGGAAAACATACCTAAAAACGCTTTGATCGGCAGAGTGATTTGTGAAGCTCCCACTAGGTTGCAGGGCAAAGATTTAAATGAGACCACAGAGCAGGAGCTGTGTAAAAAGAACAGAGTAGATTCCAGCCTAGCTGCTCCCCCTGCCGAAGAAGAAACCTGCGATCCTGGTCCCATTCCAACCCCCTTTAAAATACATGGCAAAGAAGACCCTGCCACACCAGGATCTGCTCCAAACGGAGGTACAAAGATTCCTGTCAACTGGCAAATCAAGACCAAACCCACTGCTGCCGTGTCGACAGTGAGTGCGAAGAACAAGCTACCCTCTACCTTTTCCTGCCCGCACATCTGCAGCTGTGATCAGATCCCTGGCTCAGGTTTAAAGGTTAATTGCAATGATAGGAATGTGAGCAGCTTGGTGGATTTGAAGCCCAAGCCATCCAATGTGCAGGAGCTGTTTCTGAGAGACAACAAAATACACACCATCAGGAAATCACACTTTCTGGATTACAGAAAACTTAATTTACTCGATCTGGGCAACAACAACATTGCCACCGTGGAGAACAACACCTTCAAGAACCTCTTTGATCTCCGATGGCTGTACATGGATAGCAACTACTTAGACACCCTGTCCCGGGAGAAATTCGCTGGGCTGCAAAACCTGGAGTATCTGAATGTGGAGTTTAATGGGATCCAGATGATCATGCCTGGCACCTTCAATGCGATGCCCAAACTGAGAGTCCTCATCCTCAACAACAACCTGCTGAGGTCTCTCCCAGTAGACGTGTTTGCCGGGGTCTCACTTTCCAAGCTGAGCATACACAACAATTATTTCATGTACCTCCCGGTGGCAGGGGTGCTGGACCAGCTCACCTCCATCACCCAGATCGATCTGCACGGCAACCCATGGGACTGTACTTGCCCTATCGTGCCTTTCAAACAGTGGGCGGAGATGCTGCGCCCCAAGGTGATTATGAGTGACCTGAGGTGTGAGTCCCCTGAAGATTTCTTCAAGGAGGATTTCGAGTCTCTCTCCAACGACGTGATTTGTCCTCAGTTAAAAATCTCACCCACATTAACTTCTACTAACAAAAACAGCACCGGGTTGACAGAGACAGGTACTCACTCCAACTCCTACTTGGAGACCAGCCGGGTCTCTATTTCGGTGCTAGTGCCAGGGCTTCTGCTGGTTTTTGTGACCTCTGCCTTCACAGTGGTTGGCATGCTGGTTTTCATCCTGAGGAACAGAAAACGGTCCAAGAGGAGGGACGCCAACTCCTCTGCATCTGAAATCAACTCCTTGCAGACGGTCTGCGACTCGTCCTACTGGCACAACGGGCCCTACAGCGCCGACGGGGCCCACAGGGTGTACGACTGCGGCTCCCACTCCCTGTCGGACTGAGGCGGCGGGCGGGGCGGGGGCGGCCGCCACCCGGGACCGGCCCTTCGCGCACCGGCCGGGGACAGCTCTGCACCTCCGCTGCTACCTTTTGTGAGAAGCGAAACACACAGACACACGCACGCCCTTCCTCACGACCCCCCCAGCAAGCGCCGAGGCCCAGTGGGCGGCTAGGGGAGCCCGGCGCCGGAGCGCATCCCTGCAGCGCCGCGCAGCCTGGCGCGGAGCGCGCATCCCCTGCCCGTGCGCGGCCGGGGCAGCGACAGACAGACGAGGAACAGCTTCCTTCGGCTCCGGCAGGGTGGAACACGGCTCCTGGTTTTGTTGGGCTTCTGTTCAATTGTGTTGGGGTTTGATTCGGTTTTTTTGCCCTCTTCTCTTGTGGACCGACCCCTTTCCAAGGGGCCGGGGAAACGAGGGGGGCAGAGGACTGGTATTGGCCTCCTCCTGACGGCAAAGCAGGAGTGGAAAGTTGCACGAAGGCATGAATGTAATGTAAATAAATGACTCCAACTCTGAAACAAACAGACAAATGGACAAAAAAAAAAAAAAAAAAAAAAAAAAAAAAAGTGCTGCATGGCTCGCATGGATACAACGCACCCCAGGGACGCTCCAGCCCCCGACTGGAAGCAGCGTCTAGTTCACACCATCATCCCTCTTACCTGATAAGTCCCTTCGTATCAAACCTTCTATATACAAAATACAGTATAATAATAAAAAGTGCCATTTCGCCAGTTTTATTTTTTTTTTTTTGTGTGTGATCAATAGGCAGTAGAGATCGTACTTTTACCGTGGGAAAAAAAAAAAATGTAAAGATTTTATTTAAGACATAGTTGCATGAATATTCTCATTGGAATTTTTTTTTAATTTTTATTTTTATGTCTAGGTGGGAATTACTTTGCTGAGAGAGATTTGCTTTGTTGATAATGGGTTGTGTTTCGTTTTTTGGGGGAGGTGGGGAGGGTAGGCTTTGGTTTTGTTTTCTCTCTCTTCTTTTTCAATATGCATAATCAGTATTGCCTTTCCATCTGAATGTAAAAATTAGTACCCTTGATTTCTATTATGGTAACAGTGTAAACATACAAAAAAAAAAAAAATCCAAGGCAGTTAAGCATGACCAATTAATGTCACTCTAGCGCTTAGGCTGCTAAGTTTAATGGTAGAAAATTCTGTGCTGTTGTAAATCTTACTATAATTTGAGGAAAACAGAACTGAGGAAGCAAGTGAAACTTACTAATTCTATTCGAGGATTTTATAATGGCATATTTTTTCAGTATTAAAGTGAAAATGTTTTCAACTCCGGGTCCTTACCATTTTTCCAGCATCCAATTCTTGCAAACGGGTTACTTGGGTTTAGGGGACAGAGCCTCCTTTCAGTGCTCTGTGTGTGTGTTTCACTCCCTCCCTCCCTCCCTTTCTTTCCTTCCCTTCCTCTTTCTCATTCATTCACAGGCAGAGGCACAAACACCCTTCCTTCCCCTCTTTCCCAATGTAAATAACACACAGAAGTTTCCTGCCTGCCTCCTCCCCTCCTCCCCTCTCCCTCCCTCTCTCCCTCCCTCCCCTCTCCTCCTCTTTTTTTTTTTTTTTTTTTTTTTTTTTTAACGAGGCGGTGAATCCCTTTATTAATACTGTGAATCTCATGCTGCTGCCGCTGCTGTCACCGCCTCTGCTGCACACACTGCAGATATATTAAGGATGTTAGTGGGAATTTGCTTTAAGTGCCTCTGCCCAGCTTGGTCTCATTAAGCTGGAGCCGAATTTCCGCGGCCAGAATTGGCGCCCGGGAGCAGCTTGCCCGGTGGGGCAGCTGCGGGCAGCCGGGCTCCGACAGCTGCCGCCACCGGGAAAAACGAATCAGCGCTCAGAGATTTTCCCGTTCCTGCACTGGGTACTTCCACCCTTTGATATTAAAAGCTGAAAAAACCACGGCGCAGTGCTGCAATTGGACTTCAGGCAGCTCGCCTTTGATCCCCTTCCTGTACGGGAAAGTGCCCCTAAACTCAGTGAAACCTGTAAAGGCGAAAGTCTCTGCAAATCACTTGTAACTCACAGCTCAAGTCCCAGTGGAGATATGGAGAATTTCAGTCACGTTGCTCCTGGCTTTCTCCAGGCAGAGAATCCTTTTAAAGAGTAAAACACCGTAAGGGACTTGCTAAACTTCAAATACTGATTTGGTTTGCTTTATAGAAAATGCTCACCTTTGGGATCTGTGAGGGGAAAACAGACATACATACACATTGCAATAGGTGCGCTCTTGAAAGTGAGGCAGAAACCTGGTTCCAGGTATTCATCAAGAATTAAACACGAGGAATACATCATTCCTTCACAATCCTTGATCACTGCGGAAAAATCTGCAGTCTCCTAGAAAATACCTTGAAGTTTGGTTGTGCAGGTCTGAAAATGGCATGGCCTGCTTAATCATACAAACCATTCCTATTTCAAGGTCCCTTCTTCATTCCACCTTGCTGCTTCATTAGACAGGTTGTCCTGCCAGGACACTCTGTGTAAGACACAGTGATGGCAGTAGGGGCGCTACTTTGCCGTTGTGCGAGCCACTGTTGAAGAGTTTGAGACGAAAAACAAATACACTTACATGTGAGACAGTATTTCTGTCCTTGGGAGGTAATAAAATTTAGCTTAGAAATAGCCCAAAATAACCTGTTTGAGTATAAGCTAGTGCACCTGTAGAAGACTACCTAGGTCTAGCTGCCTTCTTTGTGATATTGTAGTGGCAAAAATGTGTACCTGAGAAAATTAAGAATACATCCCATGCTAAAAAGAATAATAATTATGTTAGAGGCACTGTAACAGAAGTTAAGATAAAACATGCAATAAATTAGAGTGTCAAATCACTGACTGAGGTCAGACATGCATGCATTTCAGAGAATATAATGCTAAATATCTAATTTTGATTTGTCATCATTGAAAAGTAGCATAAAGTTGCAAATTTTCTCATTTAGCTTCCTAAAAGTGCTAGTTCATTGGCATACCTAAATAGAAATGTCAATTCAATTGAAATGTTGAAGACATGTATTTATCACCTTGTTTCTAGGTTGTGGGAAAAGGACAAAATGGAGTTTTCTGATTTTAACATTCACAGGATTCTTTCTTCTGCTTTGCAGACACTTGCCCTTAAGACACATAGATCACCCAACTCTCTGAGATGATGCAATGATTTCCAGGCCTTGAATTACAATGCTTATCTTATTTACATGTTTAGCACTTCCATCATTATTTTTATCAAACAAAACACTCAACAAAAAAGAAACATAAGAGAAAGAAAAGGGGTTATTGAAGATGTTTTGAAGAGGTGTGAAGTGTAACTATATTAAATATGCTCAGTTCTACTGCATTAAGAACAATAACCAAAAAGTAAATGTTTTATTTTCTGATAAAGACTGACATGATATTATTTTTAACATTGTAAGCCTACAGGATATCCATGCTGTGTCAAAATGGTCATTTTTTCCCTGCTAACTTAAGAATCTTGTAGCTTCAAGCATAGTATGTATCACATGAAGTTACTTATTGCTTAATCATCACAGCAAAGACAGTTCTGTTCTTTCAGAAAAGTCAGAAAAGAAAGATATATTATTTAGTTAGTTAAAAAAGGGTTGTTTGTGGTTTGTTTTTATTTCTGAAAACACTTAAACTAAGAATAGCCTAGAATTTAAACTGTTGCCATAGAAATCTATGCCTGTATACATGGTAGCCTCCTGCATGCCATTGCAGAAGAGTGAATGGAATTCTAGAAGCAACCTGAAAAAATTTTAAATTCATACCCAGGGTGATATGTGTCATTTTGAGAAAAAGTATGTTGTTAGAACTGCGTAGAAATGTGTTATTATGTTGCTTTACTAAATGTATTGGCTGTGTCAGGTTATTTTAGAACTTCAGTGCAGTTGCTTTGAAAATACAGTTTCAGATCTGCTTGCAAACTAAGTGATGTAATCTTTGAGGGGGTTTATTGTTTGGTTTGAGTTACAGGTTTTTTCTTAGTGGTTTTTTATTTAGTTGTGTTTGTTGTTTTTTTTTTTTAGCAAGAGTGGGGGCAGGTGTTATCTGATGTAGAAGAATGGGCTTTGTGTACTAGTCTTTACTCAGGTACAAAAAGCCATGAACTACACAAGATGAACATTTCAGACTATTTTAAGCTGGTGGTTTAAACCTATTAGAGCGCAAATTAGGGCAGACAGAGACTGAAAAATGCTCATCCTTCCCAACAGAATGATTTCTACCTTCCATTATCCATGAAATGATTTGTAGGTCTCACAAATACAAAAGTTTCCCAAACACAAGTAGCTTTTAGTAAAGTGACAAACCCTTTCACATTGTATTCTTGTCAGTGGTTTCTTAGGTTGCAAAAGACGGCAGGAATTTGTTTGATATTAAATGAAAGACCTTTAAATTGCTCTTTTTGTTTTCTGTGTAACATTCTCCAAGACAAGGCTTCATCTGAAGGCTTTCCTGCAAAATGATGCACAAGATATAGTCAAATCTTTATTTTTTCTTACATTTGGAGTTTGAATGTGCATGGCAGTTGTTTTATTCTATACCCTACTCTGTAATCTTTTGTACTATTTGCATCAGTCAGAGAGAATTTGTCTACTTTTTTATTCACATGTAATCAAAAATGTGCACTCTTAGATGTTAAAAGATACCACTAGGTAGATCCTTCTGTATTTTGTAAGGTTCCCACAGACATGTACAAATAAGATGGAAAGCAGGACAATTTCTGTGGCTCAATATTATTCAGTGTGCTTGTGCAGTTCAAATTTGTGGGATCTTTTTTTACGATTTTTAGAACAGAAATTTCTAGGCATTGGGCAGGACTTCAGAGTATTTAACTACTTCACAAATGCCTTTTTTTTGTATTGGGGAAGAAATCAGAAGGTGAAGAATTTATAGATCGTGTTGGTAAGATATGGTTGTCCCAATAACATGCAGAAATTTCTGTTATTTGTTTAAGATTATCAGTCTTTTTAAACTGTATTAGAAGTACAGACATGACCAATCAAAATAACAAGAATTATTTTATTTTACTTAGTTTTCCCCAGAGGAATATTAGCACTGGAGAAAATGTGGACTAAAAATGTTGCAAATGTATTATATTAAACTCCATTCATTATGATTGTGTTTAGCAATGGTACCTTAATGGGTTAACTTGTAACAGAAGATGATATTTAGCATAATATCTGTGAGTTTCAGAAACCTTTAGAATTTTATCTTTTTGTGTTAAGAAATATAAATGAGATCCCTTAGAATTACTCCCCTAGAATTAATTACCAGGTCAATGGACATGTTGTCATGTTGAATGTTTCCATTTACTAGTTAAAGTTTCTGAATCAATTTTTGTGAATACTTCCTATATACATTCTTCAGTCATGTGAAAAAGGAACAAATTCACCAGAAAGTGCCCTGGAAGGAAATAGTCTCTTGCACTCATACACTTGAAGACTAAGATCAAAAATTCATAGCAAAGAAAAAGCCCACTGTAGAACACACTCAGTTGACTCTAGGTGAATTACTGCTTAGGCCACAATTATTTACTGGTATAAGTGGTACAAGGTGCCCTTGGCAGAAAGCATTGGCTCCACAGAAACGCTGGTACCATCAGTACTTCTCCCTTTCTATTAGGTAGTCAGATTGATTCCCCTCAGCTACTTTCCAGTTAAGCCACTGGAACAAATTCTCTTAGCTATTAATGACTTTTGGTGATGTCATAAGCATTCAGACAGACCCCTCAAGCTTTGGTCTCAAAGCATGTCTAGCCATGGGTTGTCATATTTGGTTTGTGTTACTTTATTTCATTTCTGAATCAACTGCATCTCTTGCAAGTGGGAATTTTAACAAACAGGACACACTAAAATGTGACTTAAGGAAAACAAAAAAATGTGAAGATAATTGTTCTTTTTACTTTAAACATGGATTCAAATAGTAAAGATGGGCTTGGTACAATATGGAACATCTATGAAGAAATTAAGAAGCTGTATAATTTGTTGGAAAAGATTAGGGAATATGACTCATTTTCTGGATTACTATCTGACCTGGAATTAGGTGGTATCTTTCTCACCTAGTTTGATGGGCTTGAATGAGCTGCTCTAACAGTCAGTAGTATCCTAAGAGGTGTCCTGCAGTATCTGAGGTGTGTGCACGTGACTGAGAAACACAAAGTGAGAGCTAGGGCACTCTTGGACATTTCTGCAGTGGCACCTGGACTCTAAGATATGTTAGGGCATTTGAAACAGGAGTAGACACTTGTGTGAGAGCAACTGAATTGAATTCTTGATCTACCCTGAGAGCCTGGTGGGTTGATTCACTTGATACACATAAGTAATTTGAAATATCTTGATTCAAATGAGTAATTTGAAATATCTTGGTGTCTGACATGCTGACAGAAAAGACTCAAGGCTTGTGGGGCATATGATCAGCTGGGACCCAGACAAGGTACTTTAAGACACCATGAAGGCACTACGTGTCTATGGACAAGTAGAAGAGTAGCTCCATGAGCTAAATGTAGCTCGGTTACATACACCCATGCTCAGATGAAATGCATTTGAGAATTAAACCAAACCCTTGAAACTACATTAGATAAAGGACATCAGAGATGGCTTGCTGAGACATGACAATTTTTAAAGGAAGACCATTATTTTTTAGAGGTTACTGACAGAGGCCACATACACACCACACACTCTTTCCATTTGTTTTTCTAACTTTGATTTTATTTTTGTCTTTCCAAATTGTTAGCTCTTTGACTTTGGGATTGCATCCTAGTGGTTGCTTTTGGATGGGACACCTATTTTAGCCAGCGCTGTTAGAAATTGCTATAGTATATAATAGCTATAATAATAACCTCATAAAGTAATACAGGGCTCAGGAAGCAAAAATGTAACAACAACAACAAAAAAAATCCTGAACAGTTATTGCTGATACTATAATAATAAATAATGGGTTCTTGGGTCAAGCTTGAAATATAAATGAGGAATACAATACTCCAGGGTTGTAGTCATTATTGAAGTCATTAAGCTCATCACAATGAAAGATAAATGCTACAAATGGATGAGAAAATGCAGAGGAAAGTGTTTCAGAAAAAAAGAAAGTCTGGTTTATGAAAATAGAGTGCAAAACTGTTAAGTGGATTGTCACAAGAGGTTTGAAAAGGGAAAAATATAATTTAATTATGGACACACTGTAACAACTTATTCACATGAGATGTCTTTAAAGCAAGACAGATGGTGGAAAAGATTTAAGTGCAGGATGTAGAATATGTAGCTGGACTCTAGAGACTATTACTCAATTTCCCAGGATAAATATGGCACAACAAAGTTGGCAGTATTGTGTACTGGGCATTTTGCAAGCAATATGGACTTCTAGACAGAAGTGCCAGAACCTAGCTTGGGCACAAATGGGGAGAATGAAAGTACAAAACAGTATGGGATTTTTTCCCACTGTTGAGATCTGGGAAGCAAATGTTTCAAAAGGAGGTAATTTGTTTATAAAGGCTGTTTCTTGAGGTGTCTTTATTGCAGAGTTGTCTCTATCTTAGCTTGTTAAAGAAATATTGGCAAATGGGGTGGTGAAGATCATGGTAGTTGAAAAAAAGCGTGTGTATGAAATTATTATCCTTGACTGGAAGCATTCGTCAAAAAGCTAGGTCAATGGATACATATAAACCACCAAGATAGAAACAATTTTCTAAACTTTGGTGTACCTTTTCACTGTTGCAATAACTGTAGATCCCTATCAGAAATTGTGTTGTGCCCAATGATATTACATGTGGCAGGGAATAACAATATTAATAGCAGTAAAAATAATGAAGATACCTTTTACATTTAAGTTTTTTTTTGGTTTGGGGATTTCCTTGTTTGTTTTCTCTCTGCCTTTTTTATTTTTTAATTTCTTTTGTCTTTTATATACATATATATTTTAATGTAAGATGATGCAGAAACAAAACATGACACTGTAAGAATGAACAAAAGGAATGCATTAAATAAGAGGGTTAGGCCCTGAAGATTTGCTGAATTTATTCAGAAAGAAGAACTGCTGGTCTGAGCAACAGAGTGAAAGATGTTATTGACATTGGCTAAGAGCACCCATGGGAAAAAGAAGCATGCACATTTTTGAAAGGTCTCTTTATGACTGTGCTGCTATTAATGAAATATGATCTTAACTAACTAAAATTTTAGTATAAGACAATACTCCTCTGCAAGTACATAAATTAGAATGTATATTTATATTTGATTGTTGATTTGGCAATAAGGCAATATTAAAATTAGGCTGAGAAGGAAGTTATTACAGGTCCATGAATTGCTGTCTGCCCAAACTTATTAGCTCAGCTGCAGACATATATATTAAATTAAGCTCATTTTTCCTTTGAATAAATTCATAACATTCATAAGTTCCAATCTGAATAATAAATTCAAGGTTTTATAGCTGCATTCTTACTGTACCTGAGCATGTCCATTATGTAATATGGATGAATTAGGAGTTGAACAAAGTGAAGAAAAAATTATCAGCAAGGTTTAGAAATATGTTATATATTTTAAAGGATCAGTTCTGATTGGAAGTGTTACATCATTAGCAGAGTTCTGGTCAGATAATGTAATACATATGTTGATTTACATGGATCTCACTTCTATAGATGTTTTTGTGAAAGCAACACATTTCTCATTATGAAGCAAAAATATTAGGGTAAAGACATTTACTAAAGAATGCTAACTTTAAGAAGGGTTGATGCTACTAGTATTAATGAAACTATAACCACATCTAGTATGATACAGGAAGTAAATGGAAATTATCAAAATATATATTTCATTCGAACATATATTTTTGTAGGCAAAATCCCATTCACCGTAGGTTTCTATAGTTTTCAGTGAACTAATGCTATTTTTCCGATTGTCAGCGTTTACTAAAATAGGAAAAAATTGCTCTTGTAGGAAGAAAAAAGTCAATTACAAATCCCTCTTCTGTCTGGATTTATAAGGAATCAGTGCAGGATCAAATTTTCAAACAATAATGAAAGAAGAAGAAAACTTAGAAGACATAATTGTGTGACATAGGTCTTTTTGCATCAGACTGAGTGCCCCATAACTCTGACTGAAACAGGATCATTTATTATGCAAACTAACAAAACCAGATTGTGAATAAACTCAAACACTGGAGCTATAATCCATAACAGATAACCCATAAGGGAGAATTCCTACTGAATAACTGTTCTATCATAACATAGCTATTTTCCATAGCTCTCAACTAGTTCTGTCCAAGACAAAATTGCTACAGAAGGGACAAACCCTTGGCAATATGAACATGAGCCAATTTGTACTTGGAGGTTGAGACTATGATTTAATTCCATTTCTTGCTCATTTAGAAGTGTGAATATCCACAGCGTATCTCCTGTGGTCTCAGCATTTGGGCCAGAGACTCTTAAATAGGCTTAACAATTGTAAGTTTTGTTGTTGTTTTTATCGTTGTTTGTTTTATTTTCTGCTTTCTTCTGCTTTCTTCTGTTTGTGATGAAATTCCTTTTCAAAAATCCTATTGGATTTCTAAAACAGCCTTCTATCTCCCTGCCTTTCCCTCTGGCTGACACTGGACAAGAAGACTAGCTTGTGTTTAATTGTCATAGCAATGAGAAAATTCATTTAATGAAATAATTCTTTTCTTTTTCTTTTTTTTTTTTTTTTTTTCCATAGGTATTAATACTCTATGTTAAACTACTAGAACAGTTTGTTGCCTTATTTCATATTGCTGTAGTTATGACCAATGGCATTTGTATATAATTCTGTCTTCTTTAAACTCAAGACAGATGTTTGGGACTGGATTCTAAAAAGGGTTTCAATATCATTTGAGATGTTCATGCTTAGGTGGAATTCAAGGCATCCTGGGATACCTGAGATATCTGTCCAGGGTTAATACATTTTCTATTCTGAACTGGCAGCTGGAATTCAGGCAAGATACTTTAGCATACCTTAAGTGTTACAGATGATTACGTTAAAGCCTTTTAAGTGTTCCCTGGCTGAAATGTAACAGCTGTATTGTGAGCACATGAATTTACACATTTCAGGCTGTAACTGAATTGCAGCTTCTAAGGTTGGGTGAGTTAAATCATAGCTAAGCTATTTGACTTTTATATTGCTAGAGATAAGTGTGATGAATCTCACACTGGTGAATAACATCCTCAGGATGGAACTTTCAATTAAAAATAAGAACACACATATAAAAGAAGGCAGTCAAAAAGTATCCTTCAAATATTTTTCCCATGGTCAAACCACAGTTTATTAAAAGAATACCAGAATATTATAGACAATACACACGACTGATTATTTTTAATAATGTGAGCTATTATATTTGGACACAGACAGAACTATAGTAGCTTTTAAATTTTTACACCATGTTAACATTCGATCTTACTCCAAATCAAAAAGTAGGATAATATACTCATAACAACAATGTCAACAATAAAAATGAGGCTGGGTTTGGTCTGCTTTTTTTTTTCCCTGCTTCCCAAGAGTGCTTTTCTATTGGTTTTAGAAGGACATCCTCAATTTAGTATCACAGAGTTAGATCAGAATAAACCAGAGAATATCCACCAATTTCCTTTCCATATATCATGGTACACTAATTAGGAAATAAAATAAAAATATATGCAATATTGTCTCAAATGGACATGTAATATTTTTTGTTTTACTAATGCCAGTCCAAAACAACATGAGTGAATACAAGAGAAAGAAGAAAATAACTAAATCCAACTCCTTTTTAGAAAAGTAGCCCTATTAATTAATTCAGTTGTGACTGAAAGTTAGAAGCCATGGACTTTGTTGTAGTATCTGAGTTTGTAGAATGAGTCTAGTTCTAGTTAGAATCCATGAAGCCCACAGATCAATATAACCACAATAGACACTAATTGACAAGCCAAATTGACAATAGTAAGGCAGAGGCCAAGAAACCAGATACTAACTCTTTTTTTCTTCTCCCATCCCTCACTGTGATGCATAGGTTCTGACAAAAGTTCTAACTTTTTGAAAACATGGGTTATATTAATCAGATAAATAGATATGCCTATTGAGACTTTTTTCTTCATTCAGTTGTGAAGATGAATTTCAGTGCACTCATTCTGCTGAAATTCTCACATCTGCAGAGTAGGGTTCTCCTGTTGGGCAAGTCACCTTTGTCTTTCTGTACCATCAGCGGGGAGAAATGGCAGCTCTTAAAGTTCATGTGACCTTTTGAGATGCAAAGAATATTTCAGCTGTTGACACAGACACTGAATTTAGCTAACTAAATATTGTCATATGGGTGTAAATTGTTGTATCTAAACTTTTATTACAATCACCAAAGGAACCGCCTAGAGACTACAGACTAGAGAGTAGAGAATAAAAAGTGTCTCAGATCAGTTTAAATAGAGTTTAACATAAAACTCAACTTTTAAATGTAGTATTATTTTGGATTTCCAGGGGTATCCCATATGACCTCTGGCTGCCACTTGAGAAGCTTATAGTTCTTTTATAGGTCCTAGTTTCATATCTGTGAGCTCCATGTCCTCATTGTCTGAGATATCCTAAGACATCTCAAACCAGCCATTTATACTTAGACCAAGATTAAGCTTTTCATTGACTGTATGTGGAACTTAGATCCTTAGTTCACATTTGGACACCTATGTTTGGAAGTCTGAATCTCTAAATAAGCCTTATCCATATTTAGAAAGAGATAAAGGCATGTTTTAAAAGTTTTATTTCTTTCCATTCACTCTAACGGGAATCTAGGGCACCTAGTCTAAATATATGACTACAACCATAAACAGCTGCATTTCCTCAAATTAATTCCACACTTTGAGTCTTCGGCTTGGACCATCTATTCCTTTGCTGTAAAATAGCATAGTATCAGTGACCTACCTGAATGAAGAGGCAAGGATTCAGGTGTCTGAAATCTCCTTCTTACCCCTTGCACCAGCAGCATGGAATTCTGGAAAATACCAGCCTCATAATACATCTGAGTTCTCAGACCCCCAGGGAACCTTCCCTCATTTTGAGGAGTCTGTTTCTATCAAGAAATGACCCTACTGAGCTCAGACATCCTTGCTCTGGATTAATCTTGGTGGAGAAGGAGGAGGGGTGAGAAGGGAGAAGAATATAGAAGTTTTAGCTCTTAATATCTCTGAGATATTAAAAGCACAAATTAATATATGAAAATACCTGGAAGTAGTTACCTGTCTCAGGAACAGCTCATATATGCAGAAATGTCATGTTAATTCCAAAGAAATCATGCTGATGGCTGATAATGAAAGCATTCTTTTCCTCCTTTATTGCATCCTTGTAGCATTTATTGCACAAAATTGCATATTATTACCCAAATGTCCATGGTGAAGAAATGGTTGAAAATTTCTTCTGGAACTAATATTGAAGTTATAGGAAGGATTAGTAGAGATCTTAGTAGACTTAAGCACAAATTGTTAAGAGGAGTCAAAACTAATAAAAATGTTCCTTTGCACAATTCAGAAAAAAATGTAAAGTACATTTTTAAGTCAAAACCACTAGAAATGTATTTGAATTTATAGTAACTATATGTTCTGAGATTTATAATAACTAACTATATGTTCTGTTACCTTCTGCCATATTTAAAGGATTTGCAAGAAAGAATCAGAGTTAAAATGAGAATGAATTGGCTGAAGTTATTTAGCTTTAGAAACACTAGTGATTGTTTAAATAAAGTCAGTGTTGTCGTTTGCCTTCTATCTCTCATGAATAAGTCTGTGCAACATAACTACTACGCAAAATTCATAGATAATGATTTGGAAGGAAAATCAGCTCCCCAGAAGTCTGCAAGGAAGTGGAATTTTCATTTGGAGAAATGTCTGAGAGGGGTGAAGCAGAATGAAGGATTTCATGCTGGATTTTTCACTGCATTAGGCAGTCTGTGTGTGGCAAACAAAAACAGCTCAAGATTTTATTCCTAATTGACTCTGATTCCTGGTAAATTATGCATATAAACATAGTTCTGTAAGCAAGTTTTAATTATTTTTCATGTTAATATAATTCTTCAAACCACGTATTGTACATGATGATTATATTCATCATCACACTATCTTTCTCATAAGATTCAGAATGTTACTAAAATTCTCATTGAATTGCCCTATAGAATGGTAGAACGGTTTAAACTTATTAATTTTTCTCTGATTTCTCCATCTTTATCAAAGTAAAGTTTCAAGCTTGAGTTCTATCATATAGTTTGTGTAACAAGCTATTTGTAAACAACTGGGTAGGTCCTAATGCAGCATTCTAAAACAAATGTTACATCTCTACCTACTTCCCAGTATTTTGAAATAATCACATGGACCAATGGCAACACATAAATATGGAGGGATTTTTTTGCCTTGTTAGTTCAACAGGCATTGAGATAATAATAATGCATTAGTGCAAAACCCAGGAGCTGCTTCATAAAATGGAAGTTTTTATTTTGTGCTCAAAGTTTGAGCTGAGTCTGAATTTTCAGGCCACATGCATAGGCAAGACATTTTGGCACATCTATATAATAGAAAATCATCTCAAATAAATACAGTGTTTCAACTCAAAAGCAGTAATAAGGTAATAGGATGGAGAAAGGTAAATAAATGATATTGCATTAAAGTTTAAAAAAAATAAAATTAATACTCTTTAAATTGCCAGACACTTGAAGCAGGATTTAACTTCTTCCATAATCACTTTCCTCTTACTGATCTTTACATAAGAATGTTGTTTTACATGCCTTTAGTGTATCACACACCCACCCACACATAAAATATGATAATCTGATTTTACTTTGATGTATAGTTCTGCAAATTGGCATTGAAATCAAGGAGTGTGAGACTCACTAATAGTAGAATTGACTTATGCCTATCTATGGTATTTTACATTACTGGAAAAATCAGCATAAATGAGGCCTAATCAAAGTTAATACTCCGGTTGCTTGGCCATGTTAATACCATAGTCTGGTATTTATTGCATATTCAAAAATGTCATGTATTCAGTGCAAGTAATGCAGTAATGATGGGCAAATCGTTAACCAAGAGTCTGCTTTTGGTTAATTCACAGTGTTGGATAGTATTAAAAGAATGTCTAGAGCATATGTTTTGAATTAGGGCTGATAGTTAGTCATGAATATTCTGGCTAGTGGAGAGAAGGGGTGTGTTCTTCAGAAACTAAGCTGCTTTTTCCTATTTTGGGAACTGAATAACTGCATACAGCTAAGAAATGTTTGGTTTTTTTGGTTTTTTTTTTTCATGTCATAATTATGAAATAAAGTAAGTAAATTAGGACCCTAATGTACATTTAAGATATTTTTGGATAACTGTGACATGTACATAGTGATGGCAGATGTGCACAGGTCTGAAGAGAACTTCATATCATTCTGGAGTAAAAGATGGAGACCAGAGATCATGTCCTAGAACACCTGAAATGTCACTAACCCCTATGTAAATGCACTTGAATGAGAAGGAGACACTGGCACTATTATCAGTTTGTTCAAAATGCCTGTCTCAAGTCCCTGAATATCAAGATGAAGACTGGGGTACAAATGGTATCTCCCATGGTAGAAGAAGAACCAGTTTGAGACCACCTGAGGAATATAAATATACACAGGTCTGTGGGATCTGTTGAGGTGCCTCAGGTCCTCAGGTGGAGCCTGGGGGAACTGGCTGATGCAGTTGCCAAGCCACATTGCTCCCATTTTTTAAAACATGCACCAAAGAGGACCCTGATAAATACTGATCAGTTGATCTCATTTCTGTGACTGTTAAATCATATAGCACAACTTCCTGGAAGATACATAGAAACATATGGAAAACAAGGAGACCATTAGATAAAAGGAAAATTGGGCTTGACCAAGTGATTATCCTCCTGTGGTAGAATGACTACATCAGTGGACAAGGAAAGTGCTACTGTTGTCATTCTGCCTGAACTTCTGTAAAGCCTTTGATGCCATCCTCCATAACATCCTTGTCACTAAATGCAGAGGTGTGTGTTTGACAGATGGGCTCTTAGATGGATAAGGAATCCCCGGATGGCCATGTCCAAAGAGTTACAGGCAATGGCTCAATTTCCAAGAGGAAACCAAGCAGTGTCCTTTGAGGGTCCATACTGGGACCAATGCAATTTGTTGTTTTTAGCAACATGATTGAATGAACCCTCAACAAATTTATGGCATCAAGCTGACTGGTGCAGTTCATAGGGAGGTCTTTTACAGAAATCTTGAAATAGGCTCACGTGAACCTCATGAAAGACATCCCTGATCCTGGTAAGGTAGTTGAAGTAGTGATCTTTAAACCATTAAAAATAATGAAAAGTAAAAAATTTATGTAAGCATGCTGTTTCTAACATGCCTTATCAAATCACAAAAACCAGACATCAGAAGACAAGACAGCTAGATGCTTATATAGGAAATTAGTATATTTTTACATCCAAAGAAAAACAAAATTTAAGAAAATATCATTAAAATTTATTGCTTAGTTTTGCAAAGAAAAATTGCTTTTCATCTAGTGAATTCTCTCTTGATTATATGTTCAAGTCTGAGAATGAAAACAAGGTAATAGAGTTTTTGGAAGAGCTTTTACAAAATCAGCAAGATTCGTGGCACAAGAAATCAGGATGTACTCGTACAGACGGAAGAGAACGACTCTTATCAATTCACCACCAATTTCGATGGAGTAAATCTTCCACAACATGTGGGAAACTTACTCCAGAAGACCGAGAGTTTACAGAAATGGTATCTGTTTATCTACCTATATTTTGCTGTTGGGGAACACTAGGTGCACAGGGCTCTTATTGTTGCTCACTGAACATTAACCAATGCAATATTCTGGTGTATTCTAGAATACCATAGAAGTTCTTGAAAGGGATGTTAGAGCAAATAACACATTTTAGGTTTTAACCTTTATTGGATGCATTTATATTATTTTGTAGTTTGCATAAGTGAGACAGCAAAATACTTAAAAAAAAATTAAAAATTGTGACAATGCTAGAGGCCGCATCAGTTAATCAACATGGATATTTAACATCTAATGTACTTTTCAAAATATTCACAAAATAATGATAGCTTTATTGTCTCAAATAGACAGCCAGATTTTTCATTTTAATTCAAAATCTCTGTCATAGAAAACATTTCTCCAGGTTAAACCATGGCATATGTTTCACTGTCAAGCAAAATTTTTAACACAGAAAAGCATTAATTTTTATTTTACAGACCTGAAAACATAAGGGAAGATTACATTTTCAGATGAATTTCTGAATTCAGCTAACCGAAGAGCTTCATTTTATAATACGGATTATAAATTGTGCTGGCAATTAATCTGTAATGTGACTAATCCTTTTTATTATCTTAATAAAAAATAAAATATGTTTCACATTCTCAGTGGAAAAGCATTTCAGGAGTTTTTAGCACAGGGACTCAGCATGCTCATGTGCATTCTCCTACACTTATCTATAAGTTAATACCTTGATCTTGCAATAAATGTCATGCAGGCAGAACATGGCTTTTAATCCCTCAGTACAACTCAAAACTTATATCTATGAGGGCTCATTTTAAAGGCAAGTGCTTTATTTGAGTGCCTTTACAACTGAGGAAATAAAAAGAAGCCCACAGCCATGAACTGTTGATTGATACAGGCAATCATTGTTTTTTTGTTGGCAGAAAAGTCTGTCAAGAAAAGCAAGTGAGTTTTCTCAGTATTTTGATGACTAGTTCGGTTAAAAAGTAGGTCAAAAGTAGCCCTGTCCTTCTGGTACTTTCTTCACAATCATACAACTGAAAGCTTACTAAAACGAATAAAGGCATGTGTTGGGCTATTATTTATTACTGAGTTGGCTTATTTTTTTTGTAAGTTTCTTATATTCATATGTGTTGGAACACTGTATTTTTAACAGGTAGTTAGCTGAACCGAAGTTAAGAAGATAATAATATAGGCCAAAATGTTGAATAAATTACTGTTTTAAGAAGAGTAAATAGATATGTGTGGTTGTGAATGTGAGTGGAAATGTGCAGACACTGGCTTTGACATTCCTCTTTCAGAGGTTCCATGATCAGAACCATGGTTCCACTTTCCAAGCTGGCAAAGCTTGGAAAACTTACAGCAGAGTACAGATGGTATTTCTAGAAACATGTCAATAGCTAGGAAAAGCAAGGCAGATATGTTGAAATCTTTTTCTATCTGAAAAATACGTCACATTATATTATTTTTTAAGTATTTTTGTTTATATTTACATTTGAATTCTTTAGTATGTAATTGAACAAATTTGTTTCTTTTGTTGAAGACTATCTCTGCTGGGATGATACTTAAGTAACAATTCACATCCAAATTTATTGCCACACAAGAGTACAAGAAACGTTTTTCAAGGACTGAATATATTTTTGCTTAAACTGAAACTTTTGTAATACTATGCCACTACTTTCTGTTACTTCAGCATGAAGAGGTTTAATTCGACACAACTGATGTGAAGAGTTTACATTCTTGCTGTAAATGTGTCATCTGTAGCTTAAAATCTTTCAGATACCATCATTTGCTCTTCTACGGCCCATACCATTGGTGAATGTAATTATACTATTTTATTCACAGGATAAACTTGAAATATTTTGAATAAGTATTGGTAGCTGCTGAGAACTCTGTGTTTCCTCAGCTAGCTGGAGCCTGCACAATTTTGTCTATACATCCAAGTTCCAAAAATTGAAGTAGATTAACTAAGGATTTTTTTTTCCCTTTTAAAAATAATAATTTCCTCTATTGAAAAAAATCAAGTTCCCATTTTACCTGTACCATACTCATTTTCAGAGTGAGTTTATAATTTGATGAGTCCTTTACATTTTTTTGTCAGGACTTGGTTTCATATTCTGCCATAAATTTTTTAATCCATATTTTAGATATACCATCAAAATGAAACTTCTAGGTGTAGACGTTGATGCATTTTCCAGGATAGTGATAATACTCTATTATTTACATCTTTTAATGTCCTTGTAACACTCATCCATAAACCTACTTTATAAAGTAGAAAAATAGATCAACTTTGATTCAATGTGAGAGATGTTCATATGCGCGTGACTTTTAGAAGGAAAGGACTGTGAAATTTCATGGGTGTTTTTTTCTGCAAACCTGGGATATTCTGTTTACTCAGGTAGGGATATATATATATATATATGCAGTAAAAGGCAAGATAGGCCCAGTGAGGAGTAAAACCACAGTTTGCCAAATAATAGGTTTTATTCGTATGGTATTTGATTTTTTTACAACTTCTCTGCTTCTTTTCAGTCTTTCCTGAAACTTATATAGGTTTTCACTTCATCTTAGTGTATTGATTTTAGTTGTACAATAGAGCTGATGGACTGTCAGAACTTAATTTTGGTGACTAGATGCCTGTAAAACTGAGAAGTTCTGATAAAATAGAAAAAAAAATGGTGAAATAGTGTTTTCAAGTGAATGA
The DNA here is from genome assembly GCF_971803275.1 of Cyanistes caeruleus. Lineage (NCBI taxonomy): Eukaryota > Metazoa > Chordata > Aves > Passeriformes > Paridae > Cyanistes > Cyanistes caeruleus. The sequence continues at coordinate 45,851,527 of NC_141703.1, forward strand.
ATTAATTTTTCTTAAGAAAAGTCAAATTTTGAGGAAAGCATTGATAAAATTAGCAATTATATAGGGTTCAGAAATGAAGGGGTTTTTAAAACCTTGATATGTAAATAAGTGACCTGTAATTGATTTTGGGATTCTATACAGAAATAATTATTTTCAGTGAAAGTTTTGATCAATTAATTTTAAGTAATTATATAAGTCTCACCTATGGATCAATTTCTTTTCTAATTTCACCTTTAGCATCCTGTGTTCCTTGTATTCTCTTCTTAGTTTTTTCTTAATCATTTTTTTGTCTTAGCTCCTACAAGTTTGTTTTAGTTTCTAGCCCTAATCATCTTAGTGATATTAAAACAGACATATTTTGTTCTGAATTGCATAATGTGTTTGGCCAAGAGAAAGGAAAAATATGTTCTAGCCAAAGCATGACTGCCCCCATGATATGGAAGAGAGAAGCCTCCCTTTCTTGTTTAAGAGAGAGAAGGATTCAGTAGCCCACGTCTAGGTAGGTCTGAAACAGCCTGTGACACTCTACTGAGCTCCCACTCAGGTCTTGCTGCCTGTCTGTCAGCTCTGCAGGTGCCTCCAGCACGCCAAAGATCTTCAAGTGGTGTAGGATGCCTGATGGTGGGTGGCTGGTGCATACCGAGATGTGTGTTCACTGGGAAATATCAGGTACCTATTCAATCTGTAGCCATCGACATAACAACACCTAAATTTGTGTGATTTGAAAGATGAATCCCATCCTGAGAGACCTAACTCAAGATATTTAAGGCAAAAACTATTTCATCATCTTTTTTACCTGGATTAGAGACAGGAGGATACACATCCATGGGTTTTCAATTGTTTACAGAAGGATGAGGGATCCTCCATTAGATGTCCTTGTCTAGAATCCCTTCTTCTTAAGGAAATAAGGGTATTTTTAATACAAAGTTATCTGAATTTGAGTTATAATTAAAGACACAAATACAATATACTTTGGTTAGCATTGGAGATAGAGAGTTATCCATCAAAAATAATGTATTTAAGAGTCTCTTTAGATACATACAGATGTTGTTTGATGCTGAAAATGAAAAAGAGTGAAGGCATTTTAAATACTTGATTTTGGGTGACCGCATTATTCATAGGAAATGAAAAATGTCCCTGATCCCAGTCACACTAAAGATTTTAGGACTATGTGATGAAAATTTACAGCTGGAGAGACAAAGGAAGAAAAATTAGGATTTATCTGAAAATACATAAACTGTTTTTGTTAAAATAGAAAAAAAATAGTTTTTATGTGTTCCGCATAAATAGATTAGCAGCACTGTTAAAATATATTGTAAGTACATGAAAAGCTCAGTGAGATGTATATGGAGGCACATTCATGCTCTTTGCAGTTAAAATAAGAACAAAGAGTAGAGACAAATGATAAAATGCCCAAGGCTCTCACATTGTTATGAATTTGAGGAGAACAAAGTGATCTGCTGAGGACACCTGTCTTTCTGCTTCTGTGCAGAACTGTAAGTCTTGTAGTTAAGCTTAGAAGATCCTGACAAATCTCGAAAGAACTTGGTTCTCTAGTAGGAGAATAGCATGTGTCCAGGTCATCTCGTTGCAATTTGCCATTGCAGAAATTATTTTACTCTTAATTGGCTTCCACTGCAATAACTTCATCTGTTACAATGGTCAAGGTACTGCAGAGCCAGGACTGGAGAACACCTTTGTCAGCTTCAGAGGACAGCAAAACAGAGCTAATGATAGAGATTAGCTCATGTCCTACTTCCAGAGAAAGGCCATATTATTAAATAATATTTTCTATCTAATTTCTCAGGTTCTGTAATGATGTCAAATGATTTTTTTTGTTGTTGTTGTTGTTGTTGATAGGGTTTTTTTTCCTTTTTTATTTATTTTTTTTTTCCAAGGCATTAGCACAATATAAAAATAAATGTCATTAAAACCATGGAAGGATGTGTGGATGTGTCATTAAAAGACATAAGTGTTGAAATCATGAACACTTATTTTTCAAAGACATTTGTGAAGGTTTTGTTAAATATTTCCTTTAATGTCAGGAAATGAAAGAATTTTGAAGTGTAACTATTTGAAGACCCACCTGGCACTTCTAAGAATAATAAAAAGGATTCATAATTGAGCTCAAATTTTGTTTCATCATCTGAGTTTACTATGCACAATATCTTCTCTTCAATATGTTAGGTGACACCATATGAGTAGGATAAAATATTTTTTTGTGACTTCAGGTAGAAATATTTTCTGATAGATTGCATTTGTATCATTTATTCTGTGTAGTTAGACAGACAAGCTAGATGTGTGAGAGTGGGTTTTTGCTGTTGACAGTGAGGAGTGTGCCTCCCTCTATTGACAAAGTAACAAGCGTTAAGTTTCACTGCCAATCTTCTCAAGACCATGCATATAATTTATTGTAGGTATACAGTAGAGGCAAAAGTGTAATATGAGCCTGTGCCACTGTGCAGTGCATGAGGGTGTATGCAGAGGATTTTTCAGGCATTAGAAATATCAGAATTCGGAACATCTGAATTTAATTTGTGTTCTGATACAATATAGTTAAATTTTTAGATCAAAAGCCATTTACATTAATAACAGTCTTTCCAATGTTTACAGTAGGTATATTATCAGGTCTATTATACATATGTACAGATTATATGTATGTTATGTACAGAACTTAACTGACTCCCAAATCAAACCTGTCTTTACATAAAAGTTGAGCTGTTAGAGAATACAACGCCCTCAGTCTGAAGATTCCCATCACTTCAATGAAAAATGAATGAGATCCTTAAATGGTAGAGACAGAATGTTATTCTATCGGAGAATAAAACAGTGACTAGAAAGACTGTAAATGTATTTTGTATGTGTAAAGTATACTACCTACCACACAAGTAGATTCTCAGAGAAATTAATATTGTTGATCAATAAATTACCTTTTTGAATCACTTGGGCACATGAAGAGTATGCTTTTTTGTCTGTTTTCTGTGTATTTTATCTGCAGTTTATACTGGTCTCTTCAAAGTGATGTTAAATCCATGCATATTTTCCACCACATAAATAAATTTTAAAGATATTTATTATGTAAACATGATTACTACTAATATTACATACTTTAATTTTATAGTGCTCAATAATGAGAGAAAATTTTTTTAAAAGATTTTATTTTTTCTTTTGTATTTTGATAAGCTTCCTAGGCAAGTACTCCCTTTATTCATTTGAATTTCATTACCATACACATTCTAAAATATTTGCCACTTACAACTATGCAGTTTTTTTCATAACTTTAGCTCATGAATAAATATGGACAAATCAGTGTATAAAATAAGTATTTTTTTGATGATAATTACCAGGAAAACAAAAAGCAAAGCAAAGAAAGAAACACCACCACCTGCACAGGAATTATTAGATGTTTAGAAATTTCTTGAAGTTATTTTTGAAATTTTCAGAGGATAAATAAAATAGAATTAACAGTGTATATATATTCTAACGTTTTTGTACTCTTACATTTCACTCCTAACTGTAACCACTTATACCATTCTTTACAATAAACTATTCTTGGATGACATCATGTGTCAAATTTAAGTTGCCACTAAACAGAAGTTGCTTATCACTCTTAAGGGAAGAAAAAGCAAGTATAAAAGCATTGGCATTTCCAAAATGTAGAAGGACATAGAAATAAATTTTTAGATGTAGAGAAACCATGTGCAAAATAACAATATAGAAAATTAAGTGAGCATAGTTCAGTCTATGTCTACACATTTGTTTGAATGTGATGGCTATACAATTTAAATGTCTATTGCATATATATTAATGCAGCAGTATTCAATTTGTTTTATAAATTGGGTTTGAAATTTTTAAAATTGTTTCTCTGCATAATATTTTTTTTCACTCTGTGGCTTTTCAGCTATTTTTTCATATCTTGTTTTGTCATAAGAAGGATGAAAAAAGAACATATTTTTTTTATATCTGGTTGCATGAGAGTAGACACCATCAAACCATATTTAGGTATTCAAGAAAATGGCCTGATTTTCTGAGATGGTAACACTAATGTACACTTTAAATGCTTTTTGAACAGTAATGATAAGGGGGTTTATGCATTATTTTATTGTTGTGATAAAGAAATATTTCTAAATTCAATTTATTTCTATGATGTAGTGTCAAACCCAGCATTCTGAAAACAGATGCTTTTCCTGAACAATCTGAAGAAGAGACAGTAATTTTAGGAAGGCAAAATGTTAGTTTGAAAGCTAAGGTTATCTGCCTTTCTTCTCTTTCAAACTCCTCTTCCCTTCTTGCACCATTTACAAGTTATTAAATTTTTCATTGTGCAGCTTGTGCATCTCCTGCCTGATCACTTGCCTTTCCTGGTGTCAGGTCAGCAGTTTCAAAAGCAAGGCCAGCTACACAGCTTGTATGTGTACCAGTTCTGTTTGCAGCAGAACAGAACTACTCAATCCCCATTTTTGCAGGTAACTTAGCAGAAGTGTTGACAGATTGTTAGGCAGCTCTTGAGGCCAAAAAGTACCAACAGCGCTGTTATTCTTTTCATGAAGTAGAAGTATGATGGATCACAGTTGTTTAAAATGACCCCAGAGTACTTTTGTTTCAATGCAGCAACCTATGGTTGCTTGACATGCTCCCTGCACCTTGATATAGTCAGTGCTTTAGAGAAATAAAAGATTCCTGTTAAGTTTTGTTTGTTTTTCTGTGTATATTTTGCACAGTAATAATAACTTAGTTGTTGAAATAATTCAGAAATAATACATCTAGCCTGTCAGACAGACAGACCGCATGCTCAATACCCATACACACACAGAGAAATACCTACTTTGGACAGGTTTCCTAATATTCTTTGCCCCAAGATGTAGAAATCATATGTTACATAACGTCCTTTTTTGTTTCCTGCATCTGTGACAGCATTTCAAAGGAATTTTGATATAATGCTCATCACAAATGGCACAGAGCCCCGCAGGTCAGCTTTTGCTGCTTCTACAGAGCTCCATACAGGAGTAGCATCATTTTTAATGAACCTACACTAGCCAGATTATATAAATCTAATAAAATAATAAACCAGCAATGTATGTGGCACAACATCATTCTGCTTACTCAATCTTACTGATGTACAAAATGGATAGACATCATGAGAGGCATACAGATTTTAAAACTAGAACAATTTCACAAATATCTAACCTGGCTAGTTTCACATCAATGGAACTTGACCCTTTCATTTATGTGTTATCTCTATAATGAAGGAATTCAATACGACCAGAGAGTTTAGTATAGCACCAAAAAATCATAACACAAAGAACATTATAGTTCCTCAGCGTCATTATTATTATACAATACAGTCACAGTGCATGGCTGAAGAAAAGACAAGACTATTAGTTTATTAATAAAGTTAAAATACCAATAACATTTTGAAGCATAAAGTTTTTACTTTTTAAACCAAACACAAATGGTAAACACTTTAATGGGTATAAATCATGCCAAATCCCATTGTGGGCCTTTCTCTCCCAACTGACTGTGGAGAGAACTTACTAAATATCTGCTGAATACCTCTGCAGATAAGGCACAGTATTCGTTGTAATAATTTAATTAGAAAAGAAATCAACAAAGAACTGCAGGAATTCATCACTATCTACCTATATATCAACCTAATATCTACCTGCTATACAGGTAATTCTCCATGATAAAGTATTTATCAGCTAATACATAAACCAAAACCTAATAATCTGAAATTACACTCAGCAGAGATTTCAGATAACCCTGTGACACTGCTGAAATGGATTTGAAGTGGTCACACTGCTTATTTCGGGGTCACATCTGTCAGGAAAGTAGCTTTCAGCTGAAGAAGTGTAGTTATATTTTCTTAAGCTTTCTAGCTAAATTTCTGAGGCTATATTATAACTTTCCTCATCAGATGCCTCCTGTTATGAACACTGCCAGCCAAATCATGAAAAGCAGCTAAGAAATTTCTGACAATATCTTTTCCCGAAGATACATGCAATTTTTCCAAATTGTGTTATCCCGGGAAATTTTTACTTAGAAACTCAAGGACTCTATGATCTAGTTTTGTATTTTTTCAGAAGCTCCCTGGGAGATAACTTAAAAAGGTGTTACTTTTTTAGAGAAGCCCAGATGAATGGAAATTAACTTTCCTTCCCTATGCTAAGTAAAGCTAGCAGAGGAACAAAAAGTCATGCATGGCTGACACTGAAGTGTAGTACAGATCTATTTTATACATAATACATTGATGACATTTTTCAGAAGCTGTTCATTCTGTTACTCCCGTAGTGCTGCTGAGGTCTGTGGATCCTTGTATCTTCCTGCATATCTTAAAGTCATGTTGGTAACTATTACCCAAGTGTAGTCTTACCTTATACAGCCAGATGCTACAATATTGTGTAATTCTTCATGGTTTTTAGAAGCTGGATTTTCTTTCCTTTCCCAGGCTCTAAATGGACTTTTATATCCTACCATACAATTGTGACGTAAAAATCTCTACCAGTTTGGAAAACAAATCAGTTTTTCCTTCCTATTTTCTCATTAAGTTACCTGCAGTTGCATCTTTGGAACTAAAGAGGTTACTATACACATATATAAGCATATAGGTAGACATGCAGATAGATAAAAAGATACTATGTGCACATGTGGATGTCTGCACAGACAAAATAAAAACAGAGAAAAAAGAGTAGTTTAATGTTTAGCAACGGAGATATAGATTTTAGGGAGTTTAAATCCTCAAAAGTTTTAGATTTTAGGTGAAAATCTGTCCTTTGGTGGTTTAATTTTCAGTAGTTACAATGAAAATACTGTTCTTGAAAACATGCATCTTCATACTCTTTTGTGTTCAGTTATTTCCTGTGTGGCTCCTGCAGAATTTGGGATTCAGAACTGACCTCTCAGCAAAGCTCTGTGGCACTCTGATTGTCATGAAAAGAATACTTCTCACAATAAGAAAAAAACCCAGAATTTATTTAGTTTTTTCATAATAAAAAGTATATTAAGAAAAATAATACATGAAGAGTGAAGCTTTTTAGAAAAAAAGAAATATATAATTCTTTGTATATAGTATGCAAACACTAGTAAAATGTAGCATGTATGTGGCCATATTTCTATAGCTACATTTGCATTTGAAACAACTTATATTGTTATATAAACAGTAATTGTTTGGGGGGTTGGTTGGATTTTTTTGTTTGTTTTTTAACATTGAAGAATATATATGCATGAAAGCTCACACAGTATTTGTGTAATATAAAAAATTATAAAAATGGAAATTTTATGAACTTAACAACAAAGCTATAGTGAATTCTTCCAAGTGGAACAGCAAGAAATAGACTTTGAAATTCTACAGACTTCAGACCTGTGCCTATCAGGTAGAAAACGGGTGCATCACAACCCAAATAGCTGCTGGAAGGATAGAGTTTCTACTGATAACACTGATGTTGGTATATAAAAGAGAAATGTATCTGGTGTTTTTAATGATGTGGAAAACAGGTGCAAAATACTTTTTCTACTTGTAAGACTGTCCAGATGGTACTCATTAGATGCAGCAACAGATAATACCCTTTCTGACACTTTCCTTCCTCATGTATCACTTAGTGTCCCAAAACTGGAAATAATGGACTGTTAAAAAGGAGTTGTACTCAGAAGTTTCTGAGAATTTGCATTATTCCCCACCTGCATGCTGTGGATGACAATTACTGCAAATGTGTGAGGAGGCTCAGGGAAGTTTCAGGACAGATTTTTCTCTTTCCAGCCTTTTCTTTGTGGATGCTGACTGAATTGACTGGTTGTGGAGGGAAAGAATATGTTCTGCTAGGGGACAACATGTGATTGACTTAATTGGTTGTAATTCAACATCTGAAAGTTAGACATCTAAAATCTGAGCCAGGCATTTTAGAACCCCTTTATAGTTAATGGAGAAAAATAGGCTCCTCCAGGGATATTCATCTGTTCTATCTTATGATGAGATTAATGACTCTCTAGAGGTGCCTGTTCCTTTCCATTAGCTATAAAGGGAACAACCACAGTCATAGTACTCCCTTGGATATGGTGGGGATATTTTACTTTAACTGGGCATTCTCCTCGGAGAGCAAAACTTGCTATAATTTTTTTCTCAAAGCTCAGTATACTCAAGATTATGCTCCAATTTGTTGAGACAGCACCCACTGAATCTGTTTGTGCAAATGAAACTGAGAACAGTTTCACTGTTTCTAAGAATCTTTGTAGCCTGAGGACAGCCCTTGCATTCCAGCACACACTTTTTTTGCTGGGTTAAAATCCAACTTATATAAAATATACAAATATAAATGAGGGACAGCCAAAAAATAGAATTAGGATATCATGTCTGTCTAAGGCACAACGGTCTGGCTGCATCTTGCTCACTGAGATTTCACACAGTTCAAATGAGCAGGATTTTTATAGGGGACAGTGGCCATACCCAGTAATGGAGAATTAATATATTTATATGATTTGACATCAGAAAAAAAAACATACCCTGTCCATACTTTTAATTATTCTGTACTCTGCATTTGTTCCAGTAACGTGTCTGTTCTATTACAACACTGAACATGTTTTAAATCTCAGAAGGCTCCTGCAGAACTGTGCCATAGCTCAGGCAGGGTGATTCACTGATGAACCTACCTGGCTTCAGGGTCCGTCGGGCCAACACACAGATCAGGCAAGCCTATATTTGCCTGTAGCCAATCATAATCACATCTCTCATCTACTACTGACTTTAAGTCAGCTACTGCTTCTAAATGTGAAATTGAATTATTGAATTTACCATGCTGTAGTCTAAGAACAGAATACATAGCCATTTCTTAGACCTTATATTTTCCCCAGCAGCCTCAGTTTATGCCTTGATAACCCTGCAGAGTACCTTTCCTCTTGACAGGACTGAGCAACTCAAACCTGTCCAAAAGCACATCAGCTGGTGTGATCTCCAGCTACACCAGTGTGATTTTCTAAAACAGAGATGATCATTCTTTTTAACAAAATAGCCTAATGCTTAGAATTAAGAACTTAGGAAGATAAAGACAAAACCAAACCAAACAAACCCTTATACTTCCTTCAGCATCTGAGGGACTCAAGGTCTTGCAACTCACCTGCAGGTAGAGCTTTCTGGACAAAATTCTACTAACTCCTCTACTAGCTGGAGCTGCAAAAGGGCTGTGATACACACACTGAGGACCAGAAATAGCTTTTAACGCAGTCTGCAACCTCTTTCCTGATGCCCTTCTTTCTGAGGACATCCAAGTGTCCCCAAGGAGTGGACTGTGCTGGGTGGATTGTTTCAGCAGCTCACAGGCAGCTCCCTGGGGTTCTCTATGCTCAGGGCTCCCCTCTTGTCTCTTAGCAGGAGAAATCCAGGGCTAAAGTGGGGACATGTTTTGTCACTTGACTGGCAACTTCCAGCTTCGTGATGGGAATGACTGTGGCTCCCTAGGCCTCCAAGGCTTTTCTAGCTAGAATACTAGAAATATCTAGGAAATATCTAGTGCAGTCAATGTCAAATTCTCCTCACAGACACTGAGTAAAAATCTCAAAGTCTTTATGCAAGATAAAGTTAAGACTGCAGGGGTAGCATTGAAATGCAGATGCCTCTACCGGTCCCTTGCACTAACCTTATTAATTTTTTTTATCGTTTTCATGTAGCTTTTTATAGCTTTCACATAAACATTCCTCCAATTAAAATATGAACAAGTAGGATATATAGGATATTGTGAAAGGAAATAAGTATTTAATAATTTTAATATTGTCCCTCCATGAGAGGATAATAGCTAAAATATATTCCAAAATCCTGATGATTAGTGCGTGCTTCTTAGTGATGGAATTAGGGTAGATCTTCTGCTGAAAAAAAAATAAGCATAGTGTGTACTTTGACTGTGGATTATTATCTAATAAATATTGTTAACATGTAGGTCATTATGTTCCTACTAATCTGCGTCTACAGGAAGGTTGAACCTCCAAAGACAGACTAAGAAAGTTGGGCTTCAGCCTGGAGAACAGAAGGTTGCATGGATTCATAGCAACCTTTCAGTATTGCAAGGGCACCTACAGGGATGACGGAGAGGGACTCTTTGTCAAGAACTGTAGGGATAAAATGAGGAGTAATGGGGAGAAATTGAAAGAGGGGAATTTTAGGTTAGATGTGGGGGAGAAATTCTTTGAGGGTGGTGAGACACTGGAAGGGAGGCTGCCCAGGGAGGTTGTGGCTGCTCTGGCAGTGTTCAAAGCCAGGGTGGATATAAGGCCTTGAGCAATCTGGTCTAGTGGGAGGTGTCCCTGACCTAGAGGGAAGGTGGGTTGTGCCTAGAGGATCTTTAAGGTACATTCCAACTCCTTAACATTCTATAGTTCTATCATTTAACAGGATCCATTAAGGTGAAATAAAATAGGAATCCCAGTCTAATATACTACACAGAAATGATAAACATTGTCTGCAAGATCAGTGGTAAAACTAAATGAAGTGATGCAACCTTATTTGAGAAAGCACACTGCTAGCTATGCTTGAATGATAAACTGGAGTCTTATTATCTGGATTTAACAATGCTGAGAAATCCTTTAAATACTTTGCTTTACTAAGGTTTTGAAATATAATTTTAATTGAATCCATTGTCTTTGTATTACAGAAAGACAAAATTTTATTGATGAAAGGGCCAAAAGTGACCTGCAGTGAAGAGATACACTGATCCAGACAATCCCTTTATCGTGCTGCTACTACTGGCAGCAGCATGTTGAGAACGTGCTTTTATTTTGAATTTATTTGAATTAGTGAGAGTCCAGATTGCTCCAATTCATTTAGAAGAAGCTTAGTTCCATTATACTGGTTTATCGCTCATGCAGCAGGGTCTGTAGATGTCTAATCTAGTAATTATCACACTATCTTCCTTGGCCTCTATTAAGAAAATCAGAGCCAGTTTTCAAAAGGGGACGAAGCAAGAAACATTGTTTTTAATCTGCCTGATCTGAATTTTCCACTCTGCAGGGCAAAGGGGGGGGGTGGGGAAGGGGGATGGGAGGGAGAGAAGGGAAGGCAGGAAAAAGGGGAAAAACGAAAAGGAATAAAGGTCTTGTTTCGTTTTTTCATAGAGCAATTGCTTGACAGTTTTTGAACCTACTTTGCAATATTAGAAGCTTATTTTATCACATATAATAGCTTTTTAGCAGTAATTCAGTATTTCTACTATTGCGGCTGTGAATAGTCACAAAACATTTTGCTCTTTCTGGCACCTGCGTGAAGCTGTGACTTATGAATATGCTAATGAGTCTGCAACCAGAACTGGCTGGGGTTCAACTCTTGCACACAATTAGCGCTCAGGCTACCAGCACTGCTGGGAGGCCGACTGCAGAAAGTAATATTTAGATTGATCAGTTCAACATAATGCACTTTGTTTACAACAGAGGGTTTAAAAATAACAGCTGAAAGTTACCCTATAAGAACACAGGGAAACTTTTAATTTTAAGTCCTTTTTGTTAAAATTCTGGATGGTAATTATCCAGTTTAAATCCTTGGCATCACAAAAGATGGTCCTTGTAGCACACTACATATTTTAATGGAGGAAAATAGAAGCATGTGCTATTAATGAATACTCCACTTATTAATGTTTAGACTGCATTTCCCTCACAACATCCATGTGTCAGCCTTGAATGCTGAAAAGCAATTCCTTGCAGTGCATACAGAAATGTCTTCTATATAAGATCTGGAATTTATGGTTTTAATATTAGGAGAAGCAGTACTGTCTATGGGTAGGATATATGAACTAGGCACACAGGCAACTGTTCCCACTTACAGCACATTTCTAGAGTTAAAACATAAAAACCATATCCTTAGACTTAGAAATATGAACATCAATATCAAAAGTTTAAGGTGCCATGATTCACTGTGACAATATATGGCTAGAGAGTAAACCCATATATTTTCACAAATGAGCACTCCTAGATTCTACTTATGCTATTAAATGAGGTGTGAAAATATGCTGTATTTACTATTTTTAATAACTGATTGATATTGCAGAAATTTTAAATTGACTCAGTTTCCATATCTGGACAGACCCTAAGACTCAGAGTACTTAGAAAACAATTAAGATATATTTTTAACTTGTGATATAACTTCAGATGAAAGAACATAGCTATTTTTAAATGCATTCACAAATAATTCTCTCTTTTTATTTATTTTTTGATTTTGATATTGATAGGTTAAATATGAACATGGCTTTACCTGGACAATGAGAATTAATATCAAAATATCCTCTAGATGCTATTTACTTCTGGCAGGCAACTCATAATTTGAAAACACACATAATAAATAGACATTAATAATTTCTAACAATTCCTGTAATTTTGAGTTCTGCAAATCTTTTGCTACCAAGCAAGCAGTTTATCAGAAATTAATGGTATGCCATGTTAAAAGGGCACCTATATGAGCTTCCAGTTTCACAGAAAATGTATCAGAATAAAGAATTGTTTTACAGAGCAGTGTAATTCCAGGCACAGTGAGAGGCCATGCTAGTGCTATCACTTTGGTATTTTTCTACAAATTACACTCAACAGCAATTTTCAGTCTTGCATTTCTTAATGTAACTGGCTCAAATCTCTTATGATATATATTCTTCCTAAAAGCTGATCTTCTTTCTTTAGTTCTACTTATCATATTCTATGGCAGATGGTTTACTTCATTGTGTACCAACCACCCCACCACCCCACCCCAAAAAAAAGTCACTTCTGAGAAATCCCTTGAGACAAACATTACTGTGTAGGTTTGCACATGGCCATTAAAAACAACTAAAATCTTCTTGCCAGAGAAACAGGATTTTACACCTTTGTCCTAACAATAACTGTTAATTCACCAGTCTAGTCTCCCCAGGTTTATTTTTGAAAACATGTTGCATGTGTAAAAGAGCAGCGCATTCCATTTATTTCTTTCAGAAGCTGCAAGTCAGTCAGCCTTACCAGAAAATGCTCTCCAAAACACCTTTTAAATAAAACCAATTTTATTCTGTCTGCCCTGAGAATGTATTGTTTTAGTAGCTACAACTTTACTGTGACATGTCTGTATAACCATGATATTTGCAGGTTCAAGTTGCAAGGATGTTATTTTGCTAGTTGTATTATAAGCAAGATATGTAGCTTTTATAGTTTCCACTAATTCATAATAATATGTGAAAAATAAATTTTGAATTGCATAGGGAAAATAAGGAGTTACAGGGAACAATATCACACTCTTTTGCAAAATCTTGAATATTTTTCCCTGAGAATAACATTTAAACAATAACAAGAACACAACACGAAACTTCTTCATGTTTTCCATCAGTACTATTACTGCTAAGCTAAGAATACTCCTGTTTATTTATCTCTGTGTGCAAGAGCAGAAGTATGTGGTTTAGGAACTGTCTGTAGGAAAAACATTGTGTTCTTATTTTTTTTTCTCTTTCCTTGAATTGAGAAGTTTGACAACCTGGTTTGTCAGATTGGCATCTTCTAGATCTCTGATGTCATCAGGAGAATAAGTTTAAAAAGGGTTTACCATCTCAATTGTATTAACAGTAGTCATAAACAAGCCACTTTATCCTGAAACACAGACAGCAGAAATATAACTACATATGACTATAACCCTGTGAGCAAGAGGTTAATTCAAATACCTACATAGAGAAAGATGCATGTGCCTTAAACATAGTCTCAGGACTGACACTTGAACTAAAGAAGAAAGATGCCTTCATGGTGGTTCCATGCACTTCTAATTTTTTTTTTTTTCACTGTGCTTTAATATTCATTACTGAAGTGGTGTGGAGAGCTCAAAGGTAACTTACACACTCACAACTGTAAGAACAAAGGAGAAGAATCAAAGACAGCAACAAAATGCCTTTCAGCCTCAAATACATCTCTTAGAACAAGTATAACCTTCAGCTCAGCCAAAGATCTAAGCCTTCACTCAGTTTAGCTTTCTCAGATGTATTTCATTTAGCTGTTCATGGTTTTTGTTTTCTTTACATATAAATTCAGGCAGTATTTTTTCCCCATTATACCACAGATGGAAAAAAATATTATTTAAAAAAAAAAAAGGAAAAAGGAAGAATACAGTTCTCATGGTAGATCCATGATCCACGTGTGTTTCTATGTGTTACATATGTACGTAGGTTCAGTAAAGATAAGATTTCAAAGAGTGTCACAAAAAACCTCAAAACTCTGGAGAGAAAAATAAGTGATTTTTTTTCAAGTTATATCATAAACAAAGATAAAAACTTTTCTTCCATTCAGAGATGAGGAAAAAACCCCCCAAAAATCAAAGAAGCAATGGTACAGGTGTCTTCTATCGCTTAATTTAAGGGTAAGTAACTGTATCATGGTTTCTCAGAAAAAAACCCCAAAATGTTATATGATTCTCAGGTCAAGTTCACAACTTAAAAACATAAGCCATTGAAACATCTCTAATTACCTTTCAAATTCTAGTTTGTAAAGTTTTTTGAAATCATTTTTCCATCTTATATTCCAGCATTATAATTCCCCAAAACAATTAAAATTAAAATTCAAGAATTCTGTAGGAATGTGCATGTCAGTAAATTTAAGAGTAATCTTAAGGTATTAACTTTATTATACGGGAAACTATTTATTTCAGACTGCTTGGACAGTTAACACTATTTCTTTGAAGTAGAAAAATGATCATGTACTGTGTAAGATAAGAAAAAACTACTTGGTGATCTAGTTCTAAGATGCTTCTCTGCCTCTATTAAAACAAAAAAAAATTGCATTACATAAAACTGGTTAGTAAGAATAAATCCTACCTCACTGTTAAGTTGACACACTGAGCTGTAAAACTTCCATTGGTATGGTGGTATACTTGCACTTTTTTATTTTACTGTTGTTTTATTATTTGAACACTGTGCCATAAGACACGAAGCTAGAGACCCACTTTCTACCCCTGAAAACCTGACTGTCAAAAAGAATCTTAGAGGTTGTGTAAAATTAAAGAAGTAGCTCACCCTCCAATAGACTGAACAGGTTGTTTGAGAAGAGGTTTCCTGCTCTGTCAGGCTGTCTGTTTGCCATTTGGCTGTAGGCAGTGACATTAACTCCGTACTTACAACATCTTCCTACAATGCCTGCAATGGTAAGGTTAAAAACTAGAGTTATGTAGCTTATAATATACATACATTTGAAAATTCTTTTTTCTCCTTTTTTAAAGTTGACACAGTGCTCTTTTGTATCTTGTGATTCTACAAGCATTTTGATATATAGTAGAAATTTTCTGTGGGAAGACTGAAGATAAAATACTCACTTTTGTACCTGGCTTTAAATTCACGTATATTCAGAGAGGATGCCTGCAACAGAGAACTTCTTGTTTGCTTACGTGATGGGAACATAGCTGAAGATTTCTCATACTTTCTGTCGATTTCAATAGTAATGGAATGTTGGTATTTCAATATTACACTGTCATGATATTTAATATTAACCTTCATTGCATAAAGGATGGGGGAATTTTTATCAAGAACAATTCTGATAACAAATTTTTTAAAAAGCTAGATTGCAAATGTACCTTATTCGCTTTGGTTTCCTGTAGTTCAGCCATTTAAAACTACTCAGCAATAGCAACTGTTGAAGAATGGGTTAACAAACATCAGAAGTCTACACTGAAGAATTGGGGGACACTAGAGTCTACAGGGAAGGCAAAAGAAGCATAATTCAAAACCCCTGAGAACAGACCACCACACTACCCTGTGTTCATGTGAGAAGGTATGACTATATGGAAGTAGAACGTAAAAAAGTAAAATTCCTGCCCACTCACATTTTGTCTTGCTGATGGCACCTTAATTTAATGCAGAAGGTTTGTCACTGGTTAATAGACAATATGGTTTTTCCCAGCTTGCAAAATCCTCTAATTCTCCCCAGAAGTCTCTGAATCCTTTCACAATCAAAGAGATTGCCCAAGGTATGCAGTGTATACACTACATTTCATGCTGCAAAAATATACTAGTCTTCATGGTATTATTCACACTGTGAACTGTAAAACCACATCTGTTTTGTCACTCATTCACAGGACTCAGAGAAAAGCCAGGACAGAATAGTATGCACAGAGGAGTGCACCCTGCCTTCCCAGATCAGCATGTGTGATCGACTCCTCTTTTTCTGGTCTTTTTAATTCTCAGTTGAGCACTACTGATGTAGCCAGCATGAGTGCTGATTCAGTCTTGCTTAAATCACAGATCTCCCTTCTAATGAACTGCTGTGAAAGTTTCTTGGCACTATAAAGATTATCACTGCTAAAATCATCCCATTTCCTTTTGCTGTCATAGCTTTTCTACATGCTGCCAATCTGAGAGTTCACTAATTAAAAGTGATAATTCTTATATGGCAGTTTTCTTCTCTCAAGTTCCAAAAGAGAAAAAATGTATCTGCAAATGGATGTAGTTATGATCCAAGTGTCTATGTGAGTACAGCTTCAGTGATGAGGAATGTTATGGGCTAGGTGAGGCAGTTAAAAGAAGAAGACAAATAAGCAGAGAAGGATCGGATGGGGTAACACCTGAAAAAAAAAAAAATCAGTATATATTTGGATACAAGTTTTCTTGCAAAATTGGGTGCCACCCAAGTTTTAACAGCCAATGTAATTTCAGAGCTAATTCTGGCACTATACACTTGAATTTCTACTTATTTAGCCCAAATTATAGGTAATTATACAGACCACGATACTCCAAGAAAAGATAAAGTAAGACAGAATTCAGTCAGAATCAATCATGTTTCATATGGTAATCCCAGAATTTAGTGGATACTTATTATCACATTTCATGAGGGCAGATGTTCTCTTAAGGGCCTTAGCTTTGAACTAACAGTTTTGCCTTTCTATTTTTTGTCAGCAAACTAGGTAGATATAACTTGAAAGCATATCAGTATCACAATTGAACAATTGTTTTTTCTAAGTAGCCATTTTTCTGCCTTTGACCACACTGAAACCATATGATGTTCTCTTTAAAAGGAAAGAACATTCCGTTTTCTTGATGACTTGTCATTTTTAAGAGAAGTGTTGATGTTTACTATCAAACAAAGACCTGGATTCCTACAAGAATTTTTTTTTCTGTCATCTTGATAGTGTCTAGCTTTCAAAGTGGGCAAATCTGTGATACCATATTGGCCTAAACTATGTAATGTATTATTTTTATGTTGTCCACAACATAAATTTTATATTTCTCAGTGCACTTGGCTATGGTTTAAGCTTTTGCTGTGATGCTTGCTTAAAAGGAGGATCTTCTGGCTTTATGTTTTTCAATTGCTTTGCTATTGCATGCGGGTGAGTTTTTTCTTTCTCTCTTTTTTTTCATTTAATTAATGTATAGCTGCAATAAGTGCATAAAGCCATTGGTATGCAACAGAAACATTCAAGAACTCATGATCACTGAACTTCTAACATGAATAAACTTGATATTTGTATGGCTTAAAATTTATAATTGAAAATAGAATAATTATGCAAAGGATAAATAATGTTTGCATGACCTATGTGCTATAATCACACAATTTCAAAGCAAAATTAAAATAACTTTTCCTGAGTTTGTAAATTTGTAGGAGGTATTGATGAAAGTTACATAAAAATAGCACACTGTAGGACAGTGAATTGCTATCATTGATGGGAAAATGGAATTTGAAGAGGGCTACTGATACTAGTCCTGTGTAGAGTCAGAATGAATTATTCAAAGAGCAGAATGTATGAACAGCCTTGCCAGATCCAGCAGCAGGTCAGTCAGGTCAGATCCACAAGTTTCACAAGTGCAGTAGTGTTAGCACATGAAAGAGCAGAAGTACACGTACAAGCAGGTAGTATTGCATTTCAGAATAGTGTTTTACCACCAAATATGCTGTAAGTGCTTTGCAGATTTGATTGTATCTGTATTTGAATCTCTCAAAGCAAATTTCTTCCATGATTTCTTATATAACAATTTGTAGAACTCTTTAAACTTTTTACAAAAGTCTTGAAGTAACACATTCCAGAACTGAACTATACATTGCACTGCCTGCAGAGATGTTCCCTGCTGTTTCTTCTGAATAAGTAACCTGCAAGTTTTATTTGATACCCGCTAGTTCTTATATTAGAAGTTGTAAACAATTGCTTACTCATGGTCTTTATATGCTATGCGTACTAAAAATGATTATCCCAATTCCTCACCTCTGTCAGTCTCTTTCACAGACTGAGGTGTCTAGCCCATCTATTTGTTCCTTTTGCCAAAATTTTAGTGATCCCAATGATATTATAGGCTGTAAGCATCAGCTTCAGGCTTTTTTGAGGGACCTCAGCAACTCTGGTCCAGTCTGGGTAGCTATTAACTACACCACATTATTGAGATACTCAAAGCACAGCTGCTTGGGAAAGATTTACAGACACACACACTACACCTTCATATAATAACAAGCTGTATAAAGCAGTGTCCTGGAAAATCTGACAACTTTGTATGCACATGCAGCATTCACATGAATAGTTTTTAAGTCTTGGGATCTTGATGTGTGAAATGCTTGATATGGATGAATATCTGTTATGAGCAGTTTTTAATAAACCTGTATGAGATGCAGGTAATGAATCAGATGACTGGGAGGTGAAAAGCTTCTTAAGAGAGACTTGTGAAGAGTGAGCTGAGTCCAATGGCTAAATAACACAGGGCAGTGATTTCTGAGAAGCAGAGTGCAGCAGTTGCCAGGGATAGTCTGCGAGAGCTGAATTCTGTTGAATGCTGCAGAGCCTCTATGCCAAGAGATGTTTTTTTTCTTCCTTACCTTCCCCAGTTCTGTCTGCCGAACTGCCAAGCATCAGATTTCAGATGCATGACATATAGTAAAAACAAGATTTCAACCCACAGCTATACAATAAAAATGAGAGAGAGATTGAAGAGCTTGATTTTGACTTAATTTACTGTCTATTTATTACAAAGCAATGCACAATGTTTGAATCACCAATGTACCAACACAGTGTGCTAATAAAATAGCATAGGTGGACAGTTAGAGGGAAATGCATCCTAAATTTAAAAGATA
Source organism: Cyanistes caeruleus (assembly GCF_971803275.1). Lineage (NCBI taxonomy): Eukaryota > Metazoa > Chordata > Aves > Passeriformes > Paridae > Cyanistes > Cyanistes caeruleus. The sequence goes on from NC_141703.1 coordinate 45,870,538, forward strand.
GCAGTAATTATGTTTCAAACAAGCAGATTCAAAAGTCTGAAAGGAAATATGTTTTAATTACCTTGTCAGATTCTACTGCAACCTGGTACCTCTGACCCCTAGACGTTCATGTTCACAGCTCATGTTCAGCAAACACTTTGATTACTCTTTGGAAATCAATGAGATTTCTACTTATGCTAAGTGGGACTTCGTGAGAGTAAAGTTGCAAAACCAGATCTCTCAATTAGGCAAATATTTTTTTCCATTTTCAAGATTTCACAAGAAGGACTTTTATGGATTAGGTCATGCCACTAGACTACTGCACTAGGGACAAATCTGTTGAGCTTCAAAACAAACCCTGCCTCGGTGCTAGTGTCCAAAACCTGCTGCATCATTGTGCTGAAAAAATAATGGGTCTCCTTTGGCAGGTGTACAATGAATTTTGCACACAACTTGGTGCAGTGGGGGGAAGAAGGAAGACACAAGTGTGGGAAAGAAAAAACTCATTTTATTCTGTACTTACAAAAACATGCATACACACTCATACATAGACATGTGCTGAGACGTATGTGTGTACATATAGGTGGGGGTGTATATGCATATGAATGTGTTTGTGAAGAAGGTGATCTACATAAATGTACATGCAGAACTCTTAACCATGAGAAGTATATAAGTAAAAAACCACATCTATTCTAGTTGATACAAAACAGGTTGTTTAAGATGGTTATTTGGATATTTCAAGAGCATCATGTTGCATATAGGCATTTGTTCCAAGAGACAGGGTACATCAATATCTATATTCTTCTCCTTCTTCTAGCTAGCAAGAAAAATTTATACTTGGAAAACAAGCTAAGTGTTTCTTTTAAATCAAGTTCGTCAAGATATCGTTCTATAATCTAGTCCTTATCTTGTATATTTTTCTAGCACTATCTCTACAATTTGTTATTCTCCAATTCCCTTTTTTTTTCTGTTCAGTTGGCCCCATTGCCTTCAGACATCTTGTTTTAGAGTAATAAAATTTACCTTTAGCAATTTTGTAGAAGCACCATGCTCATGAATAGTATTTTTAAGCTAATAATTGTAATTAAAATAAATAGTCATTGCTCTGCTTGTTACTCAGTGTTATATGATAATATGAGACCCTAATCATGAATAATTATTTTGCCATTCATTCAGATATACAAGCTTTGGATGGGTTAACTAGTTTCAGGGCAAAATTAACACCACTTTAATGCTTTATATTTAATTTAACATTAGTAAGCAAAAGCAAAGCAACTTTTGGGACCAGCTTGGAAAAAATGTAATTAATTTAACTTAAATAGATATTTATTGGAACATTTTATTTTAGTTTTCTTAGGGTTCCCCCTCCTCCAAAATTTGCACAATTTATGGGAGTCAGACTGAACAGATGAATTAACAGATAGTTCAGGAGGTTGAGGTAACAAAATATAAGGTGATATGGAGACCAGAATTTTAAATATATTTTGAAAAGATGACTTTAAGTAAAGATCCATCTTCCATAGGTTTGCTACCCTAATTATTTTAACTTAGTGAGGAAGGAAGAGATTTCCAAAACAATTTCATTTATTCAATACCGATTTGTAGATAAGGGGGTAGGTAAAGAATATCTAATTTTAAGCACAAGTTTTAAAACTGAGACTAATAAATTTTACAAATACAGAAAACAGCTGTAGAGATGGGAACTCGAGAAGCTATTTTGTCTTCTAATTATCTGGTTTATTTTTACCATTTATTTTACCATAATTAAAAAAATACCTGTGTATCAACTGACATAACATTTTAGTTGTATATATTCAGCAGCATAAGTAGTTGGATAAGTGTTTATATTGAATGGCATTGACAAATAAATGACTACTTGGATATTTGATATAGCATATCTTCCATTGCTGATGCTGAAAATTTGTTGAAATATGAGGAGTAACATACCCTTTCACGTGTTTCATTTAGATTTGTCTTACATATGTATTGAAAAGTTTTATTTTCAAAAGATGTGGTATGTATTTCTGAGGAGATAACTAGGATAGTTGAAAAAGATCTGTGTTTTTACTTGACACATACATTTTATTATTTTTGTTCCAGTTTTCCAAGAAGACACTGCTTTACTTTGCAAGATTTTCCTTTTTAAATGCACTGGCATCTGGATGTAAATGTTAATTCACTCTTACAGTCTAGCACATGGACTATTATTGTCATAGACAAGATTGTACAAATTCCACTGATAACTCTAAATATTCTTTAAGGTATACAGTTTATGTAGTTTTCAAGTTTTTGTTTTGAAGTTTTGAAACACTTTTAGGAGGAATATTGAGGTCTTCTGGAATTTATTTTTTCCTTTATTTTACCTACATCCCAAATCTCACTTTGAATATCTTCAACGGCAAGACACTTGGAAGTGCTTTCATCTTGCCATGTATATAAGAAATACTTCTTTCTCCTTTGGCTCCAGATTGAACTCAGTCAACCATAAGCTTGGCAAAATGAAGCATGAAAGGTTCACCAGCTTCTTTGTTTATTGATCATAGAATTATTGCAACATATGGGGGGAAAAATCCCAAAAAACAATCAATACATTTTCTTAGAACATTAGTTCCACTAAGGCCATTCACCTTATTTTGCAAACTTCTGTCTTTAACCACTACTCCTTTGCTGTGTGTCAAGTCTATCACTTTTTCTCTGACTGCTTGTTGATGATAATGAGGCATGAAACTTTGGATCCAGACATGGCTGATGATCTATCTGTGCTTATAGAAACCAATTTCATCATCATTATTTTCCAATAAATAAAATACTTGAACATAACATAATTATGTCCTCTTGATTCTTCCTTATTTGTGTCCTCCAAATATTTTTGTTTACATGGCTCACTTGAGATATTCCACATGCAGATATTCCCATTTAAATCAATGATACACACGTCATTAAATATATTTCAATCATTAGCAAGTATAAACTTTCGGGTTCTTTCTCTAAAAACATATGCATTGTATAGCTTGGTATTTACATAATTCCTTGCATGTTTGAGTTATTTTTGAGGAAGACATTTCCACCCTTCTTTTGAAGAAAACTGTCATTATAAATGCATCAACAGACTTGGAAGATGCTTCAGTAACGATTTTCAGTTTTTCTTAACGCATTTTTAAGAGGAAGGTCTTGATTTTCCTCTGGAGAGCACATAGTCTCTGAGTAGTACACTTTTCAAAAAAGTCTCCTTTGATTTTCCATACATTATGATGAAACAATTAGACTTTAACATTTCTGTTTTCTGTCCTTGCCTTGCCTTTCCTCATTAGCAGGACAGAGTAGATGTTCATATTTTCAACAGTGTTTTTCAATCTCACTACTCTGTTTTTCCTTAAAACAGCTGAGTTATATTTACTGTTTGAGTGAAGAGGTTCATTAAACACAACAGTATGTCCCTTGATTAAACTGGAACTAATACTCTTTCTACTGCAGTTTTTTTCTACATTTTACTCACTTTTTCTCTGTATTTTTATTTCCATTCCCTACTGACTCTTCTCACTCCATTCTCCTGTTAACTACTGGTCTGCTTCCAAGAAGGTTTGCTTTCCTAAGTTATATATAAAAGCTGTCTTACTTTTCTTGTTTATTGAGTGTATTCCCAGGGAACTGTAAGGAGAGGAAGGATGTCATTAGTTTTCATTTCTCCTCTGTTCTTCTTTATAACTTACAATGAGTGGAAAACCATTCCAAATTTTCCAAACTGCATCAATGATGGCTAGAGAGCTACACTCTTCAAATTCTTTCAGGTTTTAAATTAACCATTGTCATGGAGACTTGACAAGATGGTAGGGTTTTTTGAGGGAAGGGAGAGGGAATTTTAAAAGAAGGAAGGAATTCAACCTGTCTTAATATATCTTAAAAAAAAAATTATATCTCAAGAAGAATTAATTTTCTAATGTTTCTTACTATTACACAGTGATCTAACTGCATTTTACACCTCTAGTATCTGAGAATAGATCAAATTTTAACTTGCTACCTATTCCGTGTTCTTAGCCGGAGTGAGATTCACCTCACCCTGATTCAGAAGAAATCTCAAGTTGAAATAATTCTGGTCTTCAAAAATAAGCACTTAAGTTCAGAAGAAAATGGTTACCTGCCATTGATTTCTGACCACTATAATGAAATTCAGCTTTAAGGTTTTCCTTCCTTTCTTTTCCATCTTTGGATGATGAAGTTTGACTTAAAGATGGGGAAAATAATTAAATATTTTCAAGCCTTTTTGATTAAATCCACAACGTCTATGTGAATTGTCAATGGCTCAATTGTACTATATGCCTCTATAACACATATGTCTATATGCAACATCTGTCTTGGGAAATCAGTGGGTTGAAGGTACTGAAATTTCATCAAAGCATACTGACATTATTAGCATCACTTGGTCTAGATCCAGAGTTGAGATTCCTGGTGTCTTAACAGAAGCCACAGAACTCATGCTGCTGTTTCTGCCTTGTACCAGATCAAAGAACTTAGCTGCTGCTTCTCTTGGTTAAGTCTGTGTGAGGAGCATGGAAACTGCTCTAGCCCAATGCAGAGAATGGGTGGCCATGGGATACCAGAACACCATCAGCTGGCAGGATCTCTTCTTTGCTTCTTGAGAGGCAGAGCTTGAGCAGCATTAGTCTCTTGAAGTTTTGTTTTTTTTTTTGTCTGGACAACAAGATTTTGCCTTCTCCAGAGAAAGACGGTGAGCCAAAAGGGACCAGTCTCTAAATTCAAACAGAACGGAGGACACATGTGGTTAACTGAGACACAACAGTTGAGCAGATCGACCATGACAAACTCCAGTAACTTTAGTTGCTGTAGACCTCTATTTGGCATTTAGAGCAGCTCACTCTTGTCAAGACTGGAGCTTTCCTCATTATGTTGACAGTCAAAACTTTGTGCATTTGAGAACTTGAAACATAAGTACGTAAATATCCACTTTCAGATCTTAGAGATGTATTTCAGCACCTATAAATCTGAATTATATAGGGCTTGGTGAACTATATTTTCTTTTGGCTCTTATTCATAATGGAATTGATTTAGAGGGGAAGAAAAGAATCATTCCATCTCAGACAGTTCTACCACAGTAGAAATAAAATATAGATGACTGTACAAAACTTCCTTATTCAAATGGTTGAAAGAGCTTAATTTTCCTGGCAAAAATCCTGTTCTCAATTACATAAATGGAACCCAAATCAATTTTAATAAGTTGAAATTTAAAGACCTGATCCATCTCTGTAATAAATGATAGTTAGGTCACTAGCTCAAAACCTTCATTTTAGCAACCAAAGCAAGTGTTGGGAAGCAGCTTTACAAAGTACTTGTTCATTTAAAGCTTTACTTTGTTGTGCTCTCTATTACCATGTCTGATCAGAGATTCTGCAACTTTATGGATTTTCTTTGTACAGAAGTACTTAGAATATAAAAAAATATTAAATAATTTTTACTTCTTTCATGAGAAAATTGTACATATTTTTTTCAAATATTCTTGGAGCACAATGAGGCTGGCCTACACATTTAAGCATGAAGATCTCAACTTTTATTTTTTTTTAACAAGTAAGACTGTGCACTTTGAAAAAAAAAATCGAAGTCTCTATTAATATTTATGTTTTCTTTGATATTTAACAGGAATCTCAGAGGTAATAAATTAGATTACTATTTTGTCAAAAAATTCTAAAATAAAAACAAAGAACGTACCATTCTGGAACTTTCAACTATATATCCAAAATTATTGGAACTTTCTTTTAGAGAAAATATTATTTTATCTTAGTGGTTTAGAAGTTTGTGTATTTCTGTGAGCATAAAACTACAGGAATGGTATGCTAATTTCACTCACTGTGACACATTTGTATCTAAAGAGTCTTAATTTCCTGAAAGTCAGTCATATGAACATAAATATCTTTTGATTCCTAATAGTTATATAAAACAAGACCAGCTTGTGCTGAGACAATTCAAATGTTCAAATAGTACGATTTTATGTTCACAAAGCACAGTTTAAAGTGCATATTCCATGAGGAGGGCTTTCCCACAATGACAAATATGTGTGCACTCTTTGCGAAACTGGAAAGGAATTTAGAATTAAAGCATCTTAAATCAGATATCTGAACACACCATGCCTTATCAATTCATCAGTTCAGTCACATTTGTCCATCCTCCAGTTCCTTGAACTTCCCCCTTGCTAGGTGAAACATGGTAAATCTGCAGCACCTACAAAGGAACAAACTCTTCCACATAGATTGCAAACAAATTATTGAGTTCATTAATGGCACAAAGAATATTCTATATGTAGTTATTATTAATTTGAAGTCCAGATCAGTCCCTGGCTCTGCTAAAAAAAATTATTCTGGTGTGGTGGCACAAAAGGACCCCAGTCTTCCTGTATATAGGCAATGTAGAAATGAGAATTCAATTGGAACTCCAGGATTTTGAAATATTTCTAAAGCCACACATTTAGATATCTAATATAGAACATGGGATTTTAATTTCAAGCATTTGCCATTCATTTCTTATGTCAAAGTGACCTTCAGAACAATGGAGCACCACTCTGCTCTGCATAGGTACTCTGCTATGCATGAAATGTATTTAGGTAGAAATAATATATTAAAAGCATTGTAATTTCATGTAATTTCAGACTTCTAGTTCTCTCAACATGTTTGTCAATCTCTCATTCCATAATTAACCATTAAGATGCAAATAAGCATTTAAGATTTGTCTGACAAGCTATTCAGCTGCCATTAATACATCTCTGTCTTTATTATTAATGTATTCCTGGAGTTTCTTTTACTTCTGAGTTTGTCCCCAGATGAGGCTTAGCTACTCCCATACATCTACTTCTGGGATGTATTAGAAAGCTGAGTAGAAAGTTTTATTTTTTTGAGTATCTTTGTGATAGCTATCATCTATCTATAATATCTACAAAAAGAAGGCAGCTTTTACAATTTTCCAAGTGGACCCTCTCTCAAAATTTTCCTGACTGTGGAAATGAATGCACAAAAAGGTAAAGTAGTCTTAGAATAAGTGTACATTTTCTATGTAACTACCACCTGTTTAATCTGAGATATGTAAGTACTTAGACTGTATCCCTTAATGTTTGCAGATTATTATGACATTATTCTGAAGATAAAAGAGATAACCAATTTTTCCTATGGTATATTTTGGCTTTAGTATTTGTCCATATGAAAAAAGAGGGCAGGAAAGCAGATAATAAATGTCCACAGACACTTTCCTAGAATGAATTTATTCTTGTATTCAGATTATGAGGTCAAAATATAAAATTAAAGAACATAAAATAAACAACATTTGTTAAAAAGGACCTGTTTCTTCCTCTAAGTTAGAAATTGAAAGATCAAAACAATACCTCAAGTAGACACTTAGTACATAAAAAATGCATTACAACACTTGTTTATTCTGAACAGTTGAAATTCAACAAAGATACCCCAGGTACTGCTTTTGTTACATATTTCTAACTTCTAAATTTCGTACAGCTAAACACAGTTTCAATCACTGTTTTACAAAATCCATATTCACCTGCAGAAAAGGTTTACTTTTTAATACAGAAATGCCTTGCACTGATAAGAAGACAGCTTCTACATCTTGAATTTCAGCTATGATGTAGCTCATTACATTAGCACAAAGAACTCAGGAAATATATTGCTAAAGGGTATTCAGCCATGGCTACAGTTTTGATAGTGCCTACCCTGTAGAAGATCCATCATTCAAGAAAGGTCTAAAGGGACAAATTTTAATAAAATTAAATTCCTAAAATAGAGGCACAGTATTCTGCATCCTAATATTGGATGCAGAAATGCAAAGGAACACTGAACTGAGCACTCTTGAGCAATCAGTATTTTTAGTCATGCCTTATAGATGTAACAAGCAGGCTTAAGAAAATCATATTTAATGCTTTAGGGCTCATGGAGATGATCCAGTATAGCATTTTAAGCTGTTCACTTCATTTGAAAGGTTATAAGACAAAATATATTGGGGTATGCTTCAATGGAAAATATTTAATTTGAAAATATTAATTGAAATTAAGGGTTGATTTGTAAATCAAAAGTGCACCTAGAAGGGTGAGTAGTAATTTAACCCTTTTTAAACATCCTAAGTTCAGGTTAATAGTGAATGCTACTTCATCAGAAACATACTTTCCTGCAGAAATGAGAAATTATGAAGATTATTGAGTGAGCTAGAATATTAATATATTTTTCCAATAGCAAGTAAATTTTTTTCAGCTTAAAGCCTACTTTTATGACATAAAAGAAAGACTACCCTTTATTTTGCAATGGCAAAATAACATTTGAAAATATTTTTATAAAGATATCTAATTCAGCCTTGGAATGCACCAGTTTTTTGCAAAGTGTTAGAAAACAGATTCTGATGACATGTACTAATTGCCCCACTCAAACACTTCATGAACTATGATGTACAATATTGTGCCATAGAGAGCTTCTTTTGGTAGAGTTGTCCTGAATATACACAGCCAAACTATTTCACTTAATACAGGTTGTTTTTATACAGATTGAATTCTGTATTTTTTCTATACCACAGAAAACATAGGATTCTTTTTATATTCTCTTCTTTTGTGCAGCTGAAAAGATGCAATATTAGATGTTGAGCAGAAATCCTTATCTCAAAGTCATTAAGTGGAAGTCCAGGGGTTGCAGAACTTTGTCTGTTTATATGTGAAACACTTGGGTCTCAATTGCTGTTCTGGAGGAAGGAAGGGAAGAAGGCAACAAATTAAAAAAGCTCTTGCAGTTAACCTTAAATCAGCTCCTCAAGCTACTGCAGTCTATTATGATAGCTTAGACAAAGACAAGGAATAGGTAAATGTTAGTACAGGAAGAGTGAATAAAAGGCTTTTCTTGCTAATTAAAATGAAAGTTTTCTACCTTTCTTTCTCTTTATTGCACATTCATATTGATGCATAAAGGCACACCCTATCCTTTGTGAAAAGCATAAAATATGTACAATGTATGAGCTACAGTTATGCTATTATTATGGAGTAGAGTTTGAAATAAATTTATTTAAATATTTGAGATAATTCTTTACATTATATATAAAACTACTCATAAATCTTGCCAGCAGAAGCTAACACAGATGGCAAATCTGTTCATCAGGTAATATATGCTTGTGCATTTTGCTGTGGCTCTGCATGCACATCTACAAAATCTGTCAAAATATTCAGTTTTGGAGATACATCATGGTAAACCTGTGTTCCTCTTTTCTTCACTTTTTTCCCCCCCACCCAGTTTTCCTGATTTAACTTTGGTTTCTTTTCTTGGGAAGAAGAGTCACTGTACTATATCATGATCTGTGATCTTCAAATTAGAATGGCTGGTGTCATCTAGGAGCTTTGTTACAGACACGCAGAAAATGTGTCTTTTCACAATTTCTCACAAAACATGTTTAACATGCATTCTCTGAGAAGAAAAAAAAAAAAGTTTGTAACCCAATTATATTAATTTTTAACAGATCATATTAATTGCAAGGGCAGTATTTGACTCACATAACTCTTTCATGTTAAATAACTCTTTTTAGGAGTCACACGCATGTGTACTACTTTTACAGGTTACTGTTACCAAAGATGAGGGATATATAAGGTAAAGTTGGATGATATAGGAAATGGTTAAATATCTATTGCAAAACAAAATGTGCAAAAAAAAGTCATCAGACTGAAATTGTCAAACTGATGTTTAGTATTTTTGCAGCGCTTTTAAAGCAGTATATGACACAATTAGAATGATGGAAACAGGTAATGTAGAAAAACACCTGTGTGTTTAAAAAAAAAATTAGAATTTTAATGGAAAGGAGTGATAAAAAAAGCAGGAGGACTGGATGACAAGCTTTTATGAGAATGATATTGAGGATGAAGGAAAAGACACTAAAAATATCTTTGCTGACACAGCATAGCTGTTTTAGAGAGAAGCTGAGAGTATTGAAAAGAAATCAGGTAATTTCTGGATAGTGCTAGAGAGCTGCAGGCTGTTAGAGGAAATAAATTGGCAAATGTTTTTATAGCTATGCAAAGGTAGGAAGAAGGTTAGAATTTTAATATGAAGAGGTACTTGCTGGAATAGTTCCATACAAAAAAAAAAAGCAAACCAATAAAAACCCCAAAAACCCCAAACTCATAAACCTGAAGTGACAGATGTACATGACTCTTGAAGAGAAGCCTACTGTTTCAGTACTAAATTATTTTCTTTCTTCAAATTAGGGTTTTTCCCTAATACACACAAAATTGAGCAACATCATTCAGCTGACAAAACACAAGGGTATTGTGCATATCCTGTCCAATCCACTCAATCATATATATGGTGTACATACAACCAGAACTTTCAGCACTTTTAGCAGACTGGCCTCATGACTTGCTCCCTGGTGGACCTCATCTGCATCTAACACCAAATGCCAGCTACAATATTTTAAATCTTCGCTATTTCTTGTGATACTAAACTATGGAGGGGTCTGCATCTGTGTCACAGTCTGGAGAAGTGCTCTGCATGGTGGGTGGGGCACCAGCTGACAGGCTGCACCCAGAGGATGTAGTAAATATCTGCTTTTCAAACTTGCAGCCTGTCACATGCTAGGTCCCCCAGGGAACCATACAGAGCCTCATGCTGTTTAATGCCTTCATAAATGATCTGGATGATAGGATCAAAGGTACTCTAACAAGGTTTGCTGATAATACCACATGGGTGGGGAAGGGGACACTTTATAGGGGAGTGGTGCTCTGCAGGAGGATCTGGATAGGCTGGAAGAGAGGACTAGGAAGAGCCTTATGAAGTTTAACAAGTACAAGGCCTTGTGCCTGGGAAGACATAACCCAGCAGTGTATCTCCTCTGGATTCTACCTGTTTGGGGAACAGTTCTATAGAAAGGGACCTGGGGGTCCTGGTGAACTACAAGCTCAGTATGAGAAGCGTGCTGCTGTGACAAAGAAAGCCAGCAGGATTTTGGGGTGCATCATTATCCCCCTCTGTGCTTGTCAGGCCACACTAGAAAAATGGTGCTGGGTTTTGATCCCTGATAAGCAAATTAGATGTGGACAGGCTGGAGAGGGTGTACAGAAGGGCCAAAAAGATGATCCAAGGATTGGGATGCTGACATGTGAGAAAGGCTGAGAACTGGATTTATTCAGCTTTGAGAAAAGAAATCTTATAATCTTCTAATTTTTAAAGTGTTGCTACAAAGAAGGTGAAGACTCCCTTTTTACAATGAGTCACATGGAAATGATGATGAGTAATGGACACAAGGTAATCCTGGGGAGACGCTGATTAGACACAGGAAGAAAGTTTTTCACAATGAGAACACTCAGCCACTTAAATAATCTCCTCAGGAAAGTGGGCAGCGTTGGACACTTTTAAATTCTTCAAGGTAGGACACTTATAAAATCCAGCTGGCCACTGTGCTGGGCCTCAGTGAACATTTGACTCACCATGCAGAGATGATTAGTTTATTTACCTCAAACTTGTAAAGGGGCTTTTGCAGTGATGAAAAAGGGAGACTGGAAAACTGAAGTGATGGATCACACAGATAATCACAGATGTACTCAGTAGCCTGCGTAATATCAGAATCTCTGATTCACAAAATCATTCCTAAGTGTTTGAGAGGGAATTGAATCAAATACCACTTTTTTTTTTTTCACTTCCCTCCCTCCCTACCTCTCTTCATTGTTTCTTTCCACCCTGAAAAATAATAATCTATTGGAACCTCAACAAATGCGGGTTCCTGAAATGATAAAATAAAAGAGAGCAAGAAGACACACTCTGGCCAAAAAATGTCTGAAATATTTTATAAAAGCACATTTGCTACCTGGGAAGTTTATTAATCTCTTGTGTTATGGAATTTGATTTCTTCTATTGCATGCAGGCCTGTGTTAAATGTGCATGTGTGTGCATTCACTTTTAATGATCAATTATGTACATTTTCCTTTACCATGAAAGGTCTAGATTATATTTTTTTCCCTATTTCTGTCAGAGATTGAGCATTTGTTCAGAATCCAAGCCTTCTCCTTTCAAAGAAATACATTTTCTGATTCACTCATTTACTTTGACGGCTTTTCTAATTTTCAAAGGTACAAAGTAATATATTAAAGTTATACTAAACACATATGTTTGTATATAATATTGAATATAATGAGAGGAATAACAAGACTCAGGACAATAACAAAAATAAAGACATAGAACTTTTGAAAAACTAATACATACAACAGGACACAAACCAATTAGGCCAGTGGATAAGAAATAATAAAACATATTTTTTATGTTATATAAAATAGGCATACACCTTATATTTCCTGTCCCCAAACTGAGGAATTATGGTGAAAAAAATTATTGAAACCATTAAGCCAGGTTGTAGCTGCAGCTGAAAATATAAACCAGATCTTAGGATGAATAAGCAAATTTATATAGCACAAATTAAATTAATTATTAGTTCTATGTAAGGGGTTGATTATTTTTAACACTTATTTAGAATATTTAGAGCATATGCTTAGTTCTTTCCATTCACCTTTCCACAAAAATATTGTTGCTCTGAAAAAAAATAAAATGAAGTGATAATAATATAGTTCAGCAGTCCATACAGTAGTAAAAATTGTGGATTTATTCTCTTCAAGTGACCTAAATTGCAGCATGCAGAGTAATGGAGTTTTGACATAGTGAAATATCAAACACTTCAGAATGAGGAAACAGAAAAAATAAAAGGAATAGTCAAAAAGAGGAAACAGGCAGAGAATAATTTACTTAAGCAGCGAAAAATATGAATGGAGACACCAGGTAGATCAGTGAAGCAAAAAATAATAAAAAGGGGGAAAAAACAGCCAGAGATTTATATTTTTTGAAGGAATGTATTAAAGGACACAGAGGAAAAGTTGGAATGTGAGATTTAGATGAACCTAAAGGAAATATTTCTTTTGCCCTTTTATGTATATTGTTTGTTTAGTGCTTAGTATAGAGTACCTAGATTAGCTTCATTGTCTGATTTTAAAATATGATTAGTCAATAACTGCTTTATGAGAACCACTTATCCAAAAGAATAAGTTCACAATTACAGGCTCATTGGCTGCCATGCATTAGTTTTACTCAGAATACATTTTTACTATTGAAAGTGGGAAGTTTGACTGTAATGGTACCAGGGGAGAGGAAGACTGCAAGAAAATTAGGTCAATTCAGTGTTATTTTAAACCACATGGGAATTAGAGAGGCCAGAGTAATAGTATGTATCTGAGCAAGTAAGGACTTTTAAAGAAAAGACACTTAAAGTTAGGTAGGATGAATTCTACTGCAGTGACTTAAACAATTTTTTCTCAGGCTGGATTTTTTTCTTGGATCCAGATGTCTGGATCATGTTTTGGTTTCACTCTGGGACCTCGTGTCTTTCTTAATTTGAACTAAATTTTATTTTCTGTGCTCACCAGAAGTAACCTCAGATACTTGCAGTAGCATTCTGCCATTTCAAGAGAAGGAAATTTGGGGAAAAATAAAAATTATTTTGCAAACAGTAATGTCTTTTAAAGCAGGGTAAAAACAAAGGAACTGGAAAACACAAGGAAACCTTAACTCAATGAAACTTAACGCAAGGAAAAGAATTGTTACATTTGTGAAAACCTAGGCCATTGCCATGGAAAAGAAAAATCCAAAGGATTTTTTTGAGATTATTTAAAAAAAAAAGATAAATACAGTAGTTTCAGTGTATTTGTATCAGAGATCAAACACAAATAAAGGAGAAAATGAGATTACCTGGTATTTGCAGCTGCTTACAAAACTCCAGGGAAAGCTCTATGCAGTAAGTGACTAGTGCCATTTAATTAATATCTGTGCTTCTTCATTCCTTCTACTGAATGCTGAAATTTATTTCCAACACTGAACTCCAAAAGAAGAATTCTCTGCTCTTTTCTTGGACTCAAAAGCTTCAGATGTAATGAAAGAAAAATGAAGGATCTCTTTTCCTCAGGCTCTGAGAATGGCAGCACTAGAACAGTAAGTATAGTTTGTCCTGAGGCAGACCTTGTACCTTATTACACGAAGCTAAGTATTCACTTTTTAGAGTAAAATGACAGCAATTGCCTTCTTACTTCTGAGTCTGAGCTTTGAACTTCATTAAGACAAATGGAAGTGTGGTGTTCAAATTAAACAGAGGCTTGTGTATGTATGTGAATTTTTGTTAATCAGATCTCACACAGGCCTTGATATCAAGGAAGATTCCTTTTTTATTCTGTGCAGTATTGTTAATTTCTTCTTCTGGGGTCTAATTCAGACAGGGAATATTTTCATTGTCTCTCAGTTTATTGTTAGTGCACAGAAAATTGGATGATGTATACAAGCAAATCTCTAATATGAGAATAAAGTTCCTGCATATATTACAATTTTTATACCTTAGTATATCTATTTAGACATGCAAGGATTTCTCAAAGCTTTTTATTGACAGGAAGTAAATTAGGCAATTACCTTGAAAAGTAGTATTATGAATCATCTAAAATTGCAGAGAGAACAAGTATGTGGCCTCTGTGATTTCACAAGTCATAGCAAAACATAGGGGTTTTATAATAAAAGTAAAGTTTAAACAAAATGAATACTGTAAGTCAATAAATTATTCATTACAAAAGTATTAGGCTATGATGAATTGCATTCTCACCCCTCTGATTTTAAGAGGTTATGTTGTTTTTTTCTACTCTATAACTCTTAGTCAGCTCTACAGACACACCTACAAGTCATATGGTGCATATTTCAATAAAACATTATTTTTTCCCCCTAACTCTAACATCGCTTTCTGTCTTTGAATTTCAGTAATACGGAAAAGGCAGGATTACTTGTAGGACTTTTAAATTAAAGTTTTGAAATAAATATCTGAATATGTATGCTTTCTCTGCATTGGCTGCACTAAATTATTTCTTAGTGATTTACTTGTTAACTTTCTGGTTATTTAGTATAAAATATTTTTTAAATGTGTGTTAATAGGTATATATATATATATAAATATTTTTGGATGTGTATTTGACAAAAAAATAATCTTTCCTCTGGAAAAAAAAAAGTTATATACCTGTAATCCTAGTAGTCTAAATAACTGGTAAATGTAAGCATGTATTTCAATTTATAGAATTTTGAGAATTCTAATGTCATTTATCCCTTTGTTCACAGCATGAAAGTGACTTATTAAACATAATGAAATGCTATCATGCTTTGTCTGCTGCCTCCAAGAAAAAAAACAGGCAAAAAGAGAGTTAATTGTACCCAGTCTTCAAAAAATAACTACTTCCAGCTAAAGAAGTTACTCTCTAGAACCAAAGACACAGATTTTTCCAAAAAGCACTTAGTAGCTTCTGGTTGGGCACTTAATTGGAATGGCCAAGTTTCTCAAAGAGAGGTCCTTGCATACTGAAGACTTCTGTAAATGTGACCACTAAATTTTGATTCCCTAGTTAGAGCTGCTCTTTTGAGAAAATCTGCAGTACTGAGGGAGAACAGAATGACTGAAAAAGAAAAAATCCTGTGCACTGGGATACTGAACTCATAAAAATCATGTCTATATAGAAGAAAAGTTTCAATGGGATTCAGAAGTAGACTAAATTGTCCTTCAAAGAGGACATATTATTTCTGTTCATATTAGTCTTTTTGTGCTTTCTATCCTCTCAAATTGAGCCTTTTCTATTCCACTGGGTTACAGATGTGAAAAATACTTAAATACCATTACTTAAAGGTTCAGATTTTAGAGATGAAATTGAATCTGATGTTCTGACCGGACTATGTCAGTATGACATATCACTGCAATAAAACTAATTTGGCAAGGGAATGATTGGTATGTTGATTGTGAATGGAGTCAAGAGTCTATTTTAACTGGAAAAAAAAGATAATATGGATAATTTTTAAGCTGCTATGACACTCAACAGGATATCATTTATCAGTTCTGACCTTTAAAGATGGAAGTTTATAAGCATGTCAATGAGAGAACTATCCAGTAAGTAGACTGCATCCTGAAAGCCAAATTTCAAAAGGCAGCTGATCTTGGGTCATCCATTCAATTGCTCATCTTGTATCCCTTTCCCTCCTTTATCAGAGTTCTAAATAGATGTCAAACTGAATGACTCAACCATATCATAACCAGTTCACTCAGTACTCATTTTAGACAATATACTTATCACTACATAAAAAGCATGCTTTAAAGAAAAAACGAAAAACAGTAAACTACCAAGACTACTAAGTTCTTTTTATGAATATGGAAAATCAGCATTGCTGTGTAATAGATAAATTTGGTGGTATTCCATCAAAGAGTTCAAATTATTGGCAACAATAGAACAAAAACAGACCACTGTCTGTCTGATACTATTATATCTACTTCATTTTTCCCATGCTGCTATAGACTGTAGCACTGTTACCATCAGTGTTATCTGATGCTGCAGGGAGTGAACCACGCTGACTGTTCAAACCCACTTCAGGCAATGGGAACACATAGAAGATTTTTTGGTATCTCAGAAATGTTTCTACACACGCACATACACGTAAAATTGTGATGGAACTTCTACACATATCCATTCCTTCTGGATAGAGACAAATACAAAACTGGTTGGAAGAGGCAATTTTATAATTTAACTTATAAATACTTGGGTTTTTATTTTAAGTTTTGCTTTAGACACCCAAATTAGGTCCTGATTCACCTTTACTGAAGCCAAAACAAATTTCTTCTTTCTCTATACTTTTATTTAGTCAACTGCTCTTTTTCTCTCTCACAGAAAAAAATAGAACTTCCAATCACAAATTAATTCTTACATTTTTCTTGATTTGGCTTCTAATGCTGTTTGCTGAACAGCATTAAATCATACCAAGGAGACTGCTCACTGTAATTTCAATCCTCCGCAGAGTTCAATTTTATTCAAAACTATATATATGTTCCAATAGTTTGCTTTATGATGGCTTTATGATCTGTGCTTTCACCTTCTCCCTTGAAAATTAATTATATTCATGTTAACTTAAGGCAAGGAAATGCACATCTTATGGGTCCCTGGCAGTTTTCAGCAATTAGTTGATCTACAAATGCTTCTGAAGAATTGCCATTGAAAACAATTGTTTTAAATAAAAACTTAAGCTTTACAGATCAGGATTTGTTTATTTTAAAAAAAATTTGTATTGTTTGCTTGCTTATGAAGTTCTCAACTCACAGATATTATGAAATTTAAGAGAATATAACAGCAAAAAAGAAAATTATTAAGAATCTTAGTTATTCTTCTAAATTAACATGTACACATTATTTTTGTAATTATTTTATTCTTCATGCTTCTATGTGTTTGAGGTTTTGGGGTTTTTTTGTTGTTCTAGTTTTGTTCTTTTGCTTTTTTATTTTCACAGTGCAGAAAAAATAGATGTCTTCATAAAATACTTATTTGAAAAGACCTCACACAGACAACACCTTTTTTCACCAAGTGACATAATATTCTGTGGTGCATGCTAACAATGGAGCAAGACATTGTGATCCTCTTAGTACATTTTATTACACATTCATTTTCCATCCTGTATCAGTTATGAAAAAAACCCAAAAGTCCAGTCAGTGCATCCTATACCATAGGCCTATCCTCTGCTTACCAAGGTCAGTGCAAATGTAATTTATTGTGAAACATGGACTAGGTCTTAGTTGGTGCTCAAGTTTTACACCTGTACCTGAATGTTTAAACCTGATTATTTGCAAGTATCATGTTACTCACTGAATTTTGTTTGCAAATATGTAAAGTAAATATAAACGGTCTTTTATTTAGTTACCTGCATGTGTACTTTAACTCATTCTTCTTTGATTTCCTACACCCAGCAGAAGAGATCTAAAATCTGGCCATGTCCTTTTTGCTTGTGGTACTATTTGCAAGTCTGCTACAGGCACATGCATTTAATAAAAAAAACCCATATTTTTTTTTAAAAATGGTTATTATCTGTAGATACCTACTGTTCCATATTCTTTGCAGATGTACATATTTTGTAACTAATGACTGGGACAAATCATCATTTTCAGGTCATTGGTTGCACGGATCAAAACCTAAAAAAAATATTTTATCTGATTTCAATGGACTGTGTCAATAGATTTTCCTTAGGATAAAAATAAAGAGATTAAGATGGATTTTTCATCTCAAACATATAGTGGCTATTCAGCAGATGATGAGACAAAGATCATATGCTGAAGATTTTGTGTTCCTGGTGCTATCAAGAGAAGTTACATCAAAGACAACAGAATAAAGCTCTGGTTTCTAAAATTTGGAAAAAAATATTTTAACAACTTTAAAGGTATAGTTGCTATTCATGCCAATCCTCTTAAACAGTACACTGGTCCTGGTCAAATTCCACTTTTAATTTTTTTTTCCTTTAACATTTCTGGATTATTTGGAATAAAAAGCTAAAGAAGGGAAAAAAACCCCTGAGTGAGGTGTGCTGTTGGTCATCTAGATAGGATACCTTCTCATAAAAGACAGATATAAAAGAAATATATATTTTTTTTTATTTTATACTTTTTATACTTTATAGAAAAGAAAATATCCATGCTTCAGTGTTTGAAGTCATCTAGGCAAAATTTATTCTGGGTGGGAGACTATGCAGTGTCTGTCAAAATGTAACAGCATTTAAAGATTTTATTTAAGGGACTTTTTTCTGTTCATGATTCAGCACAAAAGATTATAAATATTTGGTGGAGATTTTTGCATCTGATTCCAGATTTAATTTAAGCTTTCTTGATATGATAATCTATATTTTAAGGAATACTGAAGAAGTAAAAAAATAGATAATTTGGAGTTTCTTCAATCTAATAAATATTTTTAACCCAAAAATATGCATCACACTTTATGCTACAAAAAATGATTGTTTAATGTGGTGAAGAATATTCATTGTACATTTAAGCACAATTAAGGATCTCAGTTGCATAGGAATTACACTGAGCCATTGTGATCTAATCACAAAACCTCCACTGGTCCAAAAGACAGAGGAACTTGGCCAGTATTAAATCTTAGAAATATAACCCTAAATGTGCTGTGCTTACTTCCAGTGTCTGAAGTAATGGAAGAAAAGTTTTAGGAGTTTACGGGTACTTTATATTTTGATGTATTTCCAGAGCAACTTTATGGTGTCTAAAAGAGAATTTTCTTAATTCTTCATTTGTCTTTTGGAAGCTCAGAACACAGTCGGGTTTTTGCTTGCTAGTTTGGGTATTTTTTAAAGTTTATTTTGTTTTGGTTTTGTTTATTAATTTTCCTGTTGAGGTCTAGAACTGAAACTTAGAGAAATTGGGCAGAAGTAAAATTGTTAATACTTATTTCATGAGCACATACCTACTTGGTGATTTTTCCAAAAATGCATATATTCATGTTTAGAGTTACTTGAATGAATTTTTCAGCAAATTAAAGGGAGACTGTTGGGACTGTTGAAAAATATGTTAATAAAAACGATAAGAAGAAAATACATCCCTGTGGAAAACAAAGATTTTCAATTAGGAAAGGTCATCTATGATTTGTTTTTTCATTGAAAATTGTATTTTCTTAAAACGACATTCTATGTAAAGGAGCAGAACAGTTTAATCAGCAAAAGCCAAACTTGACTTTTCACAAAATTTTTA
Organism: Cyanistes caeruleus; assembly: GCF_971803275.1. Lineage (NCBI taxonomy): Eukaryota > Metazoa > Chordata > Aves > Passeriformes > Paridae > Cyanistes > Cyanistes caeruleus. The sequence goes on from NC_141703.1 coordinate 45,890,116, forward strand.
CCTTCTGAATTCAAACAGTAAGTTGTTGGGGTTTTTTATCTTCACAACTTTATTTGATTAAAAATTTGTTCCTCCTTCACCTGTATTCATGCATAAATATGAGTACCTTTTTTCCTATAATGCATTTAAAATAATAATAAAAAACCCATAATAAAAAGTGTTGCAATTCAAATTGTTTTGAAACTTTCACTCAACATCAAAGGAAAAGTGGGAAAAAGCCCCACAAATCTCTCAGAATTACAAGTGCAATACCAAGTGCTTGTTTAAATAAAAAATGTACTTGAAAGTAAAAAAAATAAATAAAAAACCCAAAAAGTCATTATAAGGAACTATGAATGAATGTTATCTATAAATCTTTTTTTTTAAAATATAAGACAATTCCATTAATTGAGGCAAAAACCTGTTGATTTAGCATCTCTAATCAACTGGGATGAAGAGACTCCTACTTGTCTGAGTAAATGAGTTTCAAAATGCTTTTCTTCCTTAATATTTCCTTATTGTTCTTTTTGAAATAAGAATAATGTCAGATATATTTGCACCAGTTAGAAATACCAATCAGTGTCTGATTCAAAGAAAAGCTAAGAAAATGTGAGGTCTGAAGACTTGGGACTTGTTCCAGCTCTGCACACCAACAAGTAGCTCATTTTTAGCATGCTGGACAAAGCACTTCTTTCATGAAGAAACAGTCTGTTACACCCTCCCCCGCTTTCCTAGCTGAAAATTCCCTAACACATCATTTTCACTGACTGTTCAACACAGTGCTATGTCATGATGGATACAGAGAAACCATAATTAACTTATTTTATTATAACTTGCTGTCTATCTGCAATATGAGGCACCATACCTGTAAAGATTATTTTGACTAATGTCAGGGAAAAATGGATAACTGGTGCCTCACTATTCCTCTAAATGGTAAATAGGATATAGAGGCAGCACAAAGCCTCAACACACATGCACAAATCTCTAAATAATTATGAGGTTGTGGAATCAATTGTCACATGGAGGTAAAGAGAATTTAAAAGACTGTAACTGAAGAACTGATCAAATAAATAAATATTTTCTTTTTCTCATTGAGCTCTGGTCATTCTTATAAGTTGGACAGGAACTGCAACAAAATCTGAGAATGTAATCAAAACCCAACAATTTTATAGCAATGATATTGATGTTTTTCCCAAGAGCACAACAAGGATTGTGGTTCTATTTTATTTGTTGCTGAGCAAACATAAAAAGTACAGACTTTGCTGTCATGAGCTTACAAATGAATTTGTATTACTTTTTATTTCTGTATTCTGTTATTCATTTTTTGAACTGAGCCACTTATTTTCTTCTTTTACAACCAAAGAGAAGGAATTAACCATGTAAATACTCACATTGAGAGTAAAGATACCATTTAGCAAAAACCCTTAATCACTGGAACTGAACCCAAAATAAGTAGCTTGCTTTTTTGAATAACATTTACAAAAGAGTCATTCTTTCTCTGCATCACCACAAAATCTGCAGTCTACATGTTCTCTTAGATCTTTATAAGCTGTATGCATCCCTTCTAAGGATTGCAGAGAGCAGAAATGCTTTGTCTGCACTTTCTGAGCACCTGGCCTATCAAGTGAACTAAGAAAAGATTCATGAACTAAGAAAAGATTCATGACCTCTGCTCCACAGGGGAGGGTATTGCATAGTAATGTAATCAGATAATGTCAGTCATGTCCTCCCCCATATTTAGGAATATTTAGGTGAATAGATACTTCTCACTTATAAAAAATACAAATATAAAACAAAACCAGTACTTTTCTCTGTGCAAATCAGAGCAATATAATAAAAACAGTCCTCTAACAACAGTATAAAGTAAAATACTCGAACACCAAGTATCATCAGATTAAATTTCCTGTGCAGCTTTAATTTCAGTGGACTGGCATACTCTTTTTCATACCAACTCTAATTATATAGCCATTTAATTTTTTTTCCTTGAGAAAATTCTTACAATGTAAAAGAAGAGAGTCTATGCAAAGAGTAGCTGGTTAGACAGTCAGCTAATTTTTTTTTTTACTTCATCATTAAGAACATTGCCCATATCTTATGTATAGGACACAATTTCAACTGAACACTGAATTAAAAAATATCTACTTCTGTGCTACACATCACTGTGGTATCAGAGTAACTGAGAAACATTATTTTGCAGACACAACATCACTTATAGGAAAGATAATACAATTACACCTGTCTGAGATACAAGGAGCTTAATGCCAGAATATTCAAACATTGATTAGCTCAGGGCTCAGGCTAATCCCACTTGATATGCCTATGGTCCAAATTTTCAGTGTATTTAGCATTTCATAATATTTTCTCTGTTCAAAGAGCAGCTCCAGCAGTCTTTCTCTGTGGTTCCCTCTTCTGTTCTGCTCTTTCTGTGCTTCTGCTCCTTTTACTCCTATTTTACCACTGTCAGCATCTCTCTGCTTCTTGGCCCCTCTCATCTGAGTTTGTCCTTTTCTCCTTCCCACCCACACACTGCAGCTTGCTTACTAGTAAGAAGATGATGAGCATACTATCAAAATTACTTTTGGCTAGAGAAAAAACATCAGTGAAGTTTTGCTGAGCTCCTTGACAGCTGCTCAACGTATGCCTCTTAGAGATGTAACAGACCCTGCAGTCTGGCCCCAAGGGTGAGTAAACACTGACTATTTTAATGCTGGACAGCACAGGGTCTTGGACAGCACCTGAGCCCCGTTGTTAGCAACTGGCTCTTTCACAAACTTCACCATTTTCAGGTCAGTGTACTGAAAAGTTGTTTGGGCTCTGTTACAACACATCAAAATGATTTGTATTAAGAGTGCCACTGACCTGACTGGGGCATGACCTCAGGGAGGTTTGGAAAGTATAACTTCCTGAACTAATGTTCCAGGATTGAGCATGGTGAGCTGGACCTAAACTATGGACTCTGACACACTCCCCAGTGAGAGTGGATTTGGATGACTTTGACCCTTGAGCAGTGTCTAGGCACAATCTCAGAGATCATTCGTTGGTGTGAACCAAAATCATGACAGAGAGCATGAAAAATAATGAATGAAAAGAGAAGGAAATAATTAGATCCACTTTTTGTTATTTATTTTTTTTAACAGTATGGGTGTATTTTTACAGTTTGATCAGACCACAAGAGAACAAGATGGGAGAGAGAGCACAGAAAGAAGTGAATTACCTGAAAGGTTCATATATGTATCATTACTAGAAAAAAAAAAAAAAGAAAAAAATTTATCTGGCACCTTTCTGTCCACATCACCCCACTTTAATGTATCAAATTATTTATCAGTCATTTGAAATTTTTATTAATTGCTTATAAGATTTTCTTAACAAGAACACAAAAAAAATACAGAAAGTAATTTGACTTCTATTTGAATATTAAGTAAAGCGAACAGTTAATATATATATCCCAAAAGCTGTGATCAATTTTACAAAGGACTTAGTAAAAAATGCAAGGCAGCCATATCTTTTTATTAAATTATATTTATTTTATGGCAGATCATGCTTAGTTCTGGCTGTTGCATGATTTACAATTTTGTGGAAACCAGAATAATGACAAGTAATACCTTTCTTGAATTTCTATAAATAGTTAAATTTGTCTTCGGATATAGCTCCTGATTTGATGGTATTAAGAAGGATATGCATATTTTAATACATAAAAATAAAATTTTGATTTATTATTAATAATAAGTAATATGTGGAGGTTAAATTAATTAGTTCAGATTAGGACTAAGAAAATAAAACAAAAAAATATGTTTTATATTTAACTGAAAAAAACAATCACTACTAACACCTTTAATCTTATGTCTAGTTTAGTAGGTCATTATTTCCTTCTATGTGTATTTCAACCTTAGAAGTATAGGTAGATTGCCTAGTATGTGAAAGAAAAGAGATTCTGCAAAGAAAATATTAAGACCTCAAAGGTTTATTTAAGAAAAAGTATAAGATACTTTTGGAGAACTAAAATGCAATGTTCATACTTATCAGAATGGTAAAGGCAGACAATGCATTAATTTAATGCTTTGATTTTTAATAGACTGCAGATTTGTTTGTTTGGTTGGTTGGTTTTGGTTTTTTATTTTTGTTGGTTTTTTTTGCTAGATGTGCTAGACAAAAATTAAGCAAATCAATTTTATAGAGTAGCGGAGACAACCATTGAAGAAATTCAAAGTCATAGACACAGTCAAATCAAGCAAGAGACTTCCTAATGTAATCTACTGTGTAACCTGTTATTAACTGTTTATTATGTTTGTGTAACTTTATTCATTTAATGAAGCAATTGCAAAGGTTGACTCAGGTTTATTCTCTTGTCATAATTTTCTGGGAGAAAAGGGCTGAAAGAAAAGACTAGAACAGAATTGTTTTAAGCTGTGTCTACAATATCTGCATGGTTTTGGCCATGTTCCAGATACACTATAGAAATAAAGAATATAGAAAGAAGTGGTCCCTTCCTTTTCTTCTTTTCATTTTTTCTTTTTCTATTTTTCTTCATTCTTTTTGCCCTCCTGCTTCCTTTTTTCCTTTTCCCCTTTTCCCCTTTTTTCCTGTCACCATTTTTATCTTTTTCCCTTTTTCCTCTCATTTTAATATTTTCTTTTCTGTTTCTTTACGCCTGCTTTCTTTTTTCTTTCTTTTTTTTTTTCCCCTTTTCTTCCCTACTTTTACCCTTCTCTTCATCTCCCTTTTGTTTCCCTTCCTTTCCTTTCCCTTGCCTTCCCCTCCCTGCTGTGCTTTGCCCTGCCCTAGCCTTACACGTCTCCCTCTTCTCCTGCCTCCTCCTATCATTCTTTGTGTTTCCAGGAGAACAGATGCCCAAATGCAGAAGGAATACATTTTTATGAAGCACCCAGTTCCTGAAAACACCACACTTAACCCACACTGGCTCTAAGGAACATTCCTCACAGGCTATAGGTTTATCACCTTTTACAGATTAAACATCTGTCACAGTGGAGAAATTCTAAATGAGAAAAGTTGTTATGAAGATTAATTCCATTCTGATGGCATTTTGGGAGTCACAAAATTAATTAATTAATTAGTGAAAGTTTAGATTGGCCAATGCATTCATAAATCCTTATCTCTCTGGATTTATGACTATATAGGATATCTAACAACTACAGTTATTAACTATAGATTATTTTTCACATTCCAGTTTTTCCAATGTCTATCACTATTTGAAGGATGGATAAAGTGAAATGTTTTCAGTGGTGCTGGATAAGCAGATATTATTTGAAATAGACACATAAGGATGAAGTTACATTAGTGTAGTACTGACTTTTTAAAGGTAGATTTCATGGATGTCATTTAGGAATCAAAGATCCTTAAAATTTGATATTTGAAAATTCTTAATTTTATACCTTTTCTAAACCACCTAATTCTTGCTGGAATTTCAGTGATGTTTGAAGGCAGATACTAGGCATGTCTAAAATTCTCATCATTATTTCATTATTTGAGTACAATTTAAATTAGCTACATAGCCCTGTTTTCAATGAGTCAGACACAATTTAACCTTTCTAAATCAATTTCAAAATAGAGAAAGGAAATCCATTGAAAAAAAAAAAAACACCTTCATAAAATATGCAGAGAAGAAAATTGACTTAAAAGGCTGACAGAAGCACAATCATTCTTTTTGGAAGACTGTAAATAAAGGCATCATTCTTCTCAACATAAATTATGCTTATGAAATATAAATGTTAGCAGTACTACACAGTGGAACATATTATCATAAAGATCAGTATACATTCTTCTGATGATTTTCAAATGTCATTAAAATAAAAAAAAAGTCTCAATAGACACACACTACCACATGCTACACTTTTATGTATGCTCTTTGCCGTATAGTATAATAAATATAAATTATAAGATTTAAAAATAAAATAATATAATAACAACAGTATAACAAAATATAACATTTTTATTATAACATTTATTATAACATTTTTTGTTATATTATATTATTATATAATATAATATAACAAAAACTGGGTGTACATTACACTTGACTTTAGAGGCTTTGGCAGTAAGATTATTTTTAATATATTTTTATGGATTTTTTAAGATTTTTTTGTCTCTTTTATGGTGACAAAGTTCACAAAGTGCTTTGGGAATACATCTAAGTGCCACTGGTGGTAGATTTTAGTAATAGCTAGTACACACTAAGGGACTTATTCCTATATGTAGAGGGACTGAGTATTTCCTGAATGTGTATATTTGCATTTGAATTTAATATTATCAGCCCTCTTTATATCAACCCCTGTGAAAAGATCTACTAATGATGCTGTTTATTTTAAAGCTATATTGGGAGAAAATATAGAAGACTTCTCATTAACACATTTTCAGGAATATGTAAAATAATACTAAATAAAAAATAAGGAGTTAAAAAAAATTAACTGTTTTAAAGAAAGGGTTTCAGACAGTTATTGCATTCCTAGCAGGTTGAGGGAAGTGATCCTGCCACTCTACTCAGGTCTGGTGAAGCTTCACCTGGAATACTGTTTCCACTTCTGGACTTCTCAGTACAAGAAAGATGGAGCTCCTGGAATGCGTACAGGAGATGGAAACAAAGATGAATAATCTACTGGAGCATCTCTCTTACAAGGAAAGACTGAGGGAGCTGGCCCTGTTCAGCCTCAAGAAGACACAACTATGAAGGGACCTGGTCACTGTCTGTGTCTGAAGAGAGTGTGTCAAGAGGATGGAGTCAGGATCTTCGCAGTGGTGCCAAGCAATAGGACAAGAGGCAATGGGCAGAGACTGGTGCACAGGAAGTTCCACCTGAATAAGAGTGGAATTTGCCCAAAGAGGTTGTGGCATGTTCATACCAACCTCAAAGCCTAATTTTAGTAAGAGTGAAAAGCAAAACCTCAGAGGTTGACGTGTCTAATTTCTGATACACTTACTTTCTATTTGGGTGAGAGGCTTACTGGCCCAGATTAAAAAGAAAACAAACAAAAATCGTGATCCAGAAAACAGCTGATAATATTATGAAATGGAAAGTAAAGAGATGGGAAGGGTTTGTGGGCTAAAGTATACTCTTATTATTCTTCCATTATATTTCACTGATTCTGCTGGTGAGGACATTAATTTATTTCCCTTAGTCACTGAATACATTGCATTGCATTAAAAGCATAAAAAACAATGTCAGTTTTTTGAGAATTTTTTTAATTCTAAGCATATTTAAATAGAAACTGTTGGAATTCATGCTGTCTAATTCAACTGTTTTGTATTTTGTTCCCTCTGGTCCTGAGCAATGAATATATTATATAAATTACATATTCTTTTTGACCATTCTTCAACATTTATATAAGTATTTTCTGATTTCTCCATATTAAATCTGTTACATGATCTCTTTCTTTTTTTTAATTTTTGCATATCTTCTTGGAAGTCAATTTTTTTCCCATCTCGTTTTGTATAGAATGCTTTGTAGAGCCCTGTGAGTCTGCTGAAATGTTGGTTCATTTTACTTTTCTGGGAATACAAAACCCACACAGATCTGACAATAATTCAGGTACAGTCTTGCAGAATTAAATTAAATTAAATTAAAAACAATTTTTCTGAACAAAATATTCTATTTCATGTGCTGGAAAATTTCAACAGGCTACCCACAGCCTTTGAAGCTAAGCAAAGTATTTTTTTACTTTTTTCTTCTGAAAGGATTATCTTAAAAGTAGCATCAGCTGTTGAAACTGCAGAGCACTAATGACTTTTTGACTTTGACTTTTATGGTGTTTTGATTTATATACTTATTATTAGAAAATATGAGATGAACAGGTTAAAAAGTGTGATATTCTGTTCTGGAAAAAAAATAGGGGTCCGAATCCAAGAGGTGAGAACCATAAAGGCCGATTTCAAGTTCCTGTTAGAAATTTCCACTTGACTTGAGAGAAGGTTCACCCTGACATGGAAACACAGTCTACACTCTATGCTGTGAGTCTTACAGGACACAATTGTGAATGTATTTTGTGGAAAGAAGATTATGAATGTTATGCATACCTAATTCACAGAACAAGCAAGGACAATTGCCCACTCACAATTATGTAACACAGTTCTGTGTCTAGCACTTAAGAATGGTAAATGGAAACAAACAAATAGCATTTTTAACATGTAACTGATATTTTTAATAAAGATTCATTTTAATTTCTTGTGATTGTCTATGAGAGATAAAGTAGAATCATGATGAGCTGTTTGATTAAGCCTGGGGAGGAAATTTATCTTCATTTGGTCTTGCACATAGATGGAATACATTACTCTGAAAAAAAAGACATCCCACAGATTGCATATTTTGTAGCCTGACTTCCTATTTTAGCTCTCTATAGCTAAGACTGTATTATTCAGTTAGCAAAAAGTACATTGTGTTCAATAGTAAAACCTGAGGAAAGGAAACAGTAATTTTCTAATATGAGGGAAAACTAAACAGTCTTTAGAAAAGTTATTCAATATTCCATAAACTCAAGAACATTTTCTCATCTTTATGCAAATTGTATAGTATCTTTATGATTCAGAAAGTGATCTCCTTTGTTGCTAAAGTTAGGGGTCAATTATGGCTAAGCAACTGTGACTGCAAGACCATAGCAAAAGTTTTGGCAGCTTGGCTGTAGGCATTTTTGTGTAAAATTACTATTCCTGATCTAAAGTCTTAATTTAATAAGATGGAAAATAATAATAAAATGGAAGATCTGTGGCTCATCAAAAGCTATTTTATGTGCTACTGTAAAAAGAGCATTTCACCAAACTGAACAGAGAAATTTCTTCAAAGTGTGAACAGAATTTAACTTCAAGGACATTTTTTTCCTTTTTTCCTTTTTTTTTTCCATTTTCAGTATGCCAAAGGCTGTCATCACTAATATAATTATTTCTAAATTTGATCTGCAAAGTTGCACCAGAGAGGTAGTTTCTATTTCTATGTTCTTATTTCATATTTTGGAACATTTGGCACAGCTAATCAGAGTGATTGATTGATTGATTGATTGATATATGGTAGAGGAAGGTAGCTGAAAATTATGCCAGAGTGCTGGTATTTTCTTAAGATGGATTATATCCAGTCTCTTATCACAAATTTTATAGACACACGATCAATATTTTATTAGCAATGACTAATAATTCATGATGATGTAATACACGATGAAAGGAAGCCATTTCCTGATATCTGATAGCTGGATATAAATATAGCAGCCCCCTACAGATAATTATTGCTCTTCTATACTATTAAGAATATATTTCAGAAAGAAATATAAAAAAATAACAAAGTAGTAGCTATGATAAATCCTTCAGATTTATTATGTTCTGCTTGAAACACCTTTTTACCCATTATCTTGAAAATAATGATACATTGAGAGAGAATTAAGCAGTGCTTGATTTACAAAGTTCCATTAAGCTTATAATAAGAAAGTGTAATAAAAAAAGTTCTATGACTAGATTTAACTGGGTTTTTTTCTTCAATAGAAGAATCTTTCATGTAAGTCAAGGAAGAGGTATCACATTGGCTGCATGGGTGTTCACCATGTGGAACTCCAATTCTTACTAGACAGAACCCCAAATGAGAAAAATCTCCAAGGTTTCTACTGGTGTGTTTATGTACCTGCAGTACTTTCACTTTCTGGCTTGTCTTGACAACTTTAAAGGACTGTTTCCTCTGGAGTGTCTCATTTTTTTTTTTTTTTTAAGTATTTTTATAAGTTTCTAACTCTAGCATTAAGAATCTCCTTCTTACGGCTTATGATTTAGCTATCTGAAAATAATTTGCTTTTTATTAAATGGGCCATATGATAAATCTACACATATTTCCCTGTCACTACAGCTTTGATTACTCTCATTTTTGGTACATTAATCTTTTCCTTATCTCATTCCACAGACTTTAACTAATAAGATGAAAAATTAGAAAGGAAAACTCCAGAACAGTGAATGGAAAAAAATCAGAAGCATGGTTAAATTCATGTAAGCTTACTATTCAAATATTGTGAATATGTGTGATTACAGTAATCCAACTTTATATGATCACAAAATAGATGTCTGGAAATGAGAGCCACAGTAAGCTGATTTCCTTTCTAAAAAAAAAAAAAAAAAAAAAAAAAAAGAAAAAAGAAAGAGGAACTATTGGTTAATTTGGTTTAGATATCTGTTTTAGATTAAGAAGAATTGTGCCCTTGACTCCAGAAGGTACATTGACCACATCTTGATTGACTGTATAGGTAGACAGATTAGGATCTCAAGCATAGATTTAGATATCAAAATCCACAGAGTAATATTCTCATTTTTAACTTGAAGGCAAGATGAAAGAAATTAAATAGTAAAATATATTTCCATCTGACATATCCTATTAAAGGTATTTCTCAAAATAAGAGAATTACATTCTCTTTATATAGATGTATTTGTATACATGTGTATGTTTGTAGGTATGTAGGTATGTGTATTTATCCATACAATAACAGGCATTCAAAAATTTGCAACAAGAAATTTATAGTTACGTGTCTTTCCTTGTTCATTTTCCAATTATACTGCCTGATGTCAGCACAAGAGAACTGCGACAGTGGCGTGGTGAGTCAGAAGCAGCAGAGAGCTGGCTAATAGAGACACTGAGTATGTCTTCAAACCCACTTGTCTGTTTTACTGATGCCGTGTGGTGCTTCTTCCCATCATCAATTAATTACTTGGCAGCCTTACCATCAGATGCAAAGGAACTCTGATCACCTGCATGACATCATAAAGATGGTATGGCATTTATGTGATAATTCAATTATTAAGGTGCTCATCATCATCGTGGTGTGTAATTTTTTCTCATTTTCACAGCTTTTCTTCTGTGGAAAATAGTTGAAAGGTAATGTCAGGACAGAAGAGTGGGGAAGAAGAATCAGTTTAAGGTAAGAGAATGAAGATATATATGTGCTTAACTTAGAAACCTCATGTTGTAAGCTCAGGTCAAGGGTTAGGAAGAATTTCCTGCTTTTGTGGTAACAGAGTGTTTGTAATAACTGTTCTAATAGTTACTATAGTAAGTACCATAATAAAAGCAACAGTATTTTGATTTTAATTTTGCTTTAAAGAAATTTCTTTGTTCCACAAAAGCTCTTTTTTATTAGTTTAAAAAGAAGATATTCACCCATTAAAAAAAAAGGCAGTATAATGGACTGCATCACCTCATGTACAGACATGCAGGATGTTTTATGGAAAACTCACATTTCTTCCCACACGTAAAGAAATCACCTTTTGAACAAAGACAAGGTGAAACCTCTAAGCTGAATTCTAGCTGTTTGAGGAATATATAGAGATCATCATAGACACTTCTTCACTCAATGCTTGCTTCCATTTGCAACAGCTTTTACTTCAGTCTAAATCTGAAGGGTTAAAGACTTGGAGAGAAAAGAGGGAAACAGTACAAAATGGAGCATCTTACCAATAGTCTGGTAATAGTTGGAATAGTTGGAATATGGCTGGGTGCCCTGAGAGCCATTGTGGCTGCAAAGACATGTGCAGGATATGCACAGCTCACAAGGGAGTGACAGGGTATTTAATATAAAGCTTGTGTTATAACCATTCAAGAATATTCTCAGGTTCTGTAAGTGGAGAGTCATAGCACCTCTTTTATCCAGTTATCTAACATTACATAAATGGTTCTATGTCCTTTAAATAAGCATATTTTAAGGCTCAAACAAGCTCAATCTCCTCTCTGGCAATTCAGTATTAACACAGTTTCTAAGGAAAAACAAAGGAAACTAAAATAAATTTCCCACTTCTACTGAATTTTGGCTCAAATTCTCTAACAGGGAGTGCAGAAGCCTGTCATACTTCTTACAATGTGTTGACCAAAAGTGCTACTTTGTATGGGAACCCAGAGCAAAATTCATGCTACAGAGTTATATCAGTTATGATGTTTTGTTCCATAAAAAATCAAGTCAGCTAATGCATGTTAAGAATACAAAAAAAAAAAAAAGCACCAAAACTTAAAAGAGACTTAATAGTATGTTTAATTTTGGAATGTCTTAGTCTTACAGTGGATAAATTATCAATAATTATCTAGACTACCACTTCCATCAAATACTCACAGAATAGAGCATTAGGGCTACTTAATGTTAATATTAAAAGAAATGATATATGAAAATATACTGCATGCCAGACTCCCACAAAAGCCTCGCTCTCTCCCCTCTGCAGCTGGACAGAGGAGAAAAAGGGTTGAGATAAAGGCTGGGAGAATGCACTCATCAAATATGTCAAGACAAGCTCAATTTAGAGATATTAACAGAATGTATTACTAACATAAGAGGAGGATAATGAGAAGTAAAATAAACCCTTAAAATACACCCTTCCCCCATGCCTCCCTCCTTCCCATCTCTATCTCCTCTCCCAGTGGTCCTGGGAGACAGGGATTGGGGTTATGGTCAGTTCATCACCCTTAGCCTCTCCTTCTGCACGGGGAGGTGAGTCATTCCCCTGCTGCACCGCTGTGCTCCTCCCATGGAAGACAGTTCTCCATTAACTTCTCCACAGTGAATCCATCTGATGATCTACAGCCCTCTGCGAACTGCTGTGTCGTGGGTCACTCTTCCACCAGCTGCAGGCTTTCAAGAGCAGGCTGCTATGGCAGTGGAGCAGGGCCTCTCTCTCCACAGATCTCCCATGGTCTCACAACCTCCTCCAGGCGTCCAGCTGCTCCAGCTTTGGCTCCTCCTCAATGGGCCCTGCTTGGATCTTTGTATCCCTGTGGACATCCATGGCCTGCAGGGGCACAGCTGCTTCACCATGGTCTGCACCGTGAGCTGCAGAGGAATCTTGGCTCCAATGCCTCCAGCACCTCCTCTCCCTCTTTTCCCATTGACCTTTGTGCCTGCATGATTGTTCTTCTCCCACATTCTCACTCTTTTCTAGTCCAAATTATAACTGAAAAACCCCTTTTTGTTTTGATTTCTTCTTAAATGTGTTGTCACAGAGGAGTTACCACCATTTCTAATTGGCCCAGTCTTTGAAGCCTAATTGATATGTCTGTCTTTGAAACCACCAGGGATTGTCTCTGCTGGACACTGAGGAAGCTTCTGCCAGATTCTCACAGGAGCCACCCTGGCAGGCCCTCTGTTACCAAAAACCAGGCCATGCAAACTCTCAATACACCAGGATATAAAGTCACTGTCACAAAGAAAGGGTACGGAGCAAATATATCTTTGAACTTGGGTAGTAATATCACCTTTAATGAAATACAAATGCTACTCAAAGCACAGACTGTAATCACAGAATCATCTTCTTACCATTTGGCCTGACACAACTGAGTATCAAAGTCAAGACAATTCAAAAGAAACCAAATATCAGTTTATATCCATCACTCATAAATTGATCTACTTGGAATTTTCATGTGAAGAATTTTGTGTCCAGGTTTCAGTTTTGTTTATCCTGATGGTTGGATAAAAAAGTGGTGCCAATCTCTGGAATTCATTCATTTCCATAGTTAGATAAATATTCATATACAAGATGTCTGGAATGAACAAGTTTGCCCAGTAATTTGAAAATTTCTGCTTCTGTCTAGTCACAAACTGCAATATTACAAGGAAAAAATAAAAAAGATGTTAAAAAATTGTCTTTCAATAGAGTTCCTTTCAACACTCAAGGGAAAGATTATTATTTTAATTTTCTGGGAATAGAGTATAATCTAGAAAGCAATTTTTAGTGAGTCTCTTGGCTCACATTAGATGTAGAACAAATGTTATTTTAAACATAATCTGTGACACTTAATTGCAAGTCCCTGTTCTGCCAGATATTTAACCTTTTTTACATTTATTAACATTGTTCCTGAGAGGTCTATACAACCTGCAATCTCTTCATTATTTCATTATCTAAAACGAAATCAGTAACACGATATCTAACTATTTCCTGTTAAAATTATTAAATATTTTACAAGAATATAGTGAAGCAAATGGGGAATATTACCTAACAATTCTGATACATTTTGGAAAAAAAAATGTTCAAGAAAATGAACTTGTATGCTTGTATGGAATTCTGTTTTGATAGCATGTCATAAAAATATTTGCTAAATTGGTCTCTCTTTCTTTCTCTCTCTTTTCCTTGATTATACTTTAATTTTAATTAATTAGAAGGGAGAAAATCCTACTATAATTTTAATAATAAATTTAAGTACTTGTAATCTGGTGATGTCCTCAGGTAGTTTCATCTGTAGGTGCTATTATCTTGTATTTAAATAACATGTCCTGAAGACTATTCATGCAGGATTTAATTTATACATATAAAAAATATTCATTGAGTCAAGAAGTATACTAATAAATGTCAGCTTTCTGAGTGTGGGACCAGAGATTGTCTTATTGATTTCTACTTAACAGAATCAATCATACCTTCAAGAGGTTCCACAGCATTCCTTTTGGGATGCATAGATGAAATCCAGGAATCTTGACTATGAAATTCAACTGTGTATATCAATAACTTTTCTTCAAAGTAATGATACTAAAAATACTGAAAGGACTCTGGACTGCTGACATTACATTTTATTGAAGGATAAACACAATAGAATGACATCCATGGAACAGAAGCTCAGATCAAGTTGGTCAGATCAAATAAAAATGACAACAGTATTAGAAGTCATCACTGCTCCCTATTTCATCTCAGAGGTAGGTCTTTTCCTTCACCTCACTCTTGCTTTGAATGCAGCAATGTTTAGTATCTTGCTAAGTAATGAATAATTCCAAGCAGTGCACTGGAGACGGCTAGAAACTACCTGTGTATCGCCACTGTCTCTTTATAGTGTATCTCCTTCCATTCTTGGGATTATGCATTTTTGTGGAGACTTTTGAATCCTCCCATTCTGCTTCCTTCTCTCAGGAGAGGACTGCTGCTCCACTCATTACCAAGGACTGTGTATTGATCCAATATATGACAGCCAGCAGTGACATGCTGTGCCAGCAAGTACATGACCTCCCTCCCTCTGGCTGAGTTGCAACCTCCAGGAAAACACAGTGTATGGCAGAAAAGAAAACACAGCAAACAAAATATATGTTATTTGTCATTCTTACTATGAGAAATAATTTGTATGAATTTTTCACCAATGGAAATTTTCTCTGTCTCCTGACAACACCATCTCTCTCCTCAAACCTGAAATTGAGAAGTATAAACATTATTTAAAAAGAACTGATCATTGTACTTGCATTGACGCTATTAATGAAACATAAAATCTGATCATAACAGCATATAAAGTTTGAATAGATGATTATTTTAACCTTTGTAACTTGGAAAAACAAATATTCTTAAATTTGACTTTTCAAAAGCCCCAGCTTTTTAAAATGTAAAAAGGTCATTTGTGTTTCCTTGAAGAAATGAAAACCTGATCAGAATTTATCACAGAATTTTCTGTGTCAAGGCTCTGGAGGTACCACCAGGCTTGGCCACCCCTCCACAACCCTCTGCATCTCCCTCCACCCTGCCCAAAGCCCAGGACCCCATGTCACCCCCAGAAACATCAGTCCCTGCCCCAGAGATGCCTCAGCAGAGTCTCCAGCTCCCCTCAGCCCTGTCCTGCCCAGTTGAGCCAGGCCCTCCTGCAGTGTACATTCCAGCCCCACCTTCACCTGTCCTCTGGGATGTGCCAAGTGCCCAGAGCTGGAACTTCTCCATTGCCTCTCAGTTGTCCTGCTGATGGGTTCTGGGATAAACCCTGGTGATGGGTCCTGCCCTGACAGGGCTAAGCTTGATCCCAACACTTCTGAAACTCCAGCTCCAGGGAGCCAATGGTCCTCATGGTGCCTTGGCACTGGTAATGTACTTGGGACACCATTCAGAAAACACAAAAGAAATGATAGCTCCTTTTGAGCCAAACAAGTTATAGTAACTGTAGAACCATCAGATTATTTAGGTTGAAAAACACATCAGTTCCAGCCATTAACCCAGCACCACCATGTTCACTAAGCCATATCCCAAGTGCCACACTCACACATTTTTTGAGCTCTTCCAGGTATGATGACTCCATCACTTCCCTGAAAAGTCTGTGACAATGCTTGACAACATTTTTTGCAAAGAAAATTTTCCTAATACACGATCTAAACCTCCCCCGGTACAACTTGAGGCCATTTCTTCTCAGCTTGATTCTTGTCACCTGGGGGAAGAAACTGACCTTGATGCAACTTCCTTTCAGGTTGTTGTAAAGAGTGAGAAGATCCTTTTTAAGCCCTCTTTTTTTTTTTCAGACTAAACACCCCCAGCTCCCTCAGCTGCTCCTCATAAGATTTGTGCTCCAGCACCCTCACAAGTTTTCTTGCCTTTCTCTTGACAGACACCAGCACCTCAAGGTCTTCCCTGTAGCTAGGGGCCCAGAACTCGACACAGGATTCGAGGTTGCTCTCTTTATTGGGGCCCCTTCTAATGGACACCATGCCACTTGAGAAGTTCATCTATGAAACACTTTATCTGCAGTGACTACTTTTCTTCTCTGTATACTAACTAATTAGTGCAAAGTTCAAAATGTATCTTTTTGTCACTCCACCAGAAATCTCTACATCTTGCTGCAATATTTTAACAACAATTTAAAGTATCCTGAGATACTTTAAATACTCAGCTTTTTAATGGAATATATGTAATGCTGCAAGGTTAGGTTGAAGATGACCACTTCTGACTTTGTTACAAGGTTCCATAAACAATTATGCTTCTCTTCTTCAGGTAATGTAAATAAATACATTTGATATTGTTTCTCTTCTCCTGGAAATGTAAATATATAAATCAAACATGCCTGTAATTATAATGACTCTAATTTAATGTTCAATGGAAGGCATCAGCACTGCCAGAAGAGACATTTATGAGGAAATGAGAATAACATGCCATGCTTTGACTATATTTTTCACTTAGATTCTGAATTTCGCAATACTTTCTCAACTTCAGAATTAAATAGGTGTCTAAAAATAAAATAACATAAAAGTGAAATTAGAGCAATGAAAGTAGTAAAAATTTAAATTTGTTCTTCTATGAGGAGAGAACTAAAAAGTAGCACTTATAAACTACAATATTATTTGTCACTAGTATTTGAAGAATATGAGATATGAGATATATGAGATAATCATTTCAAAACTGCAAGGGAATTGAAACACCATCTAGATGCTTGTGCATTATATACTAAAATTATTTCACCAGGTTTCTGGCCAGTATTTTCCGAAAACACTGCTACATAACACACAGGATTTGAAAACATATTTATAGGGGTACAACTATTGTCACGAGCATTTGGTGTATTAGACATTCAATTGTCTGCAGTGATCAAGGTTTGATACTCAGAAATTCCTTTAGATTGTTGAGAAAAAAAACCATATTTTTCACACCAAATCAGAATTGCTGCAACTGCAAATCTCATTCTGGTGTAATATAAACCTGGTTTTTATAGAGCTATCATCTTCAGAATGGTACTTTTCTCTGACAAATAAAACTTTCCACAAAAAATCATTGTGATAATACAGACCTGCTGAGGTGAGTTCAAAGGAGGGCCACCAAGTTCATTAGAGGGATGGAACACCTTCTGTGTGAAGAGAATTATGAGAATTGGGTTTTTTCAGCCTGGAAAAGTGAGTGCTTAAGAGTGGCCCAATTGCAGCCTTCCTGTACTTGAAGGGAGCTACAAGAAAAATGGAGAGAGACCATTTGCAAGGGCAGGTAGTGACAGAACTAGAAATGGCAGAACAGGGGAAATGGCTTAATTCTAGTAAAAAAGAGTGGATTTACATTAGACATTAGTTAAAAAACATCTTTACTGTGAAGGTGGTGAGACTAGAACAGGTAGCCCAGACAAGCTGCGGATGGCCCATCCCTGAAAGAGTTTGAGGCCAGGCTGGATGGAGCTCTGAGCAACCTGGTCTAGTGACATGTCTCTATCCACAGCAGGGGGTTTGGAACCTGGTGTGAAGGTCTCTTTCAACCCAAAGCATTCTATGATACCGTGAAAACATTTTCTAAAGCTCCAGAGTTCCAGTAAT
Organism: Cyanistes caeruleus; assembly: GCF_971803275.1. NCBI lineage: Eukaryota > Metazoa > Chordata > Aves > Passeriformes > Paridae > Cyanistes > Cyanistes caeruleus. The sequence goes on from NC_141703.1 coordinate 45,908,067, forward strand.
CCCTTGAGGAATGTTCAACCATTATAATCTCTCCCCTTACAAACACAAGTTACCATTTGCATAAATCAGCAAATATTCAAAGAATAATAAAATCTTCTGTAAGCATTCCAGACAACCAAGTATGATCAATAATTGGATTTTGCTACTGACTTGAAAACAAAGAGGTACTTGTGACCATTGCAAACCCTTAACATTCATAAATGTATTTCATGAATATGAGGCTGATGTTTCTCAGTGTGATCTGTAGCTTCACAGCAATGTGTCTATTTGGGATTTTGTTGGAAAATATCCTTCTGGGAAAGGATTACATCTTATGCAAGTATGATTATGACTGGATTACAGTAGGAAGAATAACTTTTTTTTTCCTTTTCTGGATATTTGCAATTAAATAATATAAATAAGTGGAACTGGTCCTAAGCAAAGACATGCAATTCCCATCCTGTTTCTAATAGCTATTTTAGAAAAGAGAAAATCTCAAACTGTCCTAGCATTTCTATTAGGAGCTGTTCAACATATAGCATCTGTGGTTGATCATCTGTGGTTGATCATCTGTGGTTGATCATCAACCATATAGAAAATTAGTTACCATGGTTGGGCTCAACAAATGTGAAACTAGAGCATTAAATGGGGGATATTATCTGGCTGTGCTTTTCACAGAACCAAAGAACAGTGAAGGTTAGAAGGGACCTCTGAAGGTTCATTTGGTCAACTCTCTTTCACAAGTTGTATCATCTAGAGGAGGTTGCTCAGGAACATGTCTAGATGTCTTTTAAACATCACCAAGGAAAGAGACCCTACAACTTCTTTGGGCAACTTCTGGCAGTTCTCTGTCACACTTAAAGTGAAAAAGTATTTCACTGTTGGTTCAGAGGGAACCAGCTGTGCTTCTGTTTGTGCCCATTGCTTTTATTTCTGTCCTAGGGGACCTCTGAAAGATATCAGGCTCCACCTTCTCATCCAAAGTCCCTCTGGATGACAGCATAACCCTCTGGTGTATCAGACACCTCTCCTAGTTTTCTGTCACAAGCTTCCTTGCTGAGTGTATAGCCTGAGCATTTTCCAGATCACTAATGAGGATATTGAGGATTGAATGCAGTACTGACCATCCATGCATAGAACTATTCCTTCTGTTATCCCACTGTTTGTTGAAGTTCCTACAATATCATTAATACAAGTAGAAAAAGCCTGTTCAGTTTTTCTGCCAACTTTATGTAACATGCCTAGGGTGTCACGAAGGAGGAGAAAATAAAATACATAATGCTTTCAATACAGTGAAGTTTATAAAGCAGTATTTAACATTCTGTGTTGGCCACAGCAGTATCTAGACCTGTAGACATTCTGTTACTCTGTGCTCTCTCTGATTAGGGGCCAATTTTTGGCACCTCCTTTTTCCCATCAACTGTGCGACATACGTTGCTGCCTAAGGGAGTGCAGAATCTGTCAGAAAAGCCAAATGGAAAAATTATGAGCTGAGGATTCCTAAGTTCTCAGACTTAAAATTCTTGAGGGAAGAGTAAAATTCTCTTAAACACATTATTTGTTCAATATGTAGTGAATGTATAGTAAACAGTACTAAGGTGTTGTCTCATGTTCTCTGTAAATTGCAAATTACAATGCTGAACACAGTTTTTGTGGAAATTAATATGCAGTCTCTGTTGGCAGCAGAAAGTGAGTTAAAAATCATAATTCTATATAAATCTGAGTTCTAGATTCCAGGTTATAAATAATGTGAGTTCCTGGTATAAACAAGTGTTAAGTAATGATGCAAAAATTTTAGTTGCTAAGATTTGATGCTGTTTCTTTCATGTTGTCTCATTTTCTGCTCACTTTTTCCCTGTTTTCATCTCTGAAATAAAACAATAATTGAAGTTTCTGTGCATTTTTTTTCTGAAACTGTTAATGAATACCTTATGCTACAATGAATACTGAGAAACAGATCTCGTGTAATATCACTGGAAAGTTTGGTACATGGATTATATTTAGATGCATGTGACTTCTCTATAAGCCTCACTCTGCTCACTTCCATCGAAGCAGTGAAGAAATGCATAATATAGCAATTATTAATAATATGAAAACTCAATCCTTATGTTTTGTCATCCTGACATATCATAAAACCTGTTGACACCTCTGTGAGGCACACAGGTTCCCAGGCATGCTAAGAAGCCTGCTAGCTTGTGGAATATATTCTACTCTACACCTGAGCTTGGCTGCAGACCAGTGATACTGAGTGATCTGTGTTTCCTCTGGAGACTAATCTGTTAGTTTTGCCAGGCTTTGCTCACCTCACTGGGGCTGCAAGGGATTAAATTCAAAACTGATGGAATTTTATACATGCTACACTTGCCTGGCCAGTGAGTCATTAAAGTACCTTTTATTTCTGAATAGATTACAATCACCAGTTCTACTTTATTGGAGAACGGCTAAAAAAAAGTTGGTATTGGGTTATTTGATGTCTCTCCTCTGAAGTCTGAATTATTGGTAAGAACAAAATATTAAAGGCATTCAATAAGAGGGAAAATAACCAGAATTATGACCACACCCTGACACAAAGGCATTTGCATTTTTATTTAAGAGTAATCAGACAAAGAAAAAAAAAAATTAGAGCATGTTTTTTTCCAATGTCATGTTGCTTTGATGCATGTGCACCCAATGCATTGCCGAGTTAACAGCTTGTTTGTAAACTGTTGTGCTTTTTTATTAATTTCATTGTCTTCTGATGAATCATCACTGACTCTTTCTTTTTTTTGCTGTTTTCTCCACTTATATTACTGAACATATTCTCATGTTCCTCAAGAGAAATCATGCTAGGAATGATGTCTGGTGAGAAAAAAGAAGATTATTCTGAGAGTGGTTGTTTCTTGTTTAGAACATGATAATTGCTGTTATATTATCCAAATTCTGTATTTTCATCTGTTACATTTTATTTGTGACTTAGATTTATTTTTCTTTCTTACTGCTTGGGTTTTTTTGGTTTTAATACTACAGCTATTATTTGAACAAAATAACTTAGAACTCTGTTTTGGAAATCTAAAAATACTCATTTCAGCCTTAAAAAGTGTATGATTCTTTAGATCTTCATTAAGTTTTATGTTTTAGGAATAAAATATTAATTTTTGAGGAGAATCAAAACTGCTCAAAATAAGCTGCTGGAAAATTTTACAGGTAAAATAACAGCTTCTGCAAGCCAAATGGTCAGACTTTTACTTGGAAATGTTTTTAAAGGATCTGTGTTGCCGAATCTCCTGCTTTCTTCAATAGAAAACTTTAAATTTGATAATCTTTTTAATATGAGAAGGAAAACCAAAAAATTCTATCTGCAACATACATTTACCATGTAGTATAATGCTTTGTTTGAACATATTTTAATTTATATAACTCTTCTGAAATGCAAATATGAAAATTAGTTATGTAATAGTGTCTGAAATAATGCACCATATCAATTAGAATGAAGTATTCTTATTATATTTTTATTATTAAATATTAATAATTCTCTAATTAGCAAAATTTTAGATTTTAGTTTTGTTAAGGATTAGAAACTTGGAAATCCTGATAGAAGAGCAGAGAAGTAAGCAAAACGTAAAAAGGATAAATATGTAACAAAAACCAGCAGAATTTTAAAATAAGAGTTTTAATGGCTGAAAATTTTGGCTCATCTTCTGAGGAGTCACAGAGCAGAATGATTTTCTGTGTAAGTAAGCATTTGTAATATGCACAAGTAGTATGAATTTGGGATTTACCAGGAGAGACCTAATTCACTGTAAATAAGTAGAAGAATATATATATGAAGGTTTAATTTAAATGTTAAATGATATCTCTTTGGGGTAGAGTACATGGCAATAAACTTAATAACTGTTCAATATAATATGTTCCCTGACATCTCTCAATATAATATATGTCTCCACATGCTTTCCAGTAATAACCATTCCTTCTCCCTTGACCCAATTCCTTCCAGTAGTTTTATGAATATTTAAACTGTTAAGGTGCAAATAAGAGATGATGCTTATTATTTTAAAGTGTTTCTTATTGACATTCTTGTAGCTTGCTTTGCAGTAATGTATTACTCCATTATTTTTCAGTGATAATGATGTTCTCCCATTGTGAACTATCTGCTATATAAACCCTTTTGTCTGCAGACTCTCTTAAACCTGAATATTGATGAATTTAGCTTCTGTAAATCTCTGGTTAAAATTTCAGCAGCAAGTTAAGGGAGATAAACTGCATCCATTCACTAGATTATAATGATTTTAATTTCTTCATGAAGTAAAAATTTCCAGCAGGAGATGTCAGGGAACATGTAAAAACGTGTCAGAAGAGGGTTGCTTTGCCCTAATTTTTCAAGGATTAATTGTGTGAAAGGTAAATGAAAAATAAAAATCGTCATCACTCACAAAGATTCATATGCTTGTATAGCCTTGACACCATTTTGAGGCATCCATGGCAGGAAACCAAAACTTTCTGGAGTTCTGCTACTAAATACTAGGGATTTACTGACATTTGAGGGATTATAGAGAATGGCAAGACCTGTGGAGAGGAATGTTTGCCAGCAGACCTAGGGGAGACCCCTGGTTTATGGACCAGAACTTTGGAGTCATGCGCAAAACCTTTTGTTATGCCAAATAGTATAGATCTCAATGTTTTGAAAACTGAATGAAGATATACATTTAGGAAGCTTATTCAGTTTTTATTTTCCTTTTTATTTTTCCCTTTCTTTAATCGTACTGTAGCTAAGAATGAGTGCCAGAATGCTTTTTTAGCATAACAGATGGGATGAAGAAGTGACTCTGGTATATAGAAATACAGTGATAGATGAAGACTAAAGAATAGGAATAAAAGTTGAGTTCCTGGCACATTAAATTTCTCAGGTGGTTGTTTACTCCTTGGATCCAATCTGAACAGCTCCAAAGTATTCTATTCAAGTAAATTTGCTTTTAAATTGTTCTGTAATTAGGCCACTACCTATTCAGAATTATGACAACAACAAAATCAAACTGTTTTTATCTAATTATTTTCTAGCATTCTGAAAAGCATTGGTCAAGGCAACCTTCAGATTCTTCTCTATTCTCTTTCCCTTGGATATTCTGGCATTCAGTGAGGAAATATGCGAAAACTGACAATATTTATCAAACAATTTGCATTTTACTTCTGAATAATATGTTTAAATATGTTTAAAACTACCAAATTTAGGCCATTCTGCCTGAGAAGCTTCATGTCAGACCTATCCTGTGGAAAGGTACCAGTCTACAGGTAAAAACTGGAAAATTCCAGACTACAGGAAGCCACAAATGAGAGCAAAGAAAAAACTTTCATATTCATTATTGATTTTGCTCTTTCTCATTTATCAGAAGGGGATAACAACTTTTAGAACTTAGCACTTGCTATTGCATTAAATTTTCTACAGTTTCTCAGAGTGGGAAGAAGAGTTAACACAATGTTGAAGGTAGAAAATACCGGAGACAGAAACTATGTGTCTCAATCTCCAAGAAGATCTAGGAGAAGACAAAAAGAAATAATAAAGTACATGAATCTGATAATGAAGGACAGAGAGTAAAAGGGAGTATCCTGAAGCAAAAAGCTTGAAACAAAAGGTTAGAACAGCTCAGTGGAACAAGGATTAGATGGGTAAATAAGTTAAAATATATGCTAAGAGTAGGTCAGTATGGTGTCAAGTAGATTTTACTGAAGTGTGAATAAGGTTTAGAAGCTGGAAGAGTGCACCAGTGTGTGTGTAGAATAACATGGAAATGGGGAGGTGCAATCAGGAAGGAATTTGGCTGGCAGAGAAATGTGCCTGAGGAATGAAATATTGGTCACTTCAAGGGAAAAGAAAAAAAAAACCAAAACCAGCTCTATTTCAATGTAACATGTGTTTTTAAGTCATATTGTAGAGAACAAGTTCTTCACATTCAAACATCCACAAAACTCACTCCAGGTATAAATTTCAATGACACATTAGCTATCTTGTGTCAAGATGAGCTCAATCATTCACTAGGTGACTCAATTCAGATATCTGTACATGCATAGCTGTTCAATTTGAAAATCTGAAGAGTATTTAGCAGTCTTACAAGTGACTGACAGACATGACAAAGGATATATAAAGTGATATGTGTTCTCCTGAAACAACAAAAACAGACCAAAAAGGAAAACTTCATCATCACACACTCCTCAGTGGACACTTACAGTTTCAGTCATCTGCATCCTGCTGAAGAGATACTCCATTCAATTATTCAATTTTTCGGATGAACTAACAGCTCTGTAGCTTCCTCCAAATATGACTGAGGGTGAGGTTTAGCCTTGTATATGCAGAAGTGTCTAGTGACTTTGAGATACACTTGCAAATCCAAGCTGGATTTCAGATGCCAATGCAGACAGAGATATGGCTCATGAGATAAGACTTCATGCAGCCTAAGATATTCCAAACAGCACTTAAGACCTGTGTTTTAGAATGGGGCATGTGTTTAAGATTTAGGGACAGTCAGTTCCCAAAATTCCACTGAGCTGGACATTTAAAATTAGTTCCAGATAGTGGATTGGATCTGCACTTTTATGTACATATAAGATCAATGCTATCTCAGATTCTTGGGACAAGCTGATTCTTTACAGACCTTGTTGCCAAAACTGAAAGGCACGGTCAGAGCTGGTAATGAAGTCATTTTTTTCCCCCCCTCTACTCTAAGCCGTAAAATTACAGTTCAGTAGTTTGGATTTCTAAATATGAAAAATCAGATCATGTCTCTCACAACAAATTCTGAAACAGAGGATAATATCTCTGGGCCTTTGTTTCTTGCTTGAATAGTGGTAAGAGTGAAGCATACTTATCTCAGAAGGATGCCATTGCTATGCATTCATTAGTGTTTAATGTTGTATATTATAGTAAAGGGGACATGGAAAAAAATCCAGTAGGAATTATTCCTGTTTTCTGAATCTGCTTTGAATATTGTGCCATAAATAAGGCATATGTTTATCAGGGAAAAGAAAAGAAATTACTGAGTTGTTGCATTCTAAGTAAGCATGGCTAGTTCCATATACAAAATGATGCTGACAGCTCCTAAGAAAAGCATATGAGGGGATCTAATTACAGACCATATGTACATGGAGGGGACCAAATTAATGTTATAAACAGAACCATAATAGTAGCTTTTTTAACTTTTGTGAGTAGCTGACTTTCTAGAACATAAAAGGTCTTTTGACCTGACTTTTGTAAGTCTAAAACGTTACTTAATTCACACTGGGCAGCTAATGCAACATACAAAGAGGTGACTGAATAAAGTCTGTTTTAGAAACCCACAACTATATAGACTAATCCTGGCTGTGCCACAACCAACACTCCTGTATTATTTTAAATTGTTTAATGCACAAAAATTGCAGAAATTGGCCTTTTAATATTTTCTTTTGACAGTAATGAACTGAAATACATCCTTTCAAGTTTCTGTTTATAGCCAAATTATCTGCTCTTAGCTGTACCATTCTAAAGCCTTATTAGAAATCCAAAGCTCCTACAAGACTCTTCAACTCAGCAGACAAGTCCCTTTTATGTACTGAACTTCTTGATGTTGCAGGACACCTCCTAACCATAAACTTTTTTGTACTACTGGTCATGTAGTACAAAATGCTCTTCCCATTCACACTGACCATAAAAACCTCTCAGTCCTGCAGGAACATTTTGAAAATTGAAAAAAAGCAAATGTGTAATCTTTCAGTCAGCTACAAATGTAATGACCTAAAGGCTCTCAGGTTCATTGAAAAGTATTGACTGTCCATTCACCTTTTCATTTTTTCAGTGTAAGGTGATGTCCAGAGCCAGTCTGCCAAGGGGTCCTACTAGATTTTTTTATGAATTGCCAAAAAATCACACAGAAGCTTGTGATGTTTTTTATCTTGAGGAAAAAGTATGATATGGGTATAGTCATTGTCAAGTAATTCTTTGCCTTTGACTGAGAACACCACCTACAAACCCCAAGAGAAATTGAAAATAGATTCAAATGTAAATCTCATGCTTTTAAGAAGCACAATGATTAAATGCTTTTACCTCTTCCTAAAGCTAAAATAATAGCTAAATCAGTGTCAGAATCATATGAAAAAGTTGTAGAATTCTTGGGATATTTCACATAATATGAGAGTGAGCACAAGCAGTATGATAATAGCATGATAATAAATGCACAGATGCAACAAAAATCACTAGTTATACACAGTTTTTAGAAATAATATTATCAAAATTCATACAAAATATTTTTTAAAAGAAACGTAACATTAGGATTGAGGATTGGGAGAGATTAAATCAAAGACAATTTAGACAAGTCAATCTCATGATGTTAGTATTCATCATCAATAATACTAGCTTACAGAAGTTGCTACTTAACAAAATAAAAATACTATGGACATCAAATCAGAAATTTTAAAATGTTTCTTACTAGAAAAACTTACATAATACTTCTGCTCTTTAATTTCTGTAAATAAACAGATGAAGAACAGGTCATAAATTTTAATATTTATTGATATAAAACAATTTATCCAATTATCTACATTCCTCAGATATGTGTGTGTACAAATTCTATTCTTCTGACTGAGATAATATGACTGTAAATGTTTACACTACATTTGCATCTACAAGACTTCTTTTGGACTGAGATGGTTAACTGCTGTACAAATTTAAACTCAATGCTTTGTCCAAAGAAGATATGTCCAAAAAATATCCTGAGAGAATAATATCTTAAATTTTGGACACAATACCTAATTAGTGTAATAAAAACAATAGAAGTGATTTTTAAATTATATTTGATAAAGAAAAAATATTTGTTCTGTGTGTTTTCATTGGTAATGAGAATTAAAATAAGAGTTTGAAAAAAAAAGACATAGATCAGCATAGATTTAATATGCACCCCACTATGTAAACAAAATTAATTCCATTAACTTATGTTTTAGAACATGCAGCAACTAACATAGGCTAATGGGATTAGAATGAACATGGCTATTAGAGATATCAGATAATATTCCACTGATTAAATTTGTTGAAACCAATTATAATTAAGAACAATTCAGAATTTTTTTTATGGGCATAATTAAGCTAAACAGATTATTAAATAAATAGATAAATAAAAGCAATGCTATGATTTGCTTTTAATGGCACCAAATATGAAAATGTTTTCCATTGTAAGTTCTTGCTATTATTGAACATTTTGCGTATCTCAGTTTTCCTTAAAATGGGATGTCTTCTTATTTGTGTTCTGTAGTTCCATGTCTTAATTCTCTTCGGCCTTTATGAGGAAATTATTCTGCTAGCTGCTTCTCAATATTAGCAAGGAGTATGTGCTAAAAAAACAACAACTGCTACAGACTGGGAAGACCAGTTTCCTTATGTCCTTTATTGCCACTGGTGACTGAAATCGCTAAAGAGAATTCAAGCAGAATCCTGATTTATTTGTTCTACAACCATTTCTTTCACATGGTGTTTCACTGAACTGACTGTAGTTCCTCAGTGAATATGAAGAAGTCTGGAGAGTTTAGAGTTAAGTTAACATCTGGGTTGAGTTGAGTATCTATGATCAGATTTTCATAGCTGCAGGGCTATAGGGTGGATTCTGTGTGAAGCTTCAAGAACCTTCTGCCACATCCCTGTCAGCTCCAAGATGGATGTGCTGCTGGCCAAGGCTGGGCCAACTAAAAACAATGGTAGCTCACTCCCCTGTAGTAATATATTTGAGAAGAAAGAAAAGTTATTGATATAACCGTGGCCAGAGAAGAGCAGAATAAGAATGTGCAAGAGGAACAACTTTGCAAACACCAAGGTCAGTGAAGGAGTGAAAGGGGGTGCTGCAGGTGCCAGAGCTGAGATTCCCCTGCAGCCCCTAGTGCAGAGTATGGTGAAGCAGCAGTGCCCCTGAGGCCCATGGAGGGACATGGGGATGCAGAGATCCACCTGCAGCCCCCAGAGGAAACCCGTGACAGAGCAGCTGGGTACCTGAGAGGAGGCTGTGATCCTGTGAGAGGCTCATGCTGGAATAGGCTTGTGGCAGGGACCTCCAGACATGTGGAGAGAGGAACACAAGCTGGAGTGGGTTTTCTGGTAGGATTTGCGACCTCATGGGGGACCCACACTGGAGAGGCCTGTCCTTAAAGAACTTCACCCCATGGAATAGTGACCCACACTGCAGAGGTCTGGGGGGTACTATTGTCCTCAGAATAGACTCATGTTGCAGGAGGTTGCAGAGAACAGTTGCTCTGAGATGGACTCACATTGGAGAAGCTCACGCAGAACTCTCTCTTGTGGGAGGAATCCCACACTGGAGCAGGGGAACTACGACTCTTCCTGAGCAGTGGCAGGAACAACAGGTGATGAACTGACCATAAACCCCATTCCCTGTCTCCCTGAGCTGCTGGGGGAGGAGGTAGAGCTGGGAAGGAGGGAGAGGTGGGAGGGAGGTATTTTTAATGTTTGTTTTCACTTCTCATTATCCTGCTCTTATTTTGTTAGCAGTAAATTCACTCCATATCTCTAATTTGAGCCTGTTTTGCCTGTGACAATATTTGATGAGTGATCTCTCCTTATCTCAATGGTCCTTATCTCAACCCATGAAACTTTTGTTATTTTTTATCTTCCTGTCCAGCTGTGGAGGGAAGTGAGAGAGGTGGGTACCTGGTATACAGCCAGGGTCAACCCATTACATCACCTCTTATTACCTTCTACAAATCTAAGTGGTGCAATAATTGAAGTAGCATGAAATGGGAAAAGGAAGCATGAGAGAAAGAATTCCCTTTCTGTGCTCACGATGTAACATTTAGCATATATGATTTAAACTTGAAAGGCTTAATATCTTTTAAATAACTGGGGTTGAGTTTATAATTTCTTCATTGCATATCTTCTCATTGTAATGAATGCATATTATTAAAAAAATGCTAGTACATGAATAAAGAGACAAAACTGCTACATAGGTGCAGCCATAGTGGTGGAAAAATTCAGATGACAAAGCAATAAATACATCTTACTTTGAAACTGTGTATGTCTTTAATTACAGAAAAAATTAAGAAATGTCATTCTCTATACATTATTCATGCAATTTTTATTTGGAATATTGCAGTAAGTTTTTTTCATAGTAGACAAAAAAAATTTAATTGAGAGATTACTATTTCTTTGAGGCTTTAGGTCTATGTTTCAGATGAAACCACACTGAAATTAAAGACCTATGCTCAAAGAAATTAACTGGCTATTTTTAATTCTTAACAGTTAAAGGAATTTAATAAGACTACATCTAAACTGCTAGATAGTACACTTTGTGCTATGACCAATAATCCTGGTCTCATAATCATGCTGATCAAATGATCTCTTGTGAACCTTTTCCCTCTCCTTCCTTGGTCTAGTTTTTCTTCTGATGAGTTTTTTGTACAAAAAGAAAATGAAAGTGGTTTTATGTCTATCATGAAATTTACAAATTATCAAGATGCACACCTGGATTTACAAGATGGGAACTGCTCCATCAGGTCAAAGACTTGTTTCTTCCAGCAATTACTTTACCTATATCAAACATCTTTTTAATAAAGAAAAAAAAATAAAAATAAAATGTGTTAATCTGGGAAGAAAAGATGTCACTAATATGAAATATATAGAAGAGGCACTTCAGAATCTTCCAGGGGAAAATGTTGTTTGTATTCACGGATAGATTTTTTTATACTGAAAATACCTTCACCCATTTCTAGGGGGAACCAGCAAATGGCAAACGGAGCTACTGTTGAAGACAGTCTGTATATAAACAGCAGAAAAAGAATACCTCTGATGGAACAATGGAAGTCAAAGGAAATCTTGATATGGATGAACTTAGTTTTATATTTAGAAATTAAAGTAAGTTTAAAACTTTCTTTTTGGAAATGCCTTTCCATGATAGATAACTGACTTAGAGTTTTAGTTAATTTTTTAATGCAAGTTTGATTTTCTACTTTTTTATTGTTTGGAGTTTTTTTCCTAAGGTACTATTTTAGAATACTTTGAGGCTTCTAGTCAAGCTGTTCAGGTTTTAGCTGACTGTGAGTGTAAAAATTTTCAAAAAAATTTTGAAGTGTCCATTAAAATCAATATTAAAAAATGTTGTGACATTATGATCTAAAGATAAGACATTCTATGTAACAACATCACTAAGTTTAAAATGGGCTAAATGACACATTCTTTTCTTAATGATTCATTCACTTCACAGAATCTCACAGAAATCTTTATGTTCTCTTTAGCTCGAGAATTAAATGAATCACAAGTTTTGCCACATAAGATTGCAGACATTTATATAATACAGACACTTATAAATACTTAATTCTGAAAAAAGACAGAACATCTTTTAATGAATATGTCTCAAATAGGTGTTATTTTAGGGAAGATAGTTCTTGGTCTTTTTTTAACCAACATTAAATAGAGAAAATCTAATGTTGCCTTGTCCTTTTTCTTCTGTATTTTATGCCAGCACTGATCAGACATTAGTCTTCAGTAGTCCTCTTACTTGTGTAAACGGCAGTAAATTCAGAAGAGAAATTTCTGAGAAATTTTTAAAGTTTGTGTAAACACAAAGTCATGCATTATGATGAAACTATTATTACTGTTTACAAGGAGAATTGCATGAGACAAATAACAGTAAAAATGTTTAAAGATGGAAGGCTGATATTGAGCCTCAACAATGTTGAAAGCTGCAAGTGCCTTTTAGAAGCATAGATAAGTGGGAAGAAGTTGACTTATGAGTAATTCTGCACTGACTATTTAATATCAACAAGCCTTGCTACAGATGTTCACTGGAAGGTCAAAATTTCAATATTGCTGAACATTGGTAGGAGTGCAGGACTAAATCTGCCCAATGTATAAACTTAAGTTGCCTACTTCCACTGCATGCTACCACCTTCTGGAAGTCCTTAAAGCCAGACTGGTGCCTTGAAAAACAGCTTGTAAGAACACACAGTATGGAACGAGAAACAAATCAAAGCTGTGGGAATACTGAATAAACCAGGAAAGAAACAAATTCTTAAGAGGAGAGTGATCTCATGCTTGAAAAGAATTCATGGTTGGTTAGAAGTAGGATCCCTCTTGGTCATAAGGAGTGTAATACAGAGACAGAAGCAGAGCTTGCATTCACATTCCTGAGGAAAACTATATCACAAAGCTATTCTTGGTCGACAGGCCAAGATCTTCAGGGTAGATTGTGCACCATGCACATTGTCCTGTTTAGGTCTTCTCAGAGAGATTTTCTTATTCAGTTCTACAAGCTTAAATACTCTGAGAATCATGTCTGAGTGTACCACAGCAGTGATTTCACGGTGTGATGGCAAAGCTGTTTGTTGCATGTGGCAGCAGTGTGTCAGTGATGCTCAGTGGTCCACAGCCTGTGTGTGCAGTGTGGCGAGGGGCTGTGAAAGCCAGAGTCAGTCTAGTCTGACTCATGATATGTACAGCGTGGTTGAAGGAGCATGCAATACCCAGAACTGCAACCAGATTCAGACTTGAAGGAAGCCAATTGCTTCATCCAAAAAGTAGACCTGTAATGAAGTAATATACATGATTTTTCAGAGTGGAATTTCACTTCAGAACTAATTAAATTATTTTCAAGATATTGATAGGTTTCAAACCCACAGTTTACCTATATTTTCCTGATTCTATTTTTATATCTCTACAACTTCTACTCCAGCTCACCAAGCCTGAAGATATTTGAGCTCCAGAATTTTTTCGCCCTAATTTTTTTTTTTTTTTCATTTTTATTTTGAAAAATAAACATCTGGCTAAAAATGTTGAAGTTTTGCATTAACATTCAGAATACCAGTACAACTATTACTCCACATTTATACTGAAAAAACCAATCTGACTTCCAAAAGAGTTAAAACTGGTGAGAATAAGTAATTTAAGAGTAACAAAAGCATGCATAACTAATCTTTTTACAGCATGGAATGTAATAGAACAGAAACAACAGAAGAAACAGTCATGTAATCCAGTTTTGAATTTTTGACTTATTGAGAAGTTTAGGATTAGCTGAAAAAAAAACTCTATTAATTTTAAGGGGGGAAAAAAAATCAAACCTGTTAATAAATGCAAGGTTATTGAATCAGAATAGCAAATGGACCAATTAAAAATGGTATCTTAGTTATAGTGAAACATACCCAGTTTGGTACATACAAGTAAGAAGAAATTTCTACATTTTAAAAAGTGAAAAAATCTTTTGGGCAGTTAATATGTCATCTTTCCTTTGAAAGTATTTGGTTTGAAGGTATTCTTTTGGGGTAGCTTCCATCTCATGCAAGAGACAATAGTATCACATTCTGAAATGTAAATACTTAGTACAAAGTAAATGAAGTTAGTTTCTTTTACATTACTTTTTCCCCATATTTATACTCTGAAGTAAAATGTCAGATTACTTGTCCTGGATTGCATGAACACCCTCAGAAACCCACTATAGTCTGCTTAGTTCAGAGCTGTTAACTTGAGAAGGTGGTAGAACTGAGAACAGTTCCAAAACTGTGGTTTGTGTGCTCAGACTTATACAGAAGTAAGCCTAAATGCCTTTAAAATATTTAAGTATCACTGGACCTGCTTTCTAGAGGTTGACATGCAATTAGTTACTTCATCATATGCTATTAATGAAGTATAGCAACTGTTTCTGGATTTGTCAATACATGATAAAAAGAGGCAAAAAAAGAATGCTGTCTTTGTTATATTACATTTAAATATACTGTAAATTAATTACATGTTCATTTGTATATAAATGTAATGACTTGAAGTTGTATAATATCTGTTTTGCCAGTAGTCAAACCCAAAGATTTTTGACTCACAGAATGGTTGAGGTTCAAAGGTACCTCTAGAGAACACTTGGTCCAAGCACACTGCTGGAACAAGGACACCGAGATCCAGTTGTTCGCATATCCAGATGGCTTTGGAATATCTCCAAGGAGAGACATTTCACAACCTCTCTGTGCAACCTGTGACAATGCTCAGTTACCACAGAGATCCCACAGAGATCCCCCCCCTTATCTACTGTCAGTACTTCCTTAAGGCAGCCCAGGATAGTATTCACTCTCTTTGCTGCAAGGATGCACTTTCTTATTTTCCTTTGAATCAGGAATCAAGGAAAAAAACCAGTAAATCTTGTCAGTTGGTATAAGAACAACTTAAGTTTAGTATAATAAATATTGCACTTATTATATTAATTAATATTAAGATAATATACAATTAATATAATAAATTCAATATGATTTCTGATTGAAGCAAAAATAATATTAATAATACTAATTATAAAAACACCAATATTAAACTTAGTAATGAAAAGGGAAGAGAGAGAAGAATAAAACCCAAGAAAAAACAAGTGACACATAATAAAATTGTTCACCACTTGTTGACCAATGCCCAGCTTGCCTTCAGTGATCAGTGACTCCTGCCCTACTCCCCCAGTTTATATACTGAGCACAACATTCTGTGGTGTGGAATACACCTTTGACCAGTTCAGGTGAGTTGTCCTGTCCATGTTCTCCCTCCAGATTCCTCTGCACCTGCTCCATGGCAGGGCATGGGAAACTGCAAAGTCCTTGACTTAGGGTAAAAGCAGCTTAGCAACAAACAAAACACCAGTATGTCATCAACATCATTTTCACCCTAAATCCAAAACACAGCACTGTACCAGCTACGAGGAAGAAAATTCTTCCAAAATTAACTCTAAAATAAGGACACAAGATAAAAATCATAGAACCACAGAAAAAGAAAATAGGGATGAGTTGGAAGGGACCCACAAGAATCATCAAGTCTAACTCCTGGTCCTGCACAGCATCATACCCAAGAGTCACACCATGTGCCTAAGAGTACTGTCCAAATGCTTCTTGAGCTCTGTCAGGCTTGGTGCTGTGACCACTTCCCTGGGGATTCCATTCCAGCCATCAGCCACCCTCTGGTGATCAGCCAACCTTTTTCTAAAATCCAAGCTAAACCAACCCTAACACACCTTCAGTCCATTTCCTTAGGTCCTGTCACTGGTCACCACAGAGAATAGATCAGTGCCTGCCGCTCCTCTTACTCTGACAAGGAAGTTGTAGACTGCAATGAGGTCTGTCCCCAGTCTACTCCAGGCTGAACAGAAAAAGTGTCCCCAGATGCTCCTCACACACCTTCCCCTCAAGGCCGTGTATCAATGTTGATCACCAGAAGAAAAATCTGCTTCAGTAAGGAGGACAAAATAGCATCTCCACTTTCCATCAAAGATCTGTTGTTTGTTATGGAAAAAACATGAATGGTAAATGCATGTTCATCAGAGTGAGAACTTTGAATTTTCATTATCCTCACAAAGTACATCCTAATTCATAGTTCCCTCAAACACCAGTACACCTCTGCCCAAAACCCCTGGCTGGATCATGGGTCCTCTTAACTACTGCACAAGTTCCCTACGTGCCAGCTAGTCCAGCTTGGTGCTCTTTGGAAGCAAACAGCACTGACAAGCTTGCCACACATGTCCATTACATTTGCAAGTCCTCCTGTCACACCAGCATGAAACCTTGCCTTTCTGAAAACCCCATGACAGACCCAGGCCCTCCGTTACTTGCTGGTTGTTCCAGCAACTTGTTGGTTGTTTGCTTGCTGCAAAAGAAACATGCACACCCAATGCACACCAGGTGTGGGGAAGGTACAGACATTTTCCCCTACCAGTCAGCACCAGGCCTATGGGCTTTTACCCATAGTCCTACCTATTCCTGCTGCAGTAACTGAGCACCTCACTAGCCCCACTCATCCTGGTCCCTCTCAGTAGCTTAACCTGAGATCTCCACTCATTCCTGTAGTTGACAGTACAGTCCAGGGGCACCTAGAGTGTTAATGGATCTCTGTTAATATACTTTCTGTTACAACACATATTAGTACTCTGTAGTTAGTGCATTTATCACCAGCAATCCTGAACCAGCTTCCTTGCTTTTTCAATAAACTGTGTTATGCTTTACTCTGGATGTGTAAATCCTTATTGAACTCAGGCAAACCTATAGTATTGGCTTGGCAACTCACACTATTCATCATCACTATTCAATCTGGGATTGTGCAAGTACCTATTGAATGCCACCAGATCTATAGTGTTGAAACTGCATTATTTGTGAATCTATTCTCATGAAATTTCCTATTGAACATGACCAGACTTATATTGGTGAATTGGCTATACTTGGTATTAAGTACAGCCATAGCTTGTCTCTTTCATCTCCTCAGACTAGCTGGAATGCAACAGGGTTTATCTTCTGCCAGCTTTCTATACTCTTAATGCAACAATGACATGCCCAGGGGGAAGCTTTGGCATCTCCAACTACAGATGTTGAGAAACACTTTGTTCCAGTTGCTCGCACCACAGGCCTGGGGTCACATTTCCTGTCTAACTCCTGTTGGTGTTCCATATCCACTCACGCTGGTCTCCCACGTGGCTAGCACTTAGTCCTAAAAGCACTCCCACACACACCAAGTAGAGAATGAGATTATACAGAGAGCTAAGAAAAGATGTAATAAGACGACAGGAATGACTGCAGTGATTATGTGGAAGGCTAAAAGACAAACTTACTGGCTAGAGAGTGACTGGCATATTTTATACCCCTTGTTGCCTTTTCCCTAATTGGGTTCTTCCCCAGTCCCATTAATATATACATGCACTTTCAAGTTTTGCACAGGCTCACTGCTTCCCCCATCAAATATCCTCATGTTTCTTTTCTTCCCTCCTTCCATTCTTATCAATTGCAAAATCACCTTTGTCCTCTCCATGTCTGTGTCTGCAGTTTCTTTACAGATCAACAGTTACTGGGTAGAGACTTTTGGCCTTTCACATCGTCTGCATTATCCCTTGTCTTTCAGCTTTCTATTTCTCTGTGGTTTTGTTTCTCCCTTTACTTATTATCCTCTTTGCATTGAAAGGTCCTTTATTGGATAGCCTCAGTGAAGCAGACAGTCTCACTGTCCACATACCCTTATGAATAACAGCCTATGACATTACCAGCTCCCTCAGCACCAGTGTGTGGCCAAAAGCAGGTTTCCTGGGCCTGTGCACATCCAGTCTGTCAAAATGTACCTTAGCCTAATCCTTCTCCACTGAGAAGCAATGTTTTCATTATTTCAGAATTTTCTACAGCAAAGAAGAATTTCATCAGTGAAGACCAAAGTAAAGAAGGCATTGAATACTTTGGTACTTCCTTCCATCTTTGACACCACATCCCTCATCCCATTCAGCAGCAGGCCCATATTTTCCCTGGTCTTCCTTTTCCTACTGATATACTTGCAAAAGCTCTTGTTGCCTTTCATGCTCCTTGCCAGATTCACCTTCACATGGGTTTTGGCTTTTCTAAGCCCCACCTTGTACACACAATCTGTCTATACCTCTCCCAAGTCACTTGGCCCTGCTTCTGCCTTTTTCATATTTCTTCTTTTTCCAAGTTTTGATATGCTCATCACTGCCATGCTGAGCATCCCAAACTACAAGGAAGGAATCTGTGTGTTGAAGCCAGCTCAAGTCCTTTGCTCTTTTCAGAGTTGATTTTGATTTTGCTGTTTTGATATTTTGTGTTGGGCTGAGCTCTGCATGCATTTTCCCCATGCTGGTATATCCAGCTCAGAAAGACAATCAAACATTTTCAGTTAACTCAGGGAAGGCCATTTAAACAAACAGCAAATCCACACTTCTGACAGAACAGGCTATCTGAAATAAAGGCCACCTTCTAGTCTCTTTTGTGTTGGGATGAATTCAATTTTCCTTGAAATTGTCAGTCACTCCCTACTACTTCCCTGAGCTTCATGAGTATACGCCTTTGTCCACTGTATCTTCTTGATTGCTTGTGTTCACTTGACAAATCTTCATCATTAGTAAGGCTTCTGAAAGAAGGAAGGTTTTTCCTCCTCAAGTGTTTTCACAGCCTTTCATAAAGAAGGTTAAATTTTTTTTGAGAACTTGAGAAATACTGCCTTGAAGAGAAGAGGACACATGACACACAATACACTTGTTCCAAGTAGCCTGCTGAGTCTAAGATGTTTTTCCCATGAAGAGAGTAAACGAGTAAACTTTTTTGGTTTTTTTAGCAATTTTCTTTTTTTTTTTTTTTTTTTGTGAAATAAATTATATTTTAGCCATGCTTGCCTGTGCTGTGAAAGCAGTTCTGTCAGGTGGTAAAGGATGATGCATGGAAGACACTTGGCAATACTACTTTGGTAGCTGTGAAGTCTGCCTATTAAAGAATAAATGCTACATATAAAAATTAAGGGAATAACTTTCTTATACTTTTTTTAAGTGAAAACCAACCTGATGGAAAGTCTCTTATTTCTTTTCCCATCATGTCCTGACACGTAATTATAATGAACTTGGCACCACTGATGAACAATATAAAGAAAAAACAAGGTCAAAAACATGGAGCAAAGCCAGACAAAACTAAATCAAACTAAACAAAAAAAACTAAACAAACCTTCAAATATTCAATTTCAACACCAGTTGCTATAGGACAATATTTGGAACTCTTTTGCTATGATGATTAGTCAGATATTGAAATATATTTCTGTATTGAAACAGAAAAATGAATTTATATATTTTTCTTTATCTTATTTTCCTTTATATCTTTTAAGGATAGGGCCTACACAGTGTTTTACATTTTTACAGAAAAGAATTTACATTATTACAAAACTTGATATATATTCATGGATAAGAGACAAACCCATGCCACCGAGATTTAATCTTTCTCTGATTTAATCTTGTGCTAGTCTAATTTCAAATAGCAGCATTTCTATATAGCCTGAAGTCTTACAAGGATTGATAAAAATGTCTCACTGACAAAGGATTACAATAGAAATACTTCATGTGATGAAGATTGAACTAAAGGTTCTGTATGTGTTAGGGATGATAATAATAGGGCTGTCACAATAGAGATGTACAAGGAAGAAAAAAAACAGAGCAACAAACAGGCAGTCTTTTCTTAAAATGCAAGCAGTGGATCATTACAAACGCTGATAAGTGCATGAATATACATGAACTTCTGTCTTTGATATTAAATAACAAAATACTACCTTTACAATGCTCAAAGGAACTTATTATGCACAAAGGAGAACAATTAATAGTTGTGGGTCAAAACAGATCCAAGAATTTGCTAGATTGCTCTTTGATAACTTTGCAAATAGTGCCATTTATGTGGAAGAAATATCTTACAACACATGTGGCGCCAATTACATGCAGTATTTATTTTTCCCTTACCACATATCATGAGATGAGAATAATCAAGGTAGACGGAAAAGCAGCAAGACAAAGATCACAGGTAGAACTCACTTAGAAGTTTAACTTGCATCCAAAAGAAAGGGTTATCTCACAGTTGCCAGGGTACTGGGGACAACATACATCACATTCCCTGATGAATCTCAGCTAGGGCACCTCCCCTGCGGAAGGCCAGGACCCTATTTTGTCTCTGCAGAACCACAGTCTGGCCCCAGTGATGATGTGATGGCACTAGTACCTGTCCCTTGTGAGGAGTTCATTTCTGGATGAGCCTGTCAAGGACAGCTCCCCCCTTGATAAAAGAACCAACACAGCTAGTAACCGGTTGAAGCTCTGCTCAACTTGTTGAGCAGTGGAGGAAAAGGCCCTTACCTCCACAGCATGAATGATCTTGGAGGTTGTCCTTGTAGAGTGTTTAAAATCTGCCTCAAGAAATTAATGGAAATCCAATGGATTTAAGTAATTTTAAAAATGTTGTCTATTAATATTAAAGTTCTCACTTGTATATGTATGCAAAGTAGGGAGAACAAACCGGGGCCTTACAAGTTTACAGCAGAGAATGTTGCTAAGATGTAGCTCTCGATACACAGCAGTATGTTTGGGTATATTTTTTCCCCTTATATAGCATGTTTATAAATCTGGCAATGCCCTATACTCAAAGTCACAATTTTGTATTCTGAGATTGTTTGCTTTCCTGTCCTCCATGTTTATCCTCTTTAGAGCAAAAGATGGAGAACTTTTTCTGCTCTTAGTACCTGGATAATAAGTCATCAGATCTGAAATTTCAAATTAACCAAACAAGTTATTTTAGACAGAACTCATAGTTTCTGTCTAAATGAATTACCTGAGCTAGCTGCTCTTGGAATTCTAATCCACTGGGGTACAGGATATGGCATTTTTCCTGCTGCTTTTCACTTTAAGGGCAGGGTAGTGTTTTGCATGAACATGTTTTGTAGTTATATGTCATGACTACAAAGTATTTACTGATATTTATGGAACGAAAGATATTATTTTTAGTCCTTATAACACACACAAGAAAGAAACATTACCATGTTGTGAGTCTCAGCTTATTTTCTCTAAAGGAGGAAAGAAGTGGAAAACCATGTAGGATAGGAGAGCAAACTATTTCAAAACATAAAGTTCTGACTTTGAGTATAGTGTACCATCAGATTAACAAACATGCAATGAGCATCATAGAAGTCTGCATTTTTTACGTTCATCTATTTTTACCAAGTCCTAATACAGCAGGACAAATAGTTTTTAAGCAACCACAGGACACTGTCAATGAGTTGTTTTAGAACTTGAAGTTAAGCTGTTTAGTTTCAAAATATAAAAACAAACAAGCAACAACAAAAAACCCCCAGAAAAACCCAAAACCCCAACAAACAAACAAAAAACACACAAAAAACCCCACCAACCCCAACACCAAAACAATCCCCACAGCTAAATACTGGCAAACTGATCAAGAAGACAGTTTTGTTAAAATCAGAGCCCACAGGACAGAGGATAAATATAGTTATATTAATAGTGAGCTGTTCTGCAGATAAGTAATCTATCAATTATCACTAATACTGCTGTAGAATAGACTCAGCTGTGAAGAACATTAATCAGATCAGGTGATTGCAAATTCCTTTCTGCTGTGCATGCTATGATCTCACAGCCATTTCTATTTTGCCCTGATGAATAAGACAATCAAGGCTGCACTTGAATTTGATGCGGTGGAATCCTTCAAAGTTTACGTAAAGAATAAAACAATCTTTCCTTAGGAGAATAATTAAGCCTAATAACCATTTTTTAATAGCTACCAATGCCACCAAGGAAGGAACAAAACCAGAAATGTTTAAATAGTGTTAGGTATTTAAATAATTTTACTGGATCAGGGATTTGTCCATTCTAGCTAATGTATTATCTTTCAAGAGACATTTCATAACAGATGCTCTACAGGGAGTGAGAAAAAAACTCTGCAGTAGGCAAGTATAGTATGAGGCTTGGATAGATTTTTGTTTGAAAGTCTTGCTTTATTAAATTAAAACAACTTTTTTTTTTTATTAAAATCCTATCTTAATATAACATCCTTTTTGGATAAGCTCAGTTTTATCTTATAAAATATAAATCTGAGTCCAGACTTTGCTGATTAATATTTTAAAAAAAAATTACACAACACAGTATTGTTTAGAAGACTGTCATGGCCAAGAAGTTCACTATTTATTTATTTATCCCCCTACCTTTTAGAATGAAACTTTGCCTGCTAGCAATCACAGATCCTTGAGTACTGATAAAATCATAAGGAAAAAGTAGAGCAAATCTTATTTTCTTACCCATACTTAAAAAATGAAACTCTGTAAATAATGTCTCTCAGCCAATTCTAGCCAATTCTAGCAACACTATGAACTAAAGAGCCCTTTTCAACTTTTAATGAAAACCAACAATATCTGGGATAGTTAGGGAAAAGCTTATAATACTTGAGACATCTCATGTTTGCTTTCTGTTAACTTTGAAATCTCTCAAGTTAGACGGTGCTGAATTTTTAATAAGCATTGCTATAGCATGGTGTCATATTATATTTTTTTACCCATCTGATCACAACCAGATACTTTTCTTCTGTATTACTGTTAGTATATGAAAAATTTCTTTTTTTTTTTTTTTTTTCCCATTTTTTGCCTTTATTTTACTATTGTTGTTTGGGTTTTTCTTTAATTATTATTGATGAGACATTTTTACTCTTATTCATATGTTTGCCTTCCTGAGCTCAGTAGAAACAATGGTATGTATGACACATATGCATAAAGCACAAATTTACCCCAGACCACCAGTTAAATGCTGCAGAACCAGGGAAAATGGTAAATGGTCAAAAGAGATCATAGCTGTTAAATAACTGTTAAAGCTTTTCTGTTTTCCTCTTGAAGTTTCTGTGGGATTTTAATCAAAAATTACCACTTAATGTTGTCCTCCTCGAATTTTCCCAGAAACAAACAAACAAAAAAGCAAACAAAAAAAATTAAATCTGTATTCCTGGAATTTTCATCAGGCTTATTTCTCACATTTCACCTGCTGAATTAAAACAGAATAAATAACATCTAGTTTCAGGGTTGTTTTCTCTAACAGTTAGTTTCGTTCTTTTATATTTTTCTCCTTCCTTAATTAGTTTTTTTTACAACATTTGTACTAAGAAAACGGAATATGCAATAAAAAAAAATGTGCAAAGACATCTTCCCCATTTTTTGATGACACTCATTTTAACTGCAGCAGCAAGAAAGTTTCTAAAATTATGTAATATATAAGCAATAAAGTAGTAAAGATACTGCTTTGCTGCTAACATAAGAAAAATAAAGATATACACCGATTACTACTAGTATCTGTGGAAGATTAATGAGCATAATTTTCATACTAAAAATACATACAAGATCAAATTATTTTCAGAATCTTTGACATAATTTTGTATATTGGGAACCAGCAGAAAAAAATAAAAAGCATTTTTAGGTTTGGTTTATTTATACACTTTTTGCATACTTTTTAGTAAAGAGATACTGATTTACAGACAAATTTGATACTAGGCTCCTTTTTTCTCCTTGTTCTTTGAAGAGTTGATTCCAGTTGTGCTTGCCTCGGGTTAGAATGAACTTGACATTGTTTCTGTTAATGTTTTACTTTTATGCTTCTTCTACTCAGGAGATGTATTAGAAATAGGATTTATTCACAGGAAAGAAAGGGAATCTGGTTACCTCACTCCTTGTTTTCATAAGCATCCTTAATAATCTTCCAGAGAATACTTTTTCCCAGTAGGCCATGTTTCAGGATTGCTTTGATATGTTGTCAGTAACTTTATGTTTTGATTCTCTTATGTTATGAGAAGGAATCTTCTGAGCATACTCACAGTCTTCTTTGATACTGCCCTAAGGAACTAGAGGATTTTAAAGCAGCTCAGTGATCAGGAAAAAGAAGTAAAAGGGGGATGGGGGAGAAGGGAAATTCAGCAGCAATGCTGTTTGTATAGAAATGAGTGGGGGATATAGGTAGAAAAATGATAATGGCAGAGTAGTTCCAACACTGGTGAAATTAAAATCCAGGGAAGCACAGAGATTTCTAGTTTACCTTGAACATCATTAAGGGAATATCATGTTAGTAAGGAGAAGAAAATAGAAATAAAAGATTTTAAAAACTTTTAGAAAATTAATGGTCAAATGTCCACAGATTGTTCCAAGATTGAAAAAAGACACCAGAGAGCACTGCAAAGTCTTAGCATAAATATAACCAAAAGAAAGAATGAAGAAGAAGGAAGTTATATTTTCTTCTCAACTGATATAACAGCTTGTCTGTTGAGAAGAGTTAGTGCGAAACAGACTGTTTCTTTTTCTTTAAGCAAGTATCTTAAAATAATTAGAATAGTTATTCAGAGTAATTGAATAGTGAAAGGTTATTTAGAATGATAAAGCAATTTTGAAAATGAGACATCTAGTGAAAAACCAAGTGAAAGGATTAAAATATCTATTTTAAAATATCTGGGAACATGTCTGTAAAATAATTCTAATTAATGAATATGTAAATCTGAGACAAGAATTAACATACTTTGCATAGGAGTCAATTCTCCCAACCCTTCTGGAGTTGAGCAAGAACAGATGCTGGTTAGCATCTCCCCATAAATGTAACTGTGTTGTATATATATATAATTAAGAATATACTTATATACGGGTTGGGTTTTTTTTCAGGTCTAATCATTAGAAAGGCCAATTTTTTTGAAAAGGTCAATTCAGTTCTATCAGTGGTACTAACAGGGACAATATTTGGCTTCTAATAACCTACCACTGAGCAACCAAAGGTTTGGCTCAGAGAAAGCACATGAAATTGCATATCTGACCTCCAGCCTTCTGTCTACAATAGTGGAATTCTTTCAAAAATATCTCCCTAAAAGAAATATGAAATCTTATTTAAGAGAAAGTGACAGACATTTTTCATATATATAAAAGGGGAGAAAACTCAAAATATAAATACTGAGCAAAGATGACTTGAGTGAATTTCCTGCTGGTGGGCAAATACAATTAATGCAACATTATGAACTGTAACTGATTCTGTAGTGGAACACCTATCATCAAAAAACAAAAGTTCTTCTATTATCATGCCTAAGAAAGAGGACATGATATATATTGCATTAATAAAAAGGATGAGAAAATTTATTCCCAAAGGATTCTCATTAAAAAGTGCAGTATACATGTATGCTAAAGTATGTATTGTGTGCAAAGTGTTTGATGAGAGAAAGATAATGTACATTAACAAAAAAATTTAGTCTTCATATGAAAACTTCTGAGGGAAAATCTTTTGATTATGATATAATAAGAGACCAGTGAAAATATAATTATTGTATCACATACCAGTGAGAGATTATGTCTTCCCCCACTTAATGATGAATTAATAATTGAAGAGAAATGGTCTTTTAGGAAGTGCTGATGGTTACAAAGAAAAAACATATACATTCTTTTCCACATTAAAAAGAGAAAAAAAAAAAAAAGAATTGACATTAACATGTTACATATCCTGAAGGGTAATGAAGTGTGTGAGTCTCGAAGAGATAGCAAAAATACCACACTGGTAAAGCACAGTGATGATAATTCTCAGAAAAAGTTTTATTTAGTAACAGCAAGCAAAGTCATTCTTGTCTTGTAATGCATTAAGAGATCCCTGAGGCTAGTTTAACGTTCAGCTACACCACACAGCAAACATACATGAGCTGGAAGGGTACAGAACCTGAGGCCCTTCTGCTTTTGCATCACAGTTTTCTGCCCATCCCAGCTCCCTTCTATTTTCTATATAGAAAAATAGCTGACTGGAATGATCATGTTCATGAGCATACGTTTCCATGTCTACTGCATCATTGTTGCACAGGAATTTAACCATGAAATATAAAATATTAGCCATGGAATTTGAAACTGTTTGTATTTTGAAGAACTTTGGTTGATATTGTGATATAAATTATTATTCTTTTAAGAATCAATATCTTGAAAGCTTGATTAATTGAAGACTACAATTTCCCTTGTTTTGTTTTCCAAAATATTCCATGTTTTAAAGAATAACACAAAATAGTATTTAATTTCCACTAGAGATTTTACTTAAAATAAGGTGTGGTACCAAAGAAAATTTAAAATACACAGTCTGTTTTACCTAAAACATATTTTTTCTTATATTTTTGGAAAAAAACAAATTCAGTAATGATAAGCCCCAGCTCACTTGGTGAGTTTAAGGGGAAGATAATTAGATTGACTCTGTCAGTACATGAAAGAAACAGCAAAATTCTCAGTTTGTTGACTAGCACTCTTTTTCTTGTAAACTTCAGAACACTAACATAGAATAAGGTACTTGGCAAATCTTAAACCAGTAACCAGAAATACTAAGGCACTTACCAAACTTTATCTTAGCATACGTAAACTTATCCAACTTTAAGTTTTCCAGCCACAACAAGGCACTTACTAAGGCATTGACTGAAATATTTTAGTCTGGTTTACAAGATATTTCAAGAAGAGGAAGTTGGCAAAAGAAAGAGAGACAGGGAAAGATGTATGTATAGTCACTGCCTCAGATCCAGCATGGTCTCAGCTGCTTTTAAATCCAAGGCAGTGGAGTGCACTGTCCAACACTTGTATCACTGTCTTTTTATCTGCTGTGGTGTCTTCAGCCCCCCTCAGGTTTGTGCCTGCAATGTAATATTCCCCCCAGGACCCATGTGGTTGGCTGGCACTGTAATGTGGCTTTCAGTGAGTTATATCCTTGGCAGCTGTTCTGGGACCAGAACAGAGGCTCCATGAGGCAGGATGTGGAGCAGTGCACTGTCCTACCTGTGCAAAAATCGTCCTGCATTACCCCTCTGGCCAAGCTTTCCACCTGGTTGTTCTGAACTGGTCAGCCATTCTTACAGTCTCCTACAAGCAACTATTTCATAATAGTTCCGGGCTTATTTTGACACAGACGTATTTGCAACAGAAATGTTCATTAATAATAATTAACTCTTAGAAATACTGAAAAATAAAAATTTAGCAATCCACAAAAAAAATTCCCATCTCTTTATCACTGGTAAAGCACACTCAAGAAATCTATCAAGCCTGTATCATCTAAGGACCTTCTATAGTGAAGAAGAATTTTCCAAATACAGGTAATTGTAAATGAAACAAGATGCAAGAGAGATGGCAAAGTGCAGCCTTCTTATAGTGGATTCTCTACTCATTTGTTTGGTTTTTAACATTTGTTTCCTCTGACTGATTTTTAATTGAAAACAGATCCTTCCCTGCCAATAAGGTATGAGCAAAGACTTTGACTTCACATTCTGTCTTCAAAGGAAAGGTTCAACATCACATTCTTCATCAATATGGTTTTCCACCATTCAGTCAATGCCAGCTTATTCAAGATACATTTGTAAATATTAATGTAAACAGAATCTTATTCCACAGATTTTCTACAGAAGCAGAGACATTAGAATAACATTAACTTCTAACTCAAATATACAAACACGAAGATAAATTTAATTTCACAGAAGATCCACTTACATAATCCCTGACAATAAAAGAATCATCAGCTGGATTTTACCTTTTCATGTGGAATGAAAAATAACTCTTTGGAGAGGGGGGTGTTATAATTTATTTATTTATTATTTTAAATTTTCTGTTGCATACCTCTTCCACAGACTGAAGTATCTTCCTTGTGACTTGTAATTAACCAGACTTCTTTCAGATCATAACATGTGGCTGACATGACAACTGACATCTGTAGAGATATATTTCCTAAACCGTTTGAAGCAAAATTACTTAGGCTAGTCCTATGCCTTTGGGATTTGGTTTAGCTGACCTCTAGGTATTTCAATGATTGCATAGGATGTTTCACCATAACAAGCCTTTCAAGATGAAAGAGCAACTGTTCTGTTTGTCATTTTAATCCCACAGTATGAATTAAAAGATTACTTCCATATAAGTTATTTCATACCAAACTGTTGTAATAACATGGACCAATGAGTCATTTTGAGGACTAGTAAAATATTATGAAATCATTCATATGAATCATTAAATCATGTGTATTATAGGTCTTTAACTCTTTTATCCTTCAGTGATAAAACTTGAGTTACCTATCATTAAACTTGTAAAGAGAAAGCACAAGTTTAATTTTTTTCTTCTTAAGGAGTGTCTAATCCGAGGACACTTACATGTGGAAAGACTGGGGCAAGATTTCTAGTTCATTTAAGATCTAAAATATTTTATCTGTGTTACAAAATTGGACATTCAATAATGACTAGGTGGCTGTTCAGATGACTAGTTTAAACTTAACTGTGTGAATATATAAGTCAAAAAAACAGGATCAATGTGCCCATAAGTTTGATATGTACCCTGTTAAATACACTACATGCAAACAGCTGGGATTGAACACTAAGAAAGAAAATACATTAGGAGAAAGAGAAATAACTAGGAGAACTTATTTCCTGGAGAAGGGAGAGGCTATTCTTCAAACATTATATATTCTACAGATGTACAGGTAGGATTTGGTCTGAATTTTATTCAATGCCTGTTTTGCACAGAATGGAATTCTTGTTGTACAGTAGCAGCTGGAGAACCACCTGAACATAAGCTCACATCCAAGTCCAGAGAAATCCTTGACAACTTTTTCATCATTTGTCACATTCAACACAGGAAATGAGGTGTTCCTCATTCTTACCTCCTATAATCTAGAAATGAGTGTGAAAAATGGAATTGTAGAGTATTCTTAAAGCTTTACTGAAACCTCGCATAGTCTTGTATATTTGTATGTAAACGCTGAGATAAGGTTTGCTTTTTTTTTCTTTATTACTAATTAACTAAAAATAAATGACAAAGCAAACTGCTTTAAAAACCTTCACATACCATTGTATAACTATCTACCAGACATGTATTATTTGAAAAAAAAAATTACTAACTACTATTATTAAAAAAATACTTAGAATATATTAGAGAGATGACTCCAAATAAGGCCTCAACCATAGCCAAGTCCTAGCTTTAGCTAGTATGCCAAAAAACGCAAGGGTTTTCTGCAATAAAATTGTACTCAAGTCATTTTAACTCACCAATTTTGGACCTATAATAACTAGAACTCCTTTTAGAATTAACTTGTAAATCTTATCTGAGAATAGTTTTCCAAACCTCACTCTAAATTGAGGCCTACCAGTTACTACAAACTCTGAGTGACAGTGCAGTATTTAAGGATTTTATGATGCATTACTTTAAATCATCATTTTGTTTCTCATGTACTACTAATTGCATATGTTATCTAATTTATTTTTACTTGGTGTGAATTTATTGTTCTGCTACATGTTGTTTTAACTGCCATCTTACAATTTGCTTTGCTAGATTATTCAAGTATTTGTTCTATTCACTTTCCAAATCATAAACTCTTGCAAGCATAATTGAGTTTTAGAGAAAATCCCATGTTGAATGAAGTGCTTTTAAATACTATAACAATATTTACTGATTGTTCAAGAAAAACACACATATCAGTATAATAGTATGCCAGAACCAAACAACTAAAACATAGGAATCAAACATTCAAACAATACAAATTTATCCTCAAATCATTAAATTAGCAACTGTAATTATAGCATTTTAGCTCTTTCAAAAACCATTCAAATTAATTACAGAATCATCTTATGTTACTAGTATTGTTAAAAAATAGAAGTATCAGTTTTAAAAAATATTATAAATAATATCCTATAACATTAGCTTTCATATCTTTACATAATTTTACGATACAGATCTAACCAGTATTTTGTCTCCCATATTAAAATACATTCTTCACTTACAAGATTTATAGCAGAAGAAAATAAAAGAGCAGACAAACTGACAGTAGTTATTTCAAACACTTTGCCAAACATTTTTAAACAAATAAAACTGAGTCACACCTTTTTCAATCAAAATGTACAAGCACGTTTCACATCTCAAAAAGTCAAGCAAAAGCCATTATTAGTGCTTACCCTGATTATCAATTTGTACAACCTCCTACTTCTGCAAGAGCTATCAACCCACAAGGGCTGGAAAGCCTGCAATTATAGCAAACAAATATCACCAAATACCCATCTTTTAAGAAATTAAAAAATATTCATGTGTCCATAGACACTTTTTCAGGTACAATTTTTGCTTCTATCCACACAGGATAAACAACCAATCATGCTTGTCAACATTTTCTACATGTTTTTGCTTCATTAGCAAAATAAAAACAGACAATGACCCTCCATGCACATCTCAAAAATTAACCACATTTTTAGTAAATTATGATATTCGTCACAATTTAGAATTCCCTATTCTCCCACAAGTCAAGCAATTATTAAAAGGACACATCACACTCTAAAATACTTATTAAACCAACAAAAAGAGAAAATGGTCCAAAGGCACACCTTAACAGATGAAGCTGAGTAAAGCTTTATATGTTTTTAATTTTTTTAATAAATCATTTACAGAACCCAGTCCACCAATTTTTAAGCATTTTTTAAATAACACACAAGCAAAACTGAAACAAAATCTTCCAGTTTTTATTAGAATCCCTGAAACAGGACAAATTGAAAGCCTGTTTTGTTGAATAACCTGGAGCAAAGAGTTTGTGTTTCCACAGGTGCAAGACCTAAACAAATTCCAGGTAAGAACAAGAGGCTGTATTACACACAAGAGCGCACAGATAATTCCACAAGGATGTGAGCCACACAGAGAGACTACGGTTCATGCCCGATATCCCCTGCCCAACCTGAAAAAATTGCAAACGTTGGGTTTTATCTCAATGTTAAAACTGTAAAAATCATTAGTATCATAGAGCTCTTTTAGCAAAAGTGGTGTTTAAAAAAATCCCAAGGTATCCAAATTTTCAAAATTGAGTTCAAGCAAGACAATTTAGTGCCTTATGGTTGGCCAGTCACCAAACAAATTTGGGAAAACTCAAAAGCTGAAAGTACCAAAAGATTTACTTAGAAATTAAAATACTTAGAAAAGCCTTTTGTCAAGAGTTACTGAACAAAAACATGGAGTTAGTTCAAACAATATATTAGTGCCTATTAGTTTTATTTGCTTACTTTTGCAGTGCAAAAAAACTCTAAAATATTTAGCAAATCAAATTAAAATAAATGATGGATCATGGTTAGAAAATTTGTTTGAAAGGTAGAATGTTACATCTTGACTAAAAGAACTTTGCAAAATAAGTTTATATGTATTGGTATATGTGTATATGTATAAATGTATATATATGTATATACATTGTTATATGATTGTTATAATAGCAATATTAGTAATAGTGCTTTGTGTACTTCACTGTGTGAAACAAATAATAAAAAAGACCATCAAAATTTTTTTTACTGTTCTAGAAAGAGAGGGAAATGGACAAATGGCATTTTAGAGGATTCTCTTGCATAGTCTTGTACATCCGTATGCAAACTCTGCTGACTTAGCTAGGGCATGGAATAGAGAAGACATTGTTGAGAGAGACTGAACTGGAAACAAGTCTGAAACGATGGCCTTGCAAACAGGCCAGGTATTTTGGAGAATCAGAACTATGAAAGAAGCATTGTAGCAAGACCACGTGGGGTGAAATAGTAAGTGATTTGTGTCAGAAGTATTAGCAACATTATGCAGCAAATCTAATAGGCAAGAAAACATTTATAAGGTGTTGTAACCAAGAAATAAGTTAGCTTCTGATATGATAGCATTAAATATAGCATCTTAGATATCTCAGCCTTCTATAGACTGATAATAGAATAAAATCTTTTAAAGCACCTCTCCATTGCCCCGTCTCTATAAAACTGAATTCTTCCAACAAATTAGGATTCTCTATTACTAGGTGGAAGAAACCTGGTGACTCATCTTCTGTCTTTGTTTTGGGAAAGTTAAAATGTAGAATACTATTTAAAAAGGAAAATAAATTTTGGATATATCTTAATATATTTCCAAGAGGTAATATAATACTTGATTTGTCTAGCTGATAGAAGAACACAAAAATATAGTCACGATTTTATTAAGAGATGTTGTGTTATGAAACATTTCTGACCTAAAGTAATGGTGTGAACATGTTTATGTAGTCAATTTGATTAGAGATTCTAATGACACTTCATATATTGAAAATTTTAGTTACTTTTTCAGCATTTTATTGAGGATTTCCTGTCTGTAAAATGTATCCTTTCACTGTATCTACACCTCTCTTGCACTTTTTCACATCCATTCTAGTAGTTTTTATTTTCTTGCAAATTATTATTCAGATATGATCTGCAGACAACTAACAGGTCTCCAAGAAAATCAGACATTCTGTCAAATAAACTGAAATTTCACAGCCAAAATGTTATTCTGCAGAAATTATTATACAGTTGTTGCCTTATGTTTAATATGTTTTTTTTTCAGCTAAAGTCAAAGATCACCAGATTAGATATTTGTATTTTCTTTATTTATCTAGAAAAAGGCAAAACGTTATCATGGTGCATTTCTTTACATTAACAATAGTTAGACAGATAGACAATTTTTACTGTTTTAAATAAAAATATTTTTAAAATGTTCTGTTGCAGCCTTTGTTTGCAGAAATTTAGTGTCTTATTTGATCTTTGTTATTACTAGTGCATATGGTCTACAGAAGGAACATGCAATAGAACTAAGTGTTCATACAAATCTTTAGCAAAATATTTACTTCAGCTCTCAGGAGACTTCACAAAGTACATCATTACTGTTTCTGGGAAAAGTCTGGAAAATGTTCAGTAAAAAGAAGGATCTTTAAAGTAGATACTGCCTTTCTCTCTCTTTTGTTGTTTTTTTTCCTCCCTCACCCCTCCCCTCACACCCAATCCCTCTTCTCTTCCTCCCACTCCCCCCGTCCCCCCTCCCAGTTTAAACATTCATCTGTGAGAGCCTTAATTGCTGCTCTTTTATCATGTAAAATGGACAGATGGATTAGACCTTTTCAAACCGAGAAAAGATCAGGGAAGTCAGGAAGGAATTGTAGTGAAGGGAAATTTCCTTTTATAGATGAGTAGAGTAGAGTCAAAATTACACAGAAACAAAACAACTGATGAAGTTATGATTTTCAGTTTTCTCATTCAACCCATATCTGTTATTCTGATACTATTACTGGTAATTGCACACAATGATTTATCTTATATTCCATTATACAATTAAAATTAAATTGTTTTCTTCATTGTACATTCACTGTTCTAAAGTTATTGACATTCATGAAGTCAATATTTTTATTGTGTCGATACATGCCTCTTCATGAGAATTTAATGCATATGATGAAACGATTATTTAGCTATTATTCAGTTCTTTTTAAAATAAGAAATTATTTCTAGTGAATTAAAACATTGAAATAAGTAGAAGCAATATCTCTACACACAGACTACTCAAGAATAGTGGAAACCATCTTTCTGACAGCCACAGTATCTATGCATTTGAAAAATATTTGTAGCTAGATATTCACCCACTTTGAGTTCAAGATGAGAACATATTATTGAGCTTATTCACATAGCAACATAGTCTAAAAAAGCAGGCATCTTGCTGATTAGTCCTGCTTCCTTCACAGCATGTTGAATAGCAGAGGAAGACTGCTGGGTTCTCCTTCCCATTAAAGAAAATTCCTACATTTCTTTATATCTATTACAGATTAGATTTTACACTGAACTAGCCAATTACTTTCTAAAAATGAACGCTAAAAATCTTTTCTCACTAGGCTTAAGTTATATAAGTTAGTGCAAGAGAAATATAAATAGTCCTTTTTTTTCCCCTGATATCTTTTGTTGTGCTTAGAAACTGAGCTGCAAAAATTTCAACTGTGGATCCTAATAATATTTTTAATCTCTTAATTTATTTGAAAGTTGGTGTTACATATATTTATGGGCATATAGGAAGTTATGGTTTATATATAGAAAAAACAAAACCTCAAGTCTTCTCAAGTAATCATTAAAGCATCCTTCAGAATTAGTGTAAGCTATGGGAGTAGTTTGAAATTTCTAGACAATTTGTCTGAAAAATTATTAAAATACTACTGAATAACTAACCACTAAAATTTAGTTTTGAGGTAAAGGAATTTACTTTTTTTCTAAAACTTATTTACTTTGATTATATATATGCCCATTTTTTCTTATATTTTATAACCCTTTTTTTTTGTTGTTTTTAAGACGGAGAGGAATATCAGTGAAATTGATTCAAGAGTCCTCTACTGCACACACAGACACATATGCACTCTGTTAATTATGTACTTTTATAACCTATAGAACACCCCAAAAATAGTACATCAGAGGTGGGATTCACCTCACCGAGCTCTACTATCCTACAGTATAGAATCCCCATCTGAGTTGGCAGTTTAGCCTTCCATTTAATTTGGCCTATTTTAGTTATCTATTTTAAGACAGTATGAACTAAGCCTGTTACCTTGAAGAACATATTAGAGGTACACAGGAAAGTAGACATTCAGCTGAGGCAAAACAACCAAAAATTAGGTAAGGAAAAATTAGGAGCAAGTGCACACATTACCTTCACAGAGCTAGGATGTTTGCCACACAGGCTGCCTTAGGAAATACCTTGTTTAGTTTTACATTAAAAAATGAATTAAACATGCCTTTCTCTGTCCCCTTAAATTTGCATTGTAATACATTCTTATGCAGGTTCTGTAACTCTGGTTAGGACAGCTGAGTTTTCAGTCTGTAATTTGCACAGGTTTGTTTTTCAGATTTTTTTCTTTTTAAATACACATACTGGAAACAAAGTTACAATCAATGTAGTCCACAGTAACTGGGGAATCCAGGAATTCTTGTGTCCCAGAGAAGACTCTTCAAGGAGCCTTTTTGTCCTGAATTTTTCATCTCAGGAAGATGTTAGATATCTCTGCTTTCCTTATGTGCACTCAACCCTGCTTCTAGCTCCAACCTTTTAGTCTGTCTTTGATTCATTGCAAAAACCAAAAAATGTTTAATGTCATCTTCATTGTATTTGAAGATGTAATATAAACCTCAGTAATCAACCCTAGGTGCCACGTCTGACACCTAACACAACAGAAGAATGTATATGCTTATTGTATATTTTTGTATAAGAGATCTATTCATGGTGATGTGTTAGTTGAATAAAAAATATGTATCATCACTTTTGTCTGTTTTCTCTCCTTTTGTTAACTGTAGATGTATTTTCTATCATTTATGTAAAGTTCCTAGCCAAAAGAACATGAATTTAGCAAAATATTGATGATGAAATATTACTGTTGTTCATGTAACACTTATCTTTGGAAAAATGTCTCATTTGAGGGGTGGGAGGATTAGTTTAGCTGACTTTACCTGCTGAAGGTGGATGACTTTTATACAAGTCATTTAGAGTAGGTTGAATTACTTTCCAAAGGTGCTTATCTTTCTCTGCCAGCTATATAGACATCTAGTGACTTGCAAAATCTAGACTCCTACCTTGTTGGTCATTAAAACTTGCTTAAAATGAGTTTCACTAAAATACTGCTATTAAGTTGGCAGTAATTGTTCCTACTTACGTCTAGTAAGTGTCAAGCATGATTTTAGTGCAACTGCTGAATGAAATAAATAATGTAATATATCATTTTTATATTTATTGTTATTATTATAAAATATAAAGATACATTTGGACAAATTTCAGTAGCACAGAAAATATGCATTTAAATAACGTGTGGACTGATGGATAAATTTGGTGCATATAAAGAAGTTTAGTTATTAATTGTGTATTTTTATTTATTGGTTAATGTACAGGGATTTCACAGATGACATATCATGTCCGTGTACAAGAATAAAAATGAGACCTCTTTGTGGTGGGTTAGCTTTGGCCAACAGATATATTCCCACCCAGTTGCTTCTTCTCATCTCCCTATGCTATGCTAGCATAGTAGGGATAGAAAATAGGAGAGAAAGGTCATATGTTTACATAAGGACAGGGAGATTGCTTTTACAATTGCCCTCATAGGTAAAACAGAATAGAAATGGGGAAAATAAATTTAATTTATTGTCTATTACAGTATCTTTATGTAGGGAGAAACAAAAGGAAATATATCAATAACACCTTTCCCCTCTCATCTTCCCATGCTCAACTTCTCTTCCAGAACCTCTTCCCACAGAAGCTACTCCTGCAGTCCCCTGCTGAAGACATCTTAATGTCGGCACCCAATAAATTGGTTTTTCACTGTCTGTTTTGTTTCCTTACTATTATTCTTCTCAGTCTAAAAACAAATAAAGAAGGTCTTCTGGATGTTTCTCTTTCCTGTATGTACAATATATATGTACAATATATAATAATGTAAATAAAATCTGAAAATAAGAGCAGTAGAAAATCACTTCTCCTACTTTACAGTTTTGGTTCAGCACTGTGAATTTAATGAAGATTAATACTAGCTCCTAATACTGTCTCTGATGTGCATGTGCAGCTTTAGGAAATCCTTGAGTGCCTACAAGAAAAGATATGCCTTCCTAAGAAGGAATAAAAAAGTAATAGAGATATTCTTGTATTTATATTCAAGCATGAGTGGTGTATGACAAGTTCACTAACGAAGAATGCTATTCTGAATATTATTCCCCAAAGAAATGTGAAAGTGATTTTATACTGCGTGCATGGAAAGCAGCATCAGACTGAAATCATTCTCTTATTTTCTTACTTTGCTTGCCTTAGTATTTGGGAGTTGCTGACTTTACTTTCCATTAGCCTCATGCCTTTTATTTATTTATTGCTCTGACGTTATTGGTCATCAGAAGTCTTTATGATTCCCAGGATGCTGATGCAGTAAAGCGAACTTGAAATAAAGGGTCTAAGTTTGAATTCCAATATTTAGACTGGTCTAGTAATATAGCTTTTATTTCTAAAGCTTAAAATTTTACTGTGTATTTCATCTAATTGACAGTCAACACTGTCTTAATTTTGGAAATTTGACAAATTTTAGCTGTTGCTATAACCAATATTTTCAGATGTAAAACCTCCAGTACATATATTTTCTCATACTTTACTTCCAGAGATTTCTTTATGATTTTAGTTATTTAATTATAAATTCACTGAGTCTGAAGTGTGGAGGTGCAAAGCATGATGGATCTTCATGGGTGACTAAAATACACATCGAAAAAAAACCCTCAGTTAAGCACAGCAGTTTATATACAATTTATTATTGTTCTTAATGCAAAGTTCTGTGAGAATAATATTTTCCCTACATTTCTGGCTCATAAGCTTTGAAATTTGTCATGTTCCTGTGTAGACTGATGTCAGCATGTAATTTCTCAGCAAAAGGATGATGATATAGGTATTTGCTACAGGCTGGAACACGATGTAAACACAGTAACTTGACAAAGTCTTTAAAGTTCTCAGTACTGACATTTAAAATCATGTAACCTCAATTCCAAGTCTGTGTTACTTCAGGAAGTAGATTGTTTTTAGGTCTGAAAGGTATTTCAGTAGTAACTTCATAATGTGATGTCTTTTTCATGAAAGGTCCAATATGCCTGATTCTAATCTCATTTATAATATATTCATATTTGGTAATTATTTTTAATAGAGCTATTCTTTCAACAATGTCTGACGTGTATAAGCTTTATAATGTTGCAATGTCAAAATTCGAATGCATCTGTCAGAAATTTTTATGGGGAAAAAGGGTTTTTCGCTGCCTAAAATTGCACAACAGCATAAAAATGCAGTTATTAAAATGGCTAATGCTTTATCAGAATAAAGATGAAAACAAATGAAGTATCTGAGGAAATGGAGGTAAATTTAAAAGGAAATTGCAAAAAGGGTAGTAGATATATCATACAGACAAGTGTTTATAAAAATATACTGTTAGAATATGTTATTCAGTCATGAAAAATTTTGATTTAACTGTTAAACTGATGTGGTGTAGGTTTTCAGATTCTAACTAAATTTTGATACATTGTTTATTAATCAAAATTAGTGATACAAAATGAAGGCCTTTGATAACTGTAAAATTAACTTTTTTAATTTTTAATATTTGAAACCTAAAAGGAAAGTATTTTGTGCATGCAATATTTCTGTATTCTTGGATCAGGATTTCAGGTAATCCTCATCATTATATACCACATATATTTAGACTGGTTTAAAATTTCCTTTAAAACCAAACTTCTAGTAGAGGTAATCAAAATGAAGCTTGAATAGGTTGTTCAGGACTGAGATGATCACAGTTTGCTGCCAGTGGTTTTAAATTGTGCAAGCAGTAGAATGATAAAATATAATCTGTGCCAGAGCAGAAATGAGTGCTGCTTCCTTTTACCTGTCTCCAAGATAAACCTTCAAATGCAAGGAAAAAGGCACAGCTCCCTGAGGACTGCAGTGAGTTATAAGTAGCAAGACTGAAAGAGAAAAACAATCCGTTTGAAATACAAAAGTTTAAAGATCTTATTATGTCACCCTTCAAGGTGGGAACATAATTTGCACATGAAAATAAGGACATATCTGGTATTAAGTTAATTTAAGTGTGATAAAACTCAAGTGAACAAGTAATAAAAAACCAGCAAGGAGAAATCTCTAAAACCTTGTGCCAGTTGATGTGCAGAAAGAATTTTTTTATTAGTTTAAATAGAGTGATCGATTATATCTATATTTTACATGAAAATCATATTGAGACCCCAAGTTTATCTCCATGAATAGATTAATCTTGCATTCTCACAGCCTAGCTTTAGATATTTAAACACACAACCTGGAGTGTTTTAAAGTTCTCTTAGGCAAACTGTTTTCCCAGGTTAGCATACCATTGAACATACCAGATGGGCTGTCCCCAGGCTGCCTGTGAGTAGTGTACTGATGAGAAACAATCGTTGAGATAGGATGTGATCACAAGGCAGGTGGAAATCCTTGAAATGCTTACTGCTGTTGGTTTGAAAAATACTATTCAACCGAGCACAATTCTGCACCTTATCCTGAGGTTGCTGTAACAGGACACAAAATAATTGTATTTGCCACTCATCGACTTTGAATTTAACCAAAATGAAGTTAAGATAATTTTTGTTATTTTAGAAAAAATGGAATTTGGTTTTAAATTTATGCACAATTTATTTAGAGTATAGCAGCATATTGTAGGGATGCAGTGCATCATTGCATAACATCTAGATGATAATTAATTTAGAAGTGTGAAATGCAAAGCTCACATAACCCAGAGTGTCATCAACTGATGCCTTACTTGCCTAATCTCCTTGTTTTCCAAAGAATATACATGGATTCTGAAAACACTTTCAGACATATTGTGTTGGTATTTTTTATATCCTTTGTCAGTTTATTATATTCCCTGACTGTTTACTATCATTGTTGCAATTTTGTTTGACAGCAGTGATGTCAAACAGTGATGTGTGTTTCTCATGGAGCACAAAGCCAGTCCAGGAAACTGTACCATAGGTCAAATCCCCGGTGTTCTTGCTCTGCTCTGATTTTGGATGTAATCCAAGAAAAAATTGTCTCAGTCAAGATTTACTAAAATATTGATCACTAGTGTTTAGTTTGTGGTAGTCAGCTCTTCAGCAGCTTCTTACTTTTTGATGGTTATACTTACCTGATAATAAGAGCTTCATAAGAGCACTGGAAAAATGACAAAATTTTAGAAATAGCCATAGATGGATTCATTTTACTTCCTCCTTTAAAAAATATTTTTGGAATAATCACCTATCTACTGTATAAAAATCCCGTTAAAAATCTGTCATGAATAGACAGCATAGTCCAGCTTCACTAATGAAAATAGGAAGTATATTCTGTACTGTTTACCTGTCTTATCTACCCTAGCTAACCAAGGGTTCATGTATGAGGTCCTGCTCAGGAGGAAAATATGGGGAAAGTGAGGATGTTTGGAGTTATGCTGTTAGTACAGATTACCACTATTCATGAAGGAGTCTTGGTTTACTGAAAATGGATGAATCACCTGCCTGCTGATGGGAAGATGGGAAGTAATGGATTAATTACCTTTTTTTTTTTTTTCTTACATGTGCACCTTTTGCTTTACTTATCATATTGTTTTTATCTCAGCTCACAAGTTTTTCCACTTTTACCCCTCCAATTCTCTCTTCCATCTTGCTTTGGGACAGTGACTGGGTGACTGTGGGAGTCTTAACTGCTTACTGGGATTAAACCACAACTGAAAAAGCATTTTGTTCAGTTGCATAAAGATAGTTTAACACTGGCAGGGTTTAAGGTTGTCAAGGACAAAATCTGAGATTCTCTGTAGAAACAAGGAG
The DNA here is from genome assembly GCF_971803275.1 of Cyanistes caeruleus. Lineage (NCBI taxonomy): Eukaryota > Metazoa > Chordata > Aves > Passeriformes > Paridae > Cyanistes > Cyanistes caeruleus. Next base: position 45,948,444 of record NC_141703.1, read on the forward strand.
GAAATATTGATTATTGCCATAAGGATATACACTTGTTTTAGCTGAAATGTCACTGCCCTCTGCAAAATGCCTGCCTTTAAGCAACTTGTCAGAATGCATGACATGAAAATGTTCTTTATATATTCAAATAGAAACAGAGACTTGTTTAATCTATAATATGCTCAACGAATTCTGTTGAAATAAGAATTTTGAAAAATGTGTAGTGACCAAATAAGCCCCTCAGACTGTTACAGCTTTTGCTATAGATATAGCAACCTTATGGAGGAGTTTACACAACCGTCTCTTGGCACCACAAACTTGCCAGAGGCAAATTTGGATTCAGCAGTTATTATAGTTAATGTCTGAAAAGGGAGCTAAGACAATTGCCAAGTAACCAATGCTTGCCTTGAAATGTGCGAATGTAATGTCTAAAAGTAGTATGAGAAAGCAAATAACTGGAGGTTAGGACCTGAAAATAACATGAGAAAGGAGCAGGAACAGAAGATGAAAGAGATAATTGAAATAATTCAAAGTAATATTTCATTGCAATGCCCATGTAGCTTTCAGACCAAAGCACCAATGAAATTAAGCTGTCATGCTAAATCAAAGTTGATGTATGCATTAAGTGTGTTTCTGAGAGAGAAAAAGATGGTGAGTGAGACATGTGACAGTAAATCAGAATTCTCCAAAAGGCCTGTAGAATCAGGTGCCAACATTCTGAGTCCTCTGCAGAATGACTGTACCAGAGGAGGAAAACTTACCCTACTTGAAGAGCCTCATGTGTTCTGTTATGACTCACATGTTGCTTTTTGCTGTTTATGTTCACTCAGAAAATTGGTGACTTTGTACAAAAGGGTTACAGCATTGGTGGATAGAGGAAGAGGGACAGACATCATACACCTGGACTTGTGCAAAGCATTACACACTGTCCTATGCAACATGGTTGTCTCTAAATTTGAGACTTTTACTTTACAAGTAAACTGTTTCACGTATAGTGAATCTTCTGGGTGGTTATATGCAAAGATTTGTAGTCAACAGCTTGATGTCTGGCTGAAGAGTAGTGGCAAGTGTCATCCCTCAGGATTTGGCACTGGGACCAGTATTGTTTAATGGCTTTGTAATAAAGGGATGTAAACAGTGAAATTGGGCACACCCTCAGCATGTGTGTGGATAACACCAAGCTCAGAGTTGAAGTCAATGAACTTGAGTGAAGGGATGCTATCCATGGAGATCTTGACAAGCTTGAGAAGTGGGCCTCTGGGAACCTCATAAGGTTCAACAGGGCCAAGTGCAGGTCCTGCTTCTGAATAAAGGCAGTCTAAAACAGGTTAAGTGATGAGTGGGTTTAAAGTAGCCCTGCAAAGAAGGACTTGGGAGTATTGGTGGGTGAGAAGCTCAACATGTCCTGGCAAGATGTTCTTGCAGCCCAGAAAGCCCACTGCATACTGGGCTGCATCAAAAGAAGAGTTGCTGACAGGTCAAGGGCATGACTCTCCCCTGCTATACTCTGTTCTTGTGAGACTTCACCTGGAGTTTTGTGTCCTGCTCTAGGGTCTCCAACACAAGAAAGACATGGACCTACTTGAGCAGTTCCAGAGGAGGGTCATGGAGATGGAGCACCTCTGCTATGAAGACAGGTCGACAGCTGAAGCTGCTCAGCCTGAGGACCTTCTAGAAGACATTTAGACCTTCAGGTACCTAAATGGGGTCAACAGGAAAGATGGGGAGGAACTCCTAATCAGGGAGTGTTGTAGAAGGATGGGGGGGGGTAACTGTTTTAGACTGAAAGATTAAGAGTAGAAATCAGATACAAGGAACAAATTCTTTACTGTCAGGGAGGTAAGACACTGCAATAGGTTACCCAGAGAGGTTACAAATGTCCCATCCCTGGAAGTGTTTAGGGCCAGTTTGGATGGGGCCCTGATCAACCTGATCTCTTGAAAGGCATCCCTGCCCATAGCAGGCAGTTAGGGCCCATCTATCTTCCAGGTATAGGCACACCCACATGATGAAACATCACAGTCCCTGTATAACAGAGAAAGGCATTGCAGGGATTGATAACCAACACCATGGCTATCAGAGACAGGATCACTATAAACAAAAGTATTTTTTAAGTAAAAAGAGCACAAGGATACAGGTGTGCTGTTTCTTCAGAGCAGTATACTGTAAGATTACTTGTGTAATCTAAGATAGACTTGAGTGTCTAAGAACTCAAAGGTAATAAAGTAAAAACCTTTCCATTTTCACTCCATGGTTTAAAGCTGGAATTTGCTGGTTATCTTCATCGCCTGCTCCTTATAGTAAATGAAGACAGATGCAGCAATAAATGTATTTTTCAGAAAAATACAGAAATTGCATCATGAATTTTTGTTCAGATTAAATGGCTTTCTTGGCATGCACAGGAAGGAAAAACAGTAAGTTATGAAACAAATATATTATGAATCAAGAACAGCTGCTATGCAACTGACTATCATAGTTGCTAAAACCTTCTGTAGGTGTAGAGTGACAAAGCTCATCACTGACGTAGAAAGGCAGAGCCAGTATTAATGAAAAAGCAGCACTGCCTAACCTGAAAATCTTTAAAAGGTTTGCAGAAATATGCCTGCAGCTCAAGTGCATGGTGCAAAGCCTTGTGGAAGCCTTGTAGAAGCCTTCTACTTTGCATCAGTGTTCCAGGCCATGAAATGGATCATGTAAAATGAAAATGATGGGATTTTTTTCTTGGGTCTTTTTTTATTTTTTCAGTCTTCACTGTATAATTTTCTCTTTATACAAGAAAGACAAAGTAGATGGTGGTAGAAGTATCTTAGATCACCACAGTTCCATTTTCCTGCAGCTTAAAATACTACTATTACTATATGTGATCTCCCTCCAATTGTGGTAAGTTTGGCTTAAATTCCAGCTTTGGTGGCTTTGAAGTTTTATTCAAGTATTAAAAATTTCATAAGTAAAGATGATAAATTCTATTATTTTTTCATAATTTCTGAAAAGCCAAATTATTATCATCATTTTATGATCATTTACTATTGCAAATCATGTTTATTAGAAAATTTTAGTATTTCAAACTACAATATAGCACACATAATACTCAGACCTTCCAACATACTCATGGTATTTAATTTATTTTATTTAGATAGGTTTAATTTTAAAACCAAACTTGTAATTTTAACATGGAATACAATCAGCCCAAAAACTCATTTTCTGTAAAACTACATCAAATATTATTTATATTAATACTCTCTATCTGTTTACTAAATAAATTATTCTCTATTATTTCCATAGGTTTGCCTAGAAACTATTACTAACCTATCCAAATCTTAATTCTATCACCTCACTGGATTTTTTTTGATTGGTAACATGTTATTAGGTGTGTGGTGCAGGACTGTGGCTTCTATTCTGAGTCACTTTGCAAGATTATATATGTGCTTTAGATCATATACTAAGCCCAGGGTCTACTTATGTTTGTAACTAACAAAGGACACAAGCTCTTCATTATCTGAACAGTTATTCAGCTTTTTTCTCATTTTCTGAATCCATGTCATGAGACAGAGCTAGAGGTGGGTTCTCAGGACATACTGGGGAAAAGAGATAAGTTCCTAGTGTCATGAAGAGGGAATGGTCACAGATTTACACTAGCAGCAGAGGAGCATCTTCAAGGTCTGTTCTCCATACTTCGATTCAAAATATTTTAAGCATTTTGAGGCTTTCTAGCTTTAATTACATTTGTATATGTCAGGAGTTCCCACAATCCAATAAACCTTAGTTAAAAGAAAAATGTACTTTAGTGTGTATTCCACCTCACAAAAAATGGATATCTCCAATTAAATGCATAGATCTGTGCTGGATACCTTAGACAGTGCTTGTCCCCTTTTTTAGGCAAGTGGATATCCATGAAGCTTTAGTATATTTTCTATGAAAATACATAATTTATTTTACTTTTAAAAGCCTACCAGTAAGCAAAAGAAACTTAAAACCCATAAAAACAGAACACATAAGATGAGGAACATTTGAAATACGAAACTTGAAAATATTTCTGTATCAGTATATGGTCACAATTTTCTTCATGTCTTCTGATGGTGGTAAACTTACTTTTTCATTTGGCTGTTGTATTTTCCTCTCACATGAGTAGTGCAAGTGAGAAAATTATGAGCCATCTATTTTGGCTCAATACCAAGACTTGAGTCTTTGTACTGTATGTCTGACAGCTTTTAATAGAAGTTGGATTTAATCCAATTTTATAGACTAAAAAGAAAAACTGAAAGTTTTTTTTGCTAGAGTTAGCAATCACAAAAACACTGTGTGAGCATTATGGTTAACATTGTTGGCCAATGATTTCTTAATTTTAGTTATACATCCAAGAGCCAGCAGCAATTCCAATTTTGCCATTTAGCCCAGACTCTGTTCTGGAGAAGAAAAGAAAAAACTCCTACAGCCCAGTGGTGCTGATCTAACTCAGGGATATTGAGTACATGGTCTCTTTTATGAAATTGTTAATAGGAAGATTCTGTATCAACAAGGCAAATAAATTTAAGGTTATATAGCTTCACCAATAACTCTTCTTTATTTGCCAATTCTCAATTTTGATCTAAAAAATAACCATGTTGGGTCATTTTTTTCATGGCAGTTCACTCTGTGATAGGTGGTTTCTAGGTGTCATGGGGTAGCTTTACCTTTAAGACAGCTTGGAGGGAGAGGAAGTTGAAGCTGCTGGTGGCTGATGGGAGTTTTTCCTCCTGACCAATTATCGGTCATTTCCAAGAATTGACAGCAGATCTGACCATTAAAAAGTGAATTCGACTTGTAAACACCCCCTTAAGAAGTACGGACAAAATTCTCTTGTCCTCTTTGGTTTCTGGCTTCTGACAAGGTAACAAGGCTCTGTCTCGGCCTCCTCCCCACTCTCCAGGCCGACAAGGCCGCGGGGTGGAGGGAGGGAGGGAGAAGAGAAGCAGCGCTGGTCAGCCGAGCTTGGTTTTCAGTTTTTGCTGCTAGACTGAAACTTAACACCATGAACTCTTGCAGTTTTCTCTTAAAGCTTTTAATTCTTTTACTACCTGGATGAACATACAGATTACTCCTTTTCTCAGAAAGACAGAAAAAGAGAGAGACAATCAACATAGAGAAGACATCATAGAACCACCAAAAACAGTGAAGAAGAGTTAAGTTTAAATAAGAAAGAGAGAGTAAGGAGATGCTTTACAGCTGAAATACCTTTCTGTTAAAGCTATGGAAATGGACAATAATAGTATAAAAAGACTCCTTTAATTCATGATAAGAGTATTGAGAGGAATAAGATATTCAAAGTGTAACTTTTGAGCAAAAGAGAAAGAGTACTTGTGATACTTTGAGTTGCTGGAATTGAGTTGAGAGAAGATTTTGAAGCTTTGGGGGACAAAGAGAAAACTCTTTTCCAGGAAGGCTCACAGAGACAAATGAAGAAGACTTCTGCCTTTGAATAACTTATCCTTAAAAATAAGATTCCTAAACTCTGTGACCCATACACACCTCGGAGATGTGAAATGGGAGGAGAAGATCTAATGACAGATTTCCGGGCAGCTGGCATTAGAGAAAGAGAAAACTATGATGAAAAATAGTTTTCTCGTGAGAAACTCCATAAGCTAACAGGAAGAGACTTCTGTTTCTCTACAAAGACTGATGAAAAGACTGTAGCAAGAATTAAGACTGTTTTTAACCACCAAAGTCCTAAAGTTATTTGTCTCTATGTTGTCATGTGTACAGAGAAATAGTTAAGATGTGGAAGATAAGGGGGTTTTCTGAAAGTTTATTCTAGTGTTCTTATTCTTGTAGTTTGTTAATAAACTGTCTTTATTCCTTTTAAGCCTGTTTTGTTCTAATCCATATCTCACAACAAGAAATAAGTTTTTTTAGTTACTGGTTTAAAACCACGACAGTAGGAAAGAAATGTGATGCAAGATCCAGAAAGCAGAAGTATTTCTGCATCTGATACAGCAAACTATCAGAATGCTAATATTGCTTCAAGCTTCTGTAAAACTTTTAAACATTACACTGTATTAAGATGATGGAGAGGCAAGGAGTACATGGAAAATAATGACAGAATTATAAAAAATTCTCAGAAATAAATTTCCATTACTGATAAAAAGTATAGGTTACAGATTTATTCAAAACAGGTTCATAGAAACTGCACCTCTGTCTTGGAATCCTCATGTCAGATAGGAAATGATTCTTTCAAATACAGGCACCAATTCATTATTTTCCCCTCCCTTCTGATATCACTCTAAGTGGTATCAACTAATTCAGTCTTTTCAGTTTCCAAACTTAATTAAGTAATAAGGACCAGGCAGTTAAACCATGTGAATAGGAGCTGAACTATCACAATATATTTTATAACCTGGCCTAACAGCCATATTAAAATAAAAAAAGGTGATTCTGGCAGAGTAACGGTCACAAGATTAACTCCTTAGCTGAAAGTGCCATTCAACGTCAAAGTCATAAACATTCTCTGTTGCTTAGCGAAAACCTGTCATTCCCACATGATATCTCCAGATTGGAGAAGCATAGGCTTGAAGGCTAGACTATTTGGTGGATAAGGAATTAACTAGAGAGGCACAACCAGAGAGTTGTGGTCAGTTCCCTGAGTCTAGGTGGAGAGGCTGTTGGTGAATGGTGCCCTAATGGCTGTGTCTTGGGACCAGTGCTGTCCAGTATCTTTATCAATGACATGAACAGCAAGATAAGTGCACCCCCATCAAATTTGTACATGACCCCAAGCTGATTGACACACCTGAAAGACAGGATGCCATCCAGAGAGACATGGACAAAGTTGTGAAGTGAGCCAATGGAAATCTCATGAGGTTCAACAAATCCAAGGGAAAGGTGCTGCACCTGCATCAGTACAGTCCCATACATGAGTAAAGATGGGACAAGAACTCATTGAGAGGAGCCCTGCAGAGAAGGGCTTAGAGTTCTAGTGAATAGAAGCTAGACATGAGCCAACAGTGTGCATGTGCAGCTCAGAAAACCAACAGGATCCTGGGCTGCATCAAAAGAAATGTGAGCAACAGGTGGAGGGAGGTGATAAAACAAGGGGTAATAGCTTTAAACTAACAGAGAGTAGGTTTAGTTTAGGTATGAGGATAAAATTCTTCGCTATGAGGGTAGTGACATGCCGGAACAGTTTGCCCAGAGACATTGTAGATACCCTTTTTGCAGAAATATTTACCTAAAGGCTGGTTTGGATGGGGCTTTAAGCAGTCTGGTCTAGTCAAAGGTGTCCCTGCCCACGGCAGGAGGGTTAGGACTAAATGATTTTTAAGGTCCCTTCCAGATTGAGCTGTTCTATGATTCTAAAATTCTGTGATTAGTCTGTCCTTTCTCATTATACTCTTTTCTTTTCCCTTTCTTAAACTTCCATTTTCCTTTCCACTTTCTCCTGTTAAGTTGTACCACAGGATGGATTAAAAAAATTCAAATTCTAACTGCACAGCTTTTGACTGAGGAGTTACATGGCACAAAGGACAAGAAGTCACAGCTATAGAAAGACAAACTGTCTGGCAGCAGGAACGCCAAAGACAATAGGCTCCCTGAAAAGGAGGAAATTTCCCTTGGTGATGGGATAAGTAATATCCCAAACATTCTCTTGTAGCCAAAGTGGAATGGTATGACTCAGAGGCCACCTTTGGGCAGCAGAGTTGGTGCTGAGCTATAGACCTCTAATGTAACACTCACTGGATAAGTGCTGGCATAACTGTTTCTAAGGAATTGGCTCTTGGCACACCTTTGCAGACTCCCTGTAGAACTGCTTATGGCAGTAGGACTGTATGCAATGCACTGTGAGGGTTTATGTTTATTTTTTTAATATACAGTTAACCACAAACCTGTGCTTAATTTACCTCAAGGGGTACAATAAAATTCCTTACGTATTTTTTTTCTCTGTCTCCCTGATTCTTCCTATTTCATCTCCTCAAGTTGTTATTCTGAACTAGGATGCTGGAAGCAAATAATAGCTCTCCCTTCAATTTTTATCAAAGCCTGGCCTGTGTTTTTCCCAAAGAGTTACATCTTTAAAAATGTCTAATACTAATCACAATCATAATAAAAAGTGTTTTCCATAGTGATGTTTGATTTTGGACATAAAAATTTTCTAATTGCTATTGTGCTTCAAAACCGTTTAAGTACAACATATTATTAATTAAATCACTTTGTGGACTTTTCTTAAGATTATTTGACTAAAAATATTATGAAATTATAAAAGGATTACATTAAGAACAGATAAAGAATTTGCCATGGATTATGCTACAGAAATATAAAAAACTAGAAACACACTAAAGTGTGTTTACTGTGTGCTATTTTTCTCCCTTTTTTCTTTTTTTATGTGTTTGTAATTCTAGAGAATTTTAATATCAATAAATATTAATATATTAATATTCAATATTAATATTTAAAGGCTCTGATCCTTAGGTTTTAGTGGTTTATATTATTTAGATATCTACCTGTATTTTCTTTTTAGTAATTTTCATACAATAAAAAAAACCAACAAAACACAAAAAATGCATTCTGTATGCAGATACAACTTTTTTCCCCTTGACCAGTGAAATACCAATCCGTTTTCCTCAGGAAGGCAAGTGTTATAGAGTAATGCATCAAGAGTGTTATGGGCTACCTGTTCATTTCTTTTCTTTCTTTTTTTTCTTCCACTGTTATGTGTGTAGGTGATGTTCTTCTATAATTTTTAGCTGTATTTGTCTATACATCTGGGTGACAATGACCTAATTCATCATTCATTCTGGAAGTAAAATGATCATATTCTGAAAATATCCTTTTTATTATTCTTGTTATTCAAAAGATCGACTTGGCTTAGACTGTTGCCCTTATGGATAGGCAAATTAAACTAATAAACGTTTAATTTGGCGAATGCTATTACTTCAACAGCAATGAAAAAAAACAACTAGATATTGCTCATTGTTTGCACAGTGGATAAACCAGAAAGATTCAAATTTCTAAAGTTATGCAAACAACATGCTTTATCACATTTATTATGTTTGTGCTGTCCAATCATGTGTGCACATTTGTTCAGGCCTTCTGAACACTCACAAATTCCAAATCAATGTGCTATACCAGAAGCCGCGAACTGGGGACTAAACACTTCAGTTCTTGCTTCTTTTCACAGCTGTCTACTCCAAAATAAGTTTGTACATGCTGGTTCAGGGCATAGACACTTTTCTCATATTTTATTTTTTTTCATCTGAGCTTTAAGGTATTGCTGAAAAAAATATGCTTTCCTAGGGTATTCTAACCTTGAATTGGATGTGTCATCTTGCTATATATGACAATAACACTAACAACAGTGACTTCATCTTCTTTTCTTCTGTCAGTCATAAATACAATGGGAAAATAGTAGTGGCATATTTATTTTACTTTTGTTAAATAAGGTGGCTGGAAGAGCAGAGATTTATACACAATGCTATGAAGTTGGAATGAGGAATAATAGTCAATTTAGTGGTATTGGTATTTAAAATTTTAAACACATTTAATTCCTTGCAATTATGTAAATGCAAACTTTTGAATGTGTATATCTTATTATCAGAGTGTACATAATTTATTGTAATTTACTTATGATGTTGCAGTTCTTGTGGGAAACAGGAATGTAGAGCTGGTCAATAAAGGGTTCTTCTGTTAATCTGGTTAATTTAAAACAGTAATTTAAGCTTCCATTGTTCAGATTGTCCAGCAAATATGACAGATAATAGAAAGTAATATTCAGCAGATTTAGCTTTTATTTTCCATTTAGCATTTTAAAGCTCTGTGAATGACTACACCATAGCTTCCTAAAAATTCTCTCATTTGTTCCAATTTATGACAATTAAGGAAAGGGCTTTATAGTTTACAACATTATCTGAAAGCTGCATTTGGATCCATAGTAATCTGCCTTGGCATTTTCAAATTTCATAGTTGTATAGCATTTCTTTCGTGTTGGAGTGGTAAAACTGTATGGTAATTGGTCATTGTTTGCACTGCTGTACTTAGAAACATCTCACTGCTGCCATTATAATCTTAATATTTCTAGGGCTGTATAATTTATCCGTGAAAATTTGCTTTGGGCTAAAACTTGGCATGCAAACTGTGTGTCCATTTTTAAATTACACGAGCTTCAAAAAAATTACAGCTGTTATAGTTTTGCTTTTTGTTTTTTTTTTTTCCCATTCTACTTGATAACTAAAAATTAGTCAATTCCTGACATTTAGAAAACTGAAATTCAGTTATGGCTCTGGGATCAAATCCCATGAAGGGATGCAAACTGAAACTCTGTTTTTGCTGGAAGACATGCATATAAAAGTGTACACACATTATTATATACAATTCCAGTTGGGTGAAAAATAGACTTAGGCCATGCATCACGTTGCATGCAAATATGGCTGGTAAGCATATAAACAGTCCTCTGGCTATTTGAATACTTGAGTCTTCATTTGCAGCACCCTGTAATACCAAATACTAATAACTAAAGATTTTAGTCCTAGCTATAAAAGTGCACAATAACAAAATAATCAACAGGGTACTTGTTTTAAAAGATCAGATTTACCTGATTAGATAATATCCTTCAAATTGGTCTTTTATCTCAAACTGTAACCATAAGCAGATGGCTAAGGAAGAACACTGATGAAACAAGCAAACATTGTCTTGATAATTCTTCCTGTCTCATATTAAGCCAACAGTATCCTGGCTTGCACATCAAGGAAGGTGACTCTTCCTCTCTCCTCTGTTCTTGTGCAACCTCACTTGAAGTACCCTATTTATCTCTGTGATTCCCAGCATAAGAAAAACATAGATATGCTCAGGTCCAGAGGAGGAAGACATGAAGATGACCAGAGGGCTGAAGCATCTCTTCTATGAGAATGGCTGAGAGAATTGGGGTTGCTCAGCCTAGGGAAGAGAAGCCTCTAGAGAGACCTTACTGAAGTGTTACCATATTTAAAGAAGACCTAAAGACTATATGTGAAGAGACTTTTTATCCAGGGGTGTAGTAATAGAACAGTGGGGGATGGTTTTAAACTGAAAGAAGGAAGGTTTAAATGTTTAAGCTTTAGATGTTAGAAGTAAATTCTTTGCTGTGAGCCTGGTGAGACACTGGAACAACTTGCCCAGAAATGTTCTGGATGCCACATTCTTAGATGTGCTTAAGGCCAGTTTAGATGGAGCTTTGAGCAACCTGATGTACTGGAATGTGTCCCTGCCCATGGCAGGTGGGTTGGAATGAATCCTTAAGATTTCTTCCAATGCAAATCATTCTACAGTTCTATGATGCTACATACCACTATAAGGATGTGGTCATTTTGTAGTTATCTGCTGGAATTCTTTTTACAGTTTAGTAAATTGAATCCTTCAAAACTACATAAGGACAGTTCCTTTAATATCTACTGATTTATAAGCACATGCTTTGATTGTTTGATTGTTTATTATTTCTTTCCAATCTGAAAATTAATCAATTAAATATATAGCCAAAAAGTGATCCAAAAAAATAAATAAAATTACTTTTTAAAGAGATTATTTAAAAGTACTGAATCACCTTTTAAGCTCTTTATTTTTGAAGTGATCACATTTAGGAAAAAAAGAAGTGAGATTAAACTGAATTATATGATTTTACATTTGTAGGTGTATGGTGAAAATGAGATACACATCCTATTACACAGAATCACTGAATCACTGAATCCATGAACAGGTGAAGCAAGGTCACTAAAACCAGTTGCCCACATCAATGTACAGATGGATTTTGAGTATGTCCTGGAAGGGAGACTCCACAAGCCCTCTGAGGAATCTGTTCCAGTTCTCAGTCACCCTTAGAGTAAAAAAGCCTTCTTGATGTTTAGATAAAACCTCCAGTGTTTTAGTGTGTGACCACTGTCTCAGATCTTGTCACTGGCAACCTCTGGAAAGAGTCTGGCTCCATCTTCTTTGCACTGTACCTTAACATATTGATAGACATTTATAAGATCTCTCTGAAGCTTCTCTTCTCCTGACTGAAAAGTTCCAGCTTCTCAGCCTTTCCTCAAGGAAGAGGTGAACCTGTCCCTTAATCATTTTTGTGGCCATTTCCTGGATTCTATCCTGTACGTGCATGTCTCTTGTACTGAGGAGTCAAGGGCTTGACATAGGACCAGGCCAGACATTTCATCATAGAAGTTTACCAAGTTGGTCAGACATGACTTCCCCTTAGTGAAGCAGTACTGGCTACTCCCAATGACTTGCTTGTTTTTACCATCTCTGGAAGTGTTTTCCAAGATTAGATGCTCAATTATCTTCCCAGGGCTTGAGATAAGGTTACAATTAACTTGTAGCTGCCTAGGTCCTCATTCTTGTATATCTTGAAGAGAGGAGTGGTATTTTCCCTCAGCGGAACCAAACAGTGGCTGCACAATGACATGTATCAGCTCCCTCAATAATTGTGTGTTCTTCTGTATCAGGTTTGGTTGGCCTGCAAGGGCCTAGGGCCTTACTTATGTCCAGGATGTTTAAGTATCCTGTGATGTGATCCTCTTCTACCAAGACAAAATCTTGTATCAGCAATTCTGTATGGCCACTGGGATCCATGATTCCTGAAGACTGATCTGCTAGTAAAGACAGCCAAAGAGGACCTCCAGGAAGTCAGCCTTTTCTATGTTCCATGTGACCAGGTCCTCCATTTTTCTGGGCAATGGACCTGCATTTTCCTCTTCTCTCCTAAGTACTTGCAGAAACACTTCCTGTTTCTAGATCCCTGTCTAAACAGAAGTACTGTATTTAACTTCTGGTAAAAAGAAAATATTTAAATTTAGACCAGAAATCCATTGGAAATTAGTCATAACTGTAATTGTACTGTCACATTAACAGCTACAATCCCTGCAAGAGATTGAAAGTAGATGTTATTACATATGCACATATCAGTTGTGCATCTGTGATTGTAGAAAATATGTTGTAAATGTTACTCAAATTTTATCTTTTATTGTGGGATAAAAACAGTACAGAAGATTAAATGAGTACTTTATCCTTTAGTCTGAGTGATATATGTCATATAAGGTGGTCATCAGAGGGTATACTGTGTAATTTGTATTACCCTGGAAATACCCAGTATATTATTTTATTGTCAGGATGAACAGAAAAAAAACCAAACAAACAAAACTCACCACCACAATGACAACCACCAAAAACTTTTAATTTTAACATCATAACATATTGTAGTTCTAATAATTTTCCTTTAATATATCTTCAATGTAAGAGACATTTTAAAGACCAATTAGTCAAGGATTTTCTCAAAACCCCATGATGATGTATTATTAATATATATATAATCATGACACTTTTACAATACAAAACAGACTTTTACAATACAAAACAGATTGGGAAAATATATCATTAGGAAGATATTCATTTTAGTGAGCTAGAAGCAATGAAGGTTTCTGTATTCCTAGGTCAGCTTTACCAAGAAATGACCAAATAGACTTCAACAATTCTTCCTACACATTCTGCTCTAGGTCTTGATAAAAAATCTGAGTGGACTCAAAATGCTTATTTTCTTTTGCTCATAACTGTTTATTCTATCTAGTCCATTCAAAAGCAGATGAAAAATTGATTTGCGCATCTCTTATAAGATACCTGGTTCAGAGGAGACCAACCTGTTTTTGCTGTTTTATGAGTGCAAATAGCAAACAAATCCAGTGTCCCACAATGTGACCTAACATCAAGACTTGAACATGAAATTTCAACCTACTAGGACGTTTAAATATAGATTTCTGTAAAACAGATGAGCCAATCTACATGTGAGGGGAAATGAGCGATATTATTTGAAGGACAGACTGATCACATATCTGAACTATCACCTGTTTATTTTAAGTCCATGTGGAGTCTCCTGGAAGTCATAGGTGATGCTGGATCCAAAACCAGAAAAATTGCATGAATGGAACCTTAATCCAGAACTTCTAGACCATGCAACACATCAAAGAAGTTAATAGATTTTATGTAGATTAAAAAACAGTATCTATTATAAAAATGGCTTTATCCTATTTTCAGAGCTTATTTTTTATTGTTTTTTTTCTGATACTATTTTTAATACTTTCTATCTCAATGCATACTTTCTCTCTTAATGGTAAGCCCACTATAATAAATACCTAAATAATTTGTGAGGATTGTATCTTATTAACTGTTTCAATGAAATAAAGGTAATGAGCTGTGTCTAACATTAGCCTAATCACAGGGCTATAAAAATGCAGCTGTACCATTTTCTGGTTACACTTGAGCCTAGAAATCCTTCCAGTTATTTTCTGTTGGATAGTGGCCAAGTTATTAAATTCTGCTGGACCAAAGTAATCTCCATACAACTCTACCTGAAGAGTGAGAAGCACAGTAGAAGTTGCTGCATGCTAGTCCCCTATAGTTACAGCTGTTATCTTGAAAGCTGCTCAGTATTACTGCTAGACTGGGTTTATGTGTGTGCTAGCATAACGATCCCTTCTTGGAAGAAGCAGTATGGAATCAGCTGAGCAATTGTATTTGGTCCAGGTTGTGTTTAAGGATTACAAATGTCAGCTCAAAGACAGAGACAGCTACACTAGACCTATAATGACAACACACTCACAACTTTCAGTATTAGCAGGCTGATTTAATTCTGTGGCTATACTTCAAAAAATGGAGAACTGACCATATCAAATTGACTTTAAACACAGTTTGTGTGTTGTCAGTGAAAATGCAGTCATTACTCTCTCTTTCAATGCTACAAAATGCTAGCAATTTCTGGTGAAATTAATGTAGTGTTAAATGTGTAAGGTAAACTGAATGTAAATAATCTCACATTATCTCTGAACCCACAAACATCTGAAAAGCTTGGGCCATTTGACTGCACTTGCTGAATGTGACTGTGGAGGACATTCTCTGTTCAGCATGCATGGATTTTCATGTCTAACACACATTAAAATTGTAATGAACATGAGTAAATAATACGCTTTTCATCAGTGACTATTTTTGTGGCATTTATGGGTGTAGAGGAGCCATGAAGTGCTTAATTAGCTTTTTCTGAAGCTCTAATAACTAGGTGTACACCACTTTGAAACATCATATAAAAGTTTAAGAAGCAGAGAGCTGTTGTTTGTGCTGTCACAACAAAATTCTCAGCCTTGCAACTTCTTTCAATGTAACAATGCTGTACGCTTATTTTTCTTGCTCTCAGAGACAGGGGTTATTTTTCTTCACAGTTTTTTGTTGCCTAGTTGCTTCAATGTTGAACTCTATTTCTAATGTGTTTATTTCACTATGTACTGTATAATTTCCATATGGCTCTGCTTTTGATGGCAATATGAGTCACTGATAATGATAGGTGAAGGAACAGTCCTCTGAATGTACCCTCCTTTTTCTAAATCGTGGAGGAGTTAATTCTACCTAGTATATTCTTTGAGCCATTTATAAAAATAAGGAGTATAAAAACATAAAGACCTTGTTCTTATGGCTATTTTACAACTATATGTCATCTTAGATTATATGTGAAAAGAATTTCTTGATGGCAAAGTTTTGGGCAACATCTTTGGCCATCAGGAAGCAGAGGATAAAAAACAAGGGGAAAGCAGAAAAAAAAAGAAAAAGAAAAAGCAAAAAGCAAAGCAAGTAACACAATAACAAACCAAACAAACTAAATTCCCACAAACAAACAACACACAACCAAACCCACTCAGAACTAAACTTGACTTTTGGCTTAACTTTGTTTTCATCAGTAGATCAAAGCTCATTTTCTGCCTTAAGCTTTTTACTCATATATTAAAGAAATGTTACTTTGGAACAGTTCCAAGCCACTGTTTTCTAAGTAGTAGAAAGTAGGGTAGAAAGCTGAATTGTATCATGATGACAACAGAAGAAAGAAAGAGAGGAAAAAATTTCACAAGTTTTGCCAGTGCTCTCTTTAAGGTAGGTGGAAAAAGAATGTTTGCTTCTTCAAGGACACCTTGTCTAAAGAGCCATGAAACAGAATATGAGGAGAAAAAACTGACAAAGAAATTATAAGGAAGGTCATAATGAGACAAAACCTGATCAGCCACAAAAATTGGAAAGATGTGCAGTGTGAAAATGTTTACATTTTCAACTGTGAAGATAAGGATAGACAAGGAGACAACCTTTCTCTCCTCAACCTGACCAAATAGCATTAGAAAAAATAGCCAGAAAGAAACCTATTCTGAGGAGGAGTTCCAGAAGGCCAGAGGAGCCCTAACGGTGCCCAGAAGATTCACGAATGTGCCAGGCTTGTAAACCTATCTAAAGGTCTTTGTTCAATCTTCTGACATGCTTGAAAAAATTCTGCTCTAATGTCAATCAAACAGTTTCCAACTTTACAAAAGATTTTTCAGATTTAACACTGTCAGAAAGTAAATGCTTCACACTTCAGAATATTTTTTAGCTTGTATATTAATTTTTTTCAACATTAGGGAAGAAACACAGGGTTTGTAGACAATGGAAAAAAAATTTAATCTTTCTCTGCGTCAGTGCTGACTTCTATTTTTCACCAGTCTATTTTCAGACGTGCTGTTAGTTATTTCTAAAACCATGATGTGGCTTATAGATCTAAATTTAGTTTTTTAAAAATTATTGATTTTTTTCCTGGGACATATGAATTAAAGGATATTTAAAATCCCCCAAGGAAAAAGTTTCTGAATTCGTTTTATTGTAATTATTACTGTTTAGATGAGACTTAGTTATATTTAAGAAAGACATTAGCTTTCAGGCAGTTTAATATATTCCTAAAATAATCTCCTTATAACAGGATTTGCTTGATTTTTTGTTTCTTGCATTTTTCACTGAAAGAAAATGGTGGTCTTGTGAAAATGAGGCACTGCATGATTGTATATAAACTATCTGTCAGAATATAAAGTCAACCAATGTGGAATGTTTCGAGTATGTTTTTAACTGCTACAAAATGACTGCTTGCTAAGTTTGCCAAAGAGAAATGAAATACCACCAGCTGCCTCCTCAGTGTAAAATATTAAATGAAATGTGTTTACGCAATAAAATGGATTAGGTTCCCTGTAACAACCTTACTGTGATTATGAAGAAATTATGATTGGAAATTGTTGTTAAACTTTGCAATAACTGATTTCAAAAAGCTCCACTACCCTTTAACTGATCTACCCCGCTGCTAAAACGTCACCACTACTCACCTAACTGCATGCCTTCTAAAACCAGATTGAATCAAATTGCTTGGAGGAAAGCAGGTCAAAGGTGAATCTGTTTAGTTTATATATAACAAGTTGTTTGCTTCATTGAATGTGTAATACAATGCATTATCTGTACAGAACGTGATATATTGAATATAATAGAATACCTTAAAAAAGATTAAGGTTGTAGAGTAATAAATATATTTAGAAGTCAGGAAGCACTTCAGTGTCAGGTATAATAATGTCATAATGTCATCTGGAGTGTTTACTCTACTGCATATATTAATATAGATATGTAAGCATATAAAATAAGCATTATTTTTTGAAATACCATTTAATATACTGTCTACCATTTAATACACTGGAATTTGGGTCACTAGAATAATATTTTAATATACCATGAGGGATTATTGTAACTCTGTTTTAACTATGCACTATTGTTAGATCTAATCCCTTGCTGTGACAACCTGTTTGGACCATACTGTAACCTGTAGAGAAACTTTCATTTGTTTGTTGTTTCCCATGATGTAAGCAGATAGGAAGGAAAATTAGAATGGACAGTGATATGCTAGCCACATTATTTTTATACTTGCCAGATAGAATGTTTATGGGGAAAATTAGGGGTTTAATTCTGGGAAAATAATGTAAAAGGAAATAAAACATATTGGGAATCTAAAACATATTTATCCATCATAATTTTATTTTTATCCATCCTCTTTAACACATCATAAGTATGAGTTCTTCATGAAAACATAATTTTATTTGCCTTCTCAAAGGCTTATTGCTACTGTTTCCCTTGCACTTGCTCTGGTTTTCTCATTGACCTGCTGGGAGCTATATCAGGTAAATAATTTGGCTGAAAATTAACCCTGCTGCCCACTTCCCTAAAGGATCAGTTTTTAGCAGCAGCAGGATATATTTTACACTGAACTGTGTCTGTGGAACCCAGAGGCTCATAGCTGAATGCTCGCAATCACAGTTTAGCTAACACATTTGGAGTGAACATGTTCCTCTTTTTGCACTACACCATTAAACTCAAATTAAGAAAATCATCCTCACTTTATCAAGTAAATGTAGTATGTGGGAGAAACAACACTGGATTATAAAAAGAAAAACGATTAGGTATTACAGCTGACTGCCTAAATAGATTGCATAAAATAATGTCCTGTTCTTTAATTAGCACCAACACACCAACACCCTGCAACTTAGTCCTTACTTATAGCTTTTGCTCTTGGTTGACCTGGGTAAATATATTATGCCACTGTTTGCATCTCCCTCCTCTGTATTAGAAAAGAAAATAAAAATAAAGGAAAAGAAAAATCCTATTTTATAGTAGAAGATGCTCTATATGCAATGTGTAGGCAGAGAGGAACAGTAAAAAGTCAACCAAGCAGTTAAAGTTTTTAGCATCAGCTACCTTTAGTTCATAGAGGGGGGTGGCACAAATAAGGCCTTTGCACAGCTGCTTCTCGATATTGCAGGGGAGAGTGTGCAGCATCCCAATGAACTCAGGAGCAGAGATTAGTTTCTTTAAAGTACCAGTCATCAGAATCACACTCACTCAAGAAGGGAGGTAGAATACAACTGCAAAATATCTCCCTAGATTTTCTTTCCCCTTGAATAAAGCACAGCTGTGACCTGTGTTAAGGGTGCTCAGTTCCTAGTCGTTGATCACTCCATCATAGCTGTAATTCTCAGTTCTGAGTTCTGTAATTCTCAGGTACAGGAGTTTTACTTGGAACATCTTGTTGCTCAGTTTATGTTAAAGATTTAAAAAAAAAAATTACACGGTGGATTGCTCACAGAAACTGAAGTCAGTGCCATCCCTCATGGAAGGACCATTGTTTGTAATTCAGTTCTCTTAATCTCCAAAGCAGGCTGGCTGCATCCAAACCATCTGTTTCAAATGGTCCCTGACCCATAGATTTTTTGGGAGAGTATTAGTTGGCCTAGACAAAATACATGACAGAGACTGCTCTAAAAATTAAACAGTGCAATGATCAAGTCCCAGGCCTGGAAATATCCTCTAGCATCACTTACTTTCCTTACATAGGTACAGCACATAATTTTAACTACCTCTTTGGAGAAACCTTGCAGAACTGAGGCTCTGTGGTAGTCAGAAACCCAGAGCATGAGCCTGTCTACAACAGCAATTTAGCTCCTGGTTAACATCAGAAAGTCTGGACACCCTTGAACATTTGCAGATCCAGGATATCCAGAGTTTGCAAACTCCAGGACTTAGATTTGCTGTACATCTACAGTAAAACTGAAAACTGTTTGACTTATAAAAATCAACCGTGTGCATGGCAACCTACGTAATGAAACCTGTCAAAAATACATTCAGAAATACAAGACAGTTACAGTGAACTGCAACATGATGTCCTGGTTTAGGGCAAATTTGGGAGAAAACTTCCAGTGGGGCTCCCCCCGGGAAGCAAACCCACGTGGCCCTTTTCTCCCACCCCACAACCGGTTCGGGAAGAGATTGCTCTGAGAGAAGTGGAAAAAACCTGTTTATGTCACAGGCACAGCACTACCCAGCACAAGAATGAACGATGTCAAATTACAAAACCTCTCGCCCTTCAGAAGAGATGACAAACTTCAGAGAGTCTCTTTCCTGGGGGTGTTGGCTCTGTTATCAGTCCCTCTGGCGCTGGAAAATGCCGCTGCCCAGGCTGGGCTCCCGGTAGTCCACGGGTGCAAGCTCCCGGTGCTCCCCCGAGTCCCCAGTCCAGAGCAGGTTCGATTCGTTTCAGAAAAAGGGAAAGAAAACAGTCCAGGAAGACCTCTCTGCTCCGGCTAGTTGGAAAGCCAAGGTGATCTGTGTCTTGTTGTCTGTCTGTGCTGTAGTCAAAACTCCCAATGCGGGGGGAGCAAGTACAGTCTGATAACAGACTTGGTGCTTCTTTTCCACTCACTTTTACTCTCAGATGGAATTTTAAGAATACAAAACCTGTGTCTGGGTTAGGTGGATGAATGGGGATACAATTTAACATCATAATCAACCCAGAACACATGAACACATATGACATAAAGCTACCCCGAGCTTTGACAACACTTTGGGTACTGACTGCTGGAACATGTGAGACTGTACAAGAAGGCAGATTATTTAAGACTCTTTACACATTTATATTTCCCATTTTCCATTTCCATATTCCTATTCAGACATTGTTCAGAAATAGGCTTCTGGTTTTATCTTCTTTCATTTGGGCTTTGTACTGCCACTTACAGAAGTAGACATGTCAAGATTTATTTTTTGCCTTATTTACGGTCTAATTTTAGATCTGCTCTAACAAAGGAATGCAACAAGCAGTAAGGAATGGATGGAACTGATGAAAGACAAAAGATACTGAGCAAACGCAGCTGTTCAATTAAAAATGTACACATCTGGATATCTCCATTTAACATTAAAAATAAAATACCAATTGTATTGGTATTGTATTTAGAAACAAACAACAATGATAAAAATCAAAATAATTTCTCAGCACCTCATTCTCATTTAGCACATTGTAGAAGACACAAAACATGCACATAATTTTATGCAAAAATTTTATGCAAAAATTTAATTATCTTCTGAACTTTTTCAGAATTTCAGATCATCAGATGGTGATGAATGATCATTAGAGTACTTTCTTTCAAATTATTTTCATTAAAAAAATTAATCTGAAAAAGTCCTGTGAATTTATACCAAATATATGTCAGGATTTCAAATAGTTAACCAAGTTACAAAAAATTAGACTATTGAATGACACATGACAAACTAGCCAATTTGAAAAACAGGAATCTGAGCAATAATTTGACATATTTTTTGCATGTCTCTCATTTTCCTAGTGAAGAAATACATTATTTTTATTTCCTCTCTTTACCTTCTCATCTTTTCAAATGAACAGAGATCTCTTAAAGTTTTTTTGAAGGCTTCCCTACATCCTTCCTGTTCACTGAGGAAAGGATGACAACTGAACTGTCAGAAAAATATGTATTTAATAGCTGTAGTATAACTTTCCATTATAGACCCCTATTGTCAGGTGCTTCAAAGTGTGTCAGACTTTCAGATCTAAACCTCTTTGCTCTGAAAAGAGGTTTAAATAAACTACATTGGTTTTCCTATTTTAAAAAATCTGTATATTCACTTTGATGAGATTTACTTTATGAACAAAAATATTAGAAATGACATCACGTTCAGGTTAAGGAGCAATGTTTTCTGTCCTAATAAGAAGTACCTATCCATGTCTGGCCTATGTTGTCCTCAAGTTCCATTTTTTTTAGAATTAAGAGAGTCTGACATTAATATCAAGGTTGCTGTCCTTATGAATAATGTCTCCAAAGCTAGAACTGCAGTGGTAGGCAGAAAAGGAAGAAATAACAAGATAGGAAACAGTGTATGGTGAACCAAGGTAATGATATAGCTAACAAACACAGGACAAGTTAGCAAGAGGAAAAAAACAGAACAGTGACTGACCTTAATGCACATGTAAGAGGGACACAGAATTCTTAAAAATCTAAAATACAAAGCTTTATCTAGAAGTCTCAATATCTGGAAAGTAATATTTTGTTAGGAAGTGTATTCTGCTTGACAGAGTATATGGAATAATCATGAAAAGGTAATCAGTCATACTATACAATATCTTAAATGCAGCAACAGAAGCTGTCCCCTGAACACCCAGCAAACCTTTAAACATGGGTATAAGGAACACCCTTAGTGGTTCAAGCCTTTTAAATGTCTGAAATTAGTGTTACTAGCAAAACTATTTTTCTAGGCTATACTCATCCATAGCTAGAGGAATAGGAATGTAGAAAAACTGTTGTAAGCATCTATATTAAGATAAGAAGCGTTACACTTTGAAAACGTACCTCCTATGGAGTGTGGGGGAGATGGAAATCTACATACAAATGTTTATCCGTTTATCTGCTCTGCTGTGATTTTATAGGTTTTTTTTAATTTCAAAATCTGTCTCACTCAGAGATTACACACATCTCTGGCCCCAAACTATGGCCATCCAAGCTTGCCATTTACAAGCCCTTTATTTTTACTTCTTGGGTAGTCCAGATTGATATTCACCAGTGATCATATAGTGGTTTGAACAGCCCCACCTTCCCTGGTTGCAAGCCCTGGGATCACCTGGGCACCTGTCACCCAGAGATTTATGGTTACTGGCATTCTGACATCTACATGCATGCATATGCACCCAAAAGCACACATGCACACACAGAACATACAGCTGTTTTAAAAGGAAAATAGATAGTAATGCAATTCAGTAAGAAAGGAGAACAGTCTCTGATAACCAGGCACAAGGAATTACCAGAGAAGCATAATGATCATCAGCCTTTTAACATGCAGCTGTCCCTTTTATTCCCTTGCCTGTCTGTTCCAACTGTAGTTTTCCCCCAAAAACTACCTTGATCCTTTCCTTTACCTGCCCTATAGATACCATAATAAAACTTGTTCAATCCAAAGATGATATTCCCCTTGTCCCATGAATTCAGTATGCTGGGCAGTAGCCCTCTTTAGTCTGAAAGGTGATCCAGACAAGTGCTTCATGACTAATTGTGTTTCATACCCAGAACATGAGGGTGATGGCCTTCCTGTGACAACCATGGGAGCAGTGGGGAGCATGGCTGCTCACTTCTGTGATTAGTTTATTCTGATTCCTCTGACAGTTCAGGAGCAGAGGCAAGCCTTTTATCATATAATCTAATGATCTCCAGTACACAAAGAGATATTTCTAAATTAATAGGTCTATGTAGGTGCCCACAATACTTATATAGCAAATATCTTGTTCTGATCTGAGTGCCATCCTAAACATGGGAAAGTAAGCAAAGTTTTCCTGCCACCTGTTTCTGGAACTTCAGTCTGTAAATCTTATCTAATTCAGGTGGAAAATTGCTTATAGAATTCCTGCACATACAAATTTGTTTTGAAATACTTAGCAGAATATGTTCTGGTGTTGGCATCCACAATGTGCACAATTATATGCGACATTGTATGAAGAGCAAAAGCTGCTCTTGCACGTTTCAATAAATTCCTTTGAAAAATGCATCATACAGTTAATACATGTTATTCAGAAACTGTCTCTGATGACTTTTCATTCTATTTTTTCTATACCATCATACTCAAAGGGTTTGCTAAATCATATTCCACAAAAAGGTTATATTTTCAATGTTCAGCGTACAATTACAGATGAATGCAGCCTGCCTCTTTATACATCCACAAGTATATTTACTTCTGTGATGCTATTTAGAAAAAAAATTATTATTTGAATGAGGTTCATCCATGCTGACCATAGTTAAAGGCCAGTAATTGCACTAAAAAAGCAATTTAGTAGTGATTATTGCTTTATTTAAATATTTTCTTTAAAACCCCATTATAATCCAAGAAATCTGGACACAGAAATTGATTATTGCTTTTCCTTCAATTTTAGACAGGTAAAAACATTTCCGGTGACTGAATCTATTTGAGTGCACCTCTTTTTATTTCTGAAAATGAACTGAAATTTAATACAGAAATTCTGACAGATCTGAGCTACAGTAGCTTAATAAGAGTTTGTAATAAAATCAGGTCACGTAGATTAGAGAGGCATATGTTCAACTTGTCTCTCTCTTTTCTTATTTTTCATGTTTTCCCTCATCATGTATGGAAAATGTTAAAAAGGGAATGTATGCTCATCAAATACCTTCGATGAGATCATATTTGATAAGGTGGTCATGCAGCTCTGGGACAATAATTTGAATACCTAATTTTATGTTGTACATAGCTACAACAACATCCAATATTCACAGCCTTCATTTTTGTACAGCTATTGCATGTGTGACACCCTACTGTCTGTGATATGAAATTAGAATAAAAACGATGTACTACACAAGAGTTAATTTTAGAACAGTAGAAGCTCCAGGCAGAGAAAATGTTATCATCAAGGACAAAAGTGATAGCAGATTCAAAGTGCAGAATGATCAATACTCAAACAAAGAAATAAAAGGCAAGCTCTATATGGATTACCTTTCCTGTAACAAATGTAAGGAAAAAATTCCAGAATGACTGAAGGCATGATTTTCTGTATCAGGGCTCTCTCTGTGTCTATAATATGTAAAGGAAAATGGCTTTCAAAAGCACGCTGCCGAAGAATAATGTGTTATTCTATTTAGGAATTAATATATAATATTTATTTTTTTACTGCCATGAAAATAATAAAAGAAGAGGCAAATGAGAAAATATGTAATAAAATATTTGCAAGATGATCAGAACACCAATCATGGGATTTTCAGTTCCTGAAAAAATTGAATGAATAACAGCTGTGCTACCTCTAGGCATGGATGTATAGTTCAAGCACTAGAAAAACTTTTTTATTTTCTTTAAGCAACTAGAGGAATAGATTTACCTTCTTTCCAAGCAGTAAACAGCCACTTTATATGACAGCATCATTCAGTGATGAAAATGCCATTAGTCTAAAAGCTGTAAATGGAAGTTATGCAATATAGGCTTTAAATTAGAGTGTTAAAACAGTGAAATACTAAGTAAATTAAACAGGTTGAAAATGCTATACTACTTGGTCTGACTAACTTTCTAATTCAGAAAGACAGCAACAATTTCTAGTATGTGTTTTGGAAGAAAAAAATGTTTCTAATACCCCAGTGCTGTCAATCCTTCAGCAAAGAGGAGAGACTTAACTGCCACAAAAGCACACAGTTCAGGAAACTTTATGTCTGAGTTTCTGACTTGGAGCTCTGCTGTTTGTAGCTCAGTTCAGTTGTGTAATCATGGGTCTTTAATGTCCCTTCACACATTCCAGAATGACCTGTTTGGCCTTCTGCTGTTGATCATCTAAGATCTATGTTGTTGTAAGAGAAAAATAAAGCTGATGTGGTTACAAAGAAAATCCAAGTTGTAGTACCTTGCAGTACTTTCACCATCAGTTCTCTGATAGCACAGCCTGAAAAAAACAAATTAATCTTCTGTGATTCATGAATATTATTCATACAGGAAGGCAGTGATTTTACATGCCATTAAAAAGTTCTTCAATATTCATGGGGGAAAAGCAGAACATAATAGCTAGGTATT
Source organism: Cyanistes caeruleus (assembly GCF_971803275.1). Classification (NCBI taxonomy): domain Eukaryota; kingdom Metazoa; phylum Chordata; class Aves; order Passeriformes; family Paridae; genus Cyanistes; species Cyanistes caeruleus. Next base: position 45,973,617 of record NC_141703.1, read on the forward strand.
CTCAATACTGTTCACACTGATAACATGCTCTCTCTTTAACAGCATATATGCATATTGTGTTGCACATTAATAATTCCCAGATTTTTTACTGTAGTCAAGGCTTCACTTCAAAGAGAAAGCATGAAAGAATGCATTCATGATAAAGAATAAAATTTTAATGAATAAAATGTAACATAGGGTCACTTAAAAAACCCAAAAAAAACCCTCATACATTGTAGCACTATTTGCATTATTTTATATATTTAGGTAAATAAATATTTATAATTTTGTGCATTTATATAGTATTAGATATGTAATAAACTTCAAGAAAAAACAAATGCATGGTAGACATTTTTTGTATTTTATAAATGTCTTTACAACAGAATAAAGGGAGCAATTAAGAAAAGAAAACACTGAATCTGCATTATTATTTGTTATGTAATTGGTAAAAGGAAAATTTCTCGGAGTAGTGAAGAATTGTAGCATACTAACTTGAAAAACCCTTTGAGTACTAGAGTTTTAGTAAGGAGTTATTAATCAGTTATACTCACAGCCATCTGAAATCTTAAAAGCTGTTGTAAGAGTACAAATTTGGAAAACTACAGCTTGATTAACACAATTTTTTTTTGTGAATTTCTTTGGTTTATCATTTTAAAGTAATGGTCATCTTATTAATTTGCCAGATCTCAGTGCTAATCAAGCTGCGGAATGCGATGAAGATGTGCAGTAAATATTTTTTGTAAGATTTTTTTAGAGATCCTTTTTGAGGAGTCCATATCAGAAGCAAACATTTAATGTGTTGGATCATCCTGAAAGAGAAAAAAGGCTAATGAAATGGGCTATATATTGGCTGAAGCACAGAGAAGGTACAGTAAGAACTAAATCTGTTCAGTACACCATAAAAAGTATCACACAAGAAAGTCAACATCTGCTTTACTAAACAAAACATGTTAGAATTAGAATGTTTATCTCTGCATTGTGTAATTGTTAGAAAACAAAATCCTTAGGGTTATATAAAATATATACTAAAGTTTATACTAAATAGCTGAGATACACCTGCTCCAGTCTTCCTGGCTTTGTTTTATTTTGCTTGATCTTGCTATACTGGACCCTGCACAATTCAAACCTACTATAGTACAATTAGCTTCTTTTTTACTTTCTTTTCTATAAGCATGGCATGGCTACTGGTCTTTCCACTCCAACAGAACTGGAGAAGAACTGGAAACCCTGGATATGTCCCTCTATTCTTCCTAACCCCAGCTGCAATATTTCTTCTTTTCCCTGGCAAAATGTTGTAACAAAACAGAGCACTGGGAAATCAGTGTGAAATCAATAGATTTTAGGAGAGAAATTAATCTGTAATAGCATAGTGTTTCTCATACCAAAATAATTCCCTTTGGGGAGATTTTCATGTTTCTGTGTAATAGTCCACAGCAAGAGAGTAACAACCCTCAGGGGAAGATCCAAGCTCCTACTCTTGATAAAAGATCAAATTATCTTGCAGAAAAAGGGAAAGAAAGTAAGAGAGTATTAGTAAAAAACAAAAACAAAACAAAACAAACAAAAAAATATATATAGAGAGAAAGACATCTTTCCACTCTCACACTATCCTGAATCCTTCTAATTCTTTGTCCTACTGCTTTGTAGCATTTTGAAACTAGACGGTATTAAGACATCAAAGGTTGACCAATATTTGAAAGACTTAAAGGATCTCCACTGCAGTAGCTCACAAATTAGGAAGTAGGAATTTCTGTAGTTAGGAAAAATAAGTGAGACATTTAAAAGAACAAGTGAGACATAAGTATTTAGCTACATGATTCAAATAACAACAGATTATGTAATTGATTTTATTACTGTCACAGAAAATAATTATATAACATAATACATCTATTGTGAATAAAATTGAATATGACAGATACAGATTTAATTTTATTTTCTAGATTTTTATATTCTTAAATCAAAGAAGAATATCTAAGACAATACGTCTGAACAATCAATACTGCTTACCTTTGAAGTGTAAGCAATACATGTGTAAAGAAAACAATAGTTTTGTAATTGGTAATACCTCACATTCAACAAAAAACATATATTAGTAAGTTTTCTTTGGCCTAGTCTCTTCTTCCAACAGAATTGTTAGAAATCTTAATTTCAGACTCTGATGTTAAATGATGTGGAAATATTATGCCTATTGACAATTATAAAAGTAGGAATGATCCCTGGAATTCTGACAGTTCTAAAATTAATTACTTTTTGGACAAAATTGTAAGAAAGATTGTAACAGCTGATGATGAAAGCTCACAACTAGAACTGCAAGACTGAACATTGCATCTCTAGATTAAATTGGAAAGAGAAAAAATGAAATTGAATCTTACGAATTAAGAAATTCTATTTCATTTGGAAAGAGAGTCATACTTTAACACGCAAATGTTTGCCTTTGTACTTTCACATTGAGGTTGTAGGATTTTTTGAATCTAAAAATTGTGATTGAAATTTTTTTTCTTCATTCTGAATCATGAAGATTTAATACTATGTGATTGTCCTTCTAAGGAGGACATGTATAATTAAAAAAAACCCAAACATACAAAACAGAAAATGTGTACATGAACTTAGAAAGAAAAAGAGTATTTGATGTCTGCATGTGTTCAGTTGGGATAAAGCAGTGCCATAATCTGCTGAGGCAATAGCTGCTGAATTATCTACTGCTTAATTATTTGTGTACTACAGGGATATTTTAGTACAAAGATCAGATATTTCAAGTAAATCTTGCCTTGTTTATTTCATAGACCACCATGAAACAACTCACAGCATTCTCTTTGGTTCTTGTAGTGTAATGTCTGTAGAAAAAAACAAATGATCAGTAAAAAACTGATCAAATAGGAAAATTATGGGAAATAAAATAGTATTGCTAAGGAAAAAAATCTGATAAAGTATTTGGATATGATCATGATTACATAACAAGTTGTAGAACCAGTTAATGGAGGTGGATTTTCAAGAGAAATGCCCTGGAGGTCCTAGATTTTATATGACAGTTTTTTCCTAGTGAACAACTAAAGATCAGAAAGAAACAGTAATACATTGATTTGCCTGTCTGTAGTGAATAGAGCCATAAACTGGGATGAGATCTGACCTTGAAATTAGAACAGTGAATTTTAGACACTGAAACAAAGGAACACGGGGTCAGGATTAAAATAAAAATAAAAATTGATTTTATATTCTTCCCTCATAGTTACTATTAAAAAGGTGTTTCATAGTGAAATTGAAAACATGTTCTTCAGGGCTTGGTATTGGGGCCAATGTTTTTCAACGTCTTTGCTGGTAACATGTATGGAGGGATCTGGTACATCCATTGCAAACTTGTGGACAGCACAAAGCTGTGGGGTTTAATCAACAAGCTGGAGGGAAGGGATGCCACCCAGAGGAACCTCGACATGTTTGATAGGTGGGCTTGTGTAAATCTCATGAAGTTCACTGAGGCCAAACACAAGGTCCTGTACCTGAGTCAGGACAATCCCAAGGAGGGTGGAAGGAGAATAGATTGAAAGCAGCCTTTTGGAGAAGGACTTGAGGGCTTTGGTTAATGAGAAGCCAAACATGACCCTGCGCTGTGAAATTACAATCCACAAAGCCAATTCTATCCTAGACTGGATCAAAATCAATGTGGCCTGCAGGTTGAGGGAAAGTGGTTCTTGTCTTCTACTCTGCTCTTGTGAGATCCCACCTGCGTCCAGTTCCAGGGCCCTCAACATATGAAGGTCATGGAACTGCTGAAGTGTGCAGGTGGGCCACAAAGGTTTCAGAGGGCTGGAGCACCTCACCTCTGAAGACAGGCTGAGAGATTTGGGGTTGTTCAGTGTGGAGAAGAGAAGGGTCTGGGACAATCTTATAGCAGCCTTTCAGTACCTAAACGGGGCTCCCAATGGAGCTGGAGAAGGATGTTCTACAACATGTAGCGATCAAACAAGTAGGAGTGTCTTTAAACTAAAAGAGGGTATGTTTAAATTGAATTTTAGAAAGATGTTCTTTACTGTGAGGCCGGTGACACACTGGAAAAAGTTGCCCAGAGACATTGTAGATGTTCCTTTTGTAGAAGTGCTTACCTAGAAGGACAGGTTCCATGAGGCTTTGAGCAGCTTGGTCTAGTAAAATGTGTCCCCCACCCAAGGCAGGAGGGTTGGAACTAGATGACCGTTGAAGTTGCTTCAAATCCAAACCATTCCATGATTCCATGAAATTAAGTAAAATCAATGGGTGACAAAAACATAAAATCTAAGTTTTGTGATAAGAAATTTAATAAATTTTACTCATTTTAGCTTCATAATATTAAACATTCAGGATAATATTCCTCAAATTTGAAAATAAATTCAATCAGGATTAATCAATTTTAATTTCTTTCACTCTGGTAATTATAACTACCATTACTTCATTTATTCTGTATCCTAGACTTTCTCCTTGAATTGATACAGTACCCTTCATTTACTGGAGTAATTTGCAAGGCTGAGCAGTTTCTCTTAATAATATGTTGTATATAAGATTTTGAAAATCCTGGAATAAGGTTATTCTGTTGGGGTTTTTTTTATCTGGGATTGTGTTGGGGGTTTTTGTCGGGTTTTTTTTGTCGTTGGTTTGGTTTGGTTTGGTTTGGTTTGGTTTTGAATGTATTTTGTGGTTTATTTACAACAGTTTCATACAGGTGTCACTATGAGGCTCAATTATCAATGATTCTCTCCTCCCCTTTGAAGATGTCCTTGTGGAAATTTAAAAGCAGCAATTCAGTAATAACCCATAGGAGCTCTCACAGCACACTTGTCTTTGAAGTATGCTTTTTCCTTTAATTTAGTCAGCATTTACAAAGTCATAAAAATTTCTTTCCATTTTATATACTGGGATACATATTTACACCATATAATGCAGTTAGCTGCTATATTAGGATTTTTCTCTACCTTTCATTTAGGCCTTTGATTCTGAAAATATAACACTGTCATCTGTAAAAAATACTGGACTGAGCCATGAAGTTGGCAGCTGAATTATTTTCAGGAAAAAGAGAAAGAAACTTTTGGCCTTGACCACATAAGGAGTTTCTAAATTAAACAGAGCCAGGGTCCCAAAAAGAAAACAATAGGACATGGGGCGTGTCTGTATGTTTGAAATCTGTCCTGTAGTGTATCTTCATCACCCAAGACTTTCTTAAGCCTACTAGCAATTAAATAATACCTGTCATCACAAGTCAGTTCATAAATCAATTTTGTGACATATTTCAATTGCCAAATGTAAGTCTCTAAGGCATCAAGCACCCATATAGTGCTAATAGGTGGCTGCTGTATCATTCTCTCACAGTAATTTTGGATATGAAATAATCTTGATATTATGTTACCAAAATGTGTCCCTTTAGTCAGGAATTTGAAATATGAAAACATTTGTCCACTATCCCGTTTTGGTGTTTTTGTTTTGTTTTGGTTTTTGGTTTTTTTTGTTTGTTTGTTTGTTTGTTTTAAAAGACCAAATATACAATAGAATAAAACCATCACATCAGTTCTATGTGTTCTAAGCATGTATGTAACATGTACTAACGATGCTTTTAAGGAGCTCTTAAAGAGCTTACTTGTATCAAAGCTTACTTTGTATCAAAGCTAATGGTGCTATGATTTTTATGTTGTGTTTTGTATTCTTGCATCTATAACCTTTTTATCATGAGTTACTTGGGTGCTTCCACCAGAAATAATTACTTTATTAACATTCTTCCATGTAAAATTTTTTCATGCTATTCACTGCTGAATTTCCACCAAATTGCATACAAAATTAGACTTGCTATTCAGTCTTTCTGTTTAATATGTAGAACATAAGGAGATCCTGTTTTACAAATAGAAAAGACACATTAAAATTAAAATTGTATGGGTTTTGATAATTTTTGAACACTTAGAAAAATGATTGAGAGAGATCCTATTGCAGATACATATACATGTTAATTCTTAGTTTAAGAGGTGAATCAGCATATAATGCAGAGTATAATTCAAGTATTTTTGCCTTTACTAAACAAGACACATGTAATCCAGATGAAATTAACTCAGAACAATTTCTAGGACAGAAACAGCTCCTCCTCTCTCCTCAAGACAAAGTGCTAAAATCTGTTTGAAGTTATTGCTGCATGGAATCTTACCTACACAGCAAATATGGTGAATCATATCAAAATTATTATAGTATTAAATACATAATAATAATAATAAAAAAAGCTCCTGGAAATGAAGACACGTCAATAATTTCAGAGAATATTAAGACAATTTGTTTTCTTCCTACTTGACACAGGGTTTTTTAAAACATTTTATAACTTTCTCATTTTTCAGGCCTTGAACACAAAGGAGAGAAATAAGTTCTTAATGATTCTGTATAAGCTTATCTATAAAAATAGCTTGGTACAGTTTCAGTAAAGTAATGGGACTTGGTTCTTTTTTTTTCCCCAGACATGTATCCCCATAAAAAAAAATTATGAAGAAGATTAAGGCAAACAGTTAGTTTACATTGAAAGAAACCCCCAAGAAACAGAAGGGGGAAAAAAGATAGAGAGGGGAAGACAGGGGGAAGGGAAGAAATGCTATTTGTAATTTGAGAGAAAATATTTTTTTTACAAATTTTAGCATGATAAATTCCTTCAAGCTTCAGTGCAATGCAACTGTGTGATGTAATGCTTATGGTTACAGTAATTTTGGAATATAAATATGCAGACAGAAATAACAATTGTTTATTTTGTATAGAATGACTTGTCTACCACTCTAAAGTAAAAATTGGAGCATAGAAGATGATATCAGGGGCCTTAAAAGTCCAGGTGCATGATCATACCAGAGGCCTCAGGGCTATCACTGTCAATTCCAGTTTTCAGGCAGATGCAAAGTGAGGAGCTAGAGCCAATTTTGGTGTAGCAGGATGAACAAGGTAAGGACCAAAAAAAACCTGAAGGCACAAATCCTGCTGCCACAGAATATAATTGTTTTAATATTACTGCTTTGGGGAATCTATTACAGATATTAGGAAATTATATAGTTAAATTTCTGTACATGAATATTTGGTTTCAATTTATGTAGTGAAAAACTTAGTTGCAGTAACCGTGGATATATAATGTACATCTGCCTCAATAAATATGTGTGTGCCTCTGTATAAGTGTGCACATATGTGTGTGCAAAAAGCACATTGGAAATAAGTGTGGGTCAACCAATAACTCTTGATTAACATTATGAACTAGAATAGGATTTCTCTTCTGTTTCTCCCCTCCCCAGGCTTGATTTGAGATTGCATAATTTGCATTTTAACTTGGATACAACAAATTGTTAAGAAAACTACATGTAGTAGTATCATATCATCCAAACTATCCAAATAATTTTATTTTCCCAAGATTTTTTTTTGTCTATTATACAAACAAGTATGAGTACTGCTGGTGTGATAATATCAGTAAGTTTAATTTTTTTTTTTTTTTTTGTGTGTGTGTGTGTCTAACTCAAAGTTTGGTGATATTGATGTGAAGAAAAATATTTACCAGTGTTGCTTATTTCCTTTACCTACTGTCAGCAGATGGAAGAGGCCATGCACACACAATCAACAGAAATTGCAAGAACAGAAGAGAAGCCAATGGTTTTGGAATGGCACTCATGGGGACACTAAACACAAGCCTGGTATTACAAGAGCTCTGTTTTCAGAACAGCAGCTTGTGCTTGCATTTTTATTTTTTTTTCTTCCTGGCAACAGTGTTAAAATATTAGCTTTGAAAAAAATCCAAGAATGTTTTGGAACAGTAAAAAACACACTCACAGAGAAATTCTCTCTCCTACTAAATTCAAACTTAAAAAGACTAAAGAGATCATTTACCTATTTTACTTAATGATTCTTCCATTATTTTTTTCTCCAAGCTACAGCTCTACAGATAGGAAAAATAAGGGAAAATTAAAAAAATTATAATAACATAAATAATTACTATTAATAATAATGCATTAAATAAATATACAATGGAGAGAAAGAGAAATTATGTTAGTTTTGATCAGTAGTACAGATAGTTTACATACCCCTTTCTCAGAGAAGAAATATCTGCTAGAGAGGTAAATACATGCTTTTTTATTTTTTTTCTTGTTCAATCATATGTTTAAAAATAAGTGCATATGAGTACACATATATTAAGAGGCAATGAAACAGAAAACCAGACAAAAAGTTAACACATTTAAATGCATTTCAGACTATGTTCCCTATATAATTATCTGCTGGAAGGTGACATCCCATCTTTCCTTTTGTACAACACATAACACAATAATAGTTGTTTTTTTCCTAAATTATACTTTTGCAATTTAGATGACCACATCCATATTTTCCCAGTGGAGATAATGTCATTTGAAATGTGCCTTGTTCAGTCAGGATCTAACAATCGGAAATATGCATGTAAAAGCTGTTATACCCAAATAAACTGTAGGAATAGAGATGTCAGTTTCAAAGTTTACTGGACGAGATGGGGAGAAACACTAAGGATGAGTTTACTTCTGAGTCTGGAGATATACAGCTCTTTCTATCCAATAATCAATTATGGTATTAAAAGCACTCTCTCTGTCCTTGATAGAGATGTAAAACCTTATGTTTCCAAGCAGCAATGCTGTAAGAGATTGAGGATCTGATGGCACCTTTAGTTGGACCTAAATGCCTGTCTGTATTTCTGGATTGTCTGTGGACCAGACTTCCAAATTTATTTGTTCTCTGTTTCTGGCGTGTTATTTCTTTGCTGACAAAGAGAGAGAACTTAATAAATTAGGAGTAAACTCTTTCAATATTTCTGACAGTTTTATAACAACAGTATAGTCCAATGGTATTTTCAAGATTTTCTATATGTGCAGCAAGTTGTTTTCAAATAATCTGTTAGTAATATGATTACTAAGAGGAATCTTTGTACTTTGTGAAGCCTCCACATCCTTGGCAGTCAAAAGAAAATAAATGTTCTCTTTTGTGAGAGCTTTCAGTGTGATATGAATGTAGGCAGGAAAAAAAATAGCAGGTTACTTAGTTACCTCTGTTGCTACTTATGTCCAAAATATTTAATTATGTGGCAATTGAAAAGAAATACATCCTAAATCTTGGAAGACCTATCCCTCCCCTCCTTCCCTTAGCTTTTATATCTGAGCTGATGACATGTGGAAAATCCCTTTGGTTAATTTGGGTCAGCTGGCCTGGTTGTGTCCCCTCCCAGGACCCTGCCCACCCCCAGCCCCTTGGAGGGGAGCAATGTTGAGGAGCCAGAGCTGATGCTGTATCAGCCCTGCTCAGCAGTAGCCAAAGCACTGGGGTGTTACCAATGCAAAGCACAGCACTGTGAGGGCTGCTAACCCAAAATGAGCTCCATCCCAGCCAGACCCAGCACAAGTGGTTCCTTTGTTCACATGTACATATTTATTTGATTAAAGATTATCCAAAGGTTATATATAGTGATTCCTGTGTGTAGATGCAGTATATAAAGAGAGTTATCACTGGGAAATGTCTCCAAGCTGTTTAATAGTAACTGGCAAAGGTGGTCAAGAGTTCTGCTGATAGTGCTCAATTATATTTACTTGTCATTAGAGGCTGTGTGCACAGCTTCTCTTATACTTTTATCATCACTTGGAAACTACTAGAAGAATTATCCATCCAGAGAAAACCAATGTTTGTTTTTTTTCTCCAGATGTTTTAAAGGCAGCATGGCTTTGAGAGATATAAATATCTCCCTCTCTCTTTCTCTTTCTCTCTCTCTCTATATATATATTTGCAAACCAAAATTCTATTTTATGTTCCTCCATTTCTTCCATATTTGCCTACCTCAATATTTCTAACCCTGACCTAGCTAGAGGCAGCACATAAAAGTATAGTAAAAACCCAATGTTAATTCTGTAGAAAAGAGTTTACATCTCAGTCACCATCCCAAACCACTGCTATGATGTTAGAGGAACCTGTGGTCTTTGATATGTTATCATTTGCTGAGGTTTTCCTCTTGAGAAAAGCATCAAAAAAGATGTAGTAGTAAACAGAATGAGAGGCAGAGAGGCATAAAAAATAGTGTCTTACTTTTGGGAGTCTAGTTCTGGTTCTAGTGGAGTTAACAGAGAGCATTGGCACTTCTGATGAAAATATGAAGGAAGAAATGTTCAGATTTGATTTAATGATGATGAAGCTCAAATGGTATTTGAAATTTTTCAGTGGTAAAGTTTTGGAAATCTTTGTATGAAAAGTATTTATAGCAAAGCCTATAAAGGGTTAGGTACCATATGATGCTGCATTCTGACTGATGTAGAGAGTTTCATATTTTCAGGTCTTTCTTCAGCAGTATTTATACTATGCCCTAGATGTAATACTTCTGACTGCATACTTGATTCCACTAGACATGATTTCATAGTTGAATTCATTTCTTTTCTAGTATCAGAGTATCTTCTCTGATCAAGGTAGTATAAATGCTGTCTTCTTTGGTCTCTTCAAAGTATTTTTGCGACTATCTACATGGATATTTATTCACACTTTCCCTTTGATCCTACAAATCCTCTTAATGACTCCCTCTTCCTCCTTTTCTAGAACTTTTAACGGTATTATTTTACCCTATTGTAGCTCACTCCTGCTGTTCACTACAGGTTATCAAGTGCCAGCTCTAATCAACCAGACCAGACACTGATTCACAAGGCTCTTTTAAATTGATCCATAATGCATAGACCACCATATAGGCTGTCTGTAGCACCTTAAGGAGTCATTTCATAAAATTTTTCTGAATAATTTTTCCATCTAACATTCCTCCAAGGAACTTTGAATTAACCAGATTAAGGTAGGATTATGAGTATTTTGTTGACATACATGGAGGGAGGAAGAGTAGGATAAAACTACTTGTGAATTACTAAATTGCCAAAGCCTGGATCAAAGGCCTGAAAGACCCTTTAAAGGAATAAGGGAAACAATAAATATTTGTTTTATATGACTAGATTGCTTGTGTCTGTTTGCTATAATTTAATGAGATTGTTAAAACTGCAATGATAAATTAAAGTTCTGTCTACATGACATGACCTGTAATCCTTCCCACTATAGGATTTACACAATTTTCAGTTTAATATGTGTTCTATTCAGTACATTTTCACATTGCCATCCCCTAAATTTTAATGCCCTCTATGTTTGTGGCAAATATTGGTCTTTTTTTCCTTTGAAATGGATTATGATTTGAAATTTGTTAGACACATAGGTCTAGTGAGTTAACTGAGGGTAAAGGATTGTAGAATTAGCTGTAGTAGTTAAGTGATGGGGACCCGGTGTCTGCCCTTATTTGATGCTTTAATATTACAACATGAGACACTAAACATGAGGTAGCTATCTGATTTTGAAAAAATACTAGAAGACGATTAAAGACGATATTTTTCCAAAGCTAAAATTCAACATAATTTCCAGAAATGGTCCATTGAAAGTTTCTGCCCTACTTATGTGTAGCTTGGATGACTTTTTAAATGTACATTGCATCTAAACATTAAATATTTAATAAATTTGATTAAATTAATTTTATTAGATATTTAAAATATTCAAAACAATTTTTTTAAAGAATTTTCATATGATATAACAAGGGTTTGAAACGAAACAGGAATTCAGATTTAAATAAAATATATGCCGTAACATAATTTATAGAAATTGCAACACCTTCAAAAATGGCAGTGATCATTCAATATATTCTATTAGTAGAATATACTCTACAAGTAGTATATATAATAATACTATATTAGTAATTATGATCACTGAAGAACCTGTGCTCCTGATCATACCCAAATTTTTACTAGTTCCTAAACTTTGCGAGACTGTTGATACAACAGACCAAAATATTAGGTCAATAATTTTTTTTCCCTTATGGCTCATATGGGTAACTGAACTGTGTGTATATCATTCTCTTTCTTAATTTTTATTTGAAAGAATACACCTGGTAAAGAGAAATTATATGACCAATATTGAGAGAACAATGGTGAGAAAGAAAAAGTGGAAAAACATGTCAGAACACAAATTAACTTTCTGTTATTGAAAAGAGGTTGTTCTAATGCTCTGTAGTACATTAAGCTATTTTCTGTTCCATAGTCATGTGCTATCACCTGCAGTTATAATGCCTTTCTCTCTTAGCTGCAAAACCAGCAGAGGAAAAGCCATCTGAACACTGAGTCACAGAATGGGTCAGGATGGAAGAAACCCCAGAGGGTCATATGGCGCATCCTCCCTGCTCAAGGAGGGTCATCCTAGAGCACAGGATTTTGCCCAAATGATTCTTGAACATCTCCAATGAGGGAGACTTCAGAAGCCACAGTGCAGAGGAGGAAGGACTACTTCACATGGAATCAGTCCTCACAGCAAGCACAATGATAGAGAAGTAAGTCCTTTTGCTTCACAGAACAATCTTTTTTCTCAGGGGTGTTACCACCGTTATCCCTTTTGTATGTCCAACAACTGTTTCATTCACCCAATCACTAAAAATTATCAGAACCTCTCCAAGCTCTCACAGCACCCTCAGCTTTGTAAAATTATCACTGATTTAATTGATTTCCATGACTCAAGATTTCTTTTCTGCTCCTTGCTACTCTGACTTCATTTGTCCCTGTGGTATTCTGTCTCAGATATTACATTTTCTTTCTTATTTTCCAGAACAATTGAATAAACCTGTCAGGAGAATAGAAATAGAATAGTCTTCTCCATTTCCTGTGTTGTCTCACTTTCTTCTGCTCTTCCCTTTACATGAGGCAACAACATAACTGAGATACAGTTTGTCCTATTATTAAAATATAAAAAATAAAATCAAATTTGAAAAAATTAATTTGTTCTGAGTCATGTTCTTCTCCCTACCCACTAGAAACAAAGTCCACTAATGACTAATTTAGGCATAAATGCAATGAAGTGGTAAGGATTTCCTGATTCTAATTTTCATAGGTATGTCCTCTCTTCATTTCTTATAACCTTCCCGGACACTTCCTTTAGATCTTTCTTTCTCCCCAAATTATATATTAATAAATAAACACAATTTTGGTGTCTGAGTGTGACATAAAAAAATCCCTCTCTGTGTACCCATGGATAATCCTAGTGGAAAATCAACTTTCAGATTTGTGCAAGAAACAGTGTTCCTTACAGTGAAATTTCTTTAATTTTTTGATTTAATTGTTTGTTTGTTCTATAGAGTACATTTCCTTCCACAGACAAAAAAGCAAGAAGATGGAAGACCCAATATCTTGTAGACTAGAGTTCCAGATGATTATATCTTAATTGCTGAGATGCTAGCCTGACTACATGCACTTTGTCTAATTATTTGTGTTGGGAAATTTCCACTTTGTATAAGTAATCAAATGTTAAATGGACAAAGAACTGTACTTATGTTTTCAGCGGCTCAGAGTAAATATCACAACTACCAGAGTCTCTTCAAAAGTGGCAGCTTTCTATGAATAGTTGTCAACAAACCAATTGTCAACATTTGGTGTTGACACTGATAATTTTGAAGCAACATGAAACTTTATGGAAATCATCTTTATTCATTAGTCAAGAGATATATACTAGCTCATCAAATCTCTCCTTGTGAAAACATATATATCTACAAATAATTCTGAGAATAACTGGCTACTGGTAAGTCTGTATTTATTTTGTTCACTGTACCAGTCCACTCTACTTGCACCATACCTATGGAACCTGAACTAGAGGGAAGTGTAGTCACAACCAGTCTGAGCTCTGTTTCTGAGAAATGTTTCGCATGGAGTGTTTTGTGTCTGAAGGTAGCTAAGGAAACCTCTGATGTTTTTGCTTTTAGCATCACCAAAAAGGTAACAGTTTTTCACCATTAACAGTGGGGGCAAAAAAAGCCAAAACAAAATCAAAAGGCCAAAGTGATTACTTGTACAAAAGAGATTCTTTAACATTATCAAAACACCGGGTGTAACTTAGAAATTTAATTTTTATTTTTTTTTTTTTTTAAAAAGCAAATCAAGCATCCAAGAAGAGAAATTAGACACATGTGCAATAAAGCAGTTGTTAAAAGAGAAAATAATCAAGAAAATAAGGAAATAGCCAACATAAAAATAGATGGATTTAAATCACTGGAAAATATTTCTTACCTATGGTATTGCCTACATTCATAGTAAAGTCATTATTACTTGCTTAGAAGATCCCCTCACAGTACTATGGAATGGAAAGGACGAAAAAATATTGAGAAATACCAATTTCATGATATGAGATACCAAGAAATACAGCTGAGCTAAAAAATACCTTTTTTTCACTGAGTTTTATGAAGGAATTTTTAACTAAAACTTTTCACCCTGAAGAAAATGTGAAAACAATTAATGTATATTTATTTCTAAAAAAGTCTGAGATAAAACATAAGCAACATGTGCTTCAATGATGTCTATGAGAATTGAATATCTTACATGTATTTTCAGCATTGTCATAACCATTATTTCAAGAAATAATATTTTTATACTAAATAATGCTTTAAACTGTATGGAAAAGCTCAGTACTTTCTCAGTATTTTAGTAAGAGCACTCAGTGCCATGTAACACATGATGCAAATGTGAAAAAAACACATTATCTAAAGGATAATTTTACAGTCAGTAAACTGAAAAGTGATTTGGGGATAACCTTTCAAGTATGACTCAGGTGTCTATGTGCAAATGAACAAACATGGCTTCCACTGAAAATTTCATTAATTGACTATATCTTACCACCTGTAAATGGTGAAAGTGATACTTCTTTTTCCTGACATTAGATTGCACTGCTCTTTTGGTTACAAGCTTTTAAGGCTGGAAGAAATTTTCTACCAGAATGGTGTGTGTAACAAGTATCTAATGTTGGCAACAGTCCCTGGGTTTTGCTATAAATCCAATATGCTTTTTGGATTAAAGGGAATATGTGTAGAGCAATTTTAAGTGCATTTTGACAAAGAATTTAGAGCAAATCAAAATATTTCCGTTAACAATGAAGAAAAACAAATGACCGAGTCTGAGGGATGTGACTGTATTTGCGTACTTCACTCTTATATATGATGTAAGATCCTCCCCATCTACTCGACCCTTGTGAGACGCTACCTGAAGCACTGTGCACAGTTCTGGTGCTCCCACCACAGCAAGGATGTGGAACTATTGGACCAAGTCCAGAGGAGAGACATAAAGTTGATCAGAGGACCTGGTGTCGCTAGAGGACACAAAATATCGGGCACAGGTCCAAGCAAGAACACCACCAAGGTCAGTTTTTCATATGGCAAAATAGCCTTTATTGCAAGGTTTTTCTAAACTTATATAGTTTTTCCAGCCAGGTTACCCTGATTGGTGGAATGAACAACACCCAATTTGATTCCATTGGTGGGGACCAGAGAAAACACACCAAGGACATCTGTTTGTATTGTTATGAGAAAAATTATCTCTTTACAATAACAAATCTGGACAGAAAAACTGTCCCCAGGAACAGTTTCCTGGGAACAGAACAGCTCCTGACAGGCCTAAATTTCTCTCAGGCTCAGAAATCCTGTCCAAGGACTGAAATACCTCTCCTGAGACAGTTGGAACTGTCCAGCCAGGAGAAGGTTGTGTGGAGACCTCATGTCAACCTTCCAGTATCTGAAGGGGCCTGCAGAGAAGCCAGAGAGGAAGCTTCATCAGGAGCTATAGTGATAGAACAGAGAGTAATAGGGACAAATAGAAAGAGGGCAAGTTTAGGTTAGGTATTAGGAAGAAATTCTTTACACTGAGGGTGTTGAGACCCTGGAACAGGTTTCCTGGGGAGGTTGTGGATCCCCAAGCCTGGTGGTGTTCAAGGCCAGGTTGGATATAAGGCCTTGAGCAACCTGGTCTAGTGGGAGGTGTCCCTGCCCTTGACATGGGGACTTGGGATTAGCTGGTCTTTAAGGTCCATTCCAATCCCTTAATATTCTGTGTCCAAGGCAGATCGCTGCTCTAGAAACTTTACTTTCTTTCACTTCCATTAAAGCATGCTAACTGAACGATCTTGAAAATGTCTGAAGCATATAGGTCATTTGCAATCATAACTTTCATCACTAGGAGAGATACCTTGATTACAACAGGACTGGGAAAAATAAAGTCTTCCTGGGGAAAAATAGGAAAAAAACAAGAAGTAATAATTTTACTTTCAAATTCTCGTTTTTGAAAGGATAAAAAACTCTGCTGCATAAAAAAGTTGTCTGAACTGTCAACATTTTTGAAATCCCTTTTCTATTCTGTGTATGGCTGCTTCAGGACAGCAACTGAAAAGCAGCGATACTTATTGCAGTTTTTCATGATACTGATAGTAATATCACTTGCATAAAAATAAGAAAACACTTAGATCCAGATTCCAAAACTTTTTTTAATTATAATGAGATTGCCAACCCAAGGATTTTTGATAAATGTCTGACATTTCTGAAAATAAGTCTGATAGTTTATAGTAGGCATCATATACTAAATGTATCTTTCTTTGCTTAAGGATACACAACACAAAGAATAAACCTTTTCAAAACAGTTCAAACACTTCAACTAAAGTCTTAAGACAAGAAGTCTAAAAGTAATCTTTTTTTTGTGTCCTCCTATTCGTACATCATCTGATGTCCATTAAGAATTTTTTTTTTTACTGAATTTTGTTGCTACTGTTGTTACTACTTTGGTGTTTTATATAAAGCACATGAAGTAACAAAAAAAAAAAATCCAGACAATAGATAACATAATGAACATATGAAGTGTTGGATTTGGATAAAAAATAAAAAAGAAATTAAAGCAAATGTGGTCTTAGAAACACATAACATGCAAATAGCTACTGCTTAGTGCATTAAAATCTGTTTACATCTGACTGTAATTGCAGGCTTACTTCTCTGAACATTTTAAATAGGTTTTGCCTCTTCTTTCTAATATTACAATCTAATGTGAAAAATTATTTAGCCAATACCAAAATGCATGGCTGTGGTCTTCCAGTTTTAGACAACAGATTCTGAGGTAATAAAGAGTTGACTGTCAACCAGGCTTCTGAGAAAAAAATCTCCACAATTACATTACAAGGTTAGGTGATCTATTAGTTTTCTGAATAAGTCTTTTCTCTTTTGATAAGTATGCTACAAAAATTAAAAAAAAAATATCAGAACCTGGACCCACAGATACAGCAAGGACAGTGTTTTACAGTATGGTTTAGCCCTTTCAACATCTTCAATGATACTATCAGTTTGAGATGTAATTTTTATACCTAAACTTGGACGCTTAATTCAATTGCCAAAACTTAAACATGCAGAACCATTTGAAACACCCTTTGCCATACAAAGCATCAACACAGGGCTTATATTAAATATCAGATGGAACCTCTTCTTGCTTTGCCACAAGATACTAGATTCACTAGAGGTTAGGTCAATCATCTCCAGTTCCATAAAAAAAAATATGTTCTCGCAAGTGAATCGAGTTTCTAGTCAATGTAGCAAATGTGGAGAGGAATTTTTATCCATCCAAGCGGAGATATCTAACTGAGGGTGAACTTTTTCTCATTCTCATTATGCTTTCTTTGTCAGCTCCATGTTTCTACAAATGCACTGACATTTGCTGATGGTGTAACTGTTGGAGTCATATTGTAAACCAGCTCAGTGAAACAACCCATATTACAAAATAAGAAAGAACACATATTTTCAATTCCAGAGGAAGAAAATGAATACAAGACTACATTATCAGTCATATTGTTCTGATGATTGTTCTTTTGTATGTATTATCTCTGTGGTACAATGGTAGCAAACAGTACAAAAATTCCCTCCCTACATTGACTTAATTAAGCAGGCAGCAAATTAAAAAAAAAAAAAAGCTAATCCGAAACTGTACACATTGCTAATTAATTTTCTGAGAAGTGGAGAAAGCAGGTGAGCAAATCCTTCTAACATGAATTCAAACTAAACTATGCATTCAACCTAAATGGACCATATATGGATTTTGTTACAACCAAGCACATTCATTGGATAGACTTGATGATCCAAATAGAAAGATCAGACACTGGTCTGAGGCAGAGCTTAAAAACAAACGTGTCAGTAATACATATTAGTAGGAAATGGGTAAATACTATGGAAGTTTTAGGCTCAGTGGTAAAAAAGTGAAAAAGTGAAAAAGTGAAAAAGTGAAAGGAGCTAAGACATTGAAAGAGCAAGTATAATGGGAGGAGACAGGAGGAGGAATAAAGAAACATGGAGTGACGCTGAGACAAAGATACCTTGACAGAAGAGCCATGGGAGAAATGAACCACTCATCACTGGCCAGGACAATCCCTAATGGCTGCAGGCTGGCATTCTCCTCCTATCACCCTGAAACTAGAGCCTTCTGATGAGAATGTTAATTTTTCTTTTTTCTTTTTCTTTTTTAAAGGAGAAAGGGTGAGATGTCGCCCTGGAAATTGAAGGCTTCTGATAATGCTTTCATAGTTTTAGTTAATTCCCCATGAACGTTTTATAAGCATAAGTTGTTTATCACATTCCTTCTAAGAAACATCTTTTGATGGATGTTTCTCATGACCAGTGTGCTTGGGAAGGTGGTATCTTAATTATCCAATCCCTGGTCATGCCGAGAATCTATAAATACTTAAGTCAGAGGCACTTTTTTTGGTTCTGACACTGAGAGGTGTTTGTGTGAATCATTTCATGTCCTCTAGCGACACTCCTTCCTCCACTTTCTCCTTTTACAGCCCAATGTACAAGCCTTCTTGTAGAGCCTTAGTTTCCCCATCTATCCACCTTCCTGCTGAAGTCAGACACATCAAATCTATCTTGAATACACTCTGCATCACCTGCATTATCACATTCACAGCCTCCAATAAACTGGGAAAATAAGTCTTATCCTCTCAGTCTACATTCTCATTTTGGTTTTGGATGTGACTTTGAGCACAGCTAGTGCTTCTCTTGGTGATTAATTTCCAAACAGATGCAAAAGATCTCATACCCACCCCATAAGAAAGGTTCCTCAGAAATTACTCTAAGCTTAACTACGTTGTAGATGTCTTGCTGAGAAGTTCTTTTTCATGTGTGGCAAAGAGGGAAAAGGACAGGCATAGTGGCATATGACTTTAAACATATATGGAAGCTGTCAGTGTTTATACTTGTCTTTTTTCTGTTTGTTTGGGTTTCTTTTTAAGTTAGCTTGTGTGTATTTCAGTTCTCAATATTTTTTTAAGACGAAAATACTGAAAGGGCACAAATCATATAGTCTGATGCTACATATACCTAAAATACAATCTTATGGATGTTTAAGAACTGATCCAAGACTTACTGATGAGCTTGAAACTTAACCAATTGTTACTAAAGGACACAGAATTATTCACACAAAAACTTTCAAAGTTAGAACAGGAAAGAACCAACCTTTATTCTCTGACTCCAGTATTTATAGATTCTTGACAATGACCCGGGATTGGATAATTAAGTTATCGCCTTCCCAAGCATGCTGGTCATGCAAAACGTCCATCAAAAGAAAAAAAAGTTTCTTAGAAGGAATGTGATAAACAACTTATGTTTATAGAATGTTCATGGGAAAGTAACTAAAACTATCAAAACATCAGAAGGTTTTAGTTTTCAGGGCGACAACCAATTAATGTAATTTCTATAACAGATGGAATAGATAAAGATTTTGTACTTTGTATTCACACTAAACATCTATATTCTTTTCCTTTAGATTTAAGAAATGAAGTCTTTTATAGCTGCAATTCACTGGAAGATTTTAATGCTCCAGGTAAAAAATTAAAGGTGGCTGAATATACTGAAGTATTTATTGAGTCTGGTTCTCTGAGGGTTTGTATCAGCAAGATCCACTGACTGAGCTGAAAAATTTGTTCTGATATATTATAGCACAAATTTTTTCCTGGATAGACCTTTTAAGATTTATTTTCAAAGCCTCCTGCAGTCTGAGATTCAAGGTAGCAGTATTTAAAAGACACAAAGAACTAAGAGGTGGTCAATTCTCATTCAAATTAACTACCTCATTCTATACTTTTCTTTTAATCATAGTAAATCATATTTGCTATTAATGTATTTTTAAAAGCATTTAAAAAACGAAAAAAAGATTTTATTCTATATTTGTGCTGCCTCTTGATAATAGAAAGTCTACTCTAAGTTTCTGTTACTAAAAGATTTTGGTCTCATATCTGTGGCATGAAACAGATCAAACAGATCATTTTCAGGTTAACACTAAATAACAAATATTAGCAAGCTGTAGATGAAAAAAAAGAACTTTGAAGCAGGAGTGAAAAAAAGGGGTGTTTGGGTTCCTTATATTTTTTAACCCCAAAATTCTAATCCAAGAGACAAGACCTGATTAGTTCTTACACTAAATAATGAAAGAAAAGGTAACCATGGAGTTTCTACTTTAGCCTCAGTGTGTCAGGGTTGATCATAATGAAAAATTCCTATGACATTCTTCCTGTTCCTTTATCCTGTGATGAGGTGAAAATATGAGGATGTATGACTGTTTCTCATCTATCTCTCAACAAGGTATACTCAAAGGTATACTTTATGCATGCCTTAGCTACCATCAGCAATAAATAAGTGGTGGGAAACTTGCACCCATTATAATCATGCAGTTGTAAGAGCCTCCACAGTGCTCCTTACAAAACTGTAATTTCATGGCTGGTTTTGGTTGGGATAGAGTTAATTTTCATCATAGTAGCTGGTACAGTGCTATGTTTTAGATTTGCTTCAAAACCAGCACACTCAACAGTGTGCTTCATGAATGATAAGTGCAAACTTATTTCTCCATTTCATCATTTCTCCATAGAAATTCCTACCTCCAGGCTAAAGAGAAACATCTTAGAGTTTCCTATCTGACATTTCAAACAGTATTTGCTTTAGCATTCAAAATCTTTCCACTCCTACTGCTATTATACAGCCACCTCTGCAGTGTTTAGTCATCCTCAGAAGATGTGAGTCGAAGATCTTCAAGGGTAGTTTTCTATAGTCTTAGCACTCCAAATGTGCAGATTCCCAGCTAGATTTCTAATTCTTCTGTTACTAAGTAGATATTCCAGCTCTTAGCTCTTTCCATTTCTAACCTTCTTCTGTCATGTTTTTGTTGTGAAGCATTCACCTTTGAAATAAATTGCAAGCAACACATTTGGAGTATCAGGAAGAATAAGTAAACTTTCAGACTTGAAAATAATTGCACTTTCTGACAGGCTTTGATGTTTTCTGTATTCACACCTGTCTTTAATAAAAACATCTAAGTAATAACTACCAAAAATAAGTCTTATTCTTCCTTCTACTCATCATATTCTTTTTGGTACTCTAAAATAATACACATATTATTCACATTATTTCTCAACTAAGAAAGGTATGTAGAAACGTCAAAAAAGCAAAAGTGCAAGATTTTTTCTATATTTGAAGAGAAATTTTCAAATAATAATAAAGAACTAAACTAATAAATCAACACTATGAAAAAATGAAGACTACTGCACATTTATTTAATATAAATATTATAATGAAAAAAACAGATCAATAAATATGGGAGAAATAGTGATAATAGTGTTGATTTTAGATGCTTCCAGAGCTCAAAAAAATCTGAAATTTGAATCAATTGTTCCCACAAAAATCATGTTTTAATTACATGCACATTCAATTAATTGACCCACACAGTAGCACATATATGTACGCAGAAACGTATGATCTCTTTTATCTTGTATGGGCACGACACGGGAATAACCATTGTTTCCTGAATTAGATTGATGGAGACCTCTGCCAAGCATTATTTAAGCCTGGCTGAAGGTTGTCCTCTGAGGACACCCTTTTCCATTTTTGTGAGGGAGTTAGCTATATATGTTGGTGTGAATATGTCAGACATCCTGTCAAGGACTAGTCAAGAATAGGTTGACTATAAAAGCAGTTCTAAAACTCAGTCCTCACTCTTTTCAACCATCTACCATATGGTGTAATTTTAAGGGATCTTTAGACTAGAAATTAGACTGAAGGAAATTGATAAACCAAGAGCAAAAAACCTAAACCCACTCCATTCTATGGTGAGAAGCATCTTTATGAAGCACAGCTGCGTCGGTAAAGGGGTATGACTCTTCTGACTAAGTGTAAACATTTGTAGATACCTACATGAGAGCTTATGTTCCTGAGCGTCATTTGCTGCTTAAATCTAGGTTTCTAGCACCATTTAAGACACTTGGATAGTTCTTCTAGTTTCTCTTCTACCTCCTCAAGAGTGTGTTTCTGATTCCTCTCTGACACTCTTGGTCAGGTGCCCTAGACAGTGTACTGCAGATTAGAAAGCATAAGGTTAGACAACTGAATATTTCCTCTATGTTCTTTTTATCAGTGTGACAAGATGTAGTTAACCCCAAGAATGCCATTGCTCTTTTACAGTAAAAAAAAGAAGCAAAGAATGACCAGTTGATACATAGGCACCCTTAGTAGAGATGACAAATTCAGGTAATATGAATTCCTCTCCAGAACCTTTATGAAACAACTCCAAAAGTATATAAACTAATGAAAAAATATGAAATCATGAATTGCAAGAGCTAAAAGTTTTTGGGTTTTTTTGTTTTTAATATTTAAATACATTTAAAGGAAAACAGAACTTCTCCTCCTGAAAATGAAATTGTTTATTGTTCATTGAAAAATAATCTGCCATAGTTGTAAGGTAAACTAATTTGCAATGATGTAAATCTAAAGTGAATTTTGGTGACTCTCATTAAAACAGAAAATATTTCTTCTCCCTTTATGCATATTTTTTACTGATGTTTTTCTAAATGCATGCTTAGATACATGATCTATAAGTATAAACACAACAGAAAATAATTTACCAAAATGATTTTGTACCATATCTTACCAGAGGTCACTTTAAAATCTTTCAAGAAACAAAAGTAATTCAGTTTTGATAAAAGGAAGTTGGTGACTACTGCAGTGAGGAATATAATAAGACTTAGAAGGAAAACCTCAGTGTTACAGTCTATTTATAATTTATATTCACAGATGGCAAGATAAGTGGTGTGACAAGTAGAAATAATCACTCTGTCATATTCACTAAACCTATTCTAACAGATTTGATACTCACAATACATCTTTTCATCATTGTAAGAATGCAATGGAATGGGTTTTTTTATTGCTTGCCCTAAAGAGAAACTTCCTGACTGGTTTGCATTACAGAATTGTCTTGCATTTTTCTTGAACTGAACTTATCTCCTTCTTGATACACTAGTACTTTAAAATTCAAATAAATTCTTGTTTTTCAGTCCTGCAAATATTATTCTGTCTTAGATTGCTCTAGCTTGGCTGTCAATCTTCAGCAGAAGAGAGACCTCTCACTCAGAGTGGTGATCTTTGTATTTGTACATACTGCACTTCAAACATGATCTTCACTATATCTTGAAAGACACAAAGAAATTGTTGTTTGTTTTTTTTCTATAATTTTACTTTCATACACAGGCAACTTTTTAAAAAGCTTCTTGAACTTTTGCTTTCAAAGATTATGCTTATTTTAATTATTTTTTCTAAGATTTATAACAAAGCCTGATTTTTCCTTCTTTTTTTTTTTTTAATATTTCACCACTACAATTTAACTGCTTCCAGTTATATCATACTTGCTGTAGTAACAATGATATTATAATCCATTTGGTATAATTAATGCTCTCTTAAGTTTGGCAAAGAGTCAGCTGGTAAAAACTGAAGTAGCTATAACCCAGAGCAATATAATCAAACTTGAAGGTAACAAAAAACCTTCAAATTCATGAGGAAAGTCAAATGGTTAGCAAAACACACGTTTTTTTCTATAGTAATCAGAGGTAATTGCAACAAACTTTGATTTTAGGAAAAGAACAATTTCTTAACATTAACTGTAGATATTTGGAAAGATGACCATGATGATATTTGTGACCTCCTTGACTTGATGTTTTCAGTTCTTCAAGTGATTTCATGAAGTTTCATTAGAAAGAAACAAGCAACTTTTCAAAAAGGTCAAGCAAAAATCAAATCTTCTACAGGATTATGAACAGTGGGCTCACAGTGAACAGAGTTCAAGAAACTTTTGCTGGTTATTACAGTAATATATATAGTATATGTGAAAGATGAGAAATTAAAGGTTTTAGGTATTTTATACTTTTCATCCACTCTGTAGAAATATTCAGCTGCTATCACAGTGGTCAATATCCAATAAAAAAATGAAAGAGACTGTTATATGCAGGAAAAAAAATCACAGAAGTCTACATATATACACTTGTCCTTGACCAAAGTATCATCCCAAAATCTCTCCACTGCGCAAACATGGATATTAACCACAAGATAAAGACATTCTTGTTCATATTAATACTCCTGTATTGGAGTTCACACAGTGGACTACTATTGATACTACTACTACTACTGACTTGACTACTACTGAATTATAGAATAATAGAGTCAGAAGGGACCCACAAGGATCATCAAAGTCCCACTCCTTGTTGATCCTGGACAGGACAGCCCCAGGAATAACATCATGTGCCTGATGTGTTATCCAAACACTTGAACTCTGCCAGGCTTGGTCTTGTGACCACCTCCCTGGGAAGCCTGTTCCAGTGCCCAGCCACCCTCTGGGTGAAAAATATTTTTCTAATATCCAACCTAAACCTCCTCTGACACAGCCTCAGGCCATTCCCTTGGCTCCTGTCACACACCACACAGAAGAGATCAGTGTCTGCCCCTCCTCTTCCCCTCATGAGGAACTTGTAGGCTGCAATGAACTCTCCCTGCAGTCCCCTCCATGCTGAATAGACCAAGTGACCTCATCCTCCCTGTGCTTGTCTCCACATGTCCCTCCTGTGGATGCTCTCTAATGGTTTAACGTCTTGTATTGTACCACCCAAAATTTCCCCGAGAACTCGAGGCCACCCTAGTGCAGAGCAGAGCAGGACAATCCCCTCCCTTGTCCAGCTGGCCATGCTGTGCCTGATGCACCCCAGGACACGGGTGGCCCTCTTGGTTCCAGGGAACTGCTGACTCATGTTCAACTTTTCATCAATGAGGATCCCTTTCCACAGTGCTACTTTTCACCATCTCTTTTCCCAGTTAATTTTACATTATGCCAGTTTTTAACCTAAGCTATTATAATGTTCTTGTCTTTTTGCTTCCCAGAATAGGCTTTGAATAAGTAATTTTCTGTACAGGATGCCTGCAGAAGTATGGTAGGTAGTATGAGGCACTATGCTGCCAGGGGAAAAAAGTGAGTGTACAGTGTGATTTACTGAGCTGTGACAATGACCTTTACTGCTGCAAGCATATACACAATGCAACAAGCACTGAGGTATTTTCAGCTGCAGGAGAGGGAAAATTCAGCTGGCATGATTATACATTCCCTGATACATAATGGAGGAAAAAATGCCTCTTTCTGTATCTGTTGCATCACCAAAAGTTTTCAGAAAGCTTGGGCTGCATGTACAAGGCTACAGGTCAAGCGCTGTAAGTTTAAAATAGTAAGCGTGGCACTGCTGCAATTCTGAAATATGCCAGCAACTTTGGGTTTCCATGGAGGATTTACATTTTTATTAGCATCCAGAGAGCCAAACTGCACAATGGGTCTGGCAAATGCACCAACTGCTGATAGATAGCCAGTATTTCCAGGAAACAGAAGGCACCTGATGCAATGTTTAAATATTTATTTGCATTTTTGATCTGCTTGTTTCTTTTCTAGAACATACTGAAGATGTGTGTCCTATTGTAAACAGATCAAACAGTGCTTTGAATACAACCAGAACTAATGTGTGACAGATATGTCTTTGTGTCTAGCAGTATCTTTCAGTATAAAAGTTTCAGAGAAGATCTGCTTTTTATGACTGGTATTTTCTATTAAGAAGGTAAATAGCATTAGTCACATTGGGCATAATTGCCTGAAACTCAGTAAACACTATAAAAACAGATCAGTTCAAAACTGTCTAAACATGTAGGTGACTAAACTTAAAAGCACGTGATCATCCTGCAGGCACAAAAGTGACCATTTTAAGCATACAGGTGCCCATGCTCTACCTTATTTACAGAAAGAGAAGTGATTGTGGTAATACACATGAAGTGCAGAGGGGTGATGATGACATTTTATATAAAGCTGGGTACCTTGAGCACAAAACTTTAAAGAAGATTTCCTGTCTCAGTGTCTGCTCTCTTCTTCCTTTCAGAACAACTTGCTCAAATTCATCAAAGCTGCTGTTAACTTGACAAACAGTTTCAGAAGTAAGATCTGTAACTACTAAACTCTGAACATTTGACTAATTACATTGTGGCATTAAAAAAGACAGAAATATTACCAAAAAATCTTCCTTGCTGTGTACAGTTGTTTTTTGAACGCATCCAAAAAGCTTACAGGCATGTAATATTTTAGCTGAATTTCTCAGCTGTCTTTATGTAGGTGGACTAAAACAAAAAAGTGGTTTGTGTCTTTCCATAAATTGGAAGTTTATCTGCATTTGTCTGAGCTGGCTTTAGGATTTTTTTTTTTATTTATTTATTTTTAATTTTTTTTTTTTTTGTGAAGAGGGTAATTATGCCAGCAGCCTAGAATATCCTGCTTATACTGGCATTCAACTCCAGTTCAGATTTCTGTACAAATACCTTTAGTGAATCTTTGGGCCTTTCTGTTAACAACTTGCTTCTCAGTGGGCTAGGAAGTGTTTGTCTGTCACAGAAGTCTATCGAGTACTTTGCCAAACCACATGCATACTGACAGTTGCCATTTACTGATGAGAGATGAATACTGATGCCATAGTTGCCATGGAATAAATACTAAACATCAAACAGTATGATCCTCATCCCAGCAGGCACATTGAATAGTTCAGTGCTAATGTGATCATATTTCACAGGAAGCCCTTAATTTTCATTGTCAGGTTCCTGTCATGACCTTCCAGACAGCATGGCTGTTGTAAACCTCTTTTCTTTCTTTTGTAAACCTGGCCAGTCCTTGGATTTCTGCCATGTCAGGGAGCTGCCAGCCAGTGGAACAGATGGATGGCACAAGAAACAGGCTCTTCTTTACTGAGTGGATGGTGACTGTATTAAGTGGCAGGGCTAATCAATTTACTTGCACATCCTAGGTCATACACAGCGCAGGTAAACATTTAGCAGAATTATATCAAAGTTTGTGCAACAAGGAGTCAAGCATAGAAACCTGTGAAAGGAACTATGCACTTTATGAATGATGTAAGAGGAATATAAAATTCAAACAACTTACATTTAGATCATTTAAGACAGCTAAACTTTCTAATGCTTCCTTTTATCAAAGTCCTCCTTTACTCCTGACATTTACTTTCCTCAATTTCAAATTCACAACTCTTTTGACACTTCTGATATATTTGATTTGATTTCCCAAACCTCATTTCTATTGTCCCTGACAGAGCCACCTTCTTCATCTGATCCCTAGTTTCTGGCTGAACATAACACTTCAACAAAAATTCTACACCGTGACAAGATGGGAAATTTCATAATAGCACAGATTTAAGGTCAAAAGGAACCATTAGATCATCTGATCTCACCTCCTACACAGCAGAGGTTATTTCATGCCACTGTAATTTTGTTTATTTCATGCTAGCCTACTGTCATTTTGATGGTATTAGCTTAGTTTTTTAATCTTCAGCCTTCATTCTACATATCTACATAATATTTTTTTAATAATTTTTTTCCTGTGTAAAATCTTCAAAATTACTATTATTCTTCATTAATATTATTATTAAAAAAGCAAGTGTGGAATTATGCTCATTTTTCTGCAGAGATTTCAAAGAATCTTGTCATCTACACTGCTCTATGACACCTAAAGGACAAAATTCTAATCGATAGAATCTATCCTTGGGTGTTAGTCATAAAGGACATATTGAGAAATAAATAGAAAGAAATCCACAATTTAAAAGTCAGGAGAAATAAAGCAGCTAATCACTTTTTTTTCCTTCAGTCCACCCACACAATATCTAAAGACGGCTGAGAAACTCAGCTGTAATATTAAATGCCTGTAAGCTTTTTAGATGAGTTTAAAAACAACTGTGCACAGTAAGGAAGATTTTTGTATATTTCTATTTTTTTTTTAATCCTACAATGCAATTAATCAAATATGCACATCATTGAAATCACTTGAATGCATACTTATGGAGGAAAATGTGATTTTGAAATTCTTCATTACTTGTTTATGTATTAATTTCATACCTTTAGAGAGAGAACTCTCATTCTTCTGCAAATTAGTATGTGCTTAGATATTATTTCACATTAACATTCTAAGATATAGAATTCCATTAAAATTATGTTGATGCTTTATGAACTGGCAACCAGTAAAACCCAAATTTGACTTGTTTCCAACTGTCAAAATATAACATATTGAAAACACTGGACCAGAAAATGTGTATGGATTTTCTAGAATTAAATCAATAGGTATGTATACTGTATGTGCATAAATTGAAGTTCCAAAACAATTTCATATAATAAAGACTGTGGGAATAAGTCTTCAATAAACACTGTTATTTTTGAAACAGGAATGACATCTATTGTATCAGGAAAAGAGTACAATAACCTTTTATAACATGGCAGCTTCCAGGAATACTGTACTTAGGTATAGTAGGTATACAAAGGCTGTTTTGCATTTAATTCTCAGTTCTCTATCCTGGTTTGGACAAAAAAGGAGCAGAACTGTTTTGTACTTAAATTGCAAATGTTTTGAAACTCTTAGTATGTGAATGGTGAAACTATACTTACGTATAATAATTACTGGAATAGGTCATTATTTTCTCACCTATGCAAAAGCAGTCATCAAAACCCAAAATCATATATTCCCAAGCAAGTGGTTCATGTCCGTATTTCAGTTGACTTTAGTCTTCTGGAAGAATGGGTGTAAGGGAGAAAAAGCCCCATTTCTTTGAAACTTCACAGTCAGATAACCGTAAGTGTAACCATATGTGTGAGATAAGCAAACACATAAATAATTACAAGGAGGTTTCAT
The DNA here is from genome assembly GCF_971803275.1 of Cyanistes caeruleus. NCBI lineage: Eukaryota > Metazoa > Chordata > Aves > Passeriformes > Paridae > Cyanistes > Cyanistes caeruleus. The sequence continues at coordinate 46,002,491 of NC_141703.1, forward strand.
GTGTTGAACAGAAATACTGACATTTGATACTTTGATGTCTCCCATTATCACGTGATTAAGGGGATAAAAAAAGGTGCATCCTAATTCTGAAAATTACTTTTTGCAGACAAGGCACGTGATCATTTTAAAGAGGACTGAGGGAAATTCTAAAAGACAACCAAGGTAAAACACAACAAAATAGAACAAAATAGAAAATATGTTTTAATAGTTTATTTTTCAAAATATTTTATTAGACACAAAAAGGTATTGGCATATTTTAAAAATCAGCAAAAACAAGTATCATCTTGTTGGGAGAAGGCTTGATAGACACAATTAATTTTTTACCAGACAGCTACTCATATGTGTGCATGGTAACAGCAAGGGAAAAGCATTGCCACAAAACTTTCAGAAAAATACAGCCACAACAGCTTAGGTCAAGGATAACTGGGATGTACATGAAAAGTAAACCACTGAATTGTGAACAGAAGGGTCCTTAGTAAGACAAAGATTAAGGCATCTGTGACACCGCACCAATCTACTACTTAATTTCCCCAAGGGAATCACTGTTGTTCAGGATGCTGGCCAAAGTGTCCATTGTTCTCTCAGCACTGTTTTGTAACCTGGTTTGCCATCCAGGGCAGTCTGCCCATCCTGTAGTCTGCTCCAGGCTATGTCAGAGTTCAGAGATCACTTTGGGAATAATGCACACTCCCTGCTCTTTATGCTGTTACCAGCATACGAGGTTATGTTTATAACCATGGCAAGGGTAACACTGTAACAGTTATGAACATGTTAAGGTAGGATGTAATGATGAACATAATAGTCCAGAAGCTGACAGCAGCCATCTGACAAAGATGCAATACAGCAGGAGATGTATTAAGGGGAGCTATGTACTTTCTAGATACTCTGTTAGAGGCTGAGCAGTGAGTCATTTCAGCATGAAGGATACCTTGATATGCTGTTGTGTGCCACTGCTGCAATTCATTCAGCTTCTGTGTCATTTGACAATAAGAAGAGAGTTTCATCCTTACATACATGATCCTGCACAGCTCCCACTTGTCCAGCAAAGTCCCATACATTTTGATTGTAATGCTAATGAATTCTGTTGTTCTGTGCCTTCAAGAAGGTATCTGAGTATTACCTTCCATTGCTCTACTGTCATTCCCATACTTTGTGTCTGGGGCGTGCTAAATTTACACTTTCATCTTCCTAGGTGGGCATTGCTCATATTGGGCCACTACCATTATTTAACACACTTGTGGATTGTTCTGCCAGGGCTCATATGCACATAATTATTATGTCATTGTTCTCAGAGCCACACAAGTCCTTGAGCTTGGCTGTGGCTGCCATGCCTGTGGGTGGTTATACATAACCACTGCCTAGGCTGGCAGCTTCAGACCCTTGATGCCTGTTAAACAACCAGAACTATCTGCCTAGTTTCCCACTGGGTGGCTTGTTCTTTTCTACCTTAGTTCCCATTGGATGAATTGTCAGCTTCCTGATAAATTATATTTGATAAAAGAATGTATGTAAAATATCCAGACATAGATTCAATTATATATTGCCTTATTTACTCATCCTTTATTTCCCATGTCTTCTTCTTCTTGGCAGTGGTGAACTCAGTCAATTCTGTATAAAGTTGCTCACATTTTCTGCTTCCTTGTGCATTTTCAATGCCTTGCTTGCATTGACCTCACAGGTTTTATCTACACTAGGCAATTAAAGAGCCTTCAGCTATGCTCTTACATCTTGAGGTGAAGCTATTGATTTTATCTTATTTATGGCAACAGTAAATTATTTATTTGCTGTTCTTCTGATGATTTTCACTGGTAATAATGAATCATTTTTGTACTTAACACTGTATGCTTGTTTTCTCAAGTAAATTCCCTTGGAATATCCTTCAACTTCTGATCCTTAGTGAGGATACATGCTGCAGTTGCTTAAAGCTGAGGACATCTTGTAGAGGAGGAGAGGCCTTGCTACATGTCTAAAATACGAGAACAAGGCTGAGGAGTATGGCCCAGCTTCAGGGTCAAGGAGGAGAAGAGGGAATGAGCTAGGGAAAGAGAGCAGATGAAAGTGACCTTTCACATCCTGTAATTAAAGGGAATCTTATTTTTTCTGATACCAGATATAGAAAGTGATGTAGTTACAGGGACATATCCCTGAAGTCAGGACTGACTTCAAAAGTGACAGACTGAGCTATGATAAAGCCACACTGGAGTTCATTTGAAACAAATATATTGGGGTCAAAGAATGTAGTTGCATACATTTTATTTTTTTTTTTTTCTAGGCCTCCTTTTTTCTTTCAAATGGGGAGAAAAGTTGGGGGGATTTTACCCATGCCTATAAGTACCACAGGTAGAGTGCAAAGTGGATGGTGTTAGGCCATTCCAGTGGTGATGACAGGAACAGAAGCAATGGGTGTTAAGTGAAGTATGGGAAGTTCCCTCTGATCATCGGGTGATACCTTTTCTTATGGTCAGGATGACCAGGTACATGTTGCCCACAGACATTATGGAGTGTCTGTTCTTAGAAAAAGTTAAAATCCTCTGGACATGGTCATCAGCAACTGCTTCTAGGTGACCCTACCTGAGCAGGGGGTTTGGGTTAGAGGATCTCTAGAAGTTCCTTCCAACCTCAATTATTCTGTGATATTTAGATCCCTGTGACATGATTACTCAATTAGAAATCTAAAGTTGTTTACCTCCAATTTCAAACACTTTGTAGTATCATCAGCTATTTTGAGCTAATTGTAGTCAGTTTCAGGTGAATAGCAAAAAAAAACCCAAACAAACCCAAACCACCTTCAATGTACAGAAGCTTATATAAATCATAGAATAGATATCCTTAATTTGACATTTCATTAACTGAGTACTTCATCATTTGGCATTATGCTAGGAAGCCTTAAGACAATTTTCTGAAAGCTCAGAGTTGTTTTCTCCATCATAAAATGTTCCAGTCAGTAACTTCTATTTTTGCTTAATATTTTTATAATTCAGCATTGCACTCCTAATTACAAGTAATATTAAAACAATCAAAACAAGTGTGGTAAAGGGTGAACCATGCAAGATATTCTGTCTACTGATAGATCACATAATTTTCAAATAATGAAAGTGACAGAATTCATAACACAAAGCTGTCACATACATTTTATAAGTAAGAAAATATTTAGATTGGATTCAGATTTTTGCTAGTGTACAAAATAAATCTGATTTACAAATGCATCAAGTTTGCAGCCTGACTGGAAAGCAGATTTTTTAATTTTTTTTTGTAATTAGGGTTCAGTAGTAATTGAAATAACTGTTCTTTACTATTGCTTATTGCATTTGTCAGAATCTCTTAAAAACACTGATTACTGTTGACTAATATTCTTTTTAGAAAGTTATCTTATTTTACAAATAGAGAAACTTGTCCACAGTCCTTTTGTTTTTTTAAGAGTCACACAAAAAATACAGGATAACACTAGGAACAAGATATGGATTTTCTTGGTGAAGGCAATAATTGTTATGTTGTAGTAAAATGCAAAAACCTGTAAAGAGTAATTGGGCCAAAAGTCCACATACAACCGCTAAACTTGTACCTTCACCAAGTTAATTTTCTCTGAAGAGGATTCTCTGTACTTCTAAAGGACTGTACATGTACACACATGTACATCACAAAATGGAATTTAAATTATTAAAGATTTCTGTATTTTTCAGAGGAACCTTGACTGACACAAATTACAAAAAAAAATTAAATATTTCTGTTACATATCTTTAGCAAGATGAAATAATGATATTTCAGTCTGAAAAAATCTGGGCTTTTTTGATGTCTTTAATAATGATTATGAAATTTTGCATACAATCAAATAACTTCATTTCCACAATCTTAGAACTCTTTTTAATAACAGAATCCAAGTATTTCTACAGGCACAAAGGCAGAAAGAGGTAGTGCATTTCACTTTTGCAAGTATAATTTTAAGTTAAATATTGGGTATTGGGATATTGACGTGTATAAGACTGTTTAAATGCCACATCACATTTTTGGGAAGAAAAACAGTGTTGATATTGTAAGAGTGTTAACAACAAAATTCATGTCAGATAAAGATCACAGTTGTGATAAAATTATATTTAGAAATGTGAATGCAAAAATATTAGTGCATAATCATTGTAAAGACCCACTTTGGCAGCATTCAACTACAGCACGTGTCCACTGCTGAGTCTGACTAATAACCATTTTTCTTAGATAAGTGTCCTCATGCTTTTCATAAAAAAATCTCTTTTGTGCCTCTACTGATGAGTAAATTTTATAAAAGTGATACAAAAATAAGGTTTGTTAATGAATATATTTCCAGGTTTCCACAGAAATCTCAAATAGAAATGTAAATCAACCTTTTACTCCCTCCCTCCCTCCCTAAATCCTAACAGAAAAGGGACCAAATAAATGGATTCTGGAGGTGAATAAGGAAAGGATGCTAGCTGTGCTACTCACTTCTTTTGTTATAACTTTAAAATTATATATGATTTGGGTTTTAAAATGAGACTGGTTATTTTTGCAATAAAATGTTGATGTTGTTAAAAATTGGGAAACTGCATTGATCATCTTCTTGATTGGTTCATTTCTCTATGACCTGTAAATACCTTCACTGCGAGTTGAACACATTCAGCTTTAAAATTTTCAGTTTTCATAATAAAATATAGATCAATAGTGGTTATTATTTGATATGTATGAAATTATTGCTTAAATATTAATCCCTGGTAAAAATACATTTTACATTATTTACCATTTTGTCACTATGGATCTTTATTTTCTTCTCATTAAAAACCAAAATTTTTATAAATTAAAAGAAGATAACAGGAAAACAAACTTCTCAATCTCTGCAAGCTACAACAATTAGCAAAAAAGTCTTTAAATTCCTTGAAATGCTGATATGCAGTAATATTACTACACTTACTTCTACTGTCATTTAAGAAGGGGATTTATAATAAAAAAGTTTACCTTAGCCCTCAAACTGAATCTCTTCAGATTTTCGAGTGACTTAATTCAGAAAGTGGCATTAAAACATCAGAAATCAGGACTCAGTCCTAAATCTTATGTGCTGAAACACACACTTTTATCTTCAACACTAGTGAAAATTCTTGTTCCTGGAATGAAAATTCTGAAGAAGAATCTATGCGCAGAAGCATTTAAGAGTACCAAGTGGAATAATAGAAATTACATTGAAAGGACTTGGAGAATATTTCTATGCCACTACACATATTTCTAGTAATCGATGTTCTGATTACTTAGGGCAGATATAGTCTCTTTCCTCTCTTTCTATAGCAGAAAAATACATATATCTGGAAAAAATGCATGGAAGAGCAAGTATGACCAGGGAATTGTGGCAAAGATAGGTAAGAAATGAATGATGGAATAAACAAAAATAGACATCTTTGAAAATGTGAATGGCATGAGGAATACAGTTGTTTATTGTCTCTCTCAAAATACAAATGAATGAAACTAGCAGATGGTAGATACAGAATAAACATAAGGAGGAATCTTTTTATAAAATGAAAACTTCAGTTGTATAACTTCTAGCCACAGCATCCTGATGAGTTTAAAAAGCTTGACGGATATTCAAGAGAAAATGGACAACTCTGAGCAAAGGAAAACCATCAAGTGACACTAAAAACTTAGAAAACTTTGTTGACAAGTTTCTCACATGCAGATTGTTGGTGGTTGGGAAACTTTCTGAGAAGCATCACCAAGAGTTTACCTTATCTTAATACTCTGTTTCTATTATGATATTGTTTTTCTATTGTCATCCAGTTTTGGAAGCAGCATTCTAAGTTAGATGGACTTTTGAGCCGACCTCTGATGTCTATTCTTATGCTATGGTGTTCATTTCTGATCTTATGATTGAACACTGAGCAGTTTATTCAACACCCACACAGAAGGTGACAACACCAATCACATAAAAAGGAAGAGACAGAGATCAAAATTTTCTTGGTTTTCAGTTGCTGTGGCATTTTTTTTTAAATATTTTTTAAAACTTCTTTGGAAATAACCTCATGAAGTTTAAGTGTAATTTATAACTTGATGAGTCAAATTCCAGTTTTTCATAAACAATGTTTCAAATCAGTTCAAAACCCTAAACCATCTTTAAATATACTATATTTTTTGAAAATCATGAAATCTGTCCTTCAAATTAGGAAAAAGAGGCAGAGAAATTTTGAAGTGCATGATTACAGAGGAAAATTTAAAATTATAAAATGGAAAAGTATTTTAATTAAAATAGAGAAATAAACAACTAACTAAATAAAGCACTATTTAAAAAAAATTAAACCAACCCAAAATTTTCCTTGAACTGTCCAAATTACAAATTCTAGAAAACTGCAGATCCTGCTTACAGCACAAATCAGATTTAATGGTGACAACAATATCATCACTATTTTAAAGTACTTTTGTAGTTGTCTGTGGGAAAAGTCTGGATATAAAACTACATTGTAATAAAGAAAAATTGCAATCAGTATGACTGACTTCCTACACACAGTCTAAGGAAGAGCAAATTAAGATCGCAACTTGTTAGTATATCATTTTGAAAAGGCTCTTCCAATTGTGAGAGATGGAAATGTTAAAGGTTAATGACTCAATCAATCATCCATTTACAAAAGCCCCCAACTGAGAGGGAGGGAGGAGAGCTTTGTGGTGGCAAACCCTCTGGCCTGCACAAAGACAGCCCAGGTGCAGGGGATGTGAGCAGCACTGTGGAAGGATGGCAATGACAAACTGACCCTTGTTTAACAGCAAGCTGGGTGTGAGCCAGGTGAAGGAAGAGGCCTTTAAGAAGCAGATCCTACAAAGTAAGAGATTGCTTTTTATCATGCCAATTTTCTCCCTCCTGATAAGGCTCAGGTGGAAAACTCCCCATCAGGGGAGGGGCCTGGGCACTCCCACCAGAACCTGAACCTGTCTTGAACCTCCCCTACCACTGATGGACTAAGACTTTGACCAATGGACTTCTACATTGCAACAATCAAGTTTTGTCTCTGGATGCATGGGTAGTGATATCTTTCCCCTCTGCTATCTCCTCTTATCCTTTTCTTCCTTTTGCCTATAGATTTTCTTATGTGTTTTTTTTATACTTTCATACTGTTATATTTCCATGGATAAAACCAAAATGGCTACATTCCTTCTTTCCATTCCAACCAAATTTTTCTAGAAGAAACTTGTCATATATACACACACACATATAATATTAAAAATAACATATATAAATACTGATCATTCAGGGTTATTTCCCACTAATCCTCGCCAAAAGATGTATTAATAAGAGCCTCAGTTTCCCACTTCAGGGGCAGGTTGTAACACCAGTCAGATATTGTCACTGGCAGTCCTCAAAGCTTGACCTGCCACATTTTATTAACAAAGACTACAATTCTGTGATCTGTTAGTGTGAGACCTTCACAGGTGTTGGCAGTCGCTGCCAGTGTGCAACAGGTTAGAGTAAAATTGTGGAGACTTGGGAGGGAAGCTCACATGTGGTGTGTGAACAGGAATAAACCCATTGAACAGCACTTCAATCCAGGGGCGGTTTTTACTTTGTTTCATTGGTTGTTTTTTGTGGGAGGGGTTATTTTGGTTTTATTGGGGTTTTATTTATTAATTTGTAAGTCAGGATTCATGCCCTGGTTTAAATTAAAATTGAATAAATAATATGAAGAAAATAATTTATACCATCAGGGTATAATTTATCCTGCCTGTCTTAGACACCTATTTTAGAATGAGATTAATTTAATTTTAGATGTAATTGCTTGTCTCCAATGGTTAATGAGGAAATTTGATGACCAGACTTTATGGGTGGAATTAATGTCATTTAACCTTTTGTGTCTATACTGTATATGTCTACATCTGAGGGAATGTCTGGAAACTCCTTTGTAGCAACTGTATTGGTATAAATATTTTCAGGGAAAGCTTGTGACAATTTAATCATCTGCACTAATTTTGTCTGGGATAGAGTCACTTTTCTTTATAGAGGCTAAAGAGGGGTAATGTTTCGGATTTGTGCTGAAAGCAGCATTGATAACAAAAAGATGTTTTCATGATTGTTGAACAGTGCTTATGCTGAGTAAAGGCCTTTTATGCTCCTCACACCACCCCATCCGTGAGGAGTCTGGGAGTGCACAAGAAGCTGGGAGAGAATCTGGATGGGACAGCCGACCTCAAACAACCAAAGGGATATCTTGTACCACGTGGCATCATGGGCAGTGTACAAAGCTGGGGGAATAAGGAAGGAAAGGGGTGTTCAGAGTGATGTTGTTTGTCTCCCCAAGTAACAATTACTTTTCCTGGAGATGGCTGAACACCTGCTTGCTGATGGAAGTGATGAATGAATTCTTAATTTTGCTTTTCTGTGCACACAGCTTTTGCTTTTCCTACTAACCTGTCTTTATTTCAACCTACAAATTTTCTCACTTTTACTCTTCTGACTCTTTCCACCATCCTGCTGTGGAGGAGTAAGTGGCTGTGTGGATCTTAGCTGCCTACCAAGGTTAATGCACAAGATAATCTATTTTAAAAAGAAATGAATTGCACTTCACTTAATGTAAGCAGACTCTAGATAACCATCTCAAATGTAGATAACTTCTTACACTAATTTTTTAAAAATCTTTCCCTCTGTAAGAACTGAATGAAATTCCACCCACATTTCTAGAGAGGTAAATTTAGGATTTGCTAAAAAACTTTCAAGTGGATTCAATGTGACTATACTTGTTGCAAATCTCAAAATTAAAAATGTTACAGATTTTATGATTTAAAACAAAATGTCTTGTTTGCATACATTCTAATTTCACCAAAGTTATCTGCTACTCTAATGGAGTTGTTACAGAACTCAAAACTTAACCAATGACACCCACTTCCACTACTTCAGATATTTAGTTCCTAATGGTTTCTGATACCTTTGAAATCCATGCAGTACTGCAGTGGTCCAAATTCATTTTACTCATCTAATTTTTGTCCTGGAAATTGGCACTGCTCACTGTATTTTGCCACTTAGTGTCACTTTTGCCATTTAGTGTATTCTCCTTGTATCTTTTCTTTAAAACACCGAAGTCCCACATTTTTTGACACATTGTTATCAATATTTCGGATATTTTTATTGAGAGAAGAAGGGATTGTTGGGAGGAAAGGGTCAAATGCAGAAGAATGGTGAGGAGAGGTAGATTCACTCAAGTGACCTTGCAGCTGGGAATGAAGAGGCCTGGAGAATACCAGTGTAGGAAACCATATATTATGCCTGCTGCTGTTTATCCTCGGTCTGTTTTCAGAAGTAGAATTTCTGTGTAGAGATAACAGGTGTTTACCGAGACTTAGAGACCATCTCCCAGGCTCCTTGATCTCCCTGTTGGGAGAGGCATCAAAGCAGAGATCATAAAAAGCACAAAGCAGATCACAGCATGATGGTAAGTTATGAGTGCACGAGATTTTTATAAATGGGTGCCAACAGCAACCTCAGCAACCCTCTAGGATTGAACTGAGCCTGATGGGGCCTGCATCATCATTTTGTGCGTCTTGCTGTCTCCCAGTACTGTTTTGGGATCCTTCAGCCAGTAAGGTAATTAAATAAATTTACTCTTTGCATTTCAGGTATGGTTTTTTTTTTTGCCACCATCAAATCACCTGTGTGTCTTGATTCACAGAGGGGTATTACAAACACCTAAAAACACAGCACTCTTATGTCTTCTCATCCACAAAGAACAAAATCTGTTCTAAATCAAAGATAGGTATTTATGATTTCTTTACAATTTAGTTCATTAGAAGAACACTCACTGCATTTAAAACTGGTTTGTAAAGAAGCAGGACTTCTGGATTCACTGCAGAGCTAAAATAAAAGCCCACCTTTTTGGATTCCCATTTTTAACATAATAGAAAAAATGTTTTGTGCACATCTGCACCTACACTTAACTACAGAAAGGTTCTAGGAGAGCAGATAGATAATATAAATGACCATCCTCTCATTCTAAAATGTAAAAATTTAAGGAAGGAGCTTTCTTATTAGCTCTTCATAAAAACTAAATTAGAACTTAAGTGAAAACTGCAATTTCCTACCTTACATATTTAATCTCATATTTTGTTTTAGTCATTCTGAGAGACTTCTGAAATTTCTTAAACTGGGATACAATCACTCAATCTTCAGTATTTTCAGTGGAAATTGATTTTTCATATCATATATTAATCATAAAACAAGTACTGTAAGTGAAATTATAGTTAATCTAAAGAAGTTGTTCTCTTAAAGAGAATGTCTTTTAACTCATTATGTCTTTGTAAAATACATCAAGAAAACCACAACAAATGTATAGAAAAAATTCACTATATTTATCTGTCATACTGTGGTATGGACATCATATCTCAGAAACAGGATGCAATTTACAGTAGAAGGAAAAAAACACCTTTGCCATAACATTGTCTATTACTGTCATCAGAGTGCAGTCCTCTAATACTATGGGTTTCAGGCAAAATATGCATTTAGATGCGGATAGAAATTCTCTACCTAGAGTGGAAGGAAAAAAAAATCTGGGAGAAAGGCAGAACATTGTATATTAATTATTTATTTTAAAGCTAAATGAATCTGAGGGTACCTGTCCTTTCCCACCTCAATACCACAAAGTCTTCAACAAGTTGCGGAGATGAACAAAGACAGACTCGAGAGTGACTGAACTCCTCTGAGCTTTGAGATGACAAAAGAGAATTGAAGCTTCCCAGTGGGAGAAAAAGTGAGGATAGAGTATGGCAATCCATTTAAGAAGACTAAGCAAGTCTTAGAAGATAAATAGAGAAAGATCAGTAAGCGAGAGCAGAGCTGACACTGAAGAAAAGGCAAGATGACAGTAAAATAAGAAGAGAAGAAAAATATACAGAAATGTATTTATACTAGATTTGGAAGAAAAAGGGTATGTGAGGGGTTCCCCCAAGAGATATATTTATTCTACATACGAGGTTCCTATTCTTTATATTGGATGTTAGCACTTATGAAGAGAATCAAAAGCATTAAGGATGAACACTGACAACAAAGGTATTTTTTGCTTGAAGTACAAATCATAAACCAGAGTAGAGAGCAAAACAAAACAAACAATGATTTAGAGAAATGAAATATCTCAAAATTTAAAAAAAAAACCAACCACATTTTAATAAGTTTATAAAATTATAGAGAAATGAATGGATTTGGCAGACACAGAACATTGGGTTTGTTCCTTCTTTTTTGTTCTGTGTGTTTATCATCAAAACTGCTAGATATCCTAACTCTAGGAAATGATAGAGCTTTCAGATGAAGATAAATTATTGTATATGCAGCAGAGAAACAGAATGAATTAAAATGCAAATAAAGGTTCCATGATGAAATATGCTAAGTTTACATCTAAATAATTTGCTTACTATTCAACCTTCATTCTTTGTAAGAGTTGTTTATTATTTTCTGTTCTCAAAACCTGAAGGTATAGCAATGTTCTGGCATTCTGAAAGAATTAAACAAACTACTGTTAATCTCCTGCTTCAGTGGTAATTTCAAATTATTACAATTTAGCTGTCTTATCCTAAGAATCTTCTTAAGAGAGAGAAGTTAACATTAGGGTGTTTTTTATTTTTTTCCCCATAACTCTGAAATTTGGTATCCACCATTTTGCAAATAAATTTAAGAAGAAAATACAAATTACATTTTCCAGCAATTTCTTCAGTTTCAGGTCAGTTACCTGGATAAAGGGATGGAATGCACCAGCTGCAATTTTGTGGGTGATACTAAATCAAGGGGAGATGATGGTGGGTTGGGGGGACAGGTTGCTATCCATGCAGACCTCAGCAAAGTGTAAGAATACACCAACAGACACCTCATTGAGTTTTGCAGCTGAATAAACACAAAGTCCTTCCTGAGTCAAAATAACCCCATGTCTCAGCATAGGCTCTGAACTGATTGGACAGAAAGCGTTTTTTTTATGGAAAAGATCATGGAAGTCCTCATGTTGAATAAGTTGACCATGAGCTGGCAGTATACTCTAGCAGCAAAATGATTAACTGGGCTGTTTCAGCAAGCCAACAGGTCAAGGAAATTACTATTCTGCTCTGTTTGACCCGAGTGAGATTGCCTGGAATCCAGTTTTGGACTCCCAGGTACAGAGAAAGTGTCAGTGAATGAGAGGGACTCCAGCCAAGGAATACCAAGGTGCTCAGGGGTCTGAAACATAAAACGTGTGCAGAGAGGCTGACAGAGCAGGACCTGTCCAGCCTGAGGAAGAGAAAGCAGGGGAAAAGAGCTCACATTATTCTGCAGCAAGTTAAAGAGGTGCTGTACACCTGATGGAGTAAGACACTTGTCATACACGCGCAGCAAAGGCACAAGAGGTAAAAAAGCCTGTGGCTGTAAAAAAGGAAAATTCCTACTGGATAAAGACATTCCTCCCAGTGAGAGGTTAAGCACTGGGACAGCTTACTTCAAAAGCTTGCAGAATTTTTGTCTTTGAAGATGTTCAAAACTCGCCAAGATAAGGCCTGTGTTAATATTGAAGTTGCTCCTGCTTTGAGCAGGATGTGACCTTTGGAGGTGTCTTTCAACCTCCTTTTTTATATGGTTTTATGATTCTTTCCATTTTTAGTTTACTTCCTCACTTTTTTCATTAAAGGAACCATTTTGAAAATCTTATCTGTAGGCTGTGTATGTATGTAAACCTATGATTGTATATATTCATGTACATTACATGCAGAGATGTAATGATCAACTCACTAATTTTCCAGAAGGTTAAAGTAAATCCTGTGAAGATAAAAACCAGAATGTGTATAAGCTGAAATGGTGTTAGTGTTAGAGCATCCAGTTAGAGACTTGAACAAGCTGCAGCTCTAAACTAAATTAATCTTTCCTCACATACTAAGGTATAAATTATCTCTTTAACCTTTAAAACCAGCATATGGCTTATAAACATCTGAAAATATGCAAAGGAAAGTATATCAATTTTAGGATTTTGAACTTCTTCCTAAGATGTTAAAATTGTTCTCTATGACCTAGTTCTGATGTCACAACTGCTTGAAAGCAGAGCTGTAAAGTCAGGAAATTATAAAGTGGATGTGATATTCTGGTTGCCGCTTGAAAATGAGGATAGTGGTATTATTACTTCAATATCTTTCTGCTTGATCATTTCTTGGTACTCTTTTCTTATCAGTCTGCACTGTTGCTTTACAAAAAATAATGCGCATATATATATATATATAGATATATAGATATATATATATATATATATATAAATGAATGCTGAGAAAGCAGACCTATTTGCTCCAAAATAACCCAAGATCTTTGAGACAATATGTGAACCAGCCACTTGCCTTAAGGAACTTACATAAATTAAGCTTTACCTAATTTTTTAGTATCAATTTAGATATAGTTTAGTTCCATATAGAATGATAAAGTGAGAGAGTACAGTTTATACAACCATTTAATGTGTTCTTTTATTAGGTTCTTTTTATTTGGCTCCTTTGATTAGGTCAAAAAATACTTTTGTAAATTTCAAAGAATTGTATATTTAGTTGGTGTCATTCAAAGTTGAATCTGTGTTCAGTATTTACGTATTCTATTTATATTATATATTCCCTGTTTCTTGATTATCTTGCTCGTCATGACTGCTAAAATATATTATGTTTAATAAGAAAAGAAACCAAAAATAAATATATGAGTGATTATGGAATCAGATAATTTTCAGAGGTGTTTAAAATTCTCATCCAACCATAAATTAATATAATTGAATGGTTATATAATTTTGAAGTGTTTCTGAGTATGATGAAGCATGCATACTTTCAAGAGGTTGCAAAAACCCCCCACTGTTATCCAACAATGAAAGAGAAAGCAATTTATTTTTTAGGACTTATGCAAAAGTATCAGAAGTCATTGTCTGTTTCTTCATTTTACCATAGAACTGAAGAATACTTATTAATTTGAACTTTTTCATACAACAAAAAATAGCATCTGTAATGACAACATATACGCCAAATCTTTGGTGCAAATCTTGCATGCAACTCCAAATGGTCAAATTACTAATAACCCCCGAGAATAGCAGTTTCTGCCAGAAATTAAGAAGGAACCTGAGCTGTAGAGCTGTTGATGCCATTCTGAAATAACAGTGTAACAAGCTGTAAGAGTAATTCTAACTGACCTCAGCTGCTTTGTGCCAGAGTTGCTAGGGCAACTTGTTCCTTGTAACATCTTTCTGACTTTCCATGAAAAAAATAATTTTTTAACTACTTTAGTGATTCAGCCTTTTATAGGACCATATACGTTAAGTTCATTCAAATTCCACTCTCTTAGAAAGGGAGAGATATTTCTCATCATGGGTCATAAAAGCAGTCAGTTTTTTGACATTTTCATCTTAAAAAGAAGTAAACAAGATGAAAATTTTATTTATGCCTGGATAGCCTGCCACACATCAGGTCGATAGTGTTCTACAGCTGTTTAAAAATATATGTAAATAGGTACTAAGGCACATATTTCAGCAAGTCACAGAGACTGTAACAGAAATCTAGACAAAAAATTATAAATTATTTTTCATGCTATTTACCTTCGGTTAATAGAAAGAAGTGTCTTATACCTGAAAAGCTGATTCTAAAAAAACATTCTACTTTACTTTTTTGCCTTTAACAAAATAAGGTGATCCCAGTATTTACTGTGGTTTCTATAGTTACTTAAAAGGTGAAGTCATGTACTATATGTCCTCTAAAGGAAATACTGAATTTCAACATGTAGTAGCATAAGTACATTGATTTTGCATGGGTGAATTCTGCTATACTTAATGTTGTATTTATGCTTCCAAAGTCATATATAAGCTCTTTAAAAACAAGTTTGTGTGACTAATGTCCCCTGAACGTTTGTGCTTACAAAATGCATGCATCAAAATGTGTGTAGGTGTGTTGAAAACTACCCAAATGCTTTGGATAGACAAAGACCTAGCTAAAATTTATCCCATGACTCCTTAATAGTGTTCCTGAACACAAAAACATGTCCAAACAGAGAATTAGAGACATATGTTAATATGTTTGAATGCAAGCACAGAGTTTCATACACTAGCAAATACATTACCGGAGACAACCTAACAGCATTTTCAGCTGTCATTTTCCATTTCAAGAATAACAACATATGCATGGATATAAATTCTAATATAATGCAAATTGCTATAAATACACTGATTTAAATATTAGTTTGTGAAAGAATTAGAAAATTCATCTCACATTTGCATTTGAGCATAGAAAAAACAGATGATTGCCTAGGGCAGTGGACGGATGGAAGCAGCAGAAGCACCATGCAGCTGTTAACATCTTTGCCTATTCCTGTGCCCTGGAAACCCTGTTCAGTCATTGCCTTTGCATTTAGAAAAGGGAATCAGTATATGGGTTTTATTAGAGATAATTTTCCCTGTATTTCCCTCATTTATCTTCATGGTGATCCATCCCAGCTCATTCTTTTCTGAATAGCAGCTTTAGCCTCAGTTTCTGATTATTGAGGCAGCAAAATTTTATATCCTTAACACTGGGAAATTAGTAACAGTTTGTGAGTACTCTGTCCTTCTTCTATGAGCAGCCAAAGCTGCCCCAAAAAACCCTTTTGGTGTGACATATTTCCTATACTTCTGCTAAGAAAGGTAAGGAATATACCTATTCTAATAATTTAAAAATTTTGTCGTGGGAGTTAACTCCCCAGAGGACTATCTCCTTCATATCCCAGCTATTAACACCTTGTCACTAATTTCTGGAATTATATTATTATGTTACCACAATTCAATTATCAACTTATTTCCAATTTTATAACATCAGTATGTAAGAACTTCACAGTTCTTATTTTATTTTTTTTTTCCCTGAAGTGCTTAGTTTTCAGAGGCTCTGCTTTCCTACTTTCTTTCTCTTATTTCTTAAGAATCTTCTTTAAATCATGGAATTGCAAATTATATGATTTTATTTACATAGGCCCAAACCAAATATGCATGCAAACACACAGATAATTTTAGTCACTGCTATAGTCCCACACAAACCTAATAGGTTGCTCACAATGGCAGATGACTGCTACAATAGCAATAGTACCTTTGAGCAAGGTTGTTGAAAAAAATACAGTGAAGAGTTAAGCTGCACTGAGGAACTTATAAAAATGCTCAAGTTACTTAATGTCTCAAAGCCCAGATCTGTGAAATATTTTGATTCAGACCACATGCCCTGGAGGCTGATGCTCAGTAAGAGCCAGACTTTATTCTGTCAAGGTATCCACTAGTTTTACAACACTGTCTGAGTTTGATTATTGTTACCTATGGACTGTTTTGCCTTGTAATGACTAAATGGTGTTGCAGCAAAAAATGCCAAAGGTTCTAAAAGAAACATGTTCTAAGGCAATGTGAGGGGGGAAAATTACTTTTTTTAAAATTTTTAATCACATTTCCGGGACTTGTTAGTTCAGGCTTGTCTTTAAATTCAAAGCTCAGTGGGTCTGCTTTCCTTGAGTTAGTCAAGAAGTTCACAATGCCCTGCATACATATGGTGTGTGTGTTATATGGTCACATCAAAAATATCAGAAGTTAACTGAGCCCACGTAATTTCACATGCAGATGATTTATTAATTCTTGTTCACATTCAATTAGAGGTGAAGGAGTTAACAACACAAAGTGAAAAGATTTTCTTTGTGTAAAGATCTTTATGAAAAGATTCTAAGTTAAAAAAAAAAATCTCAAATAATACAAAGTGAAATGCTTTTTTCACTTTGTATGTTGACATGAACATTGGCCACATGATGTGATGGTCACAACTACTGAGCAGCAAATAAAACAAAGAAAATAAGTCTTTGTCCCTCCAAATGTACATGAGTTAACAACTCTGTAGAAGCTGATTTTCTCAGGGTTTATACCCATATGTATACAATTTAGTAGACCTTTAACTGAGCTGTTTAAGAAAAAGCAGAGAATGGGGCTGGAGATAAGGTCCATGACTGGCCCAAATTAGCCAAAACCCAGGTTAGCCCACATTAAATGCCTCAGGATTTCCCAATCTAGTACAACCATTTAGCATCCAATTTACACCAATCCCTCCAGTTTCAATGGGTACCACACAAGAAGGAAAGAAGCTTACATTCTTCTCAGAGGACACAGTATTCATGCAGACTTGGTGATGGATGCATCCTTCAACAGAGTTTCTCCCCCACCTTCAGTACATGCAGCTGGAGTACAGGGCTTCCCCTCTGTTCTACAAGACAAGACAAGCAGCAAAGTTCCTATCTGAACAGATACAAATTGGGGTACTTAAGTGATAATTTTCCAAGTCCCAGCTTGAGAATGCATTAGTGTATGGGAAATATTGTTGGAAAACCAGTGTGGAATAGAATTCAAGATAAGAAACAAATTTTTATAAAACTACTGTTTTTTAATAAAATGGAATTAACCATCAATTCCACCCATGAGGAAATGGCCTAAATGGTTGAAGAAATTACTTTAAAAATCCATAGCACAGAAAAATTTACAGTTTTACTCAGTATGCAGCTACTGGTACCTGTGATACAGAACCAGAGATCTTTGCTTGCTAGTCCTGAGCTATGAGTGAGTATGGATGAATTTCAGATGACAGCAGGGGCCTTGACATGTGGAAAGATATTTCCACTAAGTTGAGTAGTTGCCATAAGGGAGAAATATACAGGTGCTGCATGATTAGAGCAAGGGCATATCCTGACAGTGAAAATCTTAAGACTGCAAATAACCCACCAATATCTGGAGACTGCAGACCTATGAGCTGGGCAAAACAAATTTTAAAATAACAAAAAAGAATGAAGAACAAGGATCTAATGTACCATATACATATGTATGAAATATAGAGAAAATTTGAATGTAACATGGGCTTGCAAACCAGTGAATGTAGAGCCAGGTGTGGAGTCAGTTCACACGCAAGTTAAAGAAAACTATGCAGATCCTAGAATGAAAAAAAATAAATCAGCAATGTACCTGTTGGAGAAGAGCTCAGGATGTGGTGTCACACTGTAGTCGCTCCTGTGACTGAAGCCAAGGGCAGCAGAAGGATCAGCATAATACCAGAAAAAGGATTGGATATAATCATATTTTTAATTTTTTAAACTTTCCTGCAATAAATAGATATGGGCTACTAATAAATCTTTGTTTAGCATTTTAATATTTCAGTTGCGCTAAGAAAAAATTCTTGGGGTTTTTTAATATTAAGTGTGTTTGCTTTTTGCCTGTAGCAAGATTTGGAGCATAACATGAAAGGAGATTTGTTCCTTAATCTCTAAGAGCTCACTTTTTACTGCTTCAACTAAAAATTTTGTAAAGAAACACTATGCTGAATTAATGCATAAGTTTTTTCAGAAAAAAATCAAAGTTTGCAGAGAACTTCTTGGGGCTACACTCTGAGCTGAGCGTAGCCTGCTCAGTATCCTTTTCAGTAAAAATGAACCTTCAACTGGATGTCTTGGTGCCTCATTTTTCAATGTGTGCCTCATTTTTCTGATAACAGAAACTGGAGATGATCTCTAGGACACTTGCTGATGTCAGCGTTCTTAACAGAATAAAGTTAATATGTATTAGACTGGCATTTAATACTAATTTAATATAAAGTATCAAAAAACACAGAGAAAGAACAAACTAAAATTAGTTCGAAGTACAGTTTTACAAGTTCTCTTGGTTGTAATACCTTCTGTGCAGAAAGAAAAAGATAAGAGAATCAAGAACTGCCAAGTCAAAAATGAAATATTATAATGAATGTTGATACTTCATTGTGGGGCAATGAACCATCTATCATTCATCCTGACATTAAAGAATGACTATGCTTGTGTCGTGGTTTTAAACTAGTAACTAAAAAAATTACTTATTTCTTGCTGTGAGATATGGATTAGAACAAGAGCAAAACAGGCATAAAACTTAAAAGGAATAAAGAAAGTTTATTAACAAACTACAATAATAAGAACACCAGAATAAAATTCCAGAAAACCTCTTTTTATCTTCCACTACCTACCATTCTTTTGTTCACATGACAACAGAGACAAAAACTTTGGAACTTTGATGGTTAAAACAGTCACAATTCCTGCTACTGTCATTTCACCAGTCTTTGTAGAGAAACAGAAGTCTCGTTCTGTTAATTTATGGAGTTTCTCACAAGAAAACTATCTGTGTTATAGTTTTCCATTGCCCTGATGTCAGCTGCCCAGAGCTGCTGTTATCAGAGTTCACTCCTCCCATTTCACATCACTCTGAGGTGTGTATGGGCCACGAGTTTAGGGATGGCATTTTAAGGATGAGTTACTCAAAGGCAAAAGTCTTCTTCATCTGTTTCTATGAGCTCTACTGGAAAACAGTTTTTCATTGCCCCCCAAGGCTTCAAATCTTCTAGCACTTCACTGTATCACAATTACTCTACTTTTTACTCAAAATTTACACTTTGAACACTCCATTCCTCCCTACATACTCTATCATGAATTGAAGGAGTTCTTTCAGGACTTTATTGTCCATCTCCATAGCTTTAACAGAAAAATATTTCATCTTAATTAAAGCATCTCCTTATTCTCTACCTTTTCTGAAGCTTCTTTTCTGTCTCTGATACTTTATAAAGTCTCTTTTCATGTTGATTACTCTCTTTTTCTCTCTCTGGATAAAAGGATTAATCTGCAAGTCTCATCTGGGTAATGAAAGAGTTAAAATCTTGCCCAGGCTTTGTAGATGGCTCTGTGATCTCTGCCGGAGCAGGAGCTGGAGCTGTCTGCGATGGAAGATTCTTCATGGCTGCTCTGGAGAGTGTGGTTGCTGTTTCTGCTTGCCGCAGGTTCAGAGCCTCTTTCTTTCTTCACTCGGCAGTCTCTAGTGAATTTAGTCACAGTAAAACCTGCAGCCAAGCCAGAGCCCGGGGCAAGCCCCTCAGGCCCCATCTCCTGGCTGGGAGCCGCTGGGCCCAGCCCAGTCCCCGCCCGCGTGGCCTGGGCAGGGAACGGGAGGCCTGGAGCTCTGTTACCTTTCACAGCCAGGAAACAAAGAGCGCAAAAGTGTCCTGACTTTACATTTTAAGGTAGGGTTCACAAGTTGATCCTACTTTTCAATGGTCAAAACTGCTGTCAATTCCCAGTAATGACCGATAATTGGTCAGGACAAAAGACTCCCATCAGTCCCCAGCAACTTCAACTTCCTTAGCTCTCACAACCACCTAAAAGGTAAAGTCACCCCATGACAGCTTGATACTTGCATTCTCTAAACATTGTTTAACTCCAGTCCAGGCAAATTTGTTGCTGTTGGACAAGCAGTCCTATCAAGCATTTGGAAAACTCTGGACCTTCTTTTAGATGTAAAACTGTATAAAAAAATCTAAGAAGTCTTTAAATAAGAATTGTTAATTAAAGCCTTTTTCATGGAAAAAAGAGGAAAAAAAGAGAAAGAAACAATATTAATAAGGAAAACACATCCTAGGATTGTTTACAAATCTGGCAAAGACAGGGATAGATTTGCTTTTGTGGCTAAGTTCTAAATAGGTTATCCATAACATCTCTTGGTTAATTATACTCTTTCTATGAAATATCTCCAAGGAGGAATGCCTGGAGTGTGAAATCATGTAAACCAAATCAATAATCCTGAGGGGTGCTCATATGCTAGATTTCACTCATTGCTCCTATTAAGCCTGTATTTATTCCCAAGGTAAGGCAAGGTATCTCTTAAGAAAAGAAGATCTTTTATCACTTGATCTAGATAGAACCAAGAGACTTGATAAATGCATTTTATCTATTTCTTCCTAAGATTTCACTTTTTATCTCCTCTTCTTAGCTTTTCTTTATTCCCTCTAAATGTATCTTGATAGAAATGTTCAAATCAGACTCCACAGCAATTATATTTCCTTGAATTTTTTATCATATTATAAATCTCCACGTTGGCCTGAAGTAGTACTTCACCTGTACTTTGTTTTTTGAAGATTTAATTTTATTTTTTTGATCCACCTTTTATTTTTTTCTCTCAAAGCAAACTTCAAAAAACAAATGCCATATAGAATTCTGTTAACTATTTCACTTCTTCTCAGTGTTGAAAAGCTGAAAATTCTTATTTTTTAAATTTAGACTGGTGGTCCTGTCTCTTGAACTGGATGTTGTTCAGAAATAACTCAAACGCAAGTCCCATAGCACAACTGTCTTATGTGACTAGCATTGTGATTTACTGACACAGGCGCATGTAGGGAAAAAAGAGGGAATTGACCTGCAGGTCTAGGAAAGCCAGTGTTACAGAGTCACTATCAGATTTAGTTGCACTTTCAATGTAACTCTCTGTAAATTAAAGTGCTGAAGCTTTTGGGATATACATTATCTTCCTTTCCTTTCCTTTCCTTTCCTTTCCTTTCCTTTCCTTTCCTTTCCTTTCCTTTCCTTTCCTTTCCTTTCCTTTCCTTTCCTTTCCTTTCCTTTCCTTTCCTTTCCTTTCCTTTCCTTTCCTTTCCTTTCCTTCCCTTCCCTTCCCTTCCCTTCCCTTCCCTTCCCTTCCCTTCCCTTCCCTTCCCTTCCCTTCCCTTCCCTTCCCTTCCCTTCCCTTCCCTTCCCTTCCCTTCCCTTCCCTTCCCTTCCCTTCCCTTCCCTTCCCTTCCCTTCCCTTCCCTTCCCTTCCCTTCCCTTCCCTTCCCTTCCCTTCCCTTCCCTTCCCTTCCCTTCCCTTCCCTTCCCTTCCCTTCCCTTCCCTTCCCTTCCCTTCCCTTCCCTTCCCTTCCCTTCCCTTCCCTTCCCTTCCCTTCCCTTCCCTTCCCTTCCCTTCCCTTCCCTTCCCTTCCCTTCCCTTCCCTTCCCTTCCCTTCCCTTTCTTTTTTCTTTTCCTCTCTTTTCCTCTCTTTTCCTTTCTTTCCTTTTCTTTTCCTTTCTTTTCTTTTCTTTTCTTTTCTTTTCTTTTCTTTTCTTTTCTTTTCTTTTCTTTTCTTTTCTTTTCTTTTCTTTTCTTTTCTTTTCTTTTCTTTTCTTTTCTTTTCTTTTCTTTTCTTTTCTTTTCTTTTCTTTTCTTTTCTTTTCTTTTCTTTTCTTTTCTTTTCTTTTCTTTTCTTTTCTTCTCATCCACTCACCTGCCTATCTATCTAGGAATGGATATGGAACCTCTCCCTCTGCAGTGGAATTAACCACATTAAGTGTGGGCATCTCTCTTGATCATAAGTGGCCCTAGTAGAAAGAAAGTTGGAGCAGTTCAGAGCTAGAAAGGAAGAGGATAATTGTGCAGTATGGATGCTCAGGGGTTTAGTCATCATACTCATTCCTCATACTTTTTTTTATGCAACAATAAAACCTTATCTGTTACACATCAGCCAGGCCCGCAGTTCACCTTCTCTTTGGGTGATGCTGTTCTGTCCTTGTCCTTTGGGGCTCAGTAATATAAAGGTTTATAACATGTCTTCTGGATAGGTTTTTAGTTACCCTTAATCATCCCTTTTTTCCTCTAAAACTACAAGTGACATTAGGTTAGTTACAATTTTATGTATGAATTTCTTAAAAAAAGAAGCACCATAAGGCTGCAAGATAAAGCCGCTTTCCAGGTGCCCCCCTCAGTTAGGTTTCAAGCTTCCAGAACAATACCTGCATTGAAAAACACATGGATTCTAACTTGTCCCCTTCCTGGAGTGCTATGGTCATGGGTTCCAATGCCTAAAATTATTCCTAATTATTTTTACCTTTGCATTGGATATTACACATGGAGAAAGAAACCCTTTTATTCAGAAAGGTCAGTTTCACTATAATGAAAAACACCAAAGGACAGTATAGTAACTTATGATCCTATATTTTCAGAAAAAAAGGATGTGAATTTATCTTTTCCTGTTCTGTATTACTGTGGCTTTATTTTTATCTCTTCATTTATGCCTGTAGGAATAGCAGGAAAAAAAGGACTGAACCAAAACTGTTCAAAGGAGCATAAAATGAAGAATCCACTCTCCTATCCAGAATCAATAGAGTATGTATCTTCTACCTGGAACAAAAAAAACCCCAAAAAAACAACAAAAAACATTATGTTTTTAACCATAGCTACACAGTCATTATTTGTGGGACAACAACATATATTCTTGTAAATATAGCATTCCAGAATATACTACAGAGGGGTAACCAGTGGTGCTTATTGCAAGATAATACAGTTACAAATTGAAATCACAGAAGTTGATGTAACGGAGCTCTAAGAATGAACACCATCAACTGAGATGGAGATTTTTATGGTGTAATATGCAGAGCTGGAAAATGTTTATTTTAAAGATGACTATTTCTGTTTTATTACAGTTTGGACAAATACATAAATGACTAGATTCCTTTAATAGTTTAAAACAGAGTACCACTTATAAGGCTCAGAGTGATGTCTTTGTGAGTTTTTAATATTTCACTCAAAGCCAAGAAAAAATTAAGTATTTTGGCTAAGTGTCACCTGCTTTTCAATTGCTCAGTCTAATAAATAAAAAAAAAATTAAATTCATTATGCCAAGCAGAATAGCTGAAAAAGTCTTGCATCAATGCCTGTGAACTGAATTCATCATTTTAAAGCTTTGTATTCTGATAAAGGTTAGTCTGTGATTAGAATCATGCATTCAGCTGCTCCTATTAGAGTTGTATCATGTAATTTTAGTGTTATTCTGAAAAGTGAGAGAAGTGACACAACAGCCTATCTACCTATCTGTATTCAGTAAATGTGTAAATATATACTACCAGGTCAGCTTAGCTTTAGTTACAATAATTTACCACAGAAAAAATTGAAAATATTAAATTTTAGGTGTACTGAAAGGATCAACATTCAGAATTATTCTCATTCTCATTCAAAACAGTTATTATAGCAAATCATAAACCATGTATATGCAACATTTATTTTTCTACTTTCTTTTCAACTGTTCCTGAATCCCGTCATCAGAGCTGTATTCATTAACTCAGGCAGACCTTTAACACCAGTATCAAGATTACAGCTCTATGCATGACATTTTCTTCCCACTGTTAATTATTGCAGGGAATTGAATAATATTTCCATTTCTGGAATTGAAATAAATTGAAGCTGAATGTTTAATAATGTAAAGAATGTGGAATTTTATATTTTTTTTTTTCTTTAAACATATATCAGAACATGGTTGCACTAATCACATATTAGATTTTGTGCCTGTGGACAATTTTGACTTATGAGAAAGCATAACTAAGAATTAAATCTTCATGTCCAGTTGTTTGAGAAAACCTTTAACACTATGGCACTAAACTGACATATCACCGGACCAGTGAAGATGAAATTACAAGTCCAGCCTATACCTTGAAGTGTTTGTGCTGCTGCCTAACTCAATTCAAAATTCCATGTACCTAAACAATTGCTCTCATTTTTCCTAAAATCAGTTTGGCAATTAAGTTTGCCTCATTTGTCTTGTAAAGTAAACCATGTTCAGATATATTTAGGAAGGAAGGTGTGATGTAGAACTAAGGCATATGTTCCCAGGTATTTTAATCAACTCAAAACAACTTCTGAAACTCTCAAAGAGGCAGAAACCACCTATGTAGATACCCAAGTAATGAAGTCAGTTAAAGAATTGTTCCCATGAAATTTGAGTAAATTGACTTATTGAAACAGAGAAGGTATGGTCAAGTCTTAATAGAAAATTCAGTTTTGATGAATGATGGTAATAAAAGTATTTGGAGTAGTGTTAGAAATATTCTAAATAATGAAAAAATTTAAAAAATACTTTAAAGTTGTTGTCTTTTAAATAAAAGACAACAACTCACATACAGTCTATCTTGTACCAGCTGGGACATCCAAACTTTTGTTAAGGTCAGAATAGAATAGACTCATGATGTGGAAAAGTCTTTATTCAGTGAAAGTGAAGCATTTTCAGAGAATGCAAATTAAGGCAATGATGTCTTCAGATTTACTTTAAGAGAATGCATGATCTTCTAAGATTCTCTCTATGTATTTCCATATTGATTGTTATCAGCTCTATATAGACTATCACAACTGTCAAATGTCACCAATCAGATGGGCTGCCTGATTAACTTCTAGGCTTTTTTAAATGCTGTATTTTCTTTAGAATGATCACTGATTATAATACTTATAATAATAGTTGACTAAAAATTAAACCCTTCATAAATGAATAGTAAATACTTTATTTTCTGTTCTTTATCCAATCAAATATAGTATTTTCACACAAGCAAGGGAGAAGAGGTGAAGAGTGGAAAATTTAAAATATTGAAGGATAGATATGGAAAAGAGGGCTTTAGGTTTCATAAGTGCTTTATTTCATAGGATTTTTGATTATTTCTTAACCAAAAAACAAATGATCAGAGGTTCAAAATAACATTTAAAGTACTAATTATTTTATTTTAAAAATTCTAAAATATTTTAATTTCTCTTTACAATTCGACAGTTTTCAGACTATCATTCTTGCTCTTCTGTACTCTTATGAGAGAAACACAAGAGACTCTAGGGAATATGAATAGTGGAACACCCAGTGTATTTAAATAAAAAATTAAGCAAAACAAACACTGTTTTTCTTCAGACTGTAACATATCGGGGCAACTCAAAGAGTCTGAGTATTTTTGTTCAGATTATGTGGATGTTTAAAATACTTAGCCAAGGTGAGGGAGAAAGCGAAACATTTTATTTCTCGGAAAAGAAGTAGTTTCTAAAGCTGGTCCATTTTGAAGGAAAAAAGTAAGTGCTGAAGATAAAAAATTTGCGTGTAATGAATCCTTAAAATTTCACCCTAATGTATTCACACTGCTTTCATTCCCTGATCAAAATACATTACTTGAAGCACATAAAATATTCTGAACACAGACCGTTAAACCCAGCCCTCATTAGACATGGTGTATCTCCACACATCATTTGGATTTTTGGAGTCTGCCCAACTTATGGAATCATGATAAAATATGCCTAAAATCACAAGGATCATATTTTCCTGAAAGAAAAAGGGTACCACTCAAAACTGCTGGAATTTTTTTGCTAACTCTATTTCCTAAGAATCGTCTTGTACAAATTCCTAGTTAGAAGTGAACATAAATGCAGAACAACAAACTCTTATGCAGAATGGGCAGAATAACCAAAGGAAAAAAAAATATCTCCATATGCAAACCATATCCCGTAAACATGCAAGTACCTTTAGTGATTTAATGCATTACTATCTAGGAGGAAAAACTTGATTATGTCACTGTCAAGAACAATGAATGCTGGCATAATCTCAAAAGTCAAACACAGTCTACTGACAGTTACCTGTAAGAATTTTCTCTAGGGACTAATTAAGCAAGGTAAGCCATTGCCATGATGAAGCAAAAGAATGAATTTGATCTCCTGTACCACATGCACTATAGTATATGCATTAATTTGCTAAAATTATTCTGATTGTTTCTGCTAATAATAATCTCCAACATAACAAATAAGCTTATAAATAAGCTAATAAGCTTCATGAAATCATAAATTAAAAAAAATAGGGAAACATTTTTTCCTATGTTTGATAGTGTTCCATTTTATTTGGAGGTGTGGTTTGGAAAAAAACCCTGAACATTAGAGGTATTTATAGAACAGAATAAATACTTATTTTCCCCTTGAGCACAAGATCATAGTAAAAGTTCAGAAAATAGGACTCATTTTCAATTTAGATTTAAAGAATTCACAAGAAAATATACCAAACATGGATTTTAGGTGATTAATTCCTATTTATATTGATTTATTTCCATGCTTATAAAGCTTATTAAATATTTATAATACATTGTGTTTAAGATGACTCACTTTAGATCCAGTTCTCTGAATAAGTAGATCCATATAAAGGAGTCTGGTATTACATGTAAATTTAGACTATTTTCTGTCAATATTCTGCAACATTAGTAGCATTTAAATAATTTAATATATACAGGAAAACTATTTCAATTTTCCAGAAGTCTATATATTTTTCAAATATTTATTATATTTTTATTAACTACATTTTTGAGCATAGTGATCTAATGTTCCTTTGAAATTCAATAATTTTGATTTTTTCTATTTTTCAGTTGTTTCATATTCTTCCTATTTATATCTATCACCATCTTGGTTTTAGCTGGGGTAGAGTAAATCTTAGTAGCTGGTACAATGTTGTGTTTTACATTCAGTATAAAAATAACACTGATGGCACACTGATATTTTGGTTGTGGTTAAGTAATGCTTACCCTAAATTAAAGAGTTTTTCAGTGTCTCATGCTCTGCTGGTGAGAAGATGGACAAAATCCAGGAGGAAGTGTGGCTGGGACAGAAGACCTGAGCTTCCCAAAAGTTTATTCCACACCATAGAAAGTCTTGTTCAGTATATAATGCAGGGGAGTTGACCTGAGGAGCCAATTAGGGTTTGGGGATAGGATTTGGTATATGTCAGTGGGTGGTGAGCAATTGTATCGTGCATCACTTGGTCTGATTTTTTCACTTTATTTTCATTATTATTATTTACTGATATAACTTTATTTTACTTTATTTCAATTATTAAACTGTTTTTGTCTGAACCTAAAAGTTCTGCTTTTGATTCTCTGCCCTGCTCCACCAGGAGAGGATGGGAGTGGAGGGTTGGAGTATGAGCATGTGTGTCCATGTTCGCTGCTGGCTGGGCTTAACCCATGGCAACCCCAAAAGTAAATAAGCAATTTATTGTACTTCTCAATGTTTTTTGGCTGCCTTAGAGATAGTTGTCTCAGTAAAAGGTCAGGATTTTTTTTCCTTTGAGAGATAAACAGAAAAAAACTCCCACAGTACCTTGTACCATCATAATATAGACATCTAATATAACTAAAAAGCTTCTTTCTTTCAGTGTTTTTGTTTTGTCTTTATTTGTCTGTCTACCTGTTACTAATGATAATTAAGTCAATAAATAAATCAACCCATTCATTTTGCCTAATTCTGATCTTTGTCCTTATCTAATCTAAGTTTCTCCTTACAAGTAAGGAGGTTTTGAACTTGATCTTTGTCCAGATCTTATGACTTTTTGATCTGAATTGTACCTGCTAGGAAGCTTCAGCCACCATCATGAAAGTGTGTTTCATGTATGCTTATCCCAAGGCTTCAGCTAGCAAGGAGAAGACAGGAGAGAGTGACAATATTGGGATTTTCGATCCAAATTGGTAGACTGAACAGGGACCAGTGCAAACCTGGGAAATACCTCAGTAATGGAAAAGGGAGCCACTCAAAAATCATTGAATAACTAGACAAGATATGGACTGGGGTGCCAGCTCAGTTCTTGACAGATCTGGATTGTAGGTAGGGAGCTATCATAAGGAAAGGAAAGAGGTAAAACTGTTATTGACTTTCCTACATGATCCCATCAGATGGCTGGAAGAACTATGGATGTGACATAGAAAAAAGATTATCTGAACCCCCTAAGTTTTCAATTCATGTTCCACCTTCTCAGGCACTGTAAATTAAGCCTTAGTAACCTTGAGCCTCTCTCAGTGTGGGTACAAAAACCATCTTGTCATGACCTCTGACACAGGCTATGTATTCAACCTTTGAAAAATAGCTTTGTTTTTCAAGTTGTGCTTCAGAGTTTTGTGAAAGATCTGATCACTATTTCCTGCTATTTCCTTTGGCTTCGTGACTAATATTAGGCAATCAGTGACATGCAGGTTCTCATGGAAGTTCAAGATATCCCAGGAGAGTGCTTAATCAGCCTTGCCTCAGATGGAATACTTAAAAGTAGTCTGTCAAAATAATCTTCCATCAAGACAGTTTTTCTGGGGCAGGACTCTGTATTTCAACGTTGGGAAGACACTAACTGATAAATAGTGAACAACAGTAGTATGAAGGTCTTCTCCTTGGACATATATTTCTCTATGTAATTCATCTACTCTTGGGGGTTTTAATAAATTAAAAATATTCTTCCTGGGAGAAGTGAAATCATTCACATAATTGAGGTGCACATGAGAAACAATAATTGTTAAAATAAAAAATTTTCAGGTGATCAGTATGTCTATGCATTACATTGAAGTGATGGAAAATCCAGAAAAAGGTTCACTTGAGACAACTGTGTCTGAATGCTCATGAACTTTGGAATATATTTTTATTGTTATTACTAATATTATTTTAGATGCATAGGTATATGCACTTCTTTGTGTAAATCATTGGTAATTTACCAGGTATCTTACCTTTTGCCTCAGCCTGTTCCCATTTGCTGGCTGAGTACAATTTCTGCTGTCCACTTTTTTTGTAGAACTCATTTTTTTTTGCTTGAGATGTTTTCTGATGTGCCAGACAACATCTTTCAGTTACAAGCCAATCACAAAATATTGGTAAATAGTTAGACAAGTGATTATTGATCACACATATGTAAAAAGTTAAAAAACAGCCTATCCTAAATTTGTGGAGTGAGTGAAAATATGCCAATTACTTTGAATACACAAAATGTAACTGTTCCTGTAATATAACAGCTTATTCATATAAATTCTTCCTAAGAAGCAAGAGAAAGGATGAGAGAAAAGGAAGACACATGTAGAATTGGGTGAAGGAAGGGTTTCAGTTACTATGGTGATAACGAGCATATCCAGGCAAAATGTCACTGAAGGAGGAGTTGCTGAATGACTGAGTATTGTGCAATTCAGCAAGTATAAATGTCTTTGCATTTTTGCAAAAAAATTTTAAAAACCCGCACAACAGAAAACATATTTAAAATGGCCAGCACGTAGATCAAAAGTACTGAAGAAATTGTGAGAGCTTTTTTCCTTACTTTAAAGCTTACCTGAACCACATTCACTAACATCTAAGTACTCACAATGTCAAAAGGTTGTGACAGCACCATCATGTTTTCTGACCTCTCTTGCTTTTGCTCCCTCACCTGATTTCTGTGCATTTTTCTGTTTAAGCACAGCAAGAACAAACTTAAAAAAGAGAAAGAGACGTGTATGTCTTCATATATAACAGACTGGAATGAAGATTAGAGGACAGAGAAATAGAATCATAGAATCACAAGATCACAGAATAGTTTGGGTTTGATGGGACCTTTAAAGGTCATCTGGTCTAATCCCCCTGCAATGAGCAGGACATCTTCAACTAGATCGAGTTGCTCAGATTGCTATCCAATCTGACCATGAATGCTTCTAGTAATGGGGCATTTACTGATTTTCTGGGCAAGCTGTTTTTATTATGATAATGATAAAACAAAATATTTTAATCAGAATTATTTATTGCACAGTATGAGTGCTATAACAACTATTATAATATAGTGCACTGTGAAGCAATATTGAAGCAATTATATTAAAGCAATTATATTAAACCTGGCAAAGCCAATTATTAAGTAGAGATTGATGTTATTCACCCATAGCAAAGACCTTGGGCAAACCTCTTTTGCCCAACCTTGAGGAGTAACCTTGAGAGGTTTCCCCACTCAAGGGAGGAATCTCTAAACATGCAATATAAGAAGGGACAGATCTGGAGAGTAAAACACAGGAAGTTTTACCCCAGCATGAGGGAGAGCTGCTTTACACTGAATGTGACAGAGCACTGGAACAGACCTCCCAGGGGGGTCGTGTCTCTCAATGTTTCTCTGGAGGCATTCAAGGCCCACCTGGAAGCACTCATGCATATAACCTGCTCTAGGTGATGCTGCCTTGACAGGGGCGTTGGATAAATGATCTCCAGAGACACCTTCCATAAAGATAAGAAATGCTATCTGATGCCAGCAAACTTAATGCCATGAAGACGACTCTAGCATTGAAAAACCCCTAACTGTGGTGGTGACACCAGCCATGGAGTTGTATGTTAGTAGACTGGGTCTGTCAAAGAATATACATTCAAAACTAAAAGGTACATAAAAAGCATCCTATAAAGAAAGGACTGTTGTAGAATTTTAAGATGTAGAGTGAAATTTAGACAATGAAATGTACCAAATAGTACCAAGAAGTGATTAGGCAAGAAATGTTGAATAAGGAAAACATTACTGAAATAATACAAAAGATTTAAATATACAAAAGATATAAACACAAAAGATTTAAGCGACATATGCCTGAAGAAGAGGATAAAAAGATGAAATTTGGAAGATGCTGAAGACATTTAGAAGATAGTGGGTTGATCCAAAGGGCAGAGAAAACAGAAGATTAAATTAGTTGTTTTTGCTTATTTCTTGGTAGGAAGAGAAGAAAGACGGTAAGACGTCAAAGAAGTATGAAAACAATGAACACCCAAAGGCAGCAATGCTGTCAGCAGATTGAACAGAAAGGCTGAGATATTGTAAAGAGACAAGTGGCAGGAATTTGTATCAGTGTAAATACTGGTGAAGGAAGAGTAGAAAGAAAACAAAAGTTGTAAGTCTGTCAGGCAAACCACAACTACTGACAGTAGTGAATAGGTAACAGCAGAGATTTGAAGCAAAAGCTGGAAAGCTATTTTTTCAGCTTTTCAGTGTACAGGCTCCTTTTTCCTTGTACAAACACAATATTTCTTGCTTTCTAGATTTTTCTGGAATTAGTTCATCTGTCTGGTGCTATTAGGTAATGCTCACCAGTTAGGTAGAAGCAGTTATTTCATTTTAAGTGTCTGGGTTATTAGTATATTCACTAGGCACACACTTAGATTAGGAGTTTTTAGGTTATTTATCTACTTACCTTCAAAATCAGGTAACATATTTTGTTACGTATTTTTAATATTATTAAGGTAGAAATGTTTTAATGTACACCCATAAACAATAACTTTATTTTAGAAAAAAATAATTACAATCTATGGGCTACATTAATCAATTCCTTCTATTCAAGTTTAGAGGCAATCTTATCATTTTAATAGAATACTAAGGTAGAATAGCAATTCTCTCCCCCCTTTAATTTTCTTATGAATCACTATTAGTACTATGAACAGCTCATGCGTGCTACTTTCTAGTCCTTGTCCAGTGCATGACATAAAAATATACTAGTCTCTATTATGAAACACTTATTAAGCAGCTCAATATTACTTCAATTACTGCACAGATCTAGTCTTCTCCAAAATCTAGATTCCAAATCTTATTTCTTTTCAGACAGAACTGAGGGGCAAAAAAGGAATAAAACAATGCAAAACCAGCCTAAATAAGGAAAAGGAAACATGAAAATAAGTAAGTTATTAAAATATTACTTTATTGCTGTGGATGTAAAAAGGAATATTTATTTACACCAAAAGTGAAATGAAATTAAACAAAATAATTGTTCCATTTGAATATAAAATAATCTACCTGATTATAGCTGTCCTGAAAATATAATACACTTAAGGGGCTATGCATATGCTTTCATATGCTTGACCAGTAACTCAGCTAATATATTGTATTATTGTCATATTTTTGTTATACATTTTTAAATTCTGTAGTCAAAGAGACGTTATTCTGACTTTGGAGGTCTCATACTTAAAACAAGGAAAGTGAGAATAACCCTCAAAACATATTAGCTGTAAATGTTCTACTTCAATGCGTAGATATAATAAAAAAATCAAAATCAAAAAATTAAAAAATGGCAGGTTTTTTTAGGTTAAAAATAGATTTGCACTTACCAAAATGAAGCAATGAGGACCTGGTAAAGCAGATACTGAAGAAGATATTAAAGCTGTTATTATTTTGAAAGATTTGTATTTTTAAATAATTCTTTTATCTCATTATTTCTTATTAAGTGTTCATCTCATGTCATTTTTTCTGGCATCTGGGGCTCAATTCAGTTGCCTGCAGGTAATGACAGATGCCAGCTAATATGGGCAGGTGAATGAAGCCTTAGACACACAATATTTCTAATGTAGCATATGTAGATATTAGCCAGGCATTTCTAGACAAGGGATAATTGTTAGTACCTTATTATTCAGTCAAGGAAATAGCCATGTTTGGGACATCATTTATGCTATGTATGGTCTAAAATGCAGAATAATGTTCCTAAAATATATGTACCCTTCTCATTCCTTCTACAAAGAAATACAGGTAATGATGTTAAAAAGGTGTTGAAGTTTAAGGGCAAATAACAGTGCAGAGAGTAGAGGGACTCAGATAGAAAAATGTTTCAATCACTTGTATATATGAAATTTTATGAATTACATTAATTCTGTTATTTGGGAAAGATGGCACAGTCCAAGAAATAAACCTGGTTGTAATGGTTCCTAGCACAAGTTCCTTATCCTATTGGGAAGGTTGTGCAGTCCAGGATAAATCTTGCTTTTGCTGCTGATATACTTGATACAACAAACTCAGATCTGCATCTGGCAAGGGCCATAAAAATCGAAACAGGGCTTCTATAGATAAATCAGCAGCAAAAGGAAGACCTAGAAAATGTGAGTTTGTTACTTACTGGTGCAGAGTGCATGGCAACAAAAGAAAAGGCTGAGATATTCAATACTTACTTTATCATGGTCTTTTTTGTTTAGACTGGCTTACAACGGTCCCTGGTTCCTGAGACCTGTGGAAAAGTCTGAACCTGGAAAGATTTACCATTTCAATAACCTGGACACACACAGATCTATGGGATTTGGTAGCACATACCCATAAGCACTAAAGGAGCTGACATCACTGTGAGGTCACTTGTGATTATCCATGAAAAGTAATGGCAACATGCTTACTTAATAAGCTGGTTTCAGGGGACTAGAAAAAAATAAATGTCCCTTCTGTCTTCCAGAGGATGAAGAAGGAGGATCCAGGGAACTATAGGTGAGTCAGCCATATTCCAGAAGATTATTGTCATTATCATGATTTAGCTTTTGAAACAAAAGGAGGAGGGGCACAGTTTAATACAACCTAAACATCCATGTATTAAGGAATGATGTTCAGCTCCAAGATGTAGAGCCCTTAATGATGACAACTCAACATAACTGTGTATATATGAATTACATACCTAATCTTTGTATTCAAGAGAGATGTGAAAGATGGTGATGTAGCCAACATAGCCAATGAAGACTTAATATTAGTACCTATGTTGTCCCTATACCTACAAAAATAATTTTAGAGATCTAAATTTTGCAACTAAATCTGACACATGTGATAAGAGAAAAAATTATTTCTAGACATATGGTTGTTTACAAAGAATTAAATGGATATTTTTGTTAAGTAAGTGCTAATTTCTATCTCTGAAATCAGTGCAAAAATACTGATTACATTATTAGCATAGGTAAAAAATATAAAGCTCTGGAAGCTCTATATTAAATTCTTTATATATATATATATATATAAAGAATATATATAAAAAGAATATAAGTTTTTTATAAAGAAAAATTTAGGTATTTTAGAAATATATATATATATATATATATATATATATATATATATATATATACACACATATATATAAAGAATAATTTAGGGTTTTTGTTTACATTATGTCTTCTTTATCCTTTCCTCCTCTTATATTAAGTATAACTCTACTGTACTAGTAACTGTGGTTATGAATACACATGTTGTTTAGAAAACAATCATATTAAAATAATTACCAACTCCAAATCCTGCTACAAAAATTTGAGCTTTAATTACTGGAATGAATATGCATGTCGGAATAAATATTAAAAGAAGCAAGTATGTTTAAATTGAAATTGACTAACTTTAAATTTATTAGGAAAACTATATGCATTCAAAATATCTGAGTGCTCCAGCCATTTAGCTCTGTTAATCATACTTAAAGTAATTAGAAACTCAAAATCAGCTTTTATCTTTTAACAGTAGCCAGAGTTCTTGTATCATTTCTAGTGCAGCTGCTAAAGTTCATGTACAGAGCATGAAAAATTTACTAAGAGTATAATGACTATCTATTATTCAGAGGATTAATTTAAAAAATATCAATGACCATTTAGCAGTTTTTTCACACTTAGAGTCCCAATAGATTTCATTGATATACCTTGAAATTTGCTTTCCCGTGTAACAGCTGCAGTACAATACCTAAAGGATTGAGGGATTGGCTTTTGAATATTAGAATAGGTCAAGCAGTGAGTCATCAACAGATAAATATTAAAAGATAGTAAGAAGAAAAGAAAAAATAAGTTCAAGAAGTTTATAAAAAGCAACATGCTTTTCTTATTTCCCCACTAGTAAACAAGTGATAGTTTAGCAAAACACATAATAATGGCAGTTTAAAAAATATTTATATGATGGTTATATCTTTTTTTACTGGGAAGACTGAAAACATGGAAAATTAGTGCTACCAAGACTTAAGGTATTTGTAGAAAGTTTGGGTTTTTTTTCCAGAAGAAGAGAAAAATTTTTTCAGTGAAGATACAACAAAATTAGTGCTAGGGAATAAATTATAAGTTTTCTCTGTTTTTTTAAATCTCTAGTGTGAAACACTCAAAGCAATTTACAAATTTAAGTGGAATCTGCCTAATTGCTTCACATATGGGGAAAGAAAAAATGTATTGATATATCA
Source organism: Cyanistes caeruleus (assembly GCF_971803275.1). Lineage (NCBI taxonomy): Eukaryota > Metazoa > Chordata > Aves > Passeriformes > Paridae > Cyanistes > Cyanistes caeruleus. The sequence continues at coordinate 46,037,736 of NC_141703.1, forward strand.
TCCATATTACTTTATTATTGTTTTTTCCTTTAAAAAATATTTCCAAAATTTTTTGATCCGATATTTCATTACAGCAAAACCAGGGCTGTGGTATGCTCAAGGAAAGTAAAAGCTAAGGAGCAATGTGGAAGTATTCGATGCCATTTCTGTTTTGTTCAAAACTTCATGATCAAAGTGAGTCTCTGGGGTGTAAAACCATTTGGTTTCAGGTTCTTTTTCCATTCCATCTGATTGAAATCACTGTTCTTAGTGAGCATTGCATATGGCACCAGTTAGAATATTCTAAGTGCAAGGCTTTCAATCATATTTTGAAAGCTTTTCTTCTTTTGTAAAACTAGTCATTTACTGATTAAAGTAAGGTCCAGAATCAAATGATAAGGCTCCTCTCACCTCTTCAATGTGTCTCTACAGGTGAGCTAGTCTTTCTGCGCTCCTTCTTTGCTCAGTGAAGAGAAATAAGCACTTCTAGGACACGATTCATTTAATCCTATAGTAGGTGTCAGAAATAGGTCAGGTGGATTTCTCCCTAAATAGTGCCTCCTTTTCTCTATTGACTATAAAGAGAACCTAGGGTGACTAGCTCAGCTGTATGGTAGACAACTAACACAAGATAAAATTCATGCTACCCGGGATGTGTCAGCAACTAATACTAAAAGAGTTCAGATATTTAGTAATGGGTGACCTAGTTTACGGATACACTTTGAGACTAGGATTCTGTTTTTCTGCATTGCTACTATCCCCTTCTTCCTCTTCAGGAAGAAAGATAACTAGTTCTTGTCAGGACTCAAGCAACCTTCTATTAGTCTTGAATTATTCAGTATCTTAGATGAGTAGCTCTTCACAGAAAATATATGCAGAACTGCTTTTCATATTACTTTCATTATTCTGTCATGATCTGTAACACAGTGAGAAAGAGAATTAAATGCTAATCAGAAGATATATGTCTGATAATGTGAAAGGTTCGTATCTCAAAATGCATGAAAAAGTCTCTTGAATACCAGCAAATATTAAAAGTTTGGTATGGCTGAAGTACAGCAGCATTCTTATAAATAAAATTTATTTCAATTTTAAAATTGAAATAAAACCTAGATAACAAATTTTCCTCCAACATATGAACAACTTCAAGTTAGATCTATACCAGACATTCACTCTTCATGAAATGTGAAATCGGTCAGTACATGTAGTAAGTCTAATTCTTGGGACTTTCTGAATACATACAAATCATATCTTCCAATTGCAGTTAGTCCAACAAATACTGAATCAGAACTTTTCTGCATGTATAACTGAACTATGCTTGTGCAGCAGGATCATTGGGAAGCTGTATGCTAGGATTTCTGGTCAAGAAAATATCAGTTGTCCTTGCTGAACATATTTAATCCAGACTGTGTTGAATAAACATGTTCTAAACCTTCCAGCATTAGTTTGTCTGACTTAATTTCAGGCCAGCTGAATAAAACCACTGACTCCTATCTTGAAGTTATGATATTATGAGTTAAAGTTCAAGCTAGAATAAAAATGTAGCTAGATTAACATTTCAAATATGTAAATCTCTAAGGGCAATATCAAGGAAAAAAAAAAAGGAAATGCTGGAATCTTGTAGATCTGCACAAGCCTGAGGTTAGGCTAAATTATTTCTAAATCACCACAATAAAGTCACTACTTTTACATTGTCCCTCACCATTTCTTTACCAAAGAGCCAGAAACTTAGCTCTCTTTCCAATATAAGGAATTAAGTTGTTGTTCTTGTATACCATTGTCTCAGTGTCGTTCAGTATTTTAATTATCAGCTGGTGATTCCCCCTTGTGCTTAACCACTAGAGATCTTTTAGCTTTTTTGGATCTCTGCCTATAGCATTAAAAAAAAAAAAACAAAACAAAAAAAGCAAAACCACTTTCTCTGCCTTCCTACATGATGGTCATGCTGAGCTGTGAAATCATCCAGCAGAGATTTACTCACTTACCAGCTTTACAAGTGAGCTAAAGAGGAAGCATTAAACACGTTCCATAACCTTCTGTATGCCAGTATCCCTCTGCTTTCTGCCAATAAAAGGTAGAGACAGAGAAGAAAAATAAAAGTGTCCAATTTTATATTTTCCTTAAATAATACAGTGAGACAAAACCTGTCTCCTGCAATTTTAGTTTCTCTGAAGCCCAGGATTTCTTTTTGCATAAATTTAAAAGATAAATGCTTATTTTTTTCTGTATCTGCATTTCTTACATAGGTTAACTGCAAGAATAAAATAAAATATCTGTTTCCTAGATACATAACACAATTGAAATGCAATGTTTTTATGCAGCAGAGGCAGATTGGCAGCAGGCAGATTACAGGGGGAGGAAAATACAGCATTGCTTTCATTTTAGACAAAAAAACATTGACCCTTGTAGTAAATGACCCATTAGCCTCAAGATAACTGAGTGTTCATACTTGACTGGTTCGAGAGCCTTCCCTTTTTACATCTGGATTTTTAAAATCAAATTCTGATTTTCAAGGTAATGAATTGTAACTGTAGCTGCAAACTCAACAGAATGAGAGAAGAAATTATTGAGCTTCTGATTTACGCTCTGTTGCTGACACCATCCTCTTATACAGACTTAAACACAAATTATAACAAATCAAAGACTTATTAAGGAGGCTTTCAGTGCTAAAAAATATCCATTAAGAAGGAATATGTAAAATTGGACAATTCAGTTACTCAAAAGTATCTAGAGCAGAAATTTAAATAGAGGATTGAGCCATTTGAAATCTAATTGCTAGGTGGCTTTTGGACTACACAGTTTGGGAAGGATTTTTTTGTTTTGGTTTGTTTTTTGTCAATAAATGCCTAATTACATGATCCTCTGTTGAATACGAGTTAGCCTCCTCCTGGCAGTCAGGAGGGCCAACTCTCTCCTAGGGAGCATCAGGTGCAGCATGGCCAGCGGCAAAGGCGGGGATTGTCCTGCTCTGCTCTGAGCTGGGACAGACAGGTGCTGTGTGCAGTTTTGGGTGCCACAATACAAAAAAGACATTAAGCTACTAGGGAGAGTCCAAAGGAGGGCAACAAAGATGATGAAGGGTCTGGAGGGGAAGCTGCATGAGGAGTGACTAAGGTCACTTGGTCTGCTCAGCCTGGAGAGGAAAAGACTGAGGGGAGACCTCATTGCAGTCTGTAACTTCCTTGTGAGGGAAAGAGGAGGGGCAGGCACTGATCTCTCATGTGGTGACCAACGACAGAACCCAAGGGAATGGCCTGGAGCTGTGTCAGGAGAGGTTTAGGCTGGATGTTAGAAAAAGATTCTTCATCCAGCAGGTTGCTGGGCACTGGAACTGATTTCCCAGGGAAGTGGTTACAGCACCAGCCTGATAAAGGTTAAGAAGTGTTTGAACAATGCCCTCCTGAACATTGTGTGACTCTTCAGGATGGTACTCTGCTGGGGCAGGAGTTGGATTTAATGCTTCTTGTGGGTCTCTTCCAAATCAATTCTGTGATTTTGTGATTGTAAAAAAGGAGAATGTTAACCCAAATAAATAGATTATCATATAATTTTAAGAAAAAAGGAAAGGAGTTTGATTGCTTACATGCTCATGATATGATCTTCTATACAGTACTTCTACATGAAACTTCTTAAATGTTAAGGTGAGAGGCCACAGATTTCATCATCATAGCAAATACTGATGTCAAGTTGTTGCAAATGTGAGGTAGACAGCATTCCATAATAATGTTAAATAAATTTCTTCCTTCTGGAACACAAAGGATGAAAACAAATGGTATTCAAAATCAAAAGCTTTGAATGTTAAGTAGGACATCTGTGAATTTCTTCTTGTACTGGAGCCACTGCTTTGTTATATGGGCATAGAAGAATTTTAAGAGTTATGAAGATTTTAAAGTTATTCACTTGAATACAGTCAATCTGAAGTACAGAGAAAAAAGGTACATCTGTACCCATCTGTAGACACACTCCAGAAAGGCCAGTATAACCTTGAAAGAGTAATTCAATAGTAGATTGATCCACTATATGCACAAAGTGTACAAATGGGAACAAGACCAAACTACAAAATACAAGGAGTCACAGGGTACTTCAAAAATGTTTAACTTTTTAGGCTGTTCAAAGCATTTTGCAAAAACTTTTACTCTCTAAGTAAAGCTGGAGTATCAAGAAAATGATGAACTGTCAAAGAGAGACACTCTGGCTATACATGATTTCTCAGTCAAAAATAATATCTGAAGAATTATCCAGTGAAAAAGGAATAATAGAAAATAGTGTTGTATATGCTGAGTTCCCATGAATTGAAATCTCTATTCATGCATAGAATATCCTGTGTTCTCATTGTGACAAACTACTCATAGAGGCAGGCAGCAAATCAAATGCTTGCCATAAAAAAATTTCTGATTAGATTTCTGTCTCTCTGTGTTACCTTTGTCTAACTTTCTGGTTTGCTTCAAATTCTGAATTCCTGACTCTAAGCATTGCATGAAAGCTAATACATATTAGGCATCTGCTCTTGAACAATGCCTGTGATTCCTTCAAATAGGAAACTCACCTTACGAAAAATTCTTCACTGGAAATATTGGAAAGCACTCTGACAAGTCTAGCCCCATCTTCCCAACACAGAAAATAATAAAAAATCTAAAGTCTTGATTCTTCAAATCAAATATCCTTACTTACCCTTAGGTCACACCTTGTTATTCAGTTTCTGTCTTTAGGGTCACAATTGCAGATGCTGGCACAATTAATGGTGGACAAACATTGTGTATTTTTACATAATTTTGAAATGGGAAAGACATCAGTAGCCAAAGGTAGCTTTATTTTTGAAAAGAACATGTGAACTTTTGAATTTTTCTACATTAAAAAATATATGATTTTCAAAAAACGAAAGGTATCTTTGGCCACAACATCATAACTCATTATCTGGTATTAGAAGTGAGTCTAAATCTCCTGTCATTTCTGACAAAGTAACAAATACAAATTTCTTTCTGGGATATGGTACAAAATCTGTTGTTTCTTTTAATTTTTTTACACTAGAATGTATTTCTTCTTACATAGACTGAATATTATGGAAATAATATTTTTTTTCTGGAAAGCCAAGTTGAATACTGAGTAGTGAATTTTATTTCATTTCATCATCACATGGAAATTGCAAGTACAATTTATTTGGGTGTTGTCAGCTACTGAAGAGATGCTAAAGAAAATCCCCTTAATAGTCCTCTATATGCTCCACAATTTCCTTGGTTAGCAAGGCTTTGGCAAGCTATTACCTCAAGGTCAGGAAAGAAATATTTTTTTATTTCTACTATTGTAAAGGAGAGATAAAAGCACTTATTCAGAAGGTGGATAATGAACGCAGACATAGATTTCATTATCGCCTGTCGCCTATTTGATACATAGAAATTTGTATCATATGAACTTCAGCTCAGAAACTTCTTTACATTATTGATAAACAAAGCTTCTGGTCACATGTTCTTGCTTATATTCACAAACAGATCTGTCGTATTTGTGTTACTCTAAAATCTAGAAATTCCCTTGGATTCATCTGCTTGCTGCAAAGACTATGTACTAGGTTATAATATTTTTCTGGAGAAGGCAACCAAATTTTACCATATGTGAACAATAAATCATAGATGAGGGAGAGGGTCTTTGACAAGCCAACAGAGGAAGAGAAAATGCAGGACAAGTTTACAAATTTTGTATCTTTTTTTTATTAGAGGTATAAATGAGAGATTAAAACCATTGTTTCCTGACTATTTTCTTCATAGTGTTGAAAAGTTGAAAATACATCTAATAGCAGTAAAATTTACAATTAACAAAAGATAAGGCTTCATATGAATCTCTTTTTAATTCATGCATCTTTAGAGGGCATGGCAAAGGATATTCTGATTTCTGACCAGGATGCATGGGTTGCCAACAGTCCTTGTAATTGAGAGGATCTGTAGGATTTTTAAAAGCTAGCACATTTCACAGAGACATTAGTGATATACAGTAACTAACTCCTAAATTTTAGTCCCACTTTTTGATGCCATCAAAATACATGTGGTCAGTCTGGTTATAGAAAGGCCAGAAATATAGTTAACTTAAGTATGTAAGTAATATTTAATTGAGAACTGTTGTTCAGTCCAGAAGTCCACATGCTCAGGATGATCACAAACTAAAATCATGATGTGATGAAATTGTGATGCTAAATCATCAGAAAGATTTCCCCAGATTTTTTTATATTCTATCTTTCTCTCCAAAACTACTCTTGCCTATTTGGGCTGCAAACTCCAAGACAGTGTTTTGATTTCTTACATTGTAATAGTTTCTGCAGCAAAAAGTTATGTTTCTTGACCTTCTTTCATTTTCTGACACAGTGAAAAAGTATTTAGTCCATTGCCCTTAAGTTGCTGCTACTAGGCTGTTCACATGGCTTCCTTGAGAGATTTAATTTGAATGTAATTCTGTGTCCAGTAAGACATTGTATCAAATTATATGGTTTCTGATAATAGTTCTATCACTAGCAATTTACAGGAGTGAGCCTTTCAGCTTTAGAAAAAAGTCACACAGTAATAAAGAAAAGGGACAAATCAGAAAGCAGGCTGGATGCTTTCAACAGCACACATGGAAAGTATTTTGCTTTGAAAATATATTCTTTTTAAATTGTTCTTTGGGAACATCTGAAAAGTACTTGAAGATTTCTCTCTTGCCTGCAATTGAATAAGAATTAATGCTGAAACTCTTTCTGAGTCAAATTCAAGCCTGAGGAAGAAAAGAAAAATGACAAAACATAATTTCAAAATTTCAGACATAGATAAGATATTGTTGATTAAAGACTGATATCTAAAAGCTGGCATGGTGTAAATGTTTACACAAGTTTCATAATTTCTTTTGTGTTTACTTACAGAACCATGGCATGCTTGATAGGATATAGTTATCAAGAGTAATTTGAACATGAAATCCTGGAATCTTTGAGTTTAAAAATCTCAATTTTCAAATCTCAAAGAAAAATCAATTAAAAAAATAGGTCAGAGACAAAAAATTTTGGCAAGGAGATCTATTTCTTTACTGTACCTCTTCTCCTTCTCCAAACAACTTAATGATATATGATTATATGAAAAAAGGGTGGCAATAGGCAGTATTTTGAGGCAATGGTAGATGGCTGACAAACACAAAATTTGTTCTGAGTAGTAGCTGGTCAAAAGGCAGGATGTCCTAGTGCATGTCTGCTAGCAGTGACACCTTTGCTTCTGCAACTGAATCAAACTACTTGCTAAGTTTAGATGTTTAGTGATGTTATTAGTGAGATTCATTTCCTGACTGGAAACAAATGCTAAAACTGTTGCAAAAAGACTTAAGTTTATTAGATATTCCCTCTGTCTATGTAATTTCGGGGCGCATGACAGTGCTGCCAAGGGTTGGTGGAAAATGTTCTGGAGCACTGCAAGATACAGAGGCGTTTATTTCCCACAGTTGAAGACTCCTGCTTACGAAAACTTAAAAATTGTGAATGAATGAATGAATTTTCAATCTTGTATCAATTGTGTATAATAAGCAAGACAGAAAATTCTTTTTCATTGGTATAAAAAGTGTCAGACTGGGAAGGAAAATGAATTATGGAGGGGTCTTGCGCTTTGTTTTCTCTGATCAGTGAGTCAGATATGAAGTAGACACATTGTAAATGGTATAAGCAAAACAACCACTTGAATTTTGAGGTAGCAAAAGAATCACTTCCTGTAAGTTTTACTGTTAAAAAAAATTGTGAGCCAGTTTATGATGATAGATCTGATCCAATGCTGAATGAGTTCATATAAGAGAATTCAAAAGACCTTAAAAAGCTTTGAAACTTACCTTATATGTTCTAGAAAATAACATCTAAATCAAATGGTGTCTCATGAATAGATTTACTGGAAGCAAAACCCAATAAAAATATATGGCCTCATACCTAAACAGCACAAAGTGCACAAAAGATATAAGCCTACCTAAATATAAAACCATATCAAAGAGCCATTCATTGCAAAATGAATTTCAAAGATAATCTGTCAGTATTCTAAAAGCTTAGATTTATCATAAGACAAAGGTGAAGTCGACAAGATTTTAAAATCCCTGTCTCCACATGAGTGTCTAGTGGTCATGGACTTAAATACTTATTAGCACCACAGTCACTAAAAGGTTATACTGACTTTCTGATTTTGCTGAAGTTAATAGTTGTCATATAATATCTTCGTGATTCCAATAAATATATGTGTCACACATCTTCACAACTATCAGTCATTAAAATGCTGTGGCTGTATTGCAGTGAGAAGTGCCATAGAGCACCTTTCAGAACTACTTCTGAAATTTCTCTTGCGTTTTTCAAGTGCAGCATTTTAGCTCACATTCATCTCACAGAGCATCTTAAGTCATCATTTGCAGAGAATGTGTCTTCCTGAGCCTGAAAATTAACTTGATATGAAAAACCACACACGTTAAGTTTTATAAATGTAGTGGGTGTTTGCTTCCTCTAAACATTTTTGAAAGTTATTTTAGTGTTGTCTTTTAAATGCTAGAGATGGATATATTTTACATTGCAGGAAGCAAAAATTATTAGGATAGTTATATAGCCACTCATTTTAATTAATGAATATGGAAGATAAATGCAACTGTTACATAGTGGGGTGGCATTTTAGCTACATTAAACACATGAATATTACAGGCAGCCATTCAACTGAATCTTGGCAGTATTTCTTAATATAAGAAGTTTGGCCCAGACAAGTTACTCGTACAAACATTCAGCTAGTGTCAGTGAAACTGCTTATTAAATCTTAAATCACATGTAAGATTCTAAAGAACTGAATCTATTTATTTCATTGCTATGTTGTGAGAATATTTTAAATAATTAATTATGATTAGCATAAATGAAATCTGTTAGTATAAACTAATGTGAATATCTGGTTGCCATTTTCAGTCTGGGATTCATGATCTGGTCCTTCATCAGTGGAAGTTTTCTAGAATGACTTTGAAATTGAAAAATATTTAGTTTTATAATTAATTGATGTGTTTATGTTTTACTTACAAAAAGAATGAAAAAAAATACTTTTTATATATTTAAAAACAGAGAAGAGAATGGATGTGTGCAAATGGTGTCTAATGTGTACATGTAACTGTTAACAGTGTTGAGTCACAGATATGTCTAAGTTTTTTCATGTCTCTGTGTGAGAAAGGATGATGTATGCATGGGAATCTACATATGTGATTATGTATGCACATATATATGGATGCTTTTATATATGTATATGTAGTATTTGACTAATATTTAAATATTTGCTATATATTCCATACACGTCTGCTAATTAACACTTATTTTTGTTGGAGGCTAAAGCTGAGACATACATGTAAAGAAAGAAGAAAACACCTGCTTTTCAGAGATCTGAGTTCAATATTTTTGTTAGACTGACACACTTTTGTCAGCTCTAAATGTCTCAATGTGCAACCTCATCAAATGTCCAGGTAACAAAAAAACAAAACAAAAACAAAAAAAACCAAACCAAAAACACACAGACAGAAGTAACAATTAAGTTGTTCTCATCTTCTATCCAGATGCAAATAAGAAATATCTTTTGGCTCCAGCTGGTAAATAATATTCCAAAAATATTAACATGAAGGAAAGCCTCTGTGCTCTTGATCTAAGAAAAAAATGTTTTCTTTGAGTCAAAGTACCTTAGACAGCAGATAATGATGTGCACAGTCGTTTTGAACAGGATATATGCTTTGGATAATAAGGCTTATTCTGGTTATATTCTTGTTAGATTTCTTTTTCTTTTTTCCCCATGGATATTTTTCAACTTCCATTTTATTTCTTCACTCTGTGTTCTTCTGCTGCCTTGTCTTTCAAACCATCTAACTTGCATCCATTTTTCTGTTATGTTTTTGCTGTCTCTCTTGATTATAATACACTCAGGTTAAACCAGGACTTTTGGCCTCCAGCATCTCAGAGCAGGTGTGAGCTATCAGGAGTGCATGCAGGACATGTGTCATAAAAACAGAGATGTATGTGTTTTCAGATGTGTTTTCTAGTCCTTGGCCAAAAATTCCATGTCTCCACACATTGTGAATCCTGATATGTGAATCCTGATAACTGTTTTATATCCACAGCAAGTAGTGGTCCTAAGCTTCTGATATGACAGGAAATTTTCATAATCCCTCCGTTAGTTACAGAGGAATGATTTCTCCAAATCTTTGCTGAGCTACTGAGACAGCTCCTTGAAAAACTCTTAATAAGCACCCTTATAGTCCTTGAAATAGTGAGAAGAATTCAGTTTCAATGCAGAGGTGAGTGATAAACCATTCATCTTTAGCAAGAATTAGTGTATGCATATAGGTAATACTTCAGAATAAGAAAAAAACAAAATTAAAATAATACTCCTTTATTTCAGTATATTTCTAATTCTTTAAAGTAAAAATGTTGCTGTTGTAATACACAAACCAGAGTTCCATCTAAGACTCCTGATTTTTTCACTACCATCATTATCATGATAAGAATTTAGGGAGAAATTTATGCAGAGCAGAAAAATAAAGCAAGCAAAATCAAACCAAAAGTCCAGGCAGTAGTTCCTATTCATTTAGAAAGCAATCTGTTACTGCATAATCTTTTTAAAAAAACAACAAAAAACAATCAAGCAGCCAACCAACCAACAACAAAACCAACCAAACAAACCTCTAAAATAAAAATTCCAAAATTATATATTAAACTGAAAAAAAACTCAACCAAAAAACCAAAACCCCTAAACAAACAAATAAAAAAAGAAAAAACAAAACAATAAAAAAACAACAAAGAAAACACCAAAAACAACAAAAAACAAAAACCCAATCATTTGCAGGTACATTTCAGCTCACTAGTTTTGTTCAGGATGAACCTGGACAAAATTGTTAGCTGATATTCTAAATTTTTACTTTAAAATGATTCAGAAGGCTAAGATTTCCAGAAAGACCAGCTGGGTTTCCTAGTAAGAGTTCTGAACACTTTTTGGAGCTTCATGGTCTTGTGACAAAAGCACCCAACCCGTGTCTCTTGAAAGACTGATCCTTTAATCCTGTGTTGACTACCACAATTAATTGAATGATATTCAATGCATCTGCTAGTATGATAACTAGAGGTACTTCCAGTTTTTGTAGCCCCCTATGATGATAAAAGTAGTTGTCCCCATAACGAGAGCTTTAAGTGCTGGTGTCCTCTACCTTTTCCAGAGATTCTTGATTCTTGTCATTGATTACACATTCTGTCTTTGTATCTAACTTAGATGGAATGAGCTGCCTTAGTGGAGTTTAGAAACTGGGGTATAAATGGTGTAGTTCTTATTTCTTAATCCTCAATCCTTCATCTATATTAGTCTAATATACTGCATTCAGAAATTTCTGAGGAACTTGGTGAACACATGATACTCATTACTGAAGTTATCTGCTTGTTTGGTTCCTTCTTAGAATAGGCAACTTAGTGTCTTAACCCTTTTTCAGTAAGCATGATTTTCATACCCCTGATTATTCTCATTGTTTTTTTGTTACTCTTTTTCTCATTTTCTCTTCCTTTGACACTTTTTTGGAGGTATGGATAGAATAGCCAGTTGCACAGCATGACAGAGAGCTTTTACTTGCCCTATGCTTGAAGACACGGACTGAGCAGCATTGCACTAATAAATGGATGTCCCACTGCCAATGTACCATGAGGACTGAAGGCTCCCTATGGAGAATAATAGAATGGCAATATGGGAGAAAGGAAGCAGTATGTTGGCACAAGCTTTTAGAAAAATTGTGCTGCATATTTTTGTCCCTTCAGGAAATAGAATGTAGCTATGGCTTCATTACAGCATCTTGTATAACTATTGCTTTTTTGATAAAATAAACAAAAAATTTGCTATTCATAAGAATCTAAAACCATGAGAGTTATCTGATCCATAAAATAAAAAAAAAAAATACCCATAATGACTCTATTTCACAGCTGAAATAGTCAACATCTTATTAGGCTCACTTATTTTGTTTGCAAATTGAAGACAGAATTTTTATCCTCTGAGATCTGCATTTCCTTCTGTTGGTGTAAAATAGCTGTAATCTTCCATGTTTGTGTCAGAGCCTTTCTCAGCTGCAACTCCCCCTTGACTCTGAATGGTTCTGTGTGATACACGTGCCATTCAATTTAGGAAAATCAAGGCACTCAGCAGGCATGACACAGTCAGTTACTATATTCTTCCTGCTCAAGACAAAGCAAGTTCATGTCCTGCAAATGTGGTCAGAATGTTGGCAATAGCTCCTTTTAGACACACAAAAAAGGGAACACTGACAGCTGTATTATTCTTAAATCAGATTATAATTGGCAATTGAATTAACATGAGTAAAATTGCATCTTGCTAGCTAAATTTGTATTTCAAGAAACACAAATAAATATATTCAATTAATTCTATCATCCATATGTATAGATATTATTATTAGTCAAAAGTGACAGTTCAGAAATAGTTTGGTTGGTTGATTTGGGCTTCTTTTCTTAAACAGTTATGGATTAACAGAAAACAGCTGTAAAGTCATGAATGATATGATGTCTAAGACCATACTAATGAAAAGACAACAGTAAATGTCTCTGAAAAGAGAAACAATTAATCTTGAGGAAATTTCTGTCAATCTGACTAAAAAATTATTGGAAGGTTAATCTTTTTTTTAACATCAGAATTGAAACCAAGCACAAGGTAACAGAATTTGTTCACTAGACTGGGAGTTACAATGTCAGAATGCATCAGGGGTTATTTTCAACGTGAATAGATCTGGCTGCCATTGTATGAGAACCTGTTCAAACAGAAATCCTCTGTATCATTTTGGTGATCCTCATTCAAGGAAGATGAGCTCAAACTGATGTAAAGAATAAGGAGTATCATAGAAAAACTGCTTTACTTCAGGATACTGTGTAGTTCATAACAAGAAGGTTGAGACCAAAAGTTTCTCAAATGCATCACAAAGGGGATGTCACAGAAAAGCAGGAATACTCAAAACTACTGTAGTACTGATACAAGAACAAATGAGTACAATTTTACCATAGATATGCATTAAAATATGTTAAAAGAAAGTTGATAAGCCTAAAAGAATAATTTCCAGAAGGAAAAAAGTAGAAGAAACCTGACAGATTTCAAATGATGGTTTGATAAATTAACAAAAAAGATTTTATAAGATGGTTGCCAAGTAATACATTCTGCATTTCTGTGGTCAAGAACAACACCATAAAGGGTATTTCAATTTGGAAGAAATTAACACAGTCAGGGAACCACTATTAATATGCTTTGAACCTGAGACATGCTACTGAAATGCTGTGGCAGTAAAATGATACTGCTTTCAGTACTCTAAACTGGAGTTCAACATACACATAAATCAGAAACAGCAAAGTTCCCAGCCCTCTTTTCACTCTGGTGACTCAGTTTGATCATTCAGCTTTTTACACCATTAGACCAGCTTAAGTGTTTACATGACTGTATGCTGAATCAGAGCAGAAAATAGCTGTAAAATAAACAACAACAAAAAAAAGGGAATAAATTACTTCTTTATGCTCAAACCAGAACTTGGTTCACTGTACAATCTACAAGAAATTGTTCTAACATAAAAAAAAGGAGGAAGTCAAGAACAGCATAGGCAAATGAAAGAAAAGATTTCTTGTACAGTAACATAGAAATATAGAATCAGAACAGTTTGGGCTGGAAGCACTACAGATTTTGATGTAGAATTTAAAGAAAAATTAGCCTCTAGAGATTAAATAAACTTATGTATGAGTAAAAAAATAGAAGATAGTAGAAAGACTTCTAGAAATATTTTATCTTATATTGCTTTTCCTTGCCTCTCTAAATCTTGAAAAGCCCTAGAAGGGCTGTTCTGGTCAACAGAATGTACACTGGGCTAGGAGCAAATTTTAGATCAGCTTTTCCTTTAAAGCACAAACTTCCTGGTTATATGACAGGGCAATGTCACTATGTCCATTTGTATTTTCCACAATATGCTTGAAATTGTCCCTATTTTGTCTGGGGTTTAAAGATTTTAAAAGTCTTATTAAGTTTTGGTGACCAATTAAGGAAAGCATTTTGCCTGTAGATTTGAATGTCTTCATTAACTGTAAAAGATTAATTAATGCTTATTTGCATTTTTCATATGTATAAAACCACAAGAAATTCTGAGAGTGACAAATTATTAGGAAATTATTTCTGTTTTGAATATGCTTTCATACATAAATGCTGTCTCCAGCTGTACATGACAATGGATATAAAGTAGGACATATTAAATAAAATTCCAAGTCAGGAAAATACAGGAGCTGGGATGCAGTAAGTGCTGACACTTGCATTTGAAGAAATATTTTAGTCTATCTAGATAAAACTTGGATTTACATCAACTGAAATATACGTGAAGAGAATATATGAAACATAATGACTAAATAAGAGGGATTCAAGAGCAGTGTTTTCAACAAACTCAGCTAGCATTTCAGTTGATTTGTGTCACTGAACATTACATATTCCATACATTTTAAATGAAAACCCTCATCTCCTTTAATTGCTATGCAAAAAGAAGAGCTGAAGAATTTATTAGATGATGACTCTTTACCTTAGGACCCTATGAATAAATAATCACATAAACTGATTGAACATAGGCTATTAAGAAATTGAGACTAAGGAAAGTAAGATTGCATATAGCAATCTGATTTTCACTCAGAGAAGAAACAGTAGCAACCATGAGAGGCTTATTTGGCTATACGAAAGAGGGGTTTTTACCTTTTATGCACAGAAAATATTAATGTTTCAATGGCATTTTAGCAAGAATGAAGGGAAGAAGAATTCAGAAAAAATATCCTGTCCTAAAAGTGCCTAGCTCTGATCTCATTTATTTTTTACTTTTTCTCAGGGAGACATGATCTATAATATTAACCATGATCCCAATTCCAGTGATTAAGACAAACAAACAAATAAACAAACACCCCATCATTGCATAAATGTTTTTCAGACTGATTGAGTGTAAGAATGAGCCCTGTCTAAGAGATGTGAACTTCACTGCCTTTTATAGTGCAGGATGTACTTTTACAGTCAAGTGATGAGGATGGTCTATGCCTCCCAAACCATGTAATTCCAATTAAATGGAATAATCATTAATTATTTTTTAATTTTATTTTCAGTTCAGATACTGAAAAACGAAGAAACAAGCATAGAAGTAATTAAGAATCACTGGAAAAGTATTTTTTATAACAAAATCATATAATCAGTTAGGGCTGGAAAGCACCTCTGGAGATTATCTAGTCCCAAACATAAATGTATGCCTCAGGCACTGGAACAGTTCCGTGATTTAAATAAAACATAGCCTGGAATTAAGACAACAGAATTGAACCTAGGTATTTTTATTTTAAGTTAGGCAAATCATGTTAAATTTAAAATTAATATTGACTTTAAATATGAATGAGTTACCTTAATTTTAGGTTATTAGTCAAATGCAGAAATTGAGAAATTATGGTAATTAGAATGAATACTGTGCTACAGAATTACAAGAAAAAAATCAGACTTTAGGTACACATGATTATACCATTATATATTTTTGCTTGTTCAACACAAATATTCATAAATTCCATATTGGTTTTTAGTCAGGAAGTTGAAAGTTCAATATAATCCTCATTAAAAGTTGTGAGTCAAAAAAAACCCGAAAACTTTTTTCCACAATTATTGGCCAAAAAAAGCAGATTGAGGCCCTTTCCTGAACTATCTGGTGATTTTGAATCTTCCTATACTTATGAAAAATATTACTTTATTACAAAATATCTACATAGCTAAATATAGAAACAGAGCAAGGATAAGGAAAAATGAGTCCTAGTGAGTGTAACAGAAGAGGGAACAAAAAAAGGACAGAAGGATTTTCAACATCAATAGCAGGTTGGTACTGACTAAACCCCTAGGGCTGGAATGTGATTCACTGAGGAAAACCCAACAGAGGAAGGTTCACAGTGGCAAGGGTATTGATATGCTTGCTCATCTTACACAGTAGTGCAAAAATGACTTAATCTCAGCACAAAGGGGACCAGAGAGTCACTTCTGTTATAGATAAATCACTATCAACAGCTGAGTGGATCAGCTGGTGGGGTAAATATTTCCCTGAGTCAGCCAGATTTAAAATAGAACGAGTAAAGTATCAGACTCTGGCTAAGGCACTGAGTAAACTCATCAGGACTTGCCTCATGTCCTTAAAAGAAGCTGCAGTTCAGAAGTTCAGCCTCTGAGACTGTTTTGGAGCTTAGTGTAAAACAAGTGGAGGGAGAGAGGATATCATTAGTATAGTGTGGCCTAAAAATGTCCCAAGACAGATTTGAATCAGAGTATGGTCAGATGGCCATGCTTAACATAATTTAAAAGGCTCCTTAGCTTGGATCATCATTGAAAACATAATCTAGAAAGTAATTTCAGAGAGTTATTTATGTGTTAAGGCAATTATAAACATGATGTGACAGTATACAAAAAAAGTTTTAAAAGTGTTAAATCAACATAAAGTTACTCTAAAGAAGGAACAAAGTAATTTTACAAAGCCATCGAAAGCTATTAACTAACACATATGTAACTTCATTTTTTTGATAATGCAAGTCACTTTAATTTGTTCTTTGAAGTACAATCAAAAATGTCTTTTCAATCACACAAAGAAAGAAAACCTGAGGAAAAAAAATGTAAAAGCAACAAAAATGAAAGCTTTTATTAACACCTTTCCTTCTGCAAATAATCAGGGAATAATATATTCTGGACAGCTAATTTGATTGAATAATTTGTAAATACAGGAAATAATGTCTTGAATACAGTTAATGGTTTTCTATTTATATTTCAATATGATGAAATAAAAAGAGGGGTTTTTTTTGATTTTATTTTTCCAAGTCTCCTTCAAAACCATGCATTTAAGACTTTTATAGGGCCTTAAAACTGACAAAGGTGAAACACTGCAATGTTGTAATATACTCTAGGAAGAGCTAAGTATGCAGTATAAGTCATGTGACTATTTGTCCAAATTTAATTAAATTTTTCTGGTCCATCAGCCTAAATAGATTCATTTCTAGAGTAAAATTTTTAAATTGATAATCAAATTACAAAGTTTGAACTATTCCTTATTCTAAAAGAAAAATAAAAAAAATGCTAAAAATAACAATAAAAAAGCTGCAATTATATTCAAGACACCAATTTGCAACCTTTTCAGTTAGAAAGTATGACACTGAAATACATCTTTTTTCAGCCACACTCAGAGGACAAGCAATAATAATTCACATGTTATGATAATGGACCTACTTACAGCCTCCCTTATAATGCAGACCTTGCCATCTTTCAGAAATACTCCATTAGGGTTTGTTGTATACATAACTCAGTACTCAGAGTGGTGAGAGATGAGTCTGGCCTACTCACCCCTGCTGAATCTCTTCCTAGGCTGAGAATACATCAAAATTACAACATCTAATAATACTTTCCATTTTTGTGATCTGAATGGGCAGAGTTTGCCTTGGCTCTTGAACTAATTGAGCTCTGGAGATCCTCTCTTTATAAGAAATGAACTTTATAAGTTTTCTTACAACCTTATGCGGTAAAACACAGCATGATAAGACAATATTTTCTTCTGGCATGGCAAGAGTACAAATAGACATAAATGTTGTGGTATGGTGATGAAGAAATGGGAATTCAAAGAATGCTTTGTGTAGACTGAGGAGCCAGTTGCTAAGCTATACCTTAGAGCCACCCCACACAGAAAAGACTAGATAAAGCCCGAGTTCAGTCTCATGTACTATTAGAATTTATGACAACATAACTAATGTTTTTTAATGCTAATTGATAAATTATGTAGAAGGTGTATCCTTTCTGAACAAATGAAGAGTTTTGAGTGGAATACAGATTGTCAGTCTTTGGAGCTGATATGAAAAGTGATCTCCCTGTCTTTATGTCAACCCAGGGACTTTATAAACCCATTTTCTACCCAGTTCTGTGGGTCTGGTCTAGGTCAATCCATCACATTTCATAGGAGGAAAGTAAATAAATATCATGAGTTATGATGCTATGTTGCTAAAAAAACAGCCAGCCAGGAAACAAGATAGTGCCCACCTAATTCAACAGCTAATCTACTCCCAGTGAGTTTAGGTTCACCCAAGGAAATATTCTATTTCATTTTAAAGACAGTTATCTCAAAGGAGTACTCATAAAGAACAGCAAAACCATGAGACTGCCCAAAGTTTTGCGCCCTCTGCTCCACCTTCCTACAAATCCAGACTGAGACTGCCTCTCAAAATCATGTAAAAAACCTCCCTTCTGTCGTGTGAAGCACAGTCCTTTCATTGTATCCCATTTATTGTAAAAAGAAAGATGCAAAACAGCCTTGCAGAGGCATCACAGGGGACCCAAATGGTACAAATCATGAATGTACTGTTTTCATCCTAGTGCAACTGGCGCTAAGCAGTCTGGATGCAAGCCAGCCCACAGTCCTTGGTTTCATGTCCAAGGATTGATCCTGATTCTCTCTTAAGGAGAATAGCTGAAGTCACTGTACTTGAGGCTTCCTGCAAGGCTTCCTTCACATCCCCTGTAGTATCTGATTTTGATCATTGTCAGACATATTAAAAATTTGTAAGCATTATTTTCATTATGAACATCCTTATTACTTCACTATTTCTTTGTATTCATCTGCTATCGCTTGTTCTTTGTTTCTCTAGTAATCTCTTTGGAGTATCTTAAAAACTATAGAAAACCAAGGCTGCTGTAGAATTCTTAACAGCACCTGAACACAAACCAGAGACATTATTTTATTTTATTGAAATGTATCTGAGACAGATGAAAAGAACCAAATGAGAACAAATGCAGAAGAGAAGTAAATATAAATATAATAAATAAAATATTGCTCTGATTCCTGCTTCCCACAAGTAAGACAATATCATGATTGGCTTTTATTTTATTTTTCTTATTTTATGCTAAAAAAACGTTCCACTGAAACAAAATTCAAAGCTTTACACTCCTCAGTTTTAAATCAGTGATACCATACCTTCAATTATCTATATATCTTGTACAAAGAAGTCTTATTTATTTATCTGTATTCATTCAGGGTTCATTTGTTTTTGTTGGTTTGGGGTTTTTTATTTTAGTATCTGACACCATCCTTTCCCACTAAATATTTTTAGATCATCTTTTCCAGCATGCCTTTCAGTAATTTTCCTGGGTTATTCATATGAAGACTCAGTTCTTACTTTCTGAAACACTGCATGTGAAACAACACACCTGAATTTCCCATTATGCTTTCACATAACTTCAAAAAATGAAGTAGGCTCTAAAGGGTAGTGTACCACCACTACTAAATAAAAGTAAATGTGCTGCTTTATACAAAATTCTTTCCAGTCTGACAGTATCACAGTGCAATAAAAGCCACAACACCTGTTATTTGTTATCAAAGTCAGAGCTGAGAGAATAATTGATCAAAGATATAATAAGGAAATATATTACAGGAATGGCATTTTTTTGCAATAGAAGAAAGCAATTGAAAGAAATATCGATTTAAGCGTGTCAAGCACATTACTGACATGCTTGACATTTATAATGTACATGGGAAATGAAATTTCTAAACTCAGGCTGTGAACTCAAATTCTCTAGGTACTGAGTGGAGAGAACTAGCTGGGGGTTTTTTAAGCATTAATTATTATAACCATTGCAGGATAATTCAGTGCCTTAGCAAGCCAAGAGGAAATACCAAATAATGAAAGTTCTTCTACAACTCTGTTCTTCTCATCTGTACAGATAGTAAGGAAAGATTAATATTCACAAATGCTACTGAAGTAGCATTTGAAGGTGGATGCCTGCAGCTTTCTTTTAATTATGAAGGGTCACTTCCCCTCAGTACCCAATGCCAAAAAGACAAATAGTGCAAATTCACTTTAACAACACAACCTGTGTTTTCGCTGGGCTTTGATCCACAGATCCCTCCTCTCAGCATACTATTACAATGATTACTGCAATCTAATTTAGTTGTGCACTTATCTCTTCTGGTGAGGCTACACAAATGTGAGTAAACAATGCAGTTTGGTGGTGAAAGTGGTAGTGTAAGGTGTGACATTGTTGTCTCCATTTTGAGGCCTAATTTTGAACTTTGCGTTTAGGTCTAACATGATGAGGTAGTGAGCTTTTGTGAGATATTTGGTCCTGAGTAACTCCTTGATAGTAGATGAAGTCAAATGACAAATTTCTTTGTGAGCTTAGAGAGAAAAAAGTATTTAATATCTTGAATTACGCTTAGAGAATAGATTTTTCTCTTCCTGTGCAAATATCATCTCAGTATTCAAATAACTGTTTTGTGTATGCTAAATAATATTTTAGCATATAATTATTATAATAATCAAATAATTTGATTACTTTGTCTTCCACTTAGTTGGGATAAAGTCAACAACTTCTATACCATGGTACAACTCCAACGATTTGGTGGTAAAGTACTGCCTGAAATGCCCATCTTAGATTAAAAGAGGAAACTGCTGTCATGAGTAAGATCAGAACTTTATTAGCTTAGGGCTACTACAGTCCTAAGTATTCTGATAGCATAAATGCACAGTCTCAAGTCTGTTATCCACATAAAGAATTGTATTCCCAACAAAACTAGAACAGTGTTCTGAAGTAAAACTTGGTTTTGGAGAGCATTTTATGGAATCTCTTCATATCCATTTGCCTTATTACCACATAGGAAAAAATTAAATATTTTTTATATGGTCTACCCTAATCTTATGTAGTTTCATGTATGATTTGTAAGATTATTTCTAGCCATCTACTTTTGTAGAGATAATAAACAAATAAATATATAACTGAAAGAAAAAGAAAACTGTTAAGAAATGAATATCTAGAAGATAGCGTATCAGATCAGCAACCAATAATTTTCAGTTTATTAAATGCTATGCTAATACTAATAAACAACAGTAATTTGAATTTTGGAACTAGAGCACAATGGTAAGAATAACTGTGCCTTTTAATACAACTTGACTTTAAGAAATTTTTCAGAAAACTTATCAAAGTTAACCTAGAATTGATACAAATTATGATATGCCAACACAGCATGATACACAGAAACTCACTCTGATTATGGTTTATGTAATACCTTCATCCTTGAATTTATTTTCAAGCTTTAATCCATAAAAAAGTGTCTATTGCAGGAAAGAAAGTGATAATCAAACATGGTGGAATGGTAGAACAATTGATTTTTTTGTTTCATTTTTGGTTTTTTGTTTTTGTTTTTTTGTTGTTTTTGCCAAAAAGAAGACATTTCTGAAACAGAGTGAATTTCATCTATCTCCCACTGTAAATCTGTTCTGTATGTGTTATTCTAATATCAGAAATACTATACTGATATCCCTGCTTTTTCATATATGATGTTATTTCCCTAGAGAATAAAATTATAAAACTAAACTACATGAAAGAATAAATAAGAAATATAAATAAATATGACCAGATAAATATTGTGGGAAAATTAAAAAAAAATAGATATTGGAGAAAAAAAGTAGGTTCCTTGATCACTTGGAATTTCATCATTAGCATTAGCCTCTATGTTTTCTGAACTAAAATATTGAGATGAATGGCAATGTAGACTCAGTAAAAAGACAATAAAAGATTAAGTATCAGAGACTTAAAATGTTTGTGTCACTCTCTCCTTTTTCTGAAAAAAAAGTAATTAAATTCTTGTGTCATGTTTCAGTGCAATTAGAAATCAACATCATGCTAAGAGATGAAAGAAACTCTGTATTTCAGTTTCTTTCATTAATAGACACATACAAGCATAAATGTCTGGTGCAGCTAGCATATTAATTTTCTCTTCTTCCAAAGTTGATTGCAAAATAAAAACCTGAGAGAAATATAAAAATGTAATAAATGGCCAAAGAAACTGTGCAGATACAGTGAGATATGAGAGGGGAAGGTGTGAAGATCCAAGAGAAACACAAAAACCCCATAGAGAAGCAAGAAACAAAAAGAAGTTGTTACAAAAATAAATCCTTCCATAATATATGCAAAATCAATAGGAATGATTAAATTAGGACACCTGTAATATAATTTTCTATGTGTAGAAGCATGCAATAGGAAATAACATTAGTGATACTTTCAAATCGCTATTTAAAGCATAACAAACTTGAGGATTTGAAGTAGTTAAGCATGCAGTTGCCTGCCACCAGGTTCCTATAGTATGCTTAGACTTACAGAAACTATGTTTTCATTAAGTCTACAGAAACTAATTTAACACAAAACTATAGTCAAGTAAGGATTATTATTTGCAATAGGATGCCACCAGTGACTTCATTTCAAAAGATTCTGTGTTGATGCTGTGCCTTGTGTTTTCAAACTACTTTGAAAATTAATTAAATAGATTAAAACATTTCAAGATAAGAATAAATAGACTTATCTAGTCAGATACGGAGGCATGCTTCACCCATGAAAATTGAAGCTGAGTGAGCAGATTTTATATTCTGCTTACTTTAAACCAAAATATTAGCAACAATTGCATAATTTTAGACACTTTTCTATATTCAGAGGCCCAAAAATTAATACTATCGCTGCTAGAGACAGCCTACAGGCCTTATAGTACATTTGCTTGACAATGCAAGACCCAGACATGCCTTCTGTTACCAGTTTGTTATGGGAACTGGTTGTGTGAATTTGGCAGCAAGTAGCTCATTACCCTGGGCAATCTTCTTATGGTCGTGCCAGTGTAAGCAGAGGTTGAAAGCAGTGAGGCTCTGGGAATCTGAACAATTCCATGCTGGTCAAGTGTTTTTCTCCTTGGTTGAGCAGTGCTGCAGCTTTCCCAGGGATGTTGTGCTGCATCAGTCTTCAAAGGTTTCCAAGAACATTCTGGTGCAAACTCAGATCTGACCCTTCTTTCAGAAGGAGGTTGGACTAAAGACCTCTTGAGGTTCTGCGTGCATGCTGTAGAGCTGGATAAGGACTGGTTTTCCTTTAAAAAACTAGAAGCAGCCAAGCACAGGTGGTTAGGAGAATTAGGGTATGGAAAGGTGAAAGCAGGGAGAGAGGACCTCAGGTGGAGCACACATTCAGCTCAGTGAATATGAACATCACAGTCTGCAGCCATTAGTGCTGACTGCACAGCATTAGCTTTGTGATTTTGCATATTCACATCTGGTGCAGTATGATTGTTATGGGAGAATTGCTTTCAGTATGCAGAGATAATGATTAACAATGTGAAATAACTAATTATTATCAACGTGTGATGTTAATTAATGTCAATCTAGGAAAGTGTTGTTTTAACAGTTTGAGACTGACCTGATTTTCAGTCTTCTAAGCACTCCAATCACAAGTCTCTAGTTTCCTGGTACACACAAGTTGTAAGAGCTGGCTGTGAATTGTTGCAGAATGCCCTAAAAATTCTGAGTGCTCCTGACTGTTGATTAAAACTAATACATGTAATCTTAAAAAAAATTAAATGAGTAACTATTTCCTAAAAAAAAGGAAGAATAATGTAAAGCTAAACTAGATTGTTTTTAACTCTTTTCTTTTTGATTAATTTTTATTGTAGAGATGCATGAAACAACTCTATCTCAAGTACAGTGTGCAGTACATGTTCTGTGACCTGAAAGAATTTTATAAAATCATAAATTGAGAAGAGGGAAAATATGGAATATCTTTAAATGGTCCAATGCATGAAGTCAGGAAAATGAAAAAACTATAAAATTATTATAGGAGAAATTATTATAATAAAAAAGGAAATTCATTATTTTTCAGTGAAACCTGTCTTTATGTGACATGGTGGAGGTACAAAGTGTAAAGATCATAAGTCTTTGGTCATTAGAAGACATGATTATCCCAAAATGCAAGAACACATATTCCACTTAAGAAAACCTGTGGCATTAGCAAACCAGAAGTTGCAAGAGTGTACCTGAACCATCTAAATATACACTTATCCCTAATCACCTACTTCATAATATCTTATGACTAAAAAAGACTGAACATATTCAGAACATAGAAAACATCAGTTATAACTGATAATTTTATGCTGGCACTCCATAATGTGAACGTCTTTAGACACTGGTGATAGTGAAGTTAATTTCTTCAGGGGAATGTTAACTTGGTCAGTAAGGGTGGTTCCATGTGGTACACCTCTAGTTTATCTGTAATGAGGATCTCTGCAGATGAGGTAAACTTCCAAGATTTCCTTTCCAGTTAGAAGAAAAAAAAAAAAAAATTCACTTAGAAGGAAAGATTTATCAGCTCTATTTTAATGTCCACATTGGTATGCATAATCAAATGTAAAATAGTGTCAGTAACAAGTGGAAAAAAGGCTGCATTGGCTGGAGTTCCAAGGAATACATATTCAAATGGTGAATTTCAATGCATTTCAATGCAGATATTCAAGTATATAAATCCTCCCAGTACAGGATCCAGGGACCATCAAGTGAAATTTAGAGTCAAGTTCAAACAAACAACACAGTAATCAGAAAATAGCAGGTTGGAGGAGAGTTACTGATTCTTCTTTTCTATCCACTCATTTATACAACTAAGAAAGGAGCTGCTGCTTGTGTTTCTAACTATTGCAAAGTATGAGTATCACAGAGGGGGCAGACAAAAGCATCTATTCTGGACCTTAATTTTGTGAGAGGTACTGAATCATTTAACTGTGTACTGCCCTCAGTAAGATAAAGGTATGTTTTGATGTACCCAGGTAATGTTTTGCAGGGGTGATGCATTTTTTAAAATTTATTTCCATGTTATCTGATGTGTATAAAGTGAGAAGGATGTTAGAAGATATGTTTGAAAAGAGAATCAGATCTTTTGTTGAATCAAGTCCTTCTCCATTCTTCTCTTCACTGACCAAGCTGAGACATGCTTTGTGTCCTAGAGATTATTCCTCAAGTGTTGCAACCACTGTGAAAAGCAGATATACAAAAACACCTACATAAAATCTCTCACTGAGTCATTCCCTGTTCTGGGTTGCACAACCTGTTTTCCCAAACTAGGGACATTTTTTTTTACCTGTTAGGTTTAAACATAGTGTTTGAATCAAATACTAGGAATAGTTGTTCACAAAATATGCAAGATAATATGCTCTAAAATACAGAAATGGATTTCCACAAACACTTTTGTGGTGGTTTGAATCCTTTTAACCTGGCTTCACAAATTATAAAAAAAACCTACAGGGACTTACAATAGTTATATTCTGTAGTTAAGCTGTTACATTGTCAACAATTTTATCAAGGGAAATGGAGCAATTGTTATTTTTAAGATAACCCTCTATAAAACTTAATCAACTTCAAACCAAATAAAAGGGTGATTTAACACCACATGTCCAAATTCAGCTAGCTGCTCACAGTAAAGGGCGTGGAAAATGGTATAAGTACACCTTGAGCACAACAGACTGGAAAAAATGGTCAAGACACAAAATCCGGAATAAAAAAGAAACGGTTTTACTCTTGCTAAAAACAAGAACAACAACAATTTCTATTTTAATTAAAGTTAAACTTGGTTGAAGTGGAAAAATTACAACAATTCCAAGTAACTAAAACACAGCAAAATAAAATAATTAGTTCTGATTTTAATTACAGTGAACAGGAAAAAAAAGGCATTTAAGTGTTCTGTGATTCTCCAAGCCACATAAACACAATTTTATTGCTTGCTGTAAGAAAAAGGACAGACAGAACATCATAACAGTTTTTCTATCATTTTGTTCAAGAGAACCACTACATAAAAAACCTGAATCACTTCTTGCTTCTGAAAATAGGTAATAAGTTATTTTCAATGAAAAACAGAAAAAGCAGCAATTGGAAGAAAAAAAAGTTATTCCCCTTCTGAAAACCAGAGGTGCTCTATGCTACTCCCAAAGAATACAATTTTGACAGGAAAAAAATTCCTCTCTTCTGTTTATGCTCAAGGCTGTACAACTATCAGTTCAACTTATGCTTGTTCAGTGTCTCTCATGGACTCAGAGTTTCTGCCTGAATCTGTTACTGATTTTCCTGTGTAGAACAGCAGACTCTTCTGTCTCTACTTCCATTGGAATGCTTGATCAAGCTTTTAACTTTCCGCAGAGCTTAAGTGGGATCATTCTGAAGCTCTTTTTTCTCAGTTTTTGACAGGTTTATACAAAATACCAGAGACGATTCTCAGACTGCCAACTTGAGCTTGATGGAACAACCTAGGAGTTTGGTTCCTTGGAGGAGGGCAATCAGAGCCCTGAATTAATGTAAATACAAACACATTGTCTACCTTAGCCGTATTTCTCATGCAAATAGGTGCAGCGCTTTGTTAACAAAATGTGAAAAAAACCAGTGGAACAATTTTCTTTCATTTATACCACATGACCCAGTTAGAGACTGTCTCTCCATGTGTTCACTAACATATTTTCCTGCAATTTTTTTTTTTATTATTTTCTAATAGCAACACTTTTTTTCTAAGTTATTAGAAGTAGATTTCAAAATTATTAGCTACTAGAAATGGTGAAATCTTTTAGTGTTGCTTTACAAGGGCTGAGCAAGTATATTTGTATTACTTCAGATTTTGTTTGGGGTGAACAAGTTAGTCTTAGAAGTCAAACACAGCCAGTAATGTCAATGATTCAGCTGGAATGAAGTTGCTAATGCTGTAACCCTTAATGCTGGCCTTAAATATAACCTACAGCAAAACAGAAATTTGACATGTTGTTTGTATACCATAGATACAGTAACGCCAAAAGACACTGTTACTTGTCAATACTCATTGAACGGTCTGAGAATTAAATTTATTTTTTTTTTTGTAACTCAGTGCCCAGAAGGACTTCATTTCAGCAATGGGAATAATATTATTATTTCAGTAATGGCAATAATTTTATCAAAAAATATCAGTATAATACTATAAAAACCATAATGAGCCTGTTGGTCTAATTTAGCTGCTATCATATATCTTCAATGGGAAATAGGCTAAGAGGTAAGCACTGCTCTATTTCTGTGACCTTTTAGGGGGTTTAGGCAAAAGAATACTAATATTGTGTAATCCTACGTTACATGAAAACTCCAGCCTTTTATGTAAATCTCAGAAAATATTTTACTAAGTTATCTGGTGAAACAGCTTCTTCTCAAATATGATGTATGTCTTAGTGAGTTCCCAGAGGGATATTGAGGAATAACATCTGTATCTATTGCCTTTTCATGAATAGTGGAATGGTCAAATAATTCAGATGTATTTCACGTTTGTATCATCTACATTTGTTCCAGGGAAAAATATTTGCAGATACAATGATTAAACAATGAGAAAATGCCTTGCTACCAAGGAAAAGCAGCAGAAACAGCAGAAACTCTTCAACTTTCTCAAGTTCTGCTCTGAGTACCTGGTTGTGAAGATGTTGCATGCAATAAAGATTTTTTGGATTGCTCTTTTAAATGAATGACAAAGTTCATAGGGTGGAACTTTACAGGTGGTAAAAGGAGAAAACAAATATAGTTTGGTGATCAATAATCTTAAGGGTCTTTTTCAGGGTAAATGATTCCATGATTCTGTGATTCTTTGCAATAACTATCACTAAAGGTTTCACACGGAGAAAAAGTGGGCAATTTTGTGGAATTTTTTTGTTAATACCCTTTACACTCAGGTTAGGATTGGAGTCCCTTTAAGGAAACACTGTATTTCATAAAAAGGGAATAAAGATAATTCTGGGGGGGCTCAGGGAGAACTGATGTCATTTGGGGTTTGTTTTTGTTCTGTTTAATAAACCTGAAGAGTTGTTACTCACAGACCCTGCCAAGATCAACACTGCAAACCAGATAACTTTGTAGTAGTTTCTATGGGTTCATATTTACACTACTCTCCAAAGAACTTCAAAGAACCTCAGGAGAAATTCCTTTCTATAAGTTACAGATTCATGCTACACTAAATGACTCAGCTTTTTTTTTCAATTCTATTTCATTTTCTGCTTAGAATTTCAAGCTCCATGCACAATCAATTTGTGAAGCAAAGCCTTAATGAAGAGAAATTTACCGTTTAGATCTGGATAGAATATTTTTTTTCCAAGAATTTTGGCTAAATTTTATGCTGTATAATTCAGGGCTTAAAAATTAACTTTTAAATTTAAGCAGCTCAGGTATTCCATATAAAAAATATATAATAAAGAGTTAAAAACCAAAAGGAAATCTTCTCATCATAAAATATATACACCTAATTCTTTCCATTAACAATAAAGTGAATCTAGGACTACTAGTTTGTATTTAATTACCTTAAATTGCTCTGTCAGATAAGGCTGACCTTTCATTTAACAGAGCATCTTTCTGGCTTTGAACTTTTTGGCTATTAGTCTAGGTTTCATTAAGGCTTTGACAGATACAGGCTTACAAATCCAGCTGTTACAAATGAGTAAGTTCTGTTCTTCTATTCCTTCCTTCTATTTTTCTGGCTAACTGCTTATGGTTTCCATCCATCTCTCTCTGCTGGAAAATGCCTTCAACAGAGTGGATTCAGTGAAACGTCTATCAGCTTTAACTACACTGGATAGATTTTAAAATTCCAAGAATTTTCACTGAAGTGGCTCATCTCTTTTCCTTTGTAATAAAAGTAGATGCTTCTGGAATGGAACCACTGAAATAGTTGAGGAAGACAGTAAAGAACAGGTAGGGGATGTCAATGTGCTATATGGCTAGTTAGCTAATTCAAAACATGTTTTAACTTACATGCATTTGAATTCTCATCATAACCATTCTTGCATTATAGTAAAACAACTATACTAGTGAAAATGAAATGTTTTCTCATGTATAGACAAGATTCATTGTGTTAAGCTGACTAGGAAATAAGGGATTGCATGCAGAGTGCTTTCATTCACCAAAGTTTAAGACAAGTGTTGAGTCTATAGGAAGAACTGAAGGTGTCTTTTTAGAGTAAAAGGTATCTCTTTGGGCAGATCTGTTCTTGGAATTTTAGTGAGGTCCTGATTGTCTAAGTCATGACAAGCAAAACCATTTAATCACTTTGTTTTTCAGTAAAAGACATGCCAATAGTACTTCCCAAAACTGTTTC
Source organism: Cyanistes caeruleus (assembly GCF_971803275.1). Taxonomy (NCBI): domain Eukaryota; kingdom Metazoa; phylum Chordata; class Aves; order Passeriformes; family Paridae; genus Cyanistes; species Cyanistes caeruleus. The sequence goes on from NC_141703.1 coordinate 46,066,685, forward strand.
CCATTCCTGAAAATAAAATTTGAATCTAAATATGTGCATTTGTTAAAAGGAAATATTGTTCAAAGGGAAAATAAAAAGGTCAATGAGAAAATAAAACTGAATTAAGCCATTTATTTTTTTAAAAAAAATATTGAATATGCACAAAAATAGAAATGCAGGAAAAATAGTAGGATTTCTAATTTTTCTGGTATGTTACACAGTGTTGAATTCATCATACGGTCGGGGAGGAGAGGAAGTGGGAAATATACTTGTTAATGTAAGAAACAAGTAACTTTGGAAAGCTGCAAGCTGACAATTTTCAGCTTCTTTCTTTGCTTAGGCTTCATTTAAAACAACTTGCTACTTTGCTAAGCAATTTCTTAAAGTATATTTATATTGAAAATGTTCTGATTAGGTGTGCATGTTGTCTATTCTACTGTGGAGCTACAAGTAACAAATTAACCAATTGGATTGTCCCACATTTGTGCTTTGTTTAATGGAACAGAGGTAAGGAATTGTATTATATATGCTGACTGTATTTATTGTAATAATATTGCATAGCCAGTGTTTGAATATTTCTTTAAAATGAGGAAAGAATTTGAAGGAATCATGAACCTCTCTGGACAAAAAATAATAAAATAAAGAAGACTTGTAGACCATGTCCCAAGGAAGCAGAAACTGAATAATTACTGAATTGTTATCTCTTAATCAAGGAGGGGAAGAGCAAAATTGATTCTATCTATCCTCCATTGTCACTGTGGTCAGTAGACACATATTATTATGAAGAAATGAGCTAGAAAGTTCTAGCCATAGGATGCTTGGGAAACCTGAAATAAAGGACTGTGTCCCAGAAGCAAAAAAACTTCCTTTGTTAACTGAGAAGTAGACATTTCTATACAGTCATTTCTTTATTGTGTTCCCTAGAATGCAAACAAACTCATTCTATTTATTCTGCTTACACAGGACAAAAGAAGATTTGTGTTCCAATCTGGTCTCATACAGTTCCTCTGAAATATTCTGCCAATTTAATTTGGTCCTCAGATTTTATGTATTAGCAGTGTAACACAAGCACTTGAATTACAATGAAGGATGACTTTCCAACATTGAATAAAATGGAGGCCTCACTTCATGAGCTCACTTATTCCATAGACATGCGATTTCTGCTAAACATTCTGACAACAGCTAGGCAGAGCAAATCAGTTTCACCACTGCATAATCTATATTTACTGATGTGGTCCAATGATTTAAAGTGGATTTTGATGGGTAACCTTAGCATAGTTGACACAGTGGAAATAGCTGCTGAAAAAAAAAATAAAGGTGATTTTAAAAGTGCCGTGTGTCTGGTAAAATGCCAGATGTAAATGATACATTTGTTATTACTTCATAGTGGCATAAAATTCAAGAATATTTTATGCTATAGATATTTATATGCCAAAGAGTTAAACAGCTGTCTGGGATTTGGTAGGTTTCTATATTTTTATTGCAATAAATCTCAGGCATGACTGAAAGCTTACAGATTTCACTTTTTTTCAAGCTAGATTTTGCTTACTAGGAAAATAATTGACCTGAAAAAATATAATTGCTTTTAAAAATATAACAAAATGTATGCAAAAATATTTTAAGTTCTGAGCTTTTAAAAATATTTATTTTAAACTAATTTTTATTGGACCTGAAGTGAATTGATAGAAAAAAAAGAATTTTGTGAGAAGTTCTCATTTTTTCTGATTAGCATACTACATGTGAATTAAGTAGGAAATGTAGCAAGATATCTTATAGTTTAGATTTGCTAATTATTAACATCATCTAACTCCAGGAACAATTTCCCATTACCAAAAAGCTCTAGCATGTTTTATATATTCAGTCTTATTTCTTGAGTGTCATTATTAATCCTTTGGCATATTCTATAAAAGCAAATTTATTTTTCTCAATGATGTTCAAAAATAGTTGTATTTCCTATATTTTCATTTTACAGAATTCATGATTTTCTCGAATCTTTAAGTCATTCATGTCTTTTGACTTTTCTGTAACTATTCAGTTCTTGATCTTTTGCATGCATTTAAAATGATCTCTAAGATTTTTAGAAGGCAAGAAACCTACATTTGAGGTCAAATTTATGAGGCATCTCTTTTCATTATATACGTTGTTATATAATTGAAATTTTTATTTCCTCTTAAGCACAAAAATTAATTTAGCACTCCTTCAGTGTTATTTTGTGCACTTTGGGCACATTGATCCTTAGCAACACAAAGAAGAGTGGATGTTCTGCTGTTTGTCAGTTCTGGGAGTACCGTCGTGTAGTTTCATGATTTAATAATAGAAAAACACTGATCAGCCAGAATTCTGGGAAATCTTTGTTTAATGCCTTGCAATGTATATTTTTAATATATGACTTTAGTGTCTAAAAACATTTGAGAATTTTTTTAAGCTGCAACTGCAAATACAGGGTCTATGTTTACATCTAGAGGCATTTGCACGTGCTATATCCAACCTTTATATGAAGTAGCTTTAGTATTTATAAATCTTGCGCAAATCACAAGGAAACTGCTGTGATCTTGAAGGGTGTCATGTTTGCAACATGGACTGCTTATCTCACCATATTTAAGTAACTAAATATAACTACATGAAAATTAACTTTCCATAAAAAAGTACCACATGCAAAGAAAAATGGGAAGAGGTGAATATATAAAAAGAATATATTGTGTATTAGTAATCATACTTGGAGTGTCTTGGGAACGATCTGCTGCTTGGATTGTCTAATGCCAGCCTCAGAATAATTATTCTCTCAGTTTGTTTGCTGCTGTTCTTGTTTATAGCTCCTGCAACAGTTCCAGAGATGCCAATATACTCACACATACACACACACACAAATCTGAACACAAGTAGCCACATATTTTCTTGTCTCCTATTTGTCTATTATTAAATGCTGAATCATTGTTGACTTTTCTCACAAACTGGAGGTCTTTGCCACCTTACAAGTGATCATGTACCCTTCCATTCCACATATCATTCCAATTTCAGATGCACTTCTAGCCCTATGTTGTGAACAAGTGGACTCCATTTGTTCAGTACATAATAGGATATTATGATGAAAACAGCCATGGACTAACTATATGAAAATTCAATATGAAAAAAATTAGCCAAATTAAAAAGTCATTTTCTTACAGTTGGAAATGAAGAGATACAGCACTTAATGCACTTAAGAGCAGAATGAAAATAACCCATCAATGTGATGCAGGCATGAAAAAACAAAATCTATTTTTAGAATATATGAGGTGAGTTATTTCTGGCAGAGATGTTAATATATCTTAACTGTCTAACTTTGCTTCAATATATTTCACCTGGTAGGATGACACTTAAATTGATACGGACAATTCAGGTCACCTACATTCTAAAACCAGAATATATAAGAAAAGGGACTTCAATCTTTCAGGATGAGACAATAAAATGCCAGTAGAATAGGAAAACTTAATACTTCAGGACAGACTGATAATTCTGTTCACTTCTAAAAAATGGTATTTAAGCTAATGTAAGCACTGAAGTAAATGAACACAAACTGAACACTAATAAGTCTGGTCTTTAACCACCCCTCATAAAGGTATTTATTTTAGAGTCTAACTTTCATGTTAGAATAGCCAAACAAAAATCTAAACAATTTTAAGATTGATTGATGTTAGCCCTGGATTCCACAACAGAAGATAATCTTTTTAATCCTTTATTTTCCTCATTACAAAATAAACAATGATCTGGGTCTTGGAGAATCTAATTACATTCTTCTAAGAGAGTTTAGTGAGGGAGGATAGAGTGATCTGTGGATAAGCATCTACCCTATCAAAGATGTTTTAAGTTGTGTCTGTGCTGTAGGAGAGATTGATTCTGTGGTGTTTCTTGAGCTCCTGATCCCTACAAAGCTTGGATGTAGGGTCTGATGAGATGTGATTCTTCATTTCTCTGAGTCCAGATGGAAAGAAAGGGGAAGTACATGGATTTAGGAAAGTCAGGACATCTACTGCAAAGTGCTATACGTTTTTATGAATCAATGTGGTTCTTTTTATATTTAATGAAGAATTAGAGAAGAAGCAGTTTGTGTGTGTGTGTGTGTGTGTGTGCAGTACAGGTTTAAGACACAGATGAAAAGTATTTGTTAGCACCTGCAGAAAGGAAGACTAGAGGCTTCAGATGGGATTTTTAAAATAACAGTAACAAAACCATAATAAATTTGATTGAATTCTCTGTCCTCCTTATTGCTGAGAACTTTATTGGTTATATGGCCTGGATTTCCAGCTGCTTTATATTTTCAGAGCCATACTTTCCTAGACAGTTCTGATTTTAATTAGATTTCAGGATAAAGCAAAAAAGTTGCAAGATCTCCTGACTTTTTAGAAATTCTGATGCTGGCATGCTAGAAATAGAAGTATGCTTGACTAAGAACTTTTGTATCTCTTTATTCTTCTCCTAATGAGGCAATAATTCTGCTGAAGTACAACCATTTGATTTCCAGTAAAACAAGATTATGACAAGAAAAAATAAAAAAAAAAAATCTTTAATGGCTATGAATTACTAATTTCATAATGCATTTGAAAGTCTAGGAATGCCAAAGTAAATTTTGAAACCAGCCAGGTGTTTACAACAGGGACTGTAAAGATCTGACATTACTTAATAAATACTTCCAGCTGAGGTTTAAATATTTCTGATCTGAGTTGCAAACTGATTTCATTTGTGGAGTTAGAGTATCTGTGTGCCAGTGAAATACTTCTGCTGCTTTTTTTTAATGGTGTGAACCTCTGAAAATAATGTATTAAGGGTAACCTTACACTACAGAATACATTTAAACAAAAGGGTCGGCAAGACTTCTTTATACTTCCTCAAAACCATCCTGGAAGAAACCAGAAACTTCACAGAAGAAACAGGACTATCCATACATATGGACGATATTTTAGAGTAATGTGAAATGAAAAGCAAAGCCATTCATGTAGTCAGGGGGAAAAAAAAAAAAAAAGTAAAAGGTACTGATTACAAGGGGCTAGATGAAACAGAAAAATAAGGCATTGTAATCCTAAGTATATCTCTCAATGTAGCTTTTACATGTAAAAGTCCCAATGCAAAATGCAGCTAGTGAGGAGAGCCTGAGTTCCTAGTTTAATGCACTGAAGAATTAAATCACTCAGAATGACAGAATTTATAACAATGGCTCTACATTTGCCTGAAGCAGCTAGAAGGAAACTGTGAAAAAGAGCTGTGACTCCAGATCAGCCCTTCACAAATGCCTAAAGAACTGGGCTGCAGGGAAAAGCTTCGCAGCACAGAACTTTCAGACCCACAGGCTCTGCACCACTTAGGGAGTTTGAAGGAGGACAGTAAGGAATGTTTTCTTCTTTTGTTCATAAGACAATAGAGAATTCTTTTGGAAAAAGGCTGTAACAGACATCATGCATGTGAGATATATATATATATATAATTCTTGTTGCAGTGTTTTCATATAGAAGTTTAAATTCTACACTTTCAAGAAAGAGTGAAAGTGTGACAACCTGAGCTAGATGCTATTCTACTGTGAACAACAAGAATCAGCTTTCCTGTTGATGCTGTCTGCATTTGAAAAATACATTATACTGAATAAAATAAACTAGATGGATAATAGAGATGGAAGAATCATTGTCAACAATCTAATCCCATAAAAACAGTACTATTTTGAGAGAATAGAGGGGTTATGTTTGATATATGTTTAAGTGGAATTTATTTAATTTGTTCAATGACTGTCATGACCTGAATCAAATCATAAGCTACTGCCGGTGGATAAAATGTCTCTACTTTTATTTTTCGGTCATGTCAGTCTGCCTACAGTCTTAGTATCAACAATTATCATTTGAGTATGACTTCCTACAGGGATACAGGCAGCAAGATGTAAAAATGAAACGTAAGTTATTTCTTTATATTTTTTTATTTTTTTTTATTTTTTTGGTCCTTTCTTCAAGAGTTAACCTAAGGATAAATGGAGAAAACTGCAAACTCTGACCCCATATAAAAGTGTGCTCCATTCATGGAACACAGGAGCAACAGTTGCTCACAATAGAAGTGTCTAGGAGTAAAACTTCTATATCATATTGACCAGGATAACTTAATCTCATTTCTCAACTTGAAGAAGATTGGAATTTACCAAGGAGAAGAAAGGACTCACTTTTTACTGATTAACAAAGGAAGTTGTCAGATAAGAATTATAACAATTTTCTTTCACTCATTTCCCACCTGTTTTTTTTCTGTAAGGTATAAAAAGAAAAGGTAAAAAAAAAAGGACAAACCAAAGAAGGGACAGGATATTATGAAATAGGAAACATATTTAAATTTAATAATGAAGTGATAATTTTAAAAATTGTTAATTTCTATACTATTACTAATTTTAACATTCTGAGACAAATACTGTCTTTAATATTAAAATATTTTTTTGCTGACTTTTTTTTTAACTGCTATTAATAACTATTCTGCATTACAATGGAGTCACCAATTTATGTTGGAAATTTATTTGAAGAAATGGTGAAAGGTTGAAAACGAGATATATTTTGAAAACAAAATGAGTTATTGGCTGCTATTAGTAAGAGAAATGGGTTTCAGCTTGACTGAGCAAAAAGAATTTGAAGCAAGGCCCTGTAGTGTTTTCCTAGTAATTATCTGAAATTATTTGAAAAGTAAAGGAGACAGCTGTACAGTTCTGGCCTCAGAAACAGTTAAAGTATTCTGTCTATAGAAAAATTACCAAAACAACTCTTCTAGAGCCTGGAATCCTATCAAACTAAAAATAAATCTGAAAGTCTCTTTCTGTTCAAAATAGCCTTCTCTTATACTAAAGGTGGGCCTCTGGCATCTCAAAACAACAGCAACAAAATTGCAGACACATTAATCTTCTTTTGGGTCTATACCATTCTGACTCTTTTCAGTGTTTATTTAATACTCTTAATGTGCTAAGAGGTCTTAGGGATTTAGTCTCAATACATTAATAATATAAATATAATCAACACTTTGTGAAACATCTGTCTTTCTTCTATCACTTGAGCTAGCTTTAAATCCTCTGGAAGCTGTGTAGACTTGGGCTTTGAGGTTCACAGTATAACTAACTTGAAAGTTTGTGTGAAATGAAGCTGCAAAGTTCAACTATCATAGAGAATTTATTCAAGCATATGAATATGAGTCAACAGTATAGGAAACACTGAAGTAGAGAGGAGAAACACTTTTTTTCTCTTTGAAGTCCTTAGCTGTTATCCTTAGACCATGCGATAATTAGATCATGAGCTAATTGAAACATACAAATTAATTGCACTGATTGCTATTTATATGAGATGATAGTCTTTTCCTGACAAATTTGCTTTGATGAGGCAAAGGAAGCACTTGACATTTTGCCATTGAAAGTCAATTGCTCTCCTGAACCAATTAAAATGACAGAGTATTTGAACTCAATTGCCTAATGTGCTGTTCCAAACGAAAAAAAGAAGACAATGCATAACCTAAGGTGTCCACACTTTAAAAGCACAGTCTCTCAGTGTAACCAAAATTTTAATAAGCCTAGAAATTCTTTAGTTTTCAGTGGGTTTTGGCAGACAGTTCTTAATTTACTAGGAAAAGAAATTATGGTCTTTAAGGAAATCGATAGCAGACTGTTGATTTCTCCATGCTGGCAACAGTTTTAAGGAAATTTTCTGTGACTCCCTAGATTGAGAGAAAGAAAAATATGTAATGGACATAACATAGACTTAATCAAGAGTCATGGAGCAAAGTGACAAGTGGAATAAATGAGCTTTACCATTACCATAAGCTGTCATGAACTTGCTGTTCGTCTTTGTTACAAAAGCAAGGTCTGTAGTATGTCAAAAAACAACATAAAAAAGGATATCATGATTCTGCGTATGAACATGGATCATGTTGTGCTAATTTCCTTCCACATCCGTTCCCCCTATGGAATGCAAGTCACAGCCCATCATTTGTGTAACCACCACAGATTACTTCCAGAGAAGAGCCAAACAGGCTCTCTTAGCCAAATTGTTCCTTCAAGTTCAACAGTTAATGTAGAATTTAAAGTAAGAAATATTCACTAGACCACAATAAGCATCACTTTATCTAACAATATTTATTATAAAATGTACAACCAATTTTGTAAGACAAGTCTAGAATCTAGGTTTCTATTTTGTACTGCAACAGCTGATCTAGTCAGCTTTTCTTTGCAATGACTTTTCTTTCATTGTGCATTGTTTCATTATTAACACAGAAACTTAATCTCCTCTTTCTAGTTAAACTGTCTTCCACATTCACCTTCATTTCTATCTGTAGCTGGATGGTTACGTTGTTTTTGAAATAGATGTCAGAGGACAGCACTTCTAGATGGGAATCTTTGGTAGGCACATGAATAAAAATGGAATGACTTATGTTGCGATGAAAGCTTCACCTCTTCCTGCAGTCAGGGGCTAACACAATGTCAACATTCCCAACTACAGAACAGAGACACCACCAGCAAGTCACTGCCCTCTTCCTATCATCACTGTAGACACATATTTCTTTGACTTGATGGCCTGAATCCATAAACAGATTTTTTCTTCCAGCTTCACTGAACATCACTGGGACTGCTTACCTGAATGCTTAAGGGACTTTTTTTATCTTGCTCTGCTGGGCTACTATTACAGGGTGAGAGCTTTTTCCAGTGTTTGAATCTCCTGATAAGGTTTGTTGGCAATTTACTATTTCAAATGAATTTTGAATGCTACCCAAACACAGGCCTAATAATTATCTACAACCAAATACAAAACATCAGTGTTACTATTCTTAATATTTTGTCAATATGTTGTTGTTTATTTTGAAAGTCACCTATGTTGAGAATCTTGGTTGGTATCTTTTTATTTCAGAAATAAATGATAACACTTCAGTAGAGTTTAGTAACATCATGGTTTCATACCTTGTATTTTTACTTACCCTCAATCTCTCAAATATTACATTAGTCAACCAACAAAATGCATTTATTCTTAGTAGTACTAGAGTACCCAATTATTAGGACTTTAAAAATGCTGGTATCATTATAACTCAAATTATATTAAAACAACTTTAGATTAAGTTAAAACTATTACAAAAAAGGATAAAGAAATAAAGATAAAATTAATTTATTAGAAAACTTTTTTCTGATTTCTATTCTTTACAGTACATTTACTCTGCTTCTGCTGCAGTTGAAAAGTTACCAAAAAAATAATTCTAGAAATGTTAAATCATGTTTTGACATAGTCTTCATTTTCACATTAGTCAAGCCAATACATGCAGTAAAACTCTCCTTCAGATAACATACCTGTTAATACAGCTAATACCTTGCAAAATAGTAAAAGGAACTATGGAAATTCAGGGTAAAGAGGTGTGAATATAAAATGTCTCTAGATTGTAAACTACTACTATTTTGACGTTAAGTCTATTGAACTGTTTTGGTTTTTTTTTAATTGCATGAGCTAGCCAACACAGAAATGCTGGATCAGATTGTTTTTTCTCAGCTACTCTAGAGAAGGATGAACTCTGGGTGGGCGAAACCAGAAATTGATTAAATAAAGCCCTGGCACCCTGCTCTTTTTTAATAAAGCTTTATTAAGTCAACTCAGGAAAACAGATGACTCTTCAGAGTCTTTGTTTAAAAAAAAAGAAAAACCAAACCCCAATCCACCTCTAGAAACATCTACTGAACTGGGCAAAACAACAAAAACAACTTAATTGGAACTATTCAACTCAGTCTCTTGCAGGAATGTGAAACTTACTGTGAAAGGAAAAAAAAATCACTTAAAAACTTGTATGAGACAAAATTGTGATTTTCTTGGAGTCTTACAAAAGTGGGCCTCAGAGATCTAGGACATGAACAAGAAGACAAAACATTCCCCGACAGAAACCTGATGAAAAGGTGAAGCTAAAGAAAGCCATGACAACTGCTTCTACTCAGGCCACACATGTTGGGTAAAAACAGTTAAAACAGAAGCGTGTCAAAGTGAGATTGCCATGATATGATTTTATCATGCTTTTACATCTCACTATTATCATAGTTTTATTTTATCTTGATCTTATGATCCAGTTATAGGAGATTCCTCTTCCTGAGTTAACGTGCAAACCAGACCATATGCCAAAGTCAATATTCCAGCTTTTATTTAACAGTAAATGTGAGGTAGAGGGATAGAAAGAAATAGGAACGGAGAGGGAAGAGGGCAGGGCAGGGAAAGGATGGGTAGGGAGGAGAGAGAGCGAGTGAGCACCATAGATCCCTGTGGCTGTTGCAGGGATAGAGAGACACAGCCCATGCAAAGCAGTTTGTTACATTAGTTCACCAGTGTTTATAGGTCTCCAAGTTCCATTAAAATTTTCCACTCGGACCCCTTGCCCTGTTCCCTTAGTAACACAGTCTTTTCAATTATCAAGTCCTTGTTACATCTTCTCTCATCAGAGCTGGTCAGATTGACCAGACATGATGTCTTCACTTTTGTTCTTGCTGTGAATTTATCTCTCCCACAGCTTCCACTGTACCAGGGCTAAGAGGTTGGCGGAGCTGCCCAGCTCAGCTTCTGTAACTGTCTGATCTTCCACAGCTGTGGCATCCTTCTGGTCCTTCCTCAGTGGTGGGAGTCCTCAGTTCTTCTGGAGGTACCATTTCTATACACTTCAAGTCCCAGGTATCCATGAGGTGTAGATTCTGTTCCCATAATTTGAGATGGCATGTGTGCAAAAGATTTCTTCTTTTCTCACATATGAATTTTTGTCCAGAGAGTTTAGCCAGATCTGTCTCATCAGGCATGGAATTATCTTATTGTTGCCATCTGTGCAGATTCTTGTGTCTTCTCACAGACATTAAACCTTTCCACATAAACCCATAACACAAACCTTCCCAAAAATTAATAGTTTAAATTTGTTTATATGGAGGACTGGGATTTGGTAGTTTTGGGATTGTTCTGTGTTTTCCAGGGTAGATGAAAGAAATACATTTCCAAGCAGGAGAATTAAGAAAGGAAAGGGAACAAATGAAATTCCCTGGGATACACCATGTTGAAAAGGGCTGAATGCACAACATTAGTGACCTCACTATCTAGTGTCAGACCCTTATATGCTCTAAAAAATTACTGATGAACATAGTACTGAAAGAATATTGGATGGTATTGGGATAAAGGAGGGTAATTGTACCTGCCTTTTTTCTATTCCACTAAAATAACTTTCCAATTGAAAAAGATAAAATTTCATGTAAAGTAGTGTTTAACTATATTATAAAGAGCCAAGTTGATTTTTCATTTTTCTGTGGTTTTGCTGCATAGACTTGAAACCTTCTCTATTTTGGTCAGTTCCTTTTCAGTTCAGTTAAGATGTACAGAGAGCTGCAAGAGAATTTTTAACTTCAGATACTGCTCGGAGCCATGAATCTCTTTTTGCAGTGGAGCTTATTATGTCTCTCTCTGCAGAAGAAGGAGGATGTTCACTCTTAAACTAACTGGGGCTTTCAAGTGCCTACCAGACTAAGCAGAACTCTATTAAGAAACTAAAAATACAGAATTTTGGTATAAAGATATGATAAACAACAATTTAAACTCAGAGGAAGAACAGTTCATCTCGTTTTGTTGATATTTTTCTGTAATTTTCCTCACTATTTTTCTTCATACCTTATTGTCACCATAAATGTGTCCATAAGTTCAGTATTTATATACTGAGTTTGAGAGTTGCTAGATGAATATTTTTTTTCCTGGGTGGATCCAGAAGTCATATCATGAGGCTGTCCTGTACATGAGTAGTCCAGGAATGGTTCATGTGAACAGTGGCTTCAGTTCTCTTAAACATTCTGAGACTCTCTTTTCAGGTTAAGCAACCCCATCTCTCTCAGCCCTCACTCAGTGGAGAAAAGCTGTATTACTTCATTGGGTTACTCACGCTTTGTTGCACTTTCTCCAGTATATCCATGCCACTCTTGTACTGAGGAGCCCATAACAGACCACAGATGTGGTCTCACCAGTGCTGAATAGAGGGGAATGTTCACCTCCCTTCATCAACTGACAATACTTTGGCTAGGAAAGCCCAGGACACCATTACCTTTTCCCTTGTTGAATTTCACAAGGTTTCTACCAGACTACTTCTCCAGATGTGTGATTAAGAAATATAAATAAATATTCAATCTCAGACATACTAACTCAAAATTTCAAGGCTATGTTATCAATAATTTAGTTGTCATGTGTTCATTAAGGTGAATGAGAGGAGTCTGATGCCTTAACAGAATGGTTTACCCAAATCACACATCTCAGGACAAACAGCATAAGGATGAACATATTCTGTGGCTTTACAAGATAACTATGAAAGGGTTATCACAGGGATTCTTTACCCAAAGTTTCCTGAATTCCAAAGATTCCTGAATTCTCTTCTGTAGAGTGGTAGAACTTCCACAGCTGGGAAAATAAGGAACTGTAGGCTAGATTTCTATTTTGTGGTTCGACCACTCTCCAGAATGATAAAATTAAAATTAAAAATGCAGGAAATGATCCTGGCTTCCTATGACACCATGTTGGAGCCTATATCAGGATGTGGATCACCACCACAACTCAAAAGATATTGATTTCTATAATTTTTATGTGTACCGTGATCCTAGACATGTGCATGACGTGCTCCAAGATTGGACACTTTGCTCCACATCTCCAAGATCTTAGCTGAGAAATGTGCTATTCCTTCATCCTAATCAAATTCCTGTCAGAATTCAGTCCTTCACAGAAATAGAGAAACATTACATTAGACTCCTACAGGGAGATCTCAAAAGAAAAAAAGAAAAAAAAAGTGAGATGTTTGCAGAGATTAGATATTTTGTGGGTTCAGATGGCAGCTGAGCTTTAAATTTAACATTTAATTTCTACCAATATTGTTCATAAGGCACTAAACTGCTTTCTGGCACCTGCCCTTCATTCCCCAAGCAGATCCATTGCCCTACTTTAGACTTTACTGGAACTATTTTTAAAATAAATCATTACTCATAGTCTCTATCTACTCTGGTGACTGTATCACTGTATCCATCTTAGGAGAGAAGTTACCCCACTATGTGGTGCCATGATTCTTGTATATTTAGCTCAGGACTAGCTATCTCCAGAGAAGTTTGGCAGTATCTGCACAACAGGTCGATTAACCCTGAGCAAACAGGGTCACATGTAGCTCCTGAGAATCAAAATATTTCTCTTTTCCTGCTAAAAGTGTCTGACATACTGTGAAGATTATTCTGTTAGGAGAGTTATTTTTACGTTTTTCTTGATGTAAGGTCTGGTATTAGGTAATACAATAAGGAGTGCCTGAAAGAGTTTAAGTGTACTCATTAATGTAGGAATGACTAAGTCTGGTGCTGTTTCACCTACGCTGGATTTGGAGACCAGCACTGAAATCAGCTTCTAAAACCATGCAAGGATGTGTTTTGGGGGATTATGTTGACTCACATTCACAAAGATCCTGGGAAAAATTTAATATTTACACAGTGTAGATGTGCAGAGATGGAAACAAAATGGTGATGTGAGCAGCCATAATTAGCCTGATTAGAAGGAGAATGTTACTGAACAGAAGGAAATGTCTGTTGAAAAATACTGACAGACAAATTGCCTGCCAGCCTGAGAGCCTGGGAACTAGGCCTTGGCAGCAGAAATACCCTTGAAAAGTGCAGCTGGCATCTTTGAAATACAGCTGCATACATAGAAACAGGAGGCATCCTGAGATATCATCAGCAAGTACAAAACCTAAGAAACTGCAATGGCAACTTATCATCTCAAAAAGTGGAAACAGTCTGGGAAAATGAAACTGGTTTGAAAAAATGCAAAATTTCACCATGTATTGGCTCTTACAGGTGAAAATAGAGATTGACAACGTCCATTCGCTGTTCAGAATGCTGGTGATTATGTGGTCTTGTTTCTAGGAAATAAAAAGGACTTAATTTTCCTCTCCTATACAGGCAGAATTCTTCAAAATAAATTTCTATGGGATCTTGGACCCAGGCTAGGGGTGCCCGTATGACTTCAGATTCTGTGGTGTAGTTTGTCTTTGAAGGGAGACTCAGTCTGTTACTTCACTGGTCCCACTTCTGGGGTTAGGAAGGTTTGTTCTCTACCTCTGAGATGGTTCTGTTCCTTTCTTGTATCATTATGTCCTCCTCTTTAGGGTTGTTTCACCCCCTCTGAAATCTGTCTAATTCACTTGATACTGGTATTACATATCCATGTAACTGCTCTATTATAACTACCCACTACTATATTGTTGATGAGTTTGTTTCACTAATTATAAGTTTCTGGTTGCTGGTAAGAGAACACAACTGTGTTGCTGTTTTACAATTGATTGTTGCTGTTATATGTTTGATTGCTCTTATGATTGATTTCTACCATACTATTGATTAATATTATATTATTGATTGATGATAGCTATCTTTAATAGTTTGAGATATAGGCATATATATATAATTTATATATAAAATATAAATAATAAAATATAATTTAATAAATAAGTATTTAAATATTTATAATGAATATAATGAATATTTATAAACATAATAAATAGTAATGAATTATATATATGTATATATATTCATATATATACATGTATATATATATATATTCAATTTATTAATAATAGTTTTACTTGAAAGTGGTGACTTTGTGGTAGTATACCTGTTAGTGGTGATATGGGGGAAATGCATGTGGTGATCTGCAATAAAGAGACTTTTAGAGGGTTGTACCCTTGTGTATTATGGAATCCTAAGAACCCACAGTCACGATTTTTATACACCCACAGAGCAGGTTATATTTTTGCCTGTGACAAATAGTGAGATAAGCTACTTGACAGATTTACCCATTTTAAATATGTCAGAGTGCAGTACACTTTCACTGGGTCCTTTGAGATTGTGGAGGTTGTAGTATTTAATATCAGTTTTACTTATTCTAAATATATCTGATGTTGAAAAGGATTTCTGATTTATCAGAGTGCTTCAAAATAAACTGTATAACACCACCAAATATAAGTCACAGTTAGCAAAACACAGCAAATGCAGTACACAGTTCAATCACAGTATCACTGTGATTGCTATTCCCAGTGTCTACGACATGCTCACTATCACCATCCTGGGTGTCAGCAGTGGGAGGGAAGTAGTACATGGGTTGAAGCCAGTTCAAGCCTTTTTGCTCTCAGAAAGTCTTTTACCAGTTGCTTTGCTTTTCTACTCTGTTTTGGGCTGAGCCACATATTAACTCCCCTTTTTGTTGGTCTGGCTGACTGGGATATATTTACACTTTTAGGGAGCACAGGGAGAAACATTTACATCACCAGTTATCCAGCTCAACTGTTTGTAGTGGTTTATGTTCCCTTTGGTTTTGAGATTAGGTCAGTTTCTTTGCATTACTTTTTGAACTTCTTAGACACACCAACTTGACCCATTTCTACTGAGATTTCTTTCATTGCAGGAGTTTGTTGATCACCTACAAAGTGGCATATCAGGTCTTCCAACAGGATAAAAAATGAAAAATACAAGGAAGTTATTTGACTTTCACTAGTAGTAAAATATGAGTTTGTCTTCTCTCCTAATGTTGTTTCCTAAATAGAAACTTTTCTGCACTAAAATGAAGATTTATTCTACTTTAGGTGATTAAAAATCATGAGACTTTCTGTAAACAGTATATTTGTTGTGACTAGGCTTTAGCTCTAGATGATTGATTGATTTGGGATGATAGTGAGTGTGCAATTACGTTGATTATACTGAGCAATCCCAATCTAATGATAATCTCTAAATATTTTATTTCAGCCTATTATGTCTTATACTACAGTTTATTTTTACTATGTTTTAATAAATGGCTAGTTATTTATTAAAGAAACTTTACAAGTTCTCTAGTTTTCTCATGCCACCAAAACCTCTGCTTCATCTATGGACAAATATGCATCTGCCATTATATTGGGATAAGCCATTTTCCTTCCCCCATCCTCTCTGGCAAGAGAGGACAAAGACAGAATATGGGTTGAGATAACAATTTACTGAATTTACTGAAATCAAAGCACAATGGAAAAATAAACATGCAATGACAACAATAATATTAATGATAAAAGTACACACAAAAAAAGAGAAGTTTCTTTACACAAAAAAAAAATGTTCACCCCCTCAGCTTAATTCTGTGTGGTAACTGGAAAAAAGACAGGATGGTGAATTCTCCTCACAGTGCTCTACCTGTCCCCAGGCCTGAGACAATGGAAAACAATGATGGGCAAACCCCTGAAAGCTAGATCTTCCACCTTTGTTAGGTATCAAACAAATTTCTCAACTCAAATTGGTTCAATTCTGATAATTTCTAAATTATATATAGTATCTAAATTCGAAATTTTTGTTTATTTATCCAGTGTCTGATGGTGATGCATGAAAATATAGATCCAGAGCATATAATCAAGGGACTGTTATTTTTTTTGGAGTTATCAAGAAATTGTTCTTAGCTCTTCATATGTATTCATTGCACACAAATATACTAAAATAACCCCCAACCATTTTGGGTAAGCTAGCACATCACATTAATGTTAAGCTTTCATTTCAGTTTTTGCCAAAATGGTAAACTAAACCTAGATATGCCAAATCATAACAACACAATGTATATTAACACAACAATTTACACAGATCAAGCATCATTTTCTCAAAGAGACTGATCCATAGTAATAAACATAAGATTGGTAGGAGTGAAAGGGGGGGCTGGTGTACTTGAGGTAGCCTGCTAAATTTAAAATGATTTTCCTTTACTTAGTAAAATCCATAGTAAATATAGACTTTTTAAGGTGACTTATCAAAAATCATTATGAGATAAGAAATGTAACCATAGTGAATATTACAGGAAATTACCTTAATTGTCATATAGAAACAAGTTATTTCAATGTCTGCAAGGGAAAACTATTGTCATTCAGACAATAGATGGCCCAAAATTTCAGCTGCCAACAAATGCACTGCAGTTTAACTGAGTGCAAGTGCTACTAAAATCAATTATCTTGATCTTCAATAGAATGCTCATTTTCAGTCTTTACACTCTTCCTGCATTATTCTACGTGTGTACTCTTTCCTGGAACGCAACTCTGAATATGTGTCTTAGGAAATGTTGCTGTCTACCCACAACTTTGCTGAAAGATCAGTCCTAAGTGTTCACCCTTGTTTGTGTCTGAGTAGCTGCAGATACCACAGGATGAGTAATTAGTACTGTTCTTTTTCATCTCCTTACATTTCCCTTTGAGCACTTTCTCTCCGAGGCCGAGTTTCATCATTGATTTACATAAACTTCTTCTGCTCACATTTAAACATGGGAGTGCTTCTTTTCTAGTCTTATCCTAAGACTGGTAATGAATTACATGTTTATTTTGTTCTCATTTTCTTTAGATGGGAAAGGGAGCTAAAACATGGACAAAAAAATCCTGCTAAGTTTTAACCTCATCAAAAGTCTACCCTGGAGAACAAAATTACAAAAATACAATTAATGATTAATGACTAAAATTCAAAATTATTTGTAGCAAAAAAAAATAAATAAAATGAAACTCTGTTTAACTGCTTCACATGAAACATGTCTATGAAAACTTATTGGACTAGAAATAATGCATAGCATCACATGTACTTATTTATTCATTTTTTGGAATGTACCTGCATCTGTGTACCGAGCAAGGCACAAGCAATGACACTCTAGAAAGAGTGAAATCTTGCATTGTTTCCATGTGCACCTTGTAAATTCCATAGCCTGGGGCTGAAAGGGAAAACCAAGCTATAGCAAAACTGGAGCAATATATTAAACGTCTGTTGCTCATTGTACTCATTGTGAGAGAGCACTCCCAGTACACATCTGAATACAGATGATTTGCATTTCTGGCCCAATGCATACTGTGAAGGCTGGAAACTATGTCTAGAATCTAAAAGTATAGGCTACAAGTGTTATATATTTTTAACTCATTGTTCATTAATAAAATGCAAAGGTGAGTTTACAGTGAGCAAAGAGGGGTTCCTAGCAAGGAAAAATGTATAAAAAAATCAAGTTTCCAAGCTGAAATTGAAAAAAAGCAAACAAGCAGACAAGCAACACAGATTCTAGAACAAGCACATTAATGAGTTCAATTATCATCTCATTCTTCTTCTGAGTGTGCACCATTCTGGAGAAGCAAATCATTCCTTAGTGTCCGTCAGCATTCTTTCTCTTCCTTATGTCATGCTGTGAAGTACATTTATATATATTTAAAATATTGGTACTGTTTTTAGAAGTCTTAACCCCAAAAACTTAGGAATGAGAAAGATGTGGGACACAAAGTTGTATATTCTCAGCAGATTCTTACTGACCCTATGTAAATTCATTCTTTTTCTTCTCTTGTCTCACCTTCCTTTATTCATTCCTTGAAGCCCCACATGATTTCACATAGAACTTCTTTTGACAGCATGATTTCTTTGATCTCCATTTTTTGTGAGCTTTTAATGACCAGCAGGTATGTCTTACCCACGCTCACTGTCTGAAAAATTGTTTTATTTATAATTAGATCCCTGGACTCCATAGAGTTAGCATTTATTTTCATTTATACTAGTGTAAATCAGAAGCAAGTTACAAAAGCAAACTGGAGGTAAATCTGAGTAAAGCAATTCCAGAATTTAACTCCACAGTGTTTTTTTTGGTTTTTTGTTTTTTGTTTTTTTTTTAAAGTTACGCGGGCATGTAATTTGTTTTATTCAAATATTGTGTTTTTCTTGTTTGACAGAAAACCAAAGTAAAGCAAAATACACTACATGAAACCAAAAGAAGAGCTTAAATCTAAATTTCACACTATTATCATGCTGAGATATTGCCCTTATCGTTGAGTTATGAAATTAATAGTGTTTTCTGCATTTCATATAGATTTTAAATTAGACAGAAGCTGTCTCTGATCACACAGTCTAGACTGAATGAGAAATGGAAAAATTGGACAGAAAGAGCAAGCATTTTTTGTTGCTTCAATCACATAATAGTTTGAATAAGACTAAAAGAAATAATCTATGGAAAGACGGCACCTCTGTGTTCCTGTCATCTTTGAAGACACGTCTGTTTTGATTCGGAAAAAGAAAATGTCTGTTAATATCTGTGCTACTTCCCAATTCATTAAAAAATCATTGCTACAAGGACTTCATATAAAAGAAACATTTTTCCTCTGTTTCCATCAAACATGTCTGTCACAATGTATTTGCTGTCATGTTAAGAAAGTAATATTTCTGGAAAGTAGCACTTGTGGGAATTACATTACTCTTAACATGGTAGCTGGCTAGTATAGGGACTACCTGAGGGCATTGCTTCCAGGCAGTTGTTTGAAATATTTAATGCCACATAATTCAGATCTGGTATGGCTCTGCAAGTGTTCATAGCATATAAATGTTGCAATTCTAAAAGAAAAGTGAAAATCAAAACCCTATTTTTCCTTACACTTGTGACTTGACACTGAAGAAGACAACACTTCTATTATTTATTTTAACACCAGTCGACAGTTTAAAATAAAAAAATAAATAAATAAAATTGCTCATTGAGTATAAGTCACACAAATGTCTTTCTTGAAAGGAATATTTTGATTTTTTAAATTTTACTCTCCTAAAGATATCTGCATTCTCCAAGAGACAGTGAAAAATATTAGCATTCTTTTAAAATCTTCTTGGATCATGCCAAAATTTGTGGACCTGTAATACTAATTTCTTAATCTTTTTGTTGCTGTCAATTGGCAGAACAATTCCTTGGAACACGTGTGAGTCATTCTGAAAACATAATGTTTTTGAATTAAACTCTAGCAGTAAAATTTATGCCTAGATATTTCCATTTCCTGTTGCTTTATATTTATAGAAAAAATATGGTATTCTGCTAATGAGGAAAGATCCTTTCAGAATATTGGGAAAAAACCCCAGATAGTTTTTTTCACTTTAAAGGATACTGATAATAAAAATCTGGTTTTAGATGTATCTATAGCATGGACTAAGTTGAGCAGCTAAAAGGAATATTGATCCAAGTCTAGAACACAAAAAAAAAAAGAAATAAAAAAATGCAACTTTATTTAACAGTACTAGATAGGGATTTGAAAAATGTGTAGTTTATTTGAAGTTAGCTGCGTTCTTCAGAATAGCTGTAGGAAATATGCTGGTTCTTTATGCTGAAAAAGGAATGTTTCCTTTTTCCACACAATAATGTTAGTCAAAGTTTAAAAAGAAAATTAAGGGGGCTCACTTACAGAAAGATTAGACTTTGGGAGCAGATTTTTATATGTGCCTCTAGTACAAAAAATTCAATGTGAATTCTAGTCTTAGAGATCAAGGTCAGCACTCTATATCCATAATTCAAAGACAGAGAAAAATACTTGGGTCTGTACATTGTGAGGAAATAATTTCTGCATGTCTTGATATGGTACTCATGTTTCTAGGAGTGAAAGCATGGATCAATGGATAGAGTATACATCCTGATATAGAACAGCTACTGTTGAGGTGTTTCTTACCGGTTTAAGAAATTTAATGCCATTTCAAAATCAGTAGAAAATCTTATATCTCATATTAATAAACCAAGTAGCATACTAACTCTATATCATACTTAATTTGAAATTAAACAAGCCCCATAAAATATTCTAGTAGTAAAGAAGACTTTTTTAGTGTCCAGTTGCCACATTCAAGATAATTTTTTTTGTCATGAGACTTTATTCAGATCAAATTACTAACCTGAAACCCTTTTATGTTGTGTTTTGAAAAGATAAGGGAAGTGTCCCCAGTTACTTTGATGGCAGCTGAAGTGTGTGCTCTCAAATTGTTAAAAAAACATGCTTTTTTTCGTTCCTATGTATTTCACTTTCATAGAAAAAAAAAAAAAACCAACAAAAACATGTTCATGGCTTACTTCTAACGTAAAAGAAATATCTGCAAGGCATACATAGATCATGAGTGCAATGTCTCAACTATGTAATTAATAAATTCAAAATCACAGATTGTTGCATTATTCTTCACTGCTGAGCTGTTTTGTCTGCAACATTTTCTCTCTTATAATTCCCGAAATGGGAAGAAAGCATAAAGATTGCTTTTTCAACAAAACTTCTTTAAGCATGTTTAATTTATGTGGTTTCAAGACAGGAGTTCATCACTTGCCCATGAAAATTATCCTTGAAATTGTCCACAGTGCTTTATAAGGAAAAAAAAAAAAAAAAAAAAAGTTTGCCAGGTTGCATCTTTAATGTTCTTATTTCTTCAAAGGGGAACCCAGAACCATTTCTATAGCTAGAATATTATAGCAGGGCATTGAATAACTGAGTATGTTTACAGGAGATGTGGGAGATTTTGACTTTGTGCCCAGATAATTAAAACATTGCCTATTTAATTTCAAAAGTGGAGCACGTTTGATTTGATGAATTTAACTTACAATTTTTTAACTCTGGGTGGGTTTTTTGTATTTTTAACCAATTATTAAATTATTACTTACTGAGGAATTTATTAATAATAAAGAAGATAATCTTTTACTTGTAGGGTTTGATTTCCACCCAGCTCAGCAGGAATTAAAAGCTGTTCTTATCTAATTAATTTCAGTGGTTTATACATCAGAGATTTTCAGTTTGAGCTCCAGTGCTACAAACTCAGCACCACACTTTCCCTAATTGCCAGGCTCAAATAGCAAGAGCTTTAAAAACTCTCTTAAACTGAACTCTCTACTATCTACCTCCTATGTGAGGGTCAAGCCTGGCTAGGAAGGCACACTTGGTGAGCAATTTTTGTTACAGACCCGTGAGCACACAAAGAAACGAATTTTCTGAAGCTGTCAGGATGAAGCCTCTCCAGCTCACTGGCTCTACGTCACACTTTGAAGTTAATCCAAAAGGTAGGTTGTAAGTAACTTAGCTGAGGAGAATTTTCCTAAGCATATTGAGAAAAATAGTCTGTCATTTAAAACTAAGCATTTCTATGTCACTTCCCAGGAGGACAGCAAAAACCTTGATCCTCTGCACCCCCTGAAGCTCTTCTTCTCTGGGTCTTTTTTCTTCATGTACTTTTAAACTGAGACACTTTCAACCAGACAACTTAAGAATTATTTATCAACACAGCAATTATTTATTGGCAAGTATGTTTCCTAGGTAGCTGGGAATAGTGTGGTATTAAGCTAATATTATATGAATATGCTCAGCACTGGATGAGAGGTCTCTGCTAGCCAGGAGTGAGCCAGTTGGGTGAGCTATCATTGCTCCCTTAGAACAGGCTGATCCTTGATGTTGTTTTGTTGCTATTTATTTTTCCTATGTTCTATATCCTCTCACATCAGCAACACTTCTCTTTCAACTTTGAAGCTATTATTATAGCTATTTAATACCATTCTGAGCAAAACTCAGGTTACAAAGCTAGACTGCACCAAACTGGGCTTCAGGTCTCAGGAGTATAACTTGTCCATTCTCTCACACCCTTCTATTATCCAAAGTGTAGAGATAAATTCTCAGTGGATAAGGTCTCCTGTCCACTAAAATCCTGAACTATTAATGGGGAGTGTTTGGAAAAATGATGGGTAGCCCAAGCTTAGAATTGGTAATTACTCTAATATTTTAGCTATATAAACAGTTAAGTACCAGTGGCTCTTACTGTTCAGTTTGTAATGCAGTCATATCAATGTGATTTATTTAATATGACATATACATAATATGTCATATAATATGACAATATGTTCTTGTTGCAGATGTAAGCCTCCAACATCTAATGTAGTGCAAATAATTGAAGTTTAAATCAATATGTAAATTAGCTGAATAGCACATTATTTTCAAAACCCTTCTATGGGCAAAGAGGAAGATCAACACCCGTTTCTGTAAGTAAAGCCAAGACTTTACTGGTTAGTATAATTGAAATCATAATAGTCTAATTCAAAAATCATATATCATATTTCATCATATATCAAATTACTTTAGAGAAACAAAGAATTATAGTGCTGATACAATAGTTATATGCAGAAAGGTTCTCAATAATAGCAATAACACATTTAAAATTGTAATTTGCAGTCTTACTTTCTACTCATTTTTCTGCTGTTACAGTTACCCTTCAACTTCTCCTCTGGGCCAACAATTTCATTATTGAAATTAATGTTTAGGGTTTAGTAATGATGTTCTGTTATAGCCAGTTGCTAGTATCTGGGATCCTCTTCAGGGAGGAATAGTGTTATGTTGGTGTTTTTTTTCTTTTTCTTCTTCATTTCCTGTCTCTGTTCCCTTTTCCTTCTCCTTTATGCTGCATCCTGTCTACTCATGTCAAGGCTTTTATCATACTAAACTAGTATTTCTCTACACTATATCATTGTGTTAGGCTTGTAAATATTTCCTTCTGCCTGGAACAACTGCTTGTTACCATTTTTATAAAAAAACTATGGTTTTATCCTTCAAAGATTAGCAAAAGTAAATGAAAAAAATTAAAAATATATATAGACACCTGATCAAATAGAAAAAAATGCAGTCAAAAATAAGCCAAGAAAAACCAAGTTACAGACAACTCAAAATAAGCTTAGACAAACCTCAAGCCTGCAAAATCCCAGTCTTGAGAGCTTATAATTCAATACAATATGGAACAAAATGGGAAAAAAAGAGTTAAGTGATTTCTAATACTTTTTAGATTATTTTGAAAGACCATACAGAAAAAGTTGAATAGCAGAAAGTAAGAAAAATATATCATTTTGGTGGGCTTTTATTTTATTTTTTTTTCCACACAAATTCTTTAAGATTCCTGTTACCACAATCAGATGATGAGGTTCTGTTGCTTCCCCTGAGTTTAACCAAATACCTCTCTGTTCATTATCAAGAATTTTCATTATGAGTTACCAAAGGGCCTGGGATTGTCATTAAAACTATAGGCTTAAGGGACAAATTATGTTCTTTGCTGTACATCAGAAAAGTGCAGCAAGTTCTTTTCTTGAGGTAATTACCGTGGCTTTGCACTGACCAAAATCTAGAACTATTCCCATGAAAAATTTAGGTCTCATGCAAAACAAACAGTACCATTATCTCTGCTTATTCAGTATATATTTAGTGATCATCAGTAATAGTTTTGTTGAATCTAACTTATTATCTTTACAATAAATAAAAGCTGCAGAAAATTATAGCTAGGTTGTTAAGGTGCCAAGAGGCATTATCTCATGAGCAGTATCAAACATTACTGTCATTTGACACTAAACAAATATTCAAAGCCTGAAAAAAATATAAAAGCCTTTTCAAATCTTGGTGGATTCAAACACCTCTTTGTCAGAAAAAGACAAAAAAACCCAAAGGATAAAAAAGAAAAAATATTCCCTAAGCTACGAATTTTTTATCAAGCAATTAAAACTGATTTTAGTCCCACATTTCTTCTAATGGAGAGGTCCTGTACATTTGACAGTCTGCCCTTGAAGGCTACAATTTTGACAGGAAACTTTGCTATCTTGTATAACTCAGTGATAACTTGCATGAACTCTCCTAGCCTGCTCTATGTTAATTTGCTGGTGGAGTTTAATTAGCCCTTGGCCACCAAGTTATTAAGATGCACCCTGTTTTGTCCAGAAGCCATGTCCTGCTTTTAACACACTGTCTATTTCCATTCTCATACCTGGTTTCTATAACTCTCTGTAAATCTGTCTTTTATAAACTTAAAAATTCAGGACTGTTCTGTTGCTCAGAAAAAAAAAAAAAGCCAAAGAACAAAACAAAACAAAACAAAACAAAAACCCAACAGAAAAAACAAGTCAGTTGTATAACAGCACATTTTGTAGGGTAGTTTAACAGCTACACCAAAAGAAAATGAAGTTGTTCTGACAATGCATAAAGGCAGACTGTGAACTGTGGGACTGATGTAGCTTTGCATTCTGCTTAAAGAGAGAGATGGACGATATTTTCTCTTGCCTTTCTCAAAAATCAGATTATATCTGCATTAGTTCTACTTATGCACATGACAAAAGCCCAATAATAGACTAAATATATTGATCATTGTGGTGCAAAGTACTCTTTTATTATATGTTAGAGTGGTTGTTCAGGCATAAAACCATTTATACCTCTCCAAATGAAAACTCAATATTTTTTTCATTTTCAAGGGAGTAATTTACATTTACTGGTCTTCTACTTGAAGCCGCGTCTATGAATTTCATATCCGAGAGTAAGTCAGCTCTTCAAGGTGGGTGAAACACTGCTCTCCAGACCTTTAAGTGGAATAATCTTAAGGAATTCTTGTCTAGTATATCATGTGTCTTATTATTTAAAACAGCTATCTTGATACAGTAACAATACACATACATTGATAAGCAAACATTACATCTTACATGTTTTGTATGTTACAAAACATACCTACAGGAATCAGTGCTTCCATACTGCACAATTACGTGTTTCCAGTAAATGAGTAAAGCATATATTTTATACTGAGAATGTGTATATATTTTTAGAACTAGAAATTGTTAACTTTTTCTACAAGCTTTTATCGTTTTGAAATAGTTTAGCTATCAGAATTCTTGATGTCTTCCATTTTGAGATTAGCTTGGTTAGAGCATGATGCTGATAATGCCAAGGTCACAGGGTTACATGTATGTATATTCACTTAAGATTTGTACTTAAGAATCATTGTGGGTCCCTCCCAACTCAGAATATCCTGTTTAATAATGGGTTCCTGTTTTACCCCTCTGTTATCTTTTTTATAGATGTTCTGACCGGCTGGCATCAAAAATAAAGAGAAATAAAGAGCTGTTACGTTGATGGGTTGTGGATGCAAAATGCAAAAAGCAAGCAAGGAACACAGAGCCTGTGTGAAACTAGGTCACACAAGCTTCTCTCACTCTGGCCTGAAAAAGCATAAGGAGGAATCCAAACAGTCCTTGGAGAAGGACAACAATATTTGCAGGTGTTGTTTAGGATCCTTGCTGTCATAAGAAGCAGTCAAGGGGTGTTCCACTTGACCAATGATAATGATATGTAAGTTTAATGACCAATGAGAGTTTTACCTCTTGGACTTTCTCGGACCTGTCCATAAATGAAGATCAAGGATAATAAACTTAACTCTTTGTACAACCCACGAGGAAGTCTGTGTTGTACTGCCTCACTGTTCCTAATATAGTGCGACAACGGATAACATTCACAAAATAATAAAATACAAAGAACTGAGATGAATAGTAGATCTTTGATTATTTTACAAGGATGACAATGCAGAAAATTTGTTTCCTTAATTTAACATTTTGCAAAGAGTTGTCATGCATTATTGTCCGGAAACCACAGTAGAGGTACACAGGTACATGGTTAATAAAAGATGTGCAGGCCTTTTCTTAGTTCTCTCTACAAGGTGAAAATTAAATGAAACAAAGTTGGACCTTCTGTTTCTGTGTCAGTATGAATATTAGAAAAAAAAGGTCCAAGCTTGATCACCTGCAAAACAAGATGACAAAATATTTCAGAAGCTTGCTAACATACCAGGAAAATGGCTAACCCACATGCATGTGTAGTCTTGTACACTACAGTTCCCCAGATAAACTAACCTAATGGTCAGAACCACCTTAATTTCTTCATGTCTTAATATACAGTAAACTGAATCAAAAACACTACTGGCATTCATAAAATTCCTTTATAGAAAGAGTGAATCTTGTGAGAGGAATGACACTTACTCTATTTCCAGTTGAGCAGTCTTGGGTGATCTACCCATATGCCAATGATTCTGGAACAATGAGCATCTATCTTACCCTTAGATCCAAAGATCCAAGGCAAGTAACAGTGATCTGTGATGACTTGTAGGGAGAACAGTAGTACCTCAGTCAGTCAGCAGCTCCTAGATATTCACACTGCTTTTCCTTTCACATGCCCCTTGGGAGTTCTTTGGAAAGACAAGATGTGAAACCTGTGTGGTAAAGAGCTTCATTCAAATTTTGTACCTTATGGTACATAAAGACAGTATCTACTGTCATTTTGAAAAAAAGCATACCTTCAGAAATATGTTCTGCTGTGTTTCAAAGTATCTCACAAGCAGCACCTTTTTAAGTCCATTGATAACCAATTTAAAGTCCTGATGCAGTCACAGAGGATTTAGTTCAACAAAATCCTACCATCAGAAATGTGTTCTCTCCTAACTTAAAATTTTGAGGACTAGTAAGAGAAGTTATTGAGACCAGTCCATTTAATTGTGGAAAATCAACATACAAAAAGGTAAACAATATAATCTGCAGGAAGGCAACTCAATTAGCAGGAGAGATAGATGGAATTCAGCTGCTGCTCAAGATATATTTTCTACATTTTTTGCTGAAGTAATCTGATAACAGTGAGTTTAACTCGATTCTGAAATTGCAAAGTCTGTGATTGTCCTATCCTAATGTCTGTCCCAATAATTAATCTTAAAAATACATTTATTTTTTCTATATCTCTATCTAGCACACATTTTTGTTTGTACATTTGTTTTAACACAAAGGAGAAACATCCTTTTAAAGTACCTCACTATATAATCACTGTCTATATGAGCTACAATATGCAGTAAGGTAATTCTATTGAAAGTTTAATGGTGCAATTTGAACCTCATTAGATAAATGAAAAAATCTGATGTAAGTTTTCCATTATTTGGGTGGGAGTTTTGAAGACTTAATTGTTTAAAAAAAGATAAGGTTATGACACTGTTTACTTATGTACTTTAAATAGGAATCAGAAAAGTTTATTCCTGTTTGAAAAATAAATATTGGCATTTAAAACTTCAGAATAAGACATTTCTCCTTTTAGTACTAAGTAAAGTTACCAAATCCTTCAGAACAGCTGGTTTTGGTAGTTTTCCATCAGTAAGTTTTCATTCTAGGTTCTGGATTTCAAGATAATCAGGGCAAATTAAACCAAACCAAATTTTGTGGGGAAAAAATGTATAACTTCTCCTTATGCTTAATAACATGGGGTTAAGTCACAACCCAGTCATTCAATCAGTTTTCAGCATGAAAGGGAGCAGAAATTCAGTTATTCTTACAACAACATGTAGATATATAACTCACTGTAAATCCATATTGAGTCAACAAGATCTTTGAGGCAGATTTACCCATTTTGCTTTCAGGGAGCTGCCTTATGAAAAAAAGTCATTCAGATTATCTAAGAAATTGAGATCATTCAGATTATCTAATAAAAGGAGAAAGCTTTAAGAAAGGAGGCAAGGTAGGAATACAAGTTAAAACAAATGATAGGAAGTTTTTCTTCTTTTTGTGTTGGAACTTTGTAGAATGGCTCTCAGCTTTCAGGCCTCTTTTTAATTAACTCAAGATATTTTATGAGCTGACATCCCCTACAGTCTCTTTTTCCAGTCTCTGCTTGAGCTGCTATTTACTAGTTCCTTCCTGTGACTCTATTTGCTGCTACAGTCACACACTGTCCTCTGGAATCTTCTTCTAGGTACACTTAGTTGCTTTTCAAGGAAGGAATAGCCTTCCTTTCTTCCTGAGCATGTGACATATCTGGGATATTTCAAAGGAAAATAAATGTGCAGTCAAAGAACAAACAAAATATTCTGATACTGAAAGGAAGCATGGCATCTCTTTGGAGATGGACTCCCCCTGACAGACCTCAAAAAATGTAGGTAAAATAATGCTAAGCAGTTTGGGGTTTCTTTTCTCTTAGGATTTGGCCCTTACATAAGTTCCTTTTTTAAAAAAATATTTATCTACAATTTTCTTTAAAAAAAAAATATTTGCTATTAAACACTGGTGTAAAATACATTTGCTGTTATACAGACAAATTAAAATTGCTGGAATTCAATATACTCAGCAAAGAAATTGCAGGGAATCTTGTTTATGTGGAGAAACCTTTATCCATTTATTTTTACTGGAATTTCTTGTAGTTCAATAAAAATTGTTTTACAAAAGCAGTTCTTCTAACACTAACATTTAGTTTATATTCTTCACTGAATGTTTAATTATTTGCTAATTATCTTGAGAGCAGAACCTTACTAAAAAAATTACTATTTCACAGACAAATTTTTTTATGCAGAAAAATGTTTTCTGGCTAAAAACATAAAATATTTTTACGCAACAGCAGAGTCATCTCTATTTACAACTTTACTTCAAAGTGCCTAAATACAAAACTCTTTTTTTGGCTGAAGATTCCAATTTAATTCCTAACCATTTCTTCTTATCTCTTTCCTTTACACATTGTGAGATTATTCTGGGGTGAAGAGATTATAGTTATGCTG
Source organism: Cyanistes caeruleus (assembly GCF_971803275.1). NCBI lineage: Eukaryota > Metazoa > Chordata > Aves > Passeriformes > Paridae > Cyanistes > Cyanistes caeruleus. The sequence continues at coordinate 46,095,807 of NC_141703.1, forward strand.
ATAGAGACCATCACAAAACTGATTCTGTTGATAGATTTTGATTAGCTTCATACTGTCTAAAGGTAAAGTTAATCAAGCTTAGACACATGCAAAAGTATTAGTAGCTGTAGTAGCAGATTGATCTGCTGGAACTTTTGTTGCAGATAGAATGTACTTTATACCGTCACAGAGATTTGACTAGCAATGCTGTAATCATGTGTGGCTATGGCATGGAGCATTTATATTCACTGATCCTTAGAACTTTTCCAATAACTAAGATAGATAATTATTGAGAATATTGAACTTGGAAAATGGCTTTAGAAGAAAGCCAGTACAAATGAAGCTTCTATGCTTCTATAGCTTCTCCAGATGCATTTCTCCTGCTGTAAAATCTTACAGCAAAACACTGTAATTAAACTACATACAGACACAACAGAGCTCTTCTGCCATTTTTACTACACACACTTCAGGTCGCTACTCTGTCATTTCAAATCTCCAAATGTTCTTACAACCCACAAGGGGTCCGAGACTCTCTGATAGTGACACATTTCTTATAGCTAAGGGTAGCAGTGGAAAGCCAATTATAATAGCTTCCCTACTAGGTCCTGTGGTGTTTGAATCTTTGTAACCCTTGTGAGTTAGTTTTCTCTGAACTGGACTGTTAAATTTCTAAAGAGACCGCCCTTAGAGGCAGTCACTATTTTCTGAATCAGAACTGATGAAGAACACTGTGGAGGAGACATGCTGTGCTCTTTCAGGAGGATTTTATTATAGTTACTTATGCTTTGTTAAGTTTAAACTTTCAAAATGAAGTTGAGGTGAAGGCAGTTATGCTACACCTTCACTTCTCATTGCCACTAACTTTATCAAAGAGAAGGTATTTTTAAAAGGTTGTATATATACCTGAAGTCCATCCTTGCCTCTACCTTGCTACAAACTCAGCTGTTAAAATATTGTACTCTCAGGTCCAAGCATTTAAGATTTTGTACTGGATGAAACATGATATGTGCCCTGTAAATAATTAATTATGAATCTTCTTGAAGTTTAATGACATGATTCAGGATAAAAGCCAATTAAATTAAATTTCTTCTGACTGGTAGAAAAATTATTATTTCTCACACAGAGTTGGCTTCTACATCAAATGGGGAGCAGCTTAAAAATTAAACACTAACTAAATTTAATGAGAGTGACCTTGAAAGGACAAAACATGGGTTACAGAGAAAAAGATAGTAGCCTCAGGGAAAGAAAAAATCACTTTAGAGGTTTATTTTCTGTAATTTCCTTTATTATTTGCTAGTATAAGACTAATTTTACAAGAAGATTAAATTTTTAGTGACTGCAACTCATTGTGAAATCAATTAATAGTTTCACACTGTCTCTCCATCTTGCTCTCAAGAACTACAGGTAAAAAATAGGAAATTTGGAAAGATTTTATTTCAGTATTTTCAGTAAAAAAATTGTCCATAGACCTCCAGAAAATTTCCTTATTTTTCGATCTGTTTGGCACACTGAAAAATTCTTTTCTCCACCAAAATTTGAGCAGAAATACAGCAGATTACCATCTTTTTAATTCAATAGTATTTTAGAACATTTATTAACTTTTCTTTCTGACAATGTTATAGAGAAACAGAAGAGCAATTAGAGATTTTGGTCTTGTCTAGTTTGGAGAAAAGGAGACTCAGTGGTGACCTCATTGCTTCCTACATCTTCTGGAGGAAGGGAAATGTAGAGAGAGGTGTTTTTCTCTTCTCCCACCATTCAGTGATAGGATAAAGGGAAATGGTCCAAAGCTGTGTCAGGATAGGTTTACAGGCAAAGTTAGGAAACATTTCTTCATCCAGTGGGTGCTAAAATGCTCAAACAGGCTTCCTAAGGAGGTGGTTGCTACCCCAGGCCTGTCACAGTTTAAGAGACATTTATTTGGACAATGTTCTTAACGACATGCTTTAATGTTGGTCAGTCCTGAAGTGTTCAGGCAGTTGGACAAGACAATCACTGCAGGTCTCTTCCAACTGAAGAATAAACTATTCTATTCAGTCATGTACAGGAACATACTTTTCATTATCAGAGTTCTTCCTTCTTTAGTCTCCTGAGTCAATTTGAATCTTAGATGCATATTTTTCTTTTTTTTCTTTTTTTTTTAAAAAAAAAAAAAGACTTTTTTTTCTTTTATTTTTTTCCATTTTTCTTTGATTCACTTGTAAGATACACTTTAAAAGAATTTGAAGTATACCTCTTTTATGATTTGATCTAATTTAAGCTTATCAGAAATCACACCTAATGTATCATTCTTCCTTCACAGACTAATTTTCATTAATGAGAAAGGAATTGGTCCTAAGCTATTAATGAAGAATGGAGTTGCCTAGGTATACATGTATCCAGGGAACCTCTTGACATAAATTTAAAGGGTTGGAAAGGACTTATAAAAAACAAGTTCATTAGAGTAGCCCAGGATTGAAGCCTTTCACGTTTGGAATAGTTTCAGTAACCCAACAGTTTAAATATGAGTAATAGGATCCTCTCCAAGAAAGAAAAAGTATTTTAAATTAAACTGTGTGCAAACTGTTGTGGTATACTATCATCCTGCATTAATAATTACATATTTCACAAATTCATTATTTCTGACATCTAGTCCAATTCTTTGTTTAAAGCAATATCAAGTTCAAAATTAGATCAGATTGATCTGTTCCTTCTACAATAAAGTTCTGAAATTCTCAGCCTCTCTGAGGAGCCTTCTGCACTGCTTATCTTTCACTAGATAGTGCTGAATCCCAGCATTTACTTTATTTAATGTATTGAACGTGATACACTCTCCAGACAGAAAATCAAAAGCCATCATAGTTTTAATTTTTAACAAACTTTCCATACATCTCAAAATTCTACGTTTTGGGGGTTTGGTTTGGTTTTTTGTTTGGTTGGGAGGATGGGTGTGTGTTTTTAACATCTCTAGTCTTTATGCAAATATGACAATGAGTCAAACATTTCCCCCCAGAAACAGTGAGCAATTTGAGCAATCCCACATGGTAGAGGACAGCACCATGGGATCTTACTCCAAGTATGGCATCTCTGAAGTTTATGCCTGCCACAGAGATTCGTCACTCCTCAATACTGAGAAATTTCTTGCCTCAACAGATCCTCCAGACGGCTTGCTGGACTTTGCAAACTTTGATAAGGTTATATCTTAGATTTAATATGAATATATAATCATTCCAACATAAACCTTTGACAAAGTCTGTGACTAGGACTGAATTCAGGTGCATCCAGATTCTTCTGAGTAGAAATTAAGAAAGCAAGAGTGTCATCTCTGAACTTTATGACCCAAAGGGAGAGCCTCCAATGTGTCTGGCTTACCCCGTCCTCTGTGTAGTAAATAATCAAGTGCACCTTGCCATGAAATCTTGTTAAACCACTGTCTCATTTATTATAAAACTTTCTTCAATGCTGGTTTATATCAATAAACATACTGCAACTTCTCTCTTACAAGTAAAATGCATTCTTTCACCCACAACAGGAATGTCCGCGCTATGTGAAATGCAATTATGTCTTATGAAATTATTTTTGAGATGTTTGGCTGGCCCACTGAGGTATCCAGACATGACAAAACAAATGAGAATGAATAGACAATTGTTGTGGCCTTTAGGTTATTACAATTGACAATCAAAAGAAAAACAGGACAAAAGGTTTTTGGTTTTTTTTTTCCAGAATGCACACAAATAATTTAAAGAAAGCATTATGAATACAGAATAAAAAAATCAAATAAACCACCATGTCATGATCTCAAAAAATGAAATCTCTAATCTCACTCTACAGATTAGAACATAAAAAGGGAAAAAAAAGAATATGGGAGCTCAAGTAAGACCTAGACAGAACTATTGCTGTTAAGAGAAATGTTTGTCATTACATCTATTATGTAACTGCCATTTTATATACTTATACTTCATGGACAAAATAGATTTCTACTTTTATATTAAAATTACTTGCTGATAGTTGTGCAAATTTTTAGAAAGGTCACTATGATATGTCAATGGGATGGTCAGAATTTGACTTTCAGGCCAACAGTTATAAATCTGGTATTACTGAGCCTAAAGGCTTAAGACAATGTCAGAACTATTGCTCAATGATAATACCTTTTCTTTTGTACAGCCATCTCATCAGAAACAACGAGAAAGTTGCTTGTGTGACAAGTATTTTCACATGTCAAAATGTGCTGGCCTGTAAGAGTCTTCAGAGAAATAATGTTCACTCTCTTTTAATGAAATTCTCTTTCTAATGGATCTTTGATTTCACAAGTCTTCCAGTTTGGCATAAAGCATATAAACTCTTCTACTGTACTGACTGATATCTAGATTGTTTCCCTTTGGTCTGCTCCAGCTTGTGTCACTAAAAGCAACTTTCCTTCTGATATTTACATAGTAAATTCTGTCTACACAGTGTATGTATTTGCTCATAATCTAATGTGAAAGTGGGCCTGTGCTTACACTTACATTTACCTTGCAATTATACTGCTGGGAGTGGCAATGTTGTACTGCTGGAAAAGTTTAAAGAATGTGAAGGTATGAGTTTATAACTGGAATAAGTATGTATTTAATTGAAGTATTGATAGGTTACAGAGGGGTTGTCTCATTTAGCTTTAGACAGCTAAAATATAGAAAACTATTTTTTAAACCATTAAACTGGCCACTTTAATGTCTTTTTTTCTTCAGGAAGTTAAGACATAATCAATGTATGTCAGATATGTGCTAAATATACACATCTACACTCCGAAAGTGACTATTTTTCTACTTTGAGTCAAACATACATGATGAAAGGGAAGAAAGATGAGGGAACCAGACTCTTTTCAGTGCTGTCCAGTGAAAGGACAAGTGTCAATATGTACAAACTGAAATCTACGACATTTTGTCTTCACAAAAGGCCAAAAGAAATTAATCTGGGGGTAGTAAACTGAGGTGTCCTGGAAGAGATACCCCTGGAGATATTCAAAACTTGACTGGATAAAACCATAAACAATGAGATCTGAATGACCCTGCTTGAACAAGAGTAGATGATCAAAAATGGTCTATTCCAATTTCAATAACTCTGTGATTCTGTAATTTTATTGCTCTTGCTTATCAAAAGACACATTATCTCAGCTGATGTCTAATGTCATGTTTGTAAATAATAGGTTCCTTTCTAATGATCATTCAGAGCCTCCTGGTTCTTGAGAACAGTGAAAGCCACTAATTATTTCTCTAAACTGAGTCATCAAAAACAAATAAAAGACTTCAAAGAGCTATTCAAGGTGTGATTAAAAAAATTTGAGCTCAACAACAAAGTCATAAAAAATTAAAAATCTAGCAAGTAAAGCAAATAGAGGTAGATGTGCAATTATGTTAATATTATGTAAAAATCTACAGGATATCTTCCAGGTCCACAGGAAACCATTAAAATCCTAGCAGTGCCAATAGACAATGAAGTACACTGAAGCACAAGAAGCAGAGACTGATGAACTTAATCATATTAATGTAGGACTAAAAATGTAATAAAATATCTAATGCTGGGCCATTTCAAATTAAAACACCTTTTTGCTGATAATTTAAACAAAGTAAGTAAGAGAAATGACTGTATTCCTACCTTTGAAATATCCCTTTGAAAATGTGACTGGGCATTATCTTGTTCCCAAAAATTATTATCAGAACGTCCAAGCAAATGTATGAAGTAAAAATGGAAGTATTTTCTTTTCCCTAGATGCTTATAAGTGCTATCTCCCCCAAGGTATCATTACACTAGTTCTACAAAGACTTAAATATTCATTTAGTACTGTGTATTCTATTAAATTATCTTCTCTTTTGGTATCTTTCCAGGAGGATATAGAAAATTAAAAACACACCTTTATTTCATCTTCTTTCCCTTTTGGAATATTTGCATGACACTAAAAATACCTATTTTTTAAAAAAGAGAATTTCTGTAGCGTGTAATTAGTTATTAGTTTTAAAGATTTGTAAAGTACAGCTTGCAAGATACAAGTTTTCAAGAAACTGATTTGGCTACTAATACAATATTTTTAGCTGCTGATGCAGGGGAAAATACTCAGTCATCCCTCTGTAAAACATCCTTCTCTCAAAATGTAAAATATAAGTATTTATCATAATTTTCTTAATTAAATTAATTTTTCTTAGGTTTATATTTTTCATTTGGTAGTATTGCTGTGTAACCCTCAGGATCTGAGTGATAATGTGTTCAAATACTTTACCACATATATTTATATCAGGGTTTTGCTCCTCTCCTTCCAAGAATAAATACTGCCTAATAGTATTTATAATGTTGTTATTTAATTTTTATTTAATTTGTAAAAAAAATAAATCTTGATAATTATTTGATTGAAGTTCAGTATATGTCTAATAATTTAAAAACAGAAGCTGTTGAAAATATGTACCTTTCTGAACTGATTGTTGGAGATCATGTGGGACATACTGGGAAAATGGAAAAAAACTCACTAGAAACTTATTTATGGGACATTAGATCTCAACTTAGCCTCTACTAATTGTGAGAGAAATTGAGATAATTGTCTCAAAGTAGACCTTGACCTCTAAATGTAGGTTTCAGACTGAACTTCGTCAAGTAACTGAAGACACTTAGAAGTCTCACAAGTTAAATTTCCTGTGGAAGGCTGAATTTTTCTGTGGGAAAAAAATAAAAAAAAATACTAGATATTGGAATTACATGTTCTGAAAATGGTGAAGTGAAATACATAATCCATTCCAAAATTAATAATTATAATTATAATAAAATTATATTATGATAAAATTACGTCATAATAAAATTAAAATTATAATAAAAATCATATCAACACGAAATCATTAAGATAGGAAGGGAGTGAGAGAAGAACCTTGGTGCATCTTCCTTACATGTACACACCCCAGATATTTATACACACTGGTAAGACCTTTCTGAACACTCTTTATTTCCAGGCAGAGCACTTACAACTCTCAGATTTTTCTCATGGACAAATGTCCCAATTGTTTAATCATCCCCATGGTCCTTTATTAAACTTTGTGTTAACCACTACACATGTCTACATACTACTTGTACTGGAGACCACAGAACCTGGACCTGGAATTCCATTTGATGCCTCCTTTCTTACTCTTTCCCAGGTAAGTACTCCGGACATCTGCCGGTAAGTTGTGTGGCAGGCAACATATATATGTTTTTATGTATACAAGGTTTTATGTATATATGTCATGTTTACATTCATTCTGAATGTAGTTGCTGGTAATAGATCTCCAGGCTCACCTCTGGCTGGACCTGGAGACAAAATGAAACAGCAGCCTCACCTCTCATGGGCTGCTGAATCTGGCATGATATATCTTCCTCTAATAACTCTAAACATACAAACATCCTTGATCAAAATCCCTGAGGTATGACTTTGACCAGTTTTAAAAGACTATGACAAGAATACTCTGCAAGCTACTAAACCCTAAATATTAGAGTATTAACTTCATAGTTGTCCTTTCTCTCTGATTTTTACTTTTTACTAGTACCTGAAGAAAAAAAATCACTTTTATTATACCTATTCATAAGTGTATCTGCCTACACAACCCATCTCTATGTCTTCTAATTCTACAATAGAATATATCAGCCATTAATTATTTTTACCAATGAAGTAACACTTCATTTTGTATTCTTTTACCTAATAACTTCCAAAATTCTTAAGATCACAGTAATCTTGAAAGCACACAATATTTTAAACAATGGTTTAAAATTATTAATTTAATTGGTATCTATGATAATTTAAATGACACATCAGATCTTAGATTCCACTATCTTCTCTTACCAATCTTCTGATTTAACCATAAATATGTACTTGACTCACTAGAAATTTCATATTATTTGAGCCATAAAGAACTTCCTTCAAACACAGAACATCTGTAGGTATACACTTTTAGAGGCAGACTATGGCATTAGGATAAAAGGTTAAGGCAGTATATTAAATTATTCTCCAAAGAGAAATGGTGAAGTTTCCCTAAAAAATATTATTAAAAGACTTACATTTCACAGCATAATGCCAATGCAAGCATGGATATATAAGGAAACTACACATTTCTCATAAAAGCAAAGGATATCTCTTCTAATATTCAAATATTTCATGTCTCTTACACCATTTATCCTGCTCTTTAGAGAAACATTGCAATCAATATCTCAGTGAAGTTAGAATTTTTAGCTGATAAATTAGGTCTTTCTTTGGCCACTTTCCGCCTCTTTTCTCTCCAAGGGACATTAGAATAATGGTTATTCTAACCTTCAGCACAGTACATTCACCCTCTAGCTATAACTAAATTACACAGTAAAATACAACTTTGATCATTCAAAATTTGTGTTAATATACTGTTCAGTGCAGGATGAAATAGATACTTAAAAAAAGTAAATTTAAAGGTCATCTTATAAGGGGCAGAGAAGGGTTCTCCTTTTAGACCTATTTAAATATTTAATCAAATTCAGAAATGTTTTTTATCTGTTGACAACCCTAAGTACTTAAGGTCTCAACTTCACAGACTAGACTTCAAATAATAATAAAATGCACATGACAATTATGACACAGTAGAATTTAAAGATTTATGAGTATTTGGTCTTAATTTTTGTCCTGCTTTAAGACTTTTCAAAATAAGATATTCAGATACATAATCTGATTTCTTTTATATAGTTTAAGTAGAAATTAAAATTCTCATTTCTTCTCTCTCTCAAAATACCATGACTGCTATGCTATGTAGGACACAAAGCTTTATAGCTACTTATCTGAGATCACATAAAACGTAATGAATTTTACTGTTGTCGATTTCAACTTATGATGCCTATTTTTCCTATAAGAAAATACTTTACTGGTTTCTCTGAAGGGAAAAAAAATACAATGTAAAGATCTAAACAGATTTTCACTCAATTCCACTTTCTCATTCTTGTAGGTTTTATCAAAACCTTTAAAGAAATCAACTTTTTTAATACACTATCATATTTTTTTTCTTTTTTGGCTGTCATAGTGTAAGTCAGACATAAAACTTAATTACTCTTTCAATGGATGATACTTTGTATTAGTCAGTAGAAGATGTCATTTCTCATCATGCTGATTTGCAAGCAGGTTGTCTTTGGCTCTTTCAAAGTGATTTACATTACTCTCTGGTTTGATTAGCTAAAGCCAGATTTATGTCATCTACACAATATGGCTTAGATGTACTTGTTAGTTTTAAGCAGATTTTGACAGCATAATACAAGACAGAAAGACTCCAGTAAAAAACAAACCAAACAAATTTTCATTTTTACTTTAACCCTGTTCAGCAGCTAAGCACCACACAACTGCTCAGGCACTTCTTTCCCTGTTGGAATAGTGAAGAGAATCAGAACAGTAAAAGTGATGAAACTCATGGACTGAGTTAAAGACATTTTAGTAGGAAAAGCAATAGCTTTGAACACTATCAAAGCAAAACGAGGAATTTATTAATGGCTTCCCACAGGCAGGCAGGTGTTCAGCAATCCTCTGGAGAGCAGGGCTCCATCACATTTAATGGTTATTTGGGAAATCAAATGCTATCACCCTGAATGGCCTTCTTTTCCTTTTTCTTCCCACACACTTATATACTGAGCATGACACTGTATGGTGTGGAACATCTCCTGGCTCAGCTGTGGTCAGCTGTCCCGGCTGCATCACCTTCCCCTGCACCTCCAGCCTGCCTGTTGCTGAGATGGGATCTGAAGGAGAAAAGGCCTTGATTCTGTGTAAGCACTGCTCACAAGTAACTGAATCATCCTTGTGTTACCAACACACTTTTCAGCACCAATGCAGAATGTGGACCCATAGAAGCTGCTGTGCAGGAAACTAACTCTATCCCAGACAAAATGTAAGAAAGAAAGCAATCAAGCAAGCAAGCAAACAAATAAACAGACAAAACCCAGCAGCATTGTTAAGAATGTAATTTTTCCTGTTTTCTTTCTTCAAATTTAAAAATTCATAAAGCTATTATTTTTTTTAGAATCAAAAAAGCATAAATTAGCTACAACATAAATACCCTGAAAGCCAAAGCATTACTCCAGACTGAAATTGTGTTTTCTCCAGCAGCCAGAATATACACAAAAACCCAGCATGAGTTTGGAAAAATAATAAGGTGAAAGTGAATACCATGGAGAATCTTTTTCAAAAAGACTGCTTAAGCATATGATTATTTGTATTATGTTATGCATGCTGTTTACTATGTGATGACATTCTGAACACATTATTTTGAAGCAAGTCCTAATTACAAGTCATTATATTGCACAAGAATAAATTTTAAATTCAAAATATTTACTTAATCCATTTATAGTGGAGAGAAATTAATTTATTCCTTGTGGGAGAACCAAAAGCTGGGACTTCCCACTGCAGGTCCTTATAAGAAGGAATGCCATCTTTTCAGTAACACATGGTCCATTAAACATGATCCAGGTGTTTAAAATCAAACTAAGACCAAGACAGAAATCTTGTCTGTGTTTTTCCCATGACTGGTTAACCTGGCATTCAAACATATATAGCTATTTCCTTTATAGTCTGAGATTCCCTGTGTATCTAATTGCACAGGATTTCTTAGGAAAATCTGTCCTAGTTCATTGGTATTGATCTATGTCAGGTAAAGTGAATAAAAGTCACCTTAAAGAGCTTTCAAGTTTCCATGTAACATAGTTCATCTCAGAATTGGTGTTGGAGGTTCCTAGCTCTAACATTTAACCAAGAAATGGTAATGTTTTAGTTCCAAAGGAGGCTAAAGAAATCCATTTGTTGAGAATATGAAAACCACTAAAGTAAAGAGTATTTTAGAGATAGGTATTAAACTTTCCAGACTGGATCAAGCTTGTATCATGCAAAAACCCTTAGATATCTGTATTATACAGTGGCTGTATCTCTGCTAATATTCAGAGCCACTGAAACTTCTTAGCTGATACCATAGGGTAATCATACAAATTGCAATGACACATATCTGTGCCAAGTGTGCAATATTTAGATGTCACCTATATTAATTCTAAGAGATGCTATCTGAATTCCAAAAATTTATAGATTAGAAATATAAAGCTTATATCCTTCCACTAAGGCATAGTTAACTTACCGTCATTTCTATTTGAAAGAGAGTTAGAACTTACATAATGTTAAAAGATAAGACCTGACAGTACCAAGTGATAATTTATGACACCTTTTTCACATCTTCACTTGGAAGACCTAGTTATTGGCAAGCTCTGTAGTTCAAAATATAGTAGGTAGAAGTTACCTTTTCTTCACACTTGTTTGTTGGTATTTACAAATTTAGAAAAGGCAACAACATCTTTACTGAATGTTGCCTGATTAAGCCACATTTCCAAAGGAAACAAGTCCTATTGTAGACAGGTGAATGCCATTTCTTCCTATATACACATAGCAAAGTTTTCTGTATCCATTTTAACTTGAATTGCAATTACATTGCAATGTGAGGTAATTGGTATTGAGCTCTCATATTCCAAAGACCTGTTAATTAGGCTTCAGCAGAAAAAGTGATACTACTAAAATAAATGGACACATGTAGACTAACTGCTTGAAAGAGGTAAATGATATTTAACATCTGAAACAATAGTTCTGCTGTTTCATCTCTTTTCATCCCTTACAGTAACCAACAGGGGGTATAGCAGTTTGCTACTTAATGAGTTATAAATGATCTAATTAAGTGTCTCCTTGAAATTGTCTTTACACTTCTTTAGTGAGGTGGTTGTTTATTAAGCTTGGAATTTTATTGTTGGTCTAATTATTTAGTCAGTTTTAAATTCAGATTTAGTTGAATTTATAAAGTTTTGATGGCATTATTTGAATGTGGATATTATAAAATAGTTAAATATTTTTTTCAAATTATTTATTCTTCAAAAATAAATATTCTGAATTTTTTTTCATTGTATTGAACTTTATATGGAGGATACACATACAAAATATATTTTACAGATTATTTTTCCAATAAATCTTCTATTTCATCAAATTTTTATGTCCCTATAATGGTTGAATGTGAAGAAAATTAAATTTCTTATGAAATACTTGCATCATTTAGTGAATCAATGGACAAGGAAGTCAGCCATAGGCAGAATGCAAATTATGTTCAGTGGAATCTGGATTATTAGATTGCAAACTTGTTGGTTAAACTCATTATTTTGTTTATGCATTAGGACAGATATTTAAAAATAATAATTTAAAAACAAGGTTAAAAGATAGGTTGTGAATAATCAAATAAACAGCCATTGGAAACAGCCACAATGGGAAGATATTAGCAATGACTCCCAATTCCTGTATAAGGGGAGATGAGTCAGGAAGGCAAAAGTAGCACAGCAATTAAACTTTATATGCTCCAGTTCAAAGGCTTCCTATTTACAGATTCTTTTTCCAAGATTTCCTTTGATTTTTAGGTGTCTGTTTTGTGATGTAGAACTAAGAAATGAAGTTTGTGATGTTCAACACATACTCCACTGAACCTAGACAAGATGTAGCTCATTTCTAAACTTCCCCTTGAATAGTCAGCATGATATTTTGCTGAATGTAGGGTCATTGCAAGGTCAATTTACAGACTGCTGTTTGCCTATAATGAAGCATAAAGATCATAGAGTTGCCTCCCTTTAACTGTCTTTTGTCAAAACCATTAAAAAATTAAACCTGAAAGTCGTTTTTCTTTTTTTTTTCCTAAAATTGAAGCTTCAAAATTCAATCTAACTACAGAGATGTATTTCTTTAAAAAAAAAAAAAAATCACATTATTATCAGATTGTCCCTTTAATATATTCATAGCCCACATACATGGTGTCCAAATAGATAATGATATTGAAAATGCTTTATTTCAAGTTTAAAAATATACATGACAGACCTTTGGAAACAATTGTCTTACATTAAAAATAGAATTTGATGTGATGAGAAATAAAAAACTATATACCCATCAGCTATGGAAGTGTATTTAGGAAAGAGAGAAGTGAATTTGTGATATCTTAATGGTATAGGTAAAAAGTTGTTCAAGAAGGTCTGCTAAGCCCAAAGTAAATCAGGGGCTCAGTAGTTACATGCTAAGAGTATACACTCACTAGAACTCGAGCAAAAATTCAATAAATATCTATATTTTGGATTTAGCTGTTTTGGTTTTTATTAAATTTGAAGAACTAGAGATATATTTACTTCTTTCTCATGATCCTTTCTTCCCATGTGATTTTGGAGAGTATGGTCAGTCACTGCATTGCTTCATCTGAGGACTATTCTTTAACCAGGTCCCTATGATAAGAGAACCCAGCTGATAAAAGATTTATCCACAATCTGACAATCAATATGGTACTGTGATAGCAAGTGTATTGTGATGACAAGCAAGGATTAATCTAGCTTAAATTAATTACTGAAAATAGAAATATCTACATTTAGTCATTATTCGGTCACTATAGAATTGATCCATTGTGTACACTTGCTTTTACTGTTATGGAAAAACTTCCATTGTGAGAAATCTCTATATTCTTTTAGTCTCTTCTGAAGATGTAAACATATTTTCCTCCCTTCAGATTTTCTCTGTACCTGCATAAAGGCTCATCTTTTAATAGAAGCACAAAAGCATGCAAGTTGAAAAGGTCCTTCAGAAGTCACACAGTCCAAGGTCTTACACAATGCAGAATCATTGAAGAATCACAAAGCACTCAGAATCATGGTCAGACTCATTCTGAATATCTTCAAGACTTTTCCTGAGTTCAGTCACTCATACAGTGAGAGTTCTTTTCCTTATATCAAGTCAGAATTTCCCATTTACATTTTTTCTCACTTTTTCAACATAATTTTTCATTCACTGTCTTCCTTGGAAAATTCTGAATCTGTTTTTGTTTTTTTTGCTTTAATCAACTCTTGTTTGAGCTTGTAAGGCAGCAGTAAGATCCCCATGGTATCCTCCACTTTTCCAAGATGAACAAAACTGGTTCCCTCATCCTCTCCTTGTAGGTGTCCTTGTACATCACATTTTGAGGGCTTCTGCTATACCAACTCGTGGTTGTCTTTTTGTGTTGTGGGGTCCCAAATGGACACAGTCCTACACATACAGTCTTCAGTCATCAAAGAGAAGGAAATGATGACTTCCCTTTATCTGCTGGAAGTGGATTAAAGGTTTAAAGTAACTGTTCTTGTGCAATTGTCTTCTTAAGTTGTGCAGTATTTCTCCTTCAGATCCTGAATAAACACCTCAGTTTCTGTTTCCTGTCTCCTAGACCTGCAGCGCAGTAGAACCTGCACTGTATGGTTTCTCTCTTGTCTGTGTTCTGAAGCAACCTTAACAGCTAAGCATGGGTCACATAAATGAGAACCCCTTAGGGATACTTCTACTCTCCTTTCAGAAAAAAACACACTTATGGAACACAGGCAGAGTCTATATAATTGAAGACTTTAAGGAAATTTGAGTTAAAAAGAATGGGAGACGACAGTGATTTTTTTTCCCCTTTATTTCTGAATCTAACTTCCACAAAGCTGTTTGGTGAAACAAAGACATAATCAAGTGAAAATTACAGATTTGTACAAAACAATTATTAAAGACTACTGTAGAATTTAAGGAAAGTCCTAATATTTCATCACACAGTCATCACACAATGAAATATATCAGTGTAAAGGAAGTATAGGAGGATACCTCTAGAGAGGTCACATAGAGTCTGCTAACCCCATTACATATTTAATTAAATATTTGGGGACTGATGCAGTCAAATGATTGGGCTGAAGAGAAAGGATACAGATGCTCAAAATCAGGAGTGGCAGAATAAAGATATTCCAAACATTGGTCACTGCATTGACTCAGCCTTTCAAAGTTTCTTCGTACAGAGATTTCTAACCAGAGGTCAGAATAACTGAATAGGAAGAAGAAAGGTCCTGAAGAAATGCCATTCAACGTTTCTTTCTCTCTTGTGCTTGCCATGAGCAGAATGTCTAAATAATCCATCCCCAGATGGTACAAATACCAATAATTTTATCTACTTATTTAACTTTTAGATGGGAGAATCCAGTTTTGAAAAATCCCAATAAAAATATTATTAAGTGTTGTTCAAGACTAAATATTAGTTATTGTGTAAAATGCACCATTAACCAGAGGAACTGTTGTTGTGGTTGTAATGCTGTCTGTAACTAAGCATCACACAGCCATTTGCTCACTTGCCATCATTACAATGGGGGAGAAATTCAGAAAAGTAAAAATGAGAAAACTCCAGGTTTAAGATAATGAAAATTTGATAGATAAAGCAAAAACCACAC
Source organism: Cyanistes caeruleus (assembly GCF_971803275.1). Lineage (NCBI taxonomy): Eukaryota > Metazoa > Chordata > Aves > Passeriformes > Paridae > Cyanistes > Cyanistes caeruleus. The sequence goes on from NC_141703.1 coordinate 46,111,035, forward strand.
ACACAAGCAAAGCAGAACAAGGAATTCATTCACCACTTCCTTTGGGCAGGGAGGTGTTCAGCCATCCCCAGGACAGCAGGGCTCCATCATGAGTTAGGGTAACATAGAAAGACAGATGTCAACATTCTGAACGTCCCCTCCTTCCTTCTTCCACCTGCTTTATAGGCTGAGCATGTTATTTTATGGTATGGGATATTGATTTGGTCATTTGGGATCAGCTGTATTGGCTGTGTCTTCTCCTAGGTTTTTGTGCACCATGTGTCAACTGGATGGTGAGGTGGTGTGAGAGTCAGAAAAACTGGAAGCACTGCTTAGCAGTAGCTAGAACATCCCTTTGTTAACAACACCATTTTCAGCACAAATTTAAAACATGCACCATATCAGTTACTACAAAGAAAACTAACTCTATCCAAGTTAAAACCAACAAAACCATTTGTGCAAGTATGTCTAAACATGTACAGTTAAAAAACAGACACATACATATCTGCAGTGTATTTGTTACCTTAACAGCTTGATTTCTGTTTGAGTAAACATAATCCAATTTTTTCTATTTACAGCTCTTTGTTTTCAGCATTTTACCCTTCCAATATTTAAAATTCTTATTCTCATTAGCAATTTTCTGTAACTAATATATATAATAGGCAGACTTTTTATTTTTTAATATTCTCATTAGTTCTTCCAAACCATGAATTTCATTTATGTGAGAACATAAACATTTACTATTTGTCAAGCTACTCTTCATTACAAAGTGTCAGTCTTCTCAGTGTCCTAAAACCTAATTTCTAATAACAAAAAACAAGGTGCATCTGAGTTTATTTTCCAACATCATATTTCAGTGTTGTTTTTGGGGGTTTTTTGATTGTTACAGTACCTTCAAGTTCACATGAGTTTTTCTATTCTTTTCATCCCGAGTTTATATTGCCAAAAAAATTTCTTCCATCCCTCAAATGGTCTTTGTGAATTATCATTCCCCAGTTGTGCAGCTTGCATATTCCCCAAGACTAAATATAATTTTATTTCCAGCCAATAATTCAAACTTATTTTGGTCTTGCTAGATTATCTTTATCCACAATGGTATTTGCAATACATTCCAGTTTCATATTATCTGAAAATTTAATTAATGTGGCATTTGTTCATCCATCCAAAACAGAAATAAATTTGCTAAATAAAACTAGGTCTAACCCAAATCCTGGCTACACCTCCTTGGCCACTGTAATTTAACATAACTTTGTTGGTTGACCTTCAGCAGTTTTCCATCAGTGTGATGGTGAACAACAAATGGTAAACAACATTTTGTAAATAACATAAATAACATTTCTCATTAAAAGTATTCAGTACAAGATATTACAATACATGAACGTCAATTTTGCAGCCAGATTGTATTTCTGCCATAAAAGCTGCAGACCAAAGTTAAGTGTCTCTTTTAGAAAGCTGAAGTCCTGAGGCTATTTGAGACCTTTGTGTGATGCTAGCAGGTACTTCTGCAGGAACCCACCCTGAGACTGGATGGGACACTCCATAATGCCAAAAGTGACACTAACAAACAATACTTCAAATCATTCCTTTATTTTCCATCTTTAGTGAGTGGAGTGCAATAAGCAGGAAGAAAATGTTCTTGGTTTATAAGCATAGATATCTACTGTGTTGTCTGCCAGAACTAATGAAAATTTATAATAGAGTTACTTGGTGTGTTGCAGAAGATGCCCAAAGGATACTTCTCTGGTGACGCAATTGTTCTTCTGACCTGGGCACTGGAGAGAGGTTTCCCTTCAGCTTTCTCTTTTTCTTTCTTTATCTGCTTTATATTTGGTAGCTTTAAAATCATGTTTGCCATCAATTACAAGGACTTAAAAGGAAGTTTTCTTCATTAAAGATTATCCCATCTTCATGCAAGACCCATACAATCACGTGTAAAAGCAACCACACAAATGAAAAAGGCAGATGAAACAGGTATGTCTGAATTGGATTGATACAAAACTGGGTTGTTGCTAATGCATATCTCAAGATCAGTTTTCAAGAAGGTTTGTCAGGTTTGTCAGGTTTGTCAGTCTGCACAAATTTGAATTAGATTATCTTTAGGAATGTAACTACTGAAAAAAACAGATGGAGATCAACAAAACCTATTGTATTATTGAATCTGATAAAATAACAAAGTATGGTTTTCTTCTTTGTTTCTTTTCCCCAGTTTAACATTTACAAACCTGCTTTTTCGTAAAGTGTCTGTATATTCTTTTTTACCACAACATATAGGTGTTTAAAAATTCATCACAATAAAATGAAGTATCAGGAATAAATCTCATAAATCACAAATGACATAAAGATTTCACTTTTTAGATAACAAGTTCTCAAAGCTCCTGAGAATAAACTAAATATGGTCTATAGCAGTAGTCAAAGCTTTATACTTGTTTGCTGTGCTTAGTTCTATAGTGTTACTTACATTCTTGCATTATTAATGTAGTTTGGAACTGCTGAATAAACAAGCATAAATAAATCTCAGTATGTATCTCCAGAAAAGATGCTTACCAACACACCTTTCAAGAGGACACTTGAAAAAGAAGACAAAACATCTCAAATACATGTTTTAAAGGTCTATTGCAACATCCTCTTCATAGCCTGAAAGAGAAGTAACATTTATGAAATTATTAGTCTACTGTAAACAAAGCAATTCCTAAGAAAGTAATTAAAGCCATTGATATCATTCCAATTTCCAGGAAAAAGTAGAAGAGATAGCTAGCTAGTCAACTGATCATTTGGATTACTTTCAAAATAATCTTTTCTAATATTTTACATAGTTTCTTTCAATAAAATTAGACTTCTTAAAAATAATATTAAAAGTGTTAAAATCATATAAAAAGTTATTGCAGACATAATTATATGCCCATTTTTTTCCCATCTGTAGAAGATGAATACATCCATTTAAAAAAATAATTCATGCCAATATAAAATAAAGAATTGCCTTTTTCAGCAGGAGGTGTGCTGTAAACTGTACAAAAGCTTCTTATCAGACATCTCTTGCATGGTGTGCCTTTTAAGCATGGGATAAGAGCAAAAGACTTGAAAACCACTAACAGCTCAGTTGATCAGCTGGTGGTGTAAGGGTTTCCCTGAGCCTGACTAGAATAGGAGGAGAAAACATTTGGCTCAGTCCAACAGAGATTACAAAAACTAGACAACTAGCAGAAGTATTTACAAGGCTCCAATGGCCTTGAGCTGGCTTCACTTCATGTATTCCTTTCTGATGATCTGGGATATGAACATAGTGATGATGAGCATTGTATAAATACCAGGAAGGGGAATCACATTGGAATTGTCATTGAACTGTGCATTGCACTCGCTGTTTTTTGCTGAGTGACGTGTTTTCAAGAATTTTGTATAAGTTTTATAAAAACATTGTATGACTGACAAAATTAGTAATCTTGCAAAACATCAAAAATTCTCAAATAGGTAAAATTGATATTAAAGAATTCACCCTTGATACATGGGGAATCTCAGAGAACCTGGTCAGAAATTATCATGTTTTGGCATATGGTCAAGTACTGAAACTCTTCAGCCTCAATCCTATCCTGTCTCAATGAGGAGCTCTCTAGACTGGCCAGCTCAGCACTGGTGGCTGACCATCAGTAACTGCAGCTGTGCTATTGCACACTCACAGGTAGAGCAGGATGTGATTTGGAGGAACTGGCTGCTTTGAAAATGCATTGATAACATACACTGTTAATGACTGAAAACATGCAAGAATAATAATAAGTAATGTGATGCTGATATTAATCAGTCAAGTTTTATGAAACTGACCTTCTTCAGAAATCTTCTAAATAATCTAATCATATGTATGTCTAATTCCCTGATATTTTTCATTTATGTATGGGTACTCATCTGCAAGAGATGTTTCCAGAAAATGTTCTTTCTGCACAGAAGACTGAGGATAGACTTATACAAAATTTTATTTAAAGAATTACTGTAAATTGTTTCTATCTGTAACCTTTGAGGATCATAAAAGGAGCACACCTGTTTTCTGGCCCTCTTCCCTCCCTGCTGCAGGTCTTGTTCTCCTAGTGGAGCAGGTGTTGACTTGGGGAGCACAGCTGTCTGTCTGAGTGCAACAGCCTGACAAACCGTGGGCAGAAGTGGGAGCAATAGATCTTTGTACAAGGAGGTGGGGCAGGAACATGTGCCAGAGTAACATTCACAGTCCCAGGAGAGAGGTGTCAGGGAGGAAGGGAGAGAAGAAGGCAGGAGAAACACATTCCCAGAGCCCTGAGTAGGGTCCTGTGACATGAGGGTTACACTTGCCATGGGCATCCTGCTCTTTCAGGCCTGAGACCTGAAGCACTGGTGAACTATGGTCGCATCCTGCAGCCCAGCAAATGGGAATGACTGACAGGGACAACCTTTAGGCCTACACAGAGTGTGGAAGTTATTACAGCACCAGAATAAAGGTGTAGATACTCAGAAGAGTGCTCATAGGAAGTAGATTTTGTAAGCTAAGAGCCAAGCTCCCACCCAGCTGCTCAGCCATCCCCTCTTCTTTAGGGGAAGAAAATAGAAAGCTCATGGGCTGAGATTAAAGCAGAGAGATTGCTTACCAGTTATTTTCATGGGCAAAACAGACTTGATAAAAATTATTTTGAATCATTGCTAACTAAAATAGATTAGGATAGCAAGAAATAACGTCAACTATGAAAACAAGATCAACCTTTCCCCATTTCCCAATTGGTGGTGAAAGTATAATCTCAGCATTAAAGTGGTAGATACTCATAATGTATGCATGTGGACATGTGTGTGACAGGTTTTTTTTCTTTATTATTACTGTAACTTTGTGTTCCTTAGATAATTTGGATTTGTAAAACATTAACTGGTCTAGTATTCAAAGTTTTAGTTTTCAACATATGGTGTGTTCCCTTTTGCCTGTAAAATGATTCTGAGTGTAACACTCAGATGCTCCTCCTGCAGTAATTGAACCATTGCCACAGAGCGTTAGCAAGACTTGGTGGTAGACATCCTTCTCTAAAGCAAGTCCCTGTATGAAGAAAGCCAGATGTGTGGACCTAACTCAAGCCCACACTGATGTTAACATGCAGTTATCTTGAACTAACACAACAACACAGATGAAGCCTCTCCTTTTCTGTCAGGAACATTTGTTTATCTGGCATCTGATAAGACAGAAGTAGTACATTGCTAGCTCTCCCTCTGACATATCACTTAACAGGCTGCTTTGTTTAAGAGTGAGTAATAATTACATTTGCTTTTTGAAGAAGTTTTCCCATTCTTTATTTTGTCTTCTTCCTCAAAATTATTGCTTCTCACAGTGAAAAATGTCCCTGGCCATTGCAGCAGGATTGGCTTAGGTTATGTTTCAAGGTCTCTATCTACCCAAAACTTTCTCTGACTTTATGATTCTAGGAATTTGTCAGGAAACAGAGAAAAGACAGCTGACTTCAAATGACCAAATGAATGATCTGTATCATATGCCAGCAAGCTCAGTAAAAAAGCTGTAGAAGGAAGGAGGAAAGGGGAGAGTTACGATATTTGTCTTTGATGTGATACATGTCCAAGTAACTTTTACACATGATGAAGTCCTGCTTTCCTGGAAGTGGCAAAGTTGTGAATCAATGATTTTTATTGCATTCTTGCATATGCTGCTTTTGCTATTAAACCATCTTTACCACAACCCACATGTTTTTGTGCTTTTACTTGGGGATTATCTCCCAGGTTCTGCTGCAGAGGAGTGAGTGGGTAGCTGTGTGAGGAGGCTTAGTTTCCTGCCAAGGCTAATCCGCAAGACCTGGGAGCTGTGGAGTTTTGCATTTTATCTCTTTTCCTATTAGACCTGAACATGTCTTTTCAAATTGTAATCATAACTTCTGTTTAACTGTAATACTGAGCAGTGTTTGCTCATCAACACTGGGCAGTCCACTTTTTATCATATAGTTAGACAAATATAAGCAGTATCTTCTCAGAGGAATTCAAAACTAAACCAAGTTATAAGAAAATAGGAAAGACTGCTTGTAACTTTCTTCAGATACTGGGAGGACTGCAGATGAGTTATCCAGAAAATTGACCCAACTAACTTGTCTGATCTTCCCAAGTTTGTATGTTTCTTTTCTTTAGGGAAGCTGTTAAAAAAATTGATTTTGCCAGTATAATGTATTAAAAATAATGAATGAAAAAAACATTTTCTAGAGTCAACCAGTGAGTAATTCCTTTCTAAAGAGCCAGACACATCTTTCCAACTTTGTTAGTAAATAAGAGTTTCAGCTCTGCTTCCTCATTTTTTCCAGTGGTAAACACAATTACACAAAAATTTCTCATAGGCTAAATATAACAATTTTTGTAGTGGTTAATTTGAATCTGCAAGGTTTCATAGATCTTGCTGGCAGTTTATGTTTGACAACAGGAATTAAATAACAAAGTTAAAAATTTCATAGGGAAGTACACCTTACTTATACATAGAATACTAATATTTATACTATGAGACAAAATGTAACATTGGATATTTATGATCTTTCATGTTACCTAGTTCATGGACTTCTATAAGTGTTGTTAAAGATCTAATTCAGGAACATGTGATTTTTATTCACACTCTGTCCCTTTAATAAGAGTCTGTAAATTTTAAAGACTGATTAAAGACTTTATCAGGAAGGATTTTTGATTCTGATTCTAATCTGGCCTATTTCCTTCTGTATTTGTTTTGGGGAAGTCACTTTCATCTCCTGCTATTGCATTTTCCAATCCTTTGATAATATTTCTGTTTACTGTAGAGAGAAACAGAATCCCAGTGAGCTGCTCTGTCAGAAGAGAAAACACGCTATTGGCATGAAAATGACATGAATTCTAGAATCCAGCTTCAGAGTTATGTTCTCTAGTTATCCTTCATATTATTCATATTTGAAAATAGATGTTTAAGTATATGAGTATTATGATTTCTTATTGTATTATTGGGAAATAGAAATATATCTGTTTTGTATCTACTTGCAAGGTATCATTGGTATTTCAGACACAAACACAGCTGACAAAACCAGAACATGTGAATATGTAGTATTAAATTCAACATACAATGGATAGTGTTTACCAAAAAATTTTGGCATATTCTCTGGCACAGATTTGACCCATTTCAAGTAGCACTTGCCCTGGTATTTTCTGGAGTTTAGCTCTGAAGCTGTACTTTCCCAGGATGCAGTACCTGGGAGTCTAGGTCACTTTGCTAGCACAGAAACTGGCAGGATCATGGAGTTTCCTTCAGTGCCCAGAAACAGTCCAGAGCCCTTTTAGTGCCCACTTAGAACTACCAGGATAGATAAAGCCTTAAGATCTTGCTTAAATGTTTCATATTGCTGAGGATCTTCAAGCTGAGATAAAAGAATTGAACTTAAAAATCAACACATACACAAGATTAATAAAAATAATTTTAAGCTCTGATAGCCTGCCAGATAAAATTTACCCTTCATATGAATTAAAATGAATGTATTTACTCACAAGTACAGAATTTTCTTATGTCAAATCTGGAAAGAAGGAAAAGTCATTTGCTTACATATTTTAATGATCAAGAGTTAGTCATTCAATTTCCTTTGCTGTGTTCACAAATTTTTCTACTCAAGCATATGAATTTAATTTTGTGTATATCCAGTTATGATTTAAATTTCATCCTCATTTTTCATCCATTTTTTCCAGTTTTCAAGCAGATAGATATTGAAATTCATTACTTTTCTCTAGAAAATAGTCCAGGTTGAATTTAAAAAACAGATTAATATTATCTGCTGCCAAAAGCCTTGAACCTTTAGATCTCATATTTTAGAAGTATATTTTTTTTATGTCTACACACCTTCTATTTCTGTGTGTTCTTTATAAGTACAAATCCTGACATTTTCCTTAATACAGTCACCATACACCAACTTTGTGCAAAATATGAAGTACGTTTTAGTGAGATGATTAAATACAGGTTAAAGAAATCAAACAAACACATTTGAGTGACTTGCTTTAAGTCCTCAAATAGTCAGTAGGAAGACAGGGTCTTCTGATCTAACTGAAAGATTTTGTTCTTTCTGTAATGAGCAAAACAGAATACTAGATCTCTCTGCAGATAAACAGCAAGCAGAGATCACTTTCAAAACTTCAAAATATTTTTCTTTTTCTTTGAAATATGCCTGGAATATCATTCTTCATTTTATATACCACTGAGCTCTTTCAAATTTTCTTATTCAACGGAGCATAGCTTTCATCACTATCCCTCCTTTCATCACTATCATCAGCTTTTTCTCTGACTTTTAGATAATGTTTTTCAAAAAGAACTTGAAAAGTGAATACTTATTTAATGACCTTTTGATGCTGAAGACTTAAATGTTCTTAGAAGCTCACTTATCTAACATTGTGTATTGCCATTACTTGAAGTACCACATGAACAGACACCTAGAACTTGTGCCTATAAATTAACACCTACCTGAAATATTGTAAGAAAGTAAACAAGTGTCAGTCAGTCAGTCATCTCTCTTTCTACTGTCTTTTTAGAGATGAGGTTGAAATAGAGTCAGTTTGTTGTTCAATTATTCAGCATGTAATCAGTAATATGCTTCTTGCTTTGGGCTATGCAATAGCCCACTAGCAATAATAACTTGTTGTACAGACTGTGTATGTGCTTATGTGCATGTTTTGCATGTAGCTGTTGTGTTTTAGCTTTGTAATAGCACAATATAAATAATAAATATTTAAAGCGGTGTCAGTGAGAGACTTGGTCTGAGGGTTTTAATACTGGAGGAAACAAAGAATCCCATAAAGGATTTAAAGAGACAGCAGTTACAGGACAAAGCTGATAGTGCCTTGTAAATTATGTGTTAAGTTTTAATAAAAGTGTATGTTCAGTGTCATGTACTTTGTCATTGTTAAGAAGGGAGAGGATTGTCCCACTTTGCACTGCACTGGTGCAGCCTCTTGTCAAGTGCTGTGAGCAGTTTTGGTCAACACAGTATAAGAAAGAAATTAAACTATTAGGGAGAGCCCCAAGGAGGGCAACAATGATGCTGAAGGAGCTTGAGGGGAAGCCATATGAGGAGCAGCTGAGGTCGCTTGGTCTGTTCAGCCTGGAGGAGACTGAGGGGAGACCTCATTGCAGTTAAGGCTTACCCCTGAGGGGAAGAGGAGGGGCAGGCACTGATCTCTTCTCCCTGGTGACCAGTGACAGGATTGAGGGAATGGCCTGAAGTTGTGTCAGGGGAGGTTTAAGGTTTCATGCTAGGAAAAAGTTCTTCACCCAGAGGGTCTGGACACTGGGACAGGCTCTTCAGGGCAGTGGTCACACCAGCAAGCCTGGCAGAGCTCAAGGAAGTATTTGGACAATACTCTCAGATACATGGTGTGACTCTTGGGGATGGTGCTGGGTGCAGGTTCAGGAGTTAGATGGATGATCCTTGGGGGTTCCTCCCAACTCAAGACATTCTGTGATTCTGTGTTTCTGTGAGATTAGAATCACATACAATTAAGATCCAATGAACAACTGGACAACTCAGTGTAGTAAGTTTTTAAAAACACTGTTGTCTGAATTGCTGCAGGAGTTGCCTATTATTCTTCTTCAATGACTTTTTAAATATTAAGCAGTTAACCTTTTACCGTGTTGGTATCGGTTGTTACTCATGAAGGATTTCCAGTGCTTTTTTCTTATTTCTTATTCCAGCACCACATTTTTTCAGATGGGTCCTGAAAATGTTATTTCATTATTTCTTTCAATGCTTTGCAAATGTTTAGGGCCTATAATACAATGTTATAAGAGTGTTAATAAATGTGAAATCCATAAATGCAATAACCACACAAGGCAGAATTATATTAATCATACTTGAATTTCCATATTTACAATATATGCATGAAAATAACCTATAAATACAGAAATTATAGGAGTCTAGTGTAGGTTTCTACCTAAAAGTCACGTTATCTCTTAAGTGTCAGTGGTGATTTGGTGTAGGGATCAATTGTCTAAACATATGCACCTAATGCTATTTAAGATAATCTATGGAATCCAGGGGGTCTACTTAGGGTTGGAAAATATGTTGCAAGGTTTGTAATAGTCACATCAATTGCTGGACATAAGGCCTAATTTCATTGTTATCTCTATGTGGGAAGCTAGTGTCATGTGCTATTCCCTTGGGGATCTTGTCTGGCCTTCAGTTGCTGCTCAAAATGACATAGATGTCCCATTGGTGTTCAAGCTGTGCACAAGAGTAATAGATCTACTAGAGGACCAAAAGAAGGTCTGTGCCCAGTTTGGTAGCTGGACATCAGGAGGAATCCCAAATGGTGCAAACCATCTAGTAGATGGCATCTTCACTGACCTTGTTTGTTTAGACACCTAAATCTATATTCCTTGAATCTGGATCTGAATGACAGTCCAGAAAGTGTGGATGCCACCAGCCAGCTTTTGAGGGTCTGGCCTGAAAAACAGTCCACATGAATCATTCTGGTACAACTGACCAGGGAGCCAGGATTAAGTAGCAGTGTAGGTGTTACCTAATATTCTCCATTCATTATGCAAGAAGTGTACAGGATTAACTCAGCTGTATAAATATGAACCATGGTTTTCCACATTTCACTAGACGAATATAACTCAGAACACTTTATATGGCACTATTCATTTCATTCAGATGACAGTCCTGAAACTTCTATTTATTCCTTCCAGCATGCAATTTCCTATGCACCCTTGTAAGTTTAAACAATCTCTTGAAAGGTCAGATGTTGACTACTTTGATCCATTTCAACATTTATAAAAGGTGATGTTTAACATGTCTTGCTGATAAAACAAACCTCATCATTTTTATAAGAAATGCTTGCTGTATCAACCTCCAGAACACTAGCATTTCTGAACAGAGGTGACTTAAAGAGGACAGTTTTAAACACATATTTGTATTCTTCCCTAAATTATATATAGCTGATGGAACATATTCTGTACACATAACTCAGTACTAAGGAAACAAACATACTTCCAACAACTAAGTGTGCTACTCAAAACAAATTTGGAAACCACTCCTGTTCTATAACAAAAAACGCAAAGAAAATAGAAGTTTCAGGGACATTTCTATTAAAATGGAAAGAATAATTTGGCAATCTACACTTCAGAACTGGAGAAACCATCAAAAACAAGTTTAGTAAGTTACATCCTGTTTTAAGCTGTTGATTTTTATTCTTCAAATTCAATTTATGAAATATTAGGCAACAAAATATAGAAGATTTTAGCACATTCATAGTTGTATTTTTAAATACCTCAAGTAGCTGTCTCAAATGATACTAAGTAAGAAAAACAAAGAAGCAATATTTTATCAGAATGTATTTTTTCTTCTACATTTTAAGTGCCTTTCTATTGCTAGTTATCTTATCTACATAATACTCAAAATGGTGTTTATCCTTCAAGTGTAATTGCTTATATTTCTGATTTCTCTGGCATGTTAAAAGAATAAAAGAATCAGTAATTGCATGAAACCCATTTCTTCCTCCTTATTGATATGGTTCTTCTTTTGGCAGCTCCTCAGGCATGGCAGGTTTTTTCACCAGAATGACTGTGTTTGTGTTGTGTGGTAGTTCTGGGTGTAGGTATTGGTAGCAGAGAGCCTCTGTGAGGAATGGCTGAGGCTGTCCTGTGCTGGACACAGAGGGTTCCAGCTGGCTCCAACCAACCCCCTCTGGGCATGTCTGTGCCAAGTGATGATGGTGGCACTGCCAGGGAAACATAATTAAGAATGGACAAAATGCTGCACAGGCAGTGAGGAATGAGTGAGGAAAAAGCAAAAGCATAAGGAACAAGCCTGCAGAAACCAAAGTGAAGACATGGGAGGAGGTGCTGTAGGTGTTGAACCATACCCCTGGAGAACACCACATTGGACCAGATATGTGCATGACAGCCTGTGTCAGACTGTGTGATGCAAGAGCTGGATACCCTTCTGAGGTAATGGAAACTCATGGAAGGAGCCATGCTGGTACAGGGAAAATGCTTGAGAAAGAAATGTCAGTGAGAATTTGTCATGGACTGAAAATTACCCCCATGTTTCTGGGTACATAGTTACAACCATAATGAATACCTAACTTTTAAATTAAGAATTTCGTGTTTGCGAAGGACAGTGATACAGCGTTACTGAAATGCATCTACACACCATATGAATTCTAGAGAAATCTGAGTAGATAAGAGAATATAGAGCTTGGAGGAATTTTTTATAAATCCTTGTATGTGTAACTCTGGTTCTAGTCCTAGATAGCAATAGAAAAACACAGAAAATACCTCAGGAATAAATGATGATGAACCTTTATCATCTAAATAAATGTGGTATTTTGGATATTCTCTTTAAGACAAATGTTTGCTTTATTAATGTACCTGATAAAAGAAGATAAAGATTTAACATATCTTCCTAACTTCAAGGCAGAGGTTCAGAATGTCATTTTCTACAGAATGTTTTTACTAAAAGTATTTTCATTTAAACAGAGGTATCACTAAACACTGGAGGACACCTTTGTATCTCTTCTGCAGTCTTTGGTTGAGCTTGCAGCTATATGAATGAATTGTCTCATTTCTTGCATGTTACTTCCAGAAGCTGAATAGTTCTTACAGGTGAGGTTGGCTGACACTTTCTGTAAGACTTCTAAAATCAAACAGAATTCACTTTTGCATATCACATTTTTGTTTGGGACTTTTTACTGGGAGAAGTGACAATCAGAAAAAGTGAATGTGAGAAAGGTTTAAGAAAGTGCTATTTTTTCCTGTATTAATACCTACTTGGAACAGGATTTTTTAAAAAAAAAAACCAAAAAGAAGTAAATACTGCCATTATTTTTTCGGACAAAGAGCTTTTGGCAAGCATCATGTTACATTGGGATCAGAAATAAGCTTCAAAATATGTTCAAAAAACCCCCTATTTCTACTAATGCTTTATATCTTGAAAGCTATTCTTCACATATGATCATTATAAAAATGCCACATATCAGATAAATACCCTAGCAGTTACTTCTAGGATATGATTTGGTTATGGGAGATGAGTAGTATTTCTACCCTCACTTTCTCTAAATTTTTCAACCTCTGAGGGGGCACAAAATAAAAAAATGAAGGTTGCTCTGAATCATTAAATTTCTGCCTGCTTCTGAATCAGAGGCATAAGGCGAAAAAAGAAGGCTGCTTCATTGAGTTTTGAAGTAGAAGTTTGATAGGCAATTATAAAAATAATTCTGTAATAATTTAAAATAATAATTACAAACAATAGATAGTTTGCCTTTTTGTTAATTTCTGGACAAGTTCCTGAGCAATTTGTTACAAGAAAAATGAAGACCATTCTTTAGGTCTGTGTTTAACTAAAGGACTTCCTCAGAATCAATGATTCTACCATAGGGCCAAGTATGGCTATTACTCATTGTATCAAATTTCAGTGAGTGAGCTGGTATCTCTAAAAGCAAACCAAACTAAACAAAGAACACTGCTACACAAGGAACAGATTCCCTCCCTCCAGTGTTCATTCACCATACTAACAAAGTGTTAACACAAAGCCGCCTATTGCCGCTTACAATTGCCTCACTTGCTACAGCTGGTGTTTGTAGTGATTGCAAAGATCCAACCCTGCAAGCAACCATTGTAGAGGAGCTAAATGATTTCAAATAATGGTATGTTTATTCTTTGGTAGGAATAGTTTTAATCCTCTAGGAAGAAAGAAAAATAATGAAGTTATATTGTTAATCTTGCCAGAGAAACATTAGAAACTGTGACAACAGTGCTATCAGTACCCAGTCTCTTTTCTTGTTGAAATTGCAAAGTGAATGAATACAACTCAGGAAGAAATGGCTGAGGCACCTGGATGTCAGCACTGAATGTTCAATTATTTCCACAGTTCCTCTGTAGATTTTTAATGTGATGCTGAACAAATTATTTCAATATAACTCTTCACAGGTGATCATTAACTGTGCATTTCTCATTCCCTGGTGTTTAAACTGAAAATCAGGGTTCCCACAAGCAAAACCACTAAGCATTTGAAATGCAGTTTGAATGGGAAGTGTAATTGGAAAATATTGCAGTATTGGGATGCTAACGCTCAGAAACAAACAAACATAAAATGTCAAATAAAAAATTCCATAGTAAATTAGGGGCTAGGCTATCAAGTTTTTTCTTCATCATTCTGTTTCAATATTTTCTCTATAGCATGAAAATTTCTAAATGTATAATTGTGGTGGGTTGACTATTAGGTGCCACAAAGCCTTTCTATCATTTCCCTCAACTGTATAGGGGGCAGAATATAGGCCAAAAAGCTTGTGAGTCAAGATAAGCACAGAGAGATTGCTTACAAGTTACTGTTATGGGCAACACAGACTCAAGTAGGGGAAATTAATATTTCACCATCAAATAGAAGTAGGATAATAAGAAATAAGAATAGACCTAAAAAGCTGCCCATTCCCCCCTCCCTGTCTTCTGAGTTCAACTTTTGTGGTAAATTGTCAGATTTTATATAGAGGGGCTTTAAGCTGCTGAGTAATTTGAAGAATTGGTGAAGGTTAGTTGAAAAGAGCATGAGTTGGTTCCCTAGCTTTAGCAAGGTCCTAACAGTTGAAGTGGCTGGTGTGAAGTGGCAGCTCAAAGACAAGCACCCACACATCTCTACCAGCCTTTGGCCTTATTCCTCTTTCACCCTGAAATGCAAGCCTTGTTATAAATCTGGTCATTCAAAGAGTTAAAGGTACATGGCAAGACTGACAAAGATCAGATAGCTTTTACTGCCACCTTTGGTGTAGAACCAAGGAGTTACTCCACCTCTTCAATCAGTTATAAATCCTGAGTGAAAGTAACTGAGACCCTCATTAAGTCTTATGTGCATACTAACTTTCACATCCCTCAGAATGCAAATGAAGAAAAAAAGACAATGCACCTTATATGTAAGACCACAATCCCCAAAACTCCATCTGTAACATAGGATTATTTTACCCCTTTGGGAAGGGACAAAAATTATAATATTGAAAGAAGGGTTGGGACAAAAAAAGAGAGAGAGAGAAACATTTCTGCTTACTCAGGATCAGTCAACAGACTTTTTCTCTCTTCCTCCCCTGAAGGGCTGAAGGGTCACTTTTAGGTGAACTTTGTGCTTCCAACTGCATTGGAGAAGACTTGGTAATCCTATCTATCTATCTATCTATCTATCTATCTATCTATCTATCTATCTATCTATCTATCTATCTATCTCCCTCCTTATTATTAGACCTCTGTTACTATACATTCTGGCATGACACATATTAACACTCTGTAGTTAGTGCGTTTATCACCAGCAGTCCTAAACCTGCCTCTGTTGCTTCCACAAACTCTGCTATTTGTGAATATGGATAGTGCAAGCTCTTATTGAACACACACAGACCTGTAGTATAGAGCTGGTAAACTGCATTATTTCTATTCTGTGATCATGCAATTTCTTATTGAGCTCAACGAGGCTGACAGTGCTAAATTGTCTATAATCAGAAATTAAGGCACCCAGCCCCTCTGATCTCTGAGGACCAGCTGTAATGCAGATTTTATTCTCTCACAAATTTCTATACTGTTAATGCAACAGCTGGACTCACAAATTCTCTGCCTTTTCCCATCATGGGGGCATAAGGAATGCATGTTGCAAGCACTTTGCCAAAGTCTCTCTCTGGCAGTCTTTTTTCCCCATGCGCTTTCTCTGCTCCAGAATGGGATCCCACCCATAGGGGATAGTATTTCATTAATTTCTCCATTATCTTTCCAGTAGGCTGTAGTTCTTCACAAATGGCTCCAGTCTGTGTCTTTTCTTATCCTTCATAGAATGCTCCAGCATGGGTCACCTGTGGATACACCACTGTTCCTACCAGACAACCTCCTCCAGCACTGGCTTCCTTCATGGGCCACCTTATTCAGCAGAAGCTCTCCACGGGGTCACATCTTCTTTAAGGACACGTCCAGAAAGACTCCATCTGCTACTCCATGACCTGCAGGTGGATCTCTGCTGTCATGTGGACTTCCAAGGGCTGCAAGGGCACAGCTGCATCATGATCTTCATCACTGACTGCAGGAGAGTCTCAGCTCCAGCACTTGGAGCACCTCTTCCCTCTCCTTCTTCACTGACCTTGTGTCCTGAGAGTTGTTGCTCTCACATATTCTCACTCTTCTGTCCTAGCTGCAGCTGTGCAGCAATGTTTTCCCCTTAAAAATGTCATCAAAAAGGTACTATGATGAAGTTGGTTCTGTCTAATAGATATATTCTAAGACAAATTCCTTTATATTATATTCTTATCTCTAAGATAAGAATAAATAATTATTTATTAAAATAATAAATATATTAAATATATATATTTCTTAAATATATATTTTGAGGTAATATTTATATATTAAAAAAGTATTTGTCACATGTATAAAAAGATATAAGAGGAGTGCGGAATTGTTTTTATATGAGGTGATGCAATTAAATACTTTTTCATTTATATATATTTATATATATTTATATATATATTTATATTTATATATATTATATATATATTTATATATTTATTTATATACATTTATATATATACATTACTATTTGTGGCTTTCCTTTGTTTTCTGTGCCTTTGATGCATATTTAAATACATGCTGTAAGTCTGTTTAGGAAAGCTCAGCCTCATTTCTTTCATCTGAAATTTTACTGCACCAATTCTTATCTGCAAGAAAATACTTCATGTTTAGAAGGCCTATTAATTTTTTTTTTTTCATTTCACTTACAAGACCACTGTACTGTACTACATCTCAAATGGAATGTCAAATCATATACTTTGCTCCCTTTGTTCTTCTAATTAAAGCCTCAGCTAAGGAAGGCCAGCAGTCAGTTTGGCATTAGTTGCAGTTTGGTAATTTGTGTTTAAACTAAAGTTCCAGCTCTTGCTCTCTTACTCTTGTTGATTGGTGCTTTACTTCTATGGCGCCTTTCAAACAACAGATTTCTTTATGGATTGAAATTACATACAACATGAAAAATAAAGAATGATTCAGTCAGTGAATTACTCACACTCTAAGCCACTAAGCAAGTGGTAACACTAAATTATGCTTTTATGTCCAAAGCTGGAAACAGAAAGTTGTTATATTGCTCCAGAAACAAAACTGAAAAGAGTAGAATCACAGATGCAGAGAACTGTAGAATATTTTGGGATAGAAGGGATCATTAAAGGTTGTCTAGTTCAAACACCCTACTATGAGGAGGCACATTTTTGATTAGATCAGGTTGCTCAGAGCTCTATTCAGCCTATCTTTGAATTCCCCATCTATTACCACTCCAGGCAAACTGTCCCAGCAGCTCAATACTTCCCCAGTAAAGAATTTTTTCCCTATATCTTAATCTAATCTTTTTCAAATTAAAACCAATTAATGCCCTCTTGTCCTATCACTAGACACCCTTGTAACAAGTCCCTCTCTGCTCTTGTAGGTCCCTTTTCTGTGCTGGAAGAGCACAATGAGGTCTCCCTGAAACCTTTTTCTTGAGACAAAATATCCTCAACTCTCACATCTTCACAGGAGAGGTGTTTCAGCCTTCTGATCATCTTCATTACGCTCCTCTGGACTCACTCCAACAGGTCCATGTCTTTTTTTGTGCTGGGGAGCCCAGATCTGGACCCACCACTCTATGTGGGGACTCACCAGAGAGGAGTAGAGGGGCAGAATCACCTCCCTTGATCTGTTGGCCATGCTGCTCTAGATGCAAGTGCATTGTTGGCTCATGTCCAGCCTCTCATCCCAGAATCCCTAAATCCTTCTCAGCAGGGCTGCTTTCAATCCTCCAGCCATTATTAATACCAAGGGACATAACTTTTCACTTGGATATGTGAATCTCAAACCACAGCTGCAGTGATTTCCCACTCATTTCTACTTCATGGTATGAGATATGTATCAGTAGTATTTGAAAGCTCATTCTGTATATTGTTTCTTTATACTCAGCAATCCAAAGATTTATGTGTCCCCAATTCTATAATCTGAATTTCACAGAATAAAAATTCCTCACTGTATCTAGCTTGTGACTTTAGACTGCTTTATCAGGATAATTTTAAGTCATCCAACATGTCTCTGAACTGCTGACTCTTTGACTACACATAGCAGGTAAGCAAGAAAATAATTCCTGTCCATAGCACTTGTTCATTGCCAACCAATTTCTGAGCCTTTTGTTGTAATGGTGGAAAAGAAAGTGTGGATCAGCAACAGGACTCAGTTTTTAGTGTTTCCTTGCTAGCTAATTCATCCCCGACCAATACATTTCTGTGTAGTATTTTTAGAGTATGTTGATCTGTCTTTTAGAAGCTCTTGCTTCTTATATGGGTACAAAGTAAAAGGGGAGGGAAAGTTTTTTGTGAGATTTAGGGGTTTTTCCCCCAGGAGGGTATTAATAAATGCATTTTGGGACAGGACACAACAGCCAAGAAAAAATAGAACATGACAACAGAAAAAAATAATCTAAATCTAAGTACTAACTGAAGTCAATATTGACATTAGAGCAAAGATATTCAAATTAACAGTGTTTGGCTGCAATTTCCTCCCTGAATTTGCTAAAATTATAGAATAACTATACAGATTTAAAATATTTGCTGAAATACCAGATATAAAGAAAATTTGATTCATATGTAATAATTTCTTCATGCTATTGTGGCAAACTTTCTTTTCATATACACTATTTTACTTCTACGGTTCATGACACACATGCCACTTTTTTTTTTTTTTTCGAATTCTTCTCCTTTTAAATTTACTGGGGAACTGAATGGATACTAGGAGGTAAATTTTAAATTAAAAAAATCCCCCAAAAAAATGAAATTAGAGTGCAAAATACTGGTTTATCCCTGAAGTAAAACCTCCAGAGTATAAAAACTGCCATAATTAATTGAGAAAGTGATCCATCTATGCTAGTATCCAGTCACTGACTTTAGTAGTAATAAATTTATTTATACATTAATTTGCAACAGGAAAATTTTCTTCTAACTCCATTAGGTAGATTTATATCATGGGCATATTAAAAGCAAAATAACAAGGTTTATAATCTTTCTTAAATGCTCAGGAGTCTAGATGTACCCCAGGAACAACACTGACTGCCTGCTGATGGGGTGGAGGAATTCTGCTCTAATACAGCTGAAGAGAGAAAGGACCCCTGCCACAGGGGCTGTACCTACAGGACACTCCACTCCTCCCAGCACATGATTCAAGGTGTGATCACATCCCCAAATACTGCAACCTTGAAGATGACTGACACTGCCTACCTTCAGGTACAAAGCCAGAGCAGAAGGGTGATTTCAGCACTGGAGCAAAGATGCATATAGTCAGAAATGCTGATGGGGGAGGCTGTATAATTTTTATCTGTATTACTACAAAATTTTTTCTGTATTCATTACATAATTTGGATGGGTAACAAATAAATAGAAATAACATTTGAGTGATATAGTCTGTTCATTTTGCTGGTGATGAGACTTTGAGTGTATCAGCCATTTCTTTTTGTGATGTTCAGACTTTTAATCCCACTAAGAGAACCTCTTTCTCATGGAGAGAATAGAAAAAAAATTATAATATATTTTCTTTCATTCATAAATGTTTTTATAGAAGCAGTCTTTATATATTTGCAACTAATTTATTCACTGCCTGACCCCCACTATTTAATAATTATATAATTTTTTATTTATTTTTTTTTTTTTCAGTTCCGTTAGACTGAGAAGAATGACCTGTTTAATAATGGACTATATTAGGGACAGATTAGAAGGAAATCTCAGAGGACATTTCATTCTTTCTATCTGTGCCATGTTAAATAATATGAAAAACTGTAAAATTACGCAATTTTTCTTTACACTTGAATCATAACTCTTATCATCTAATGATTTTTGCCCTGAACAAACTGTACCAACAGACTGAGGGAATGTGTTCTGTTCACTCATTGGTTCCTTCAGAATACTGACAAGGGACCCACTGCAGTAAGGAAACAGCTTTTCTAGCATATCATACCTCACATTTAAAGCACTGACTCAGCAAGAAGCACAGAGGGACACATCTCATCAGCTCAGTTTAACTCTGTGTCTATTAAAATTGAGCTATGTTATGCTTAGTCATAACACAAAGAAACTGTGGATTGCATTTTCCACATTCCCACAGGGTGTCTGAAATCTAATGTTCTTTCTTGGGTTGTGTTTCTGTTCCTGGTTGCAGATAGGATAAGACCACTTAGCCTATTGCTTTCTGCTACCACAGCGCTCGCTCTTTGAAAGCTCTTTGTAAGCTCTGCTGGGGGCTGTACATGATTTAGGACTTCTTTCTCATCACTGACCTCATGGCATCCACCACAGACCATCAGTGACAGATCATTTCCAAGCTAATGCCTTCAGCTGCATGCAAGCTAATGTAAAAGAAAAGGAAGGAATGGATGAAGGGGTCCAAGCAGTGCTAATAAGTTGTCATGTGATTTATGAGGACACTATCCCACATATCTACATGTAGTAAGGCCAGATTAAAGATAAAAATTCAAAATCTCCTGTGACTTCATTATTTATTGTTTTCACATGTAGTTAATTCTGCTTCATTTTCTCACTACCTGATATATACAAAACCAGCTCAGCTTGAATGTTACACTCAATTATTCTGAATACTTCATAAAATACAGTGCCTGTTCTCCTGGAGTTTCTGGGGTGATGAATGTACTTTGCTGGCCCTTTGAAACTTCTATAGAAAATTCTGTTTAAGCACAGCCTTTCACATTTATCTTTGTCTTAAAATCTTCCCCTTGCTTATGGTCAGTGCTGCAGACCATATTATTCAGTTTTCCTGCATTTCTCATTTGGGGGAGAAATAAATTATGCTCTTCCCCTGAATCAAGGGAATCATCAGCAAAGGTTACCTTGCTACATTTTTGTTTCTGGTATATGAACAGAGAGAAAAACAGATTTCAAGATATATAAGCAGCAGATTATAAGAAGAATTTTATCACTTATTTCTCATATTAGAAATGTTCATAGATATGAAATTTGCAAAATCATACAGTACACACCAGTGTCATACTAGCTCTGCTTCTGCTTGCTAAAGGTTTACTGTTTTATTATACAATCTGATTGTTACAGGATTTCACAGAGTCACAGGACTGTTGAGACTGGAAGGTGCCTCTGGAGCTCACATTTTCCAATGCCCTTGCAGAAAATATGGCCTAAGACCAGTAGGCTGATTAGTGTCTCCTCCAAACAGCTTTTGAACATCTCCAAGGATGGAAAATACGCAGCCTTCTTGGACAATCTGTGTTTGATCACCATCACAGTAAAAATGTTTCCTGACACTAAAAGTAATTTATGCTGTTTCAGTTTATACCCATTGACTCTTGTCCTTTCACAAGGCAGCACTGAGAATATAGCAGCAGCACTGGCTCTGGGTAGGTAGCGTCATTCAAATTTAGTTTGGACAAACAGCTGCTGAAACATTTGGATAATCCAGTAAATCTTTTCCCACTGAGACTATTAAGTGAGTAATAATTAATATGAAAAGTTAGAAAGGAAAATGGTGTGTTTTCAAATATTTTTAATTGAATTTCACTCCCCACTATAAACATAACACTTTTGGTTTTTCTCCAGTGAGCCAAGAGGAGGTAAGTAGCAAATAATGCTATAGATACTGTATAGATATAGATAACTGCTTATATTTACCAAAAGGTAAAAAAATCTTACGTGTTACGATATCTTGCAAAGATAAAAAAATATATGACCTGTGCAGTGACAAATGATCACAATGAAATTTGTTAGTCTCTGACATACCTCAGTGTTTAAACAGGGATCTATCTAAATGGGCTGGAGAGTTATGAAATAAATCTTTTCACACTGAATAGCTCACAGAATTGCTACAGTGATTTTGATCCTTGTGTTTCTTGTAAACATTTTTTTTTCCTTTTTTTTAATATATTTACTGCTGTATTAGGTGTTAGGGCTGTAATTGTTTTTTATTAAATACTTTATTGTTTCTTAATGAAAAAAAAAAAAAAGCAAGGTGATACTAGGTATGATAGTCTAGATATTTTCTGCCCAAACAAAAAAACTGTATTTACACTTAAATCAGACTTGGGTTTGACTTTGTGGCAGTGAGACAAGGTCAACCATATAACTCCATACCCTCTTTACTTCATAAACCAAAAAGGCTGTATGGTCTTCTGTTAAAATTTTATAGTACCTGGATATCTATTTGTGAGCTCTTAAAAAAAAAAAAATAAAAGTGCCTTTATGAACGTGCGTGTAGGTTTGGACAGAAGAGAAGTGTATTGAGAGTTATGATCTGTACAGAAGTTGCTCAGTTAGTCCACTACACATTATTTACCCCTCATTTTTAAAGTGATGAACACCAGCATGATGTAGCCTCCTTCATTTTGACATCAAAGAAATTTAGGATTGTTGTGTTCATTACATGGTTGCCTCCAGCTGGTGAAAATCGCTGGGGAAGAGTGATACTCTACGCAAGTACAGGTCCTTTGAGAAAACTTGGCTGCCAAGTGCTTCAAAGAAATCCAGTCTGGTCCAGAGAAGATATCAGTAATTTTGACAGTTCCATTTTTCACTTAAGATCCTAGATTGAAGAGTGGCTTTGGAAGTCATGGTCATAGTTTAATTAGTTTGAAAAAAATAATGGTCAACAAAAAGAACACTGAAAATTAAAAGTGCCAGTTCCAAGCTTTATTTAGTTGTATGAAGAGGCACATACAAGTAAGTGCTGTTGCAGACATTTAATGAAGTCAGGATTCAGGTCCATGAAATGATAGCCACATTTATCTACAATAGTAGTGATCCTTCCAATAACCTTAATACACAAGGCAAGAAATTAACCACACCCAAATGTCTAGTATGTTTACACAGAGGCAAAAGTCTAAATTAGAATAAATCTTTCAATAATTCTGATAGAGAGCTGGGATTTATCTTCCTTTAACACGAACAGCTTATAACTGAAGTGAGTTAAAAATATTTAATTATTAAAAATATGATCTTTGTTGCTTCTGTTTATGGTGTAATAATTCCAACACTGTAATAGGAGAATTAACAGAAAGACAATATTTGTCACTGATATTTTTCACCATTAACTTTATGGTAAAAAGACTTCATGAACAAGTAACAATGCCTCATTAAGTATATCTGGTTGGAAAAGGTCTTCCAGTATCCCTAGTTTTGGGATATTGTTTAAAATGCACCACAAGCAGAAACAACACATTTACCTCTAGCACAATTGGATGATTTTCTACTGCTCTCCTCCACATTTCCTGCTGTTAAACACAGGTGCAAAGCTTTTGTCATCATTTTAAGATGTAGTAAGATGCACATCCAAGCATCCTAGAATACATGTGGATCATTATTGTGCTTGATATTGAAGAGTGACCTTTGCACCCTCATTTTTTTGTGTGTATTATTCCAGTTAGCTTGTCTATAGATTGCTCTCTGAGGTGCGCTGTAATTTAACTCTGTGAAAAGAGAGTAAACAAACAAAGAAAACAGCATGGGAAACAAGCCTGGAAAACATAATTTCACCTTAAAATTGTTTAGAAATGAGGGTAACTTGAAAAGATGCATGGGCTTATTCATAATACACCCTTGAAAGAGTTGCTTCTGGCTCTGCTAGGCTTTCATTTTATAAGGATGCAGTCACCTTTTACCTGAGATTATCCCATTGACATCACAAAGCATCTTAAAGATCTGTGTTTTGGACTACCCTTTGACACCCAGTAAGATTCATAAGTCTGTAGTATAAACAGCTTAGAAGTGGCTCTTTGTGTAGTTTCCTTTGCTACTCCATTATTTTTTTCCAGATCTTGCAGCTTTGAAACTTCTTTTTCTACAGGATGGAGCTTACTGTTATTACTGAATTACACCTGGGGAGTAAAGATGGCATGATATTATAAAAAAAGAGTCCTAAACTTCAGTAAACTGGAGAATTTTATTTTTTTCTTAAAAACTTAGTCCCCTTTTTATAAGAGCTTGGCTGCAGAATTACTTTTTCCTTTAATGTACCTGAATCTTTCCATTGGTTACACAGCTACATGGAAAGAAATCACTTCAGATACATGACTCAGTTCAGTACAATTCATCCCACTTTACTGAGCCATTATTTGAATTCTTGATAATATTTTTAAATTTTTAAATTAATTGAGCTAAAATACTGTTCCAGGCCCCATGAATGTAGGTAAAGGCCCCTGTAGAAGCTGTTCAAGATAGATCATCAGGACCCAAGAGCACAAACAGAGACTTGGCAACACCTATGTTTATTTCAACAGGTATGTTTATTTCCAAATAATAGAATAATTTCATCAACTCCCTGCAGAAAAGTACTTGAGGGTCCAAGTTGGCAGTCCCATGGACATGACACGGCAGTGACACAAGAGGCTAAGAAGGCCAATGTTATCCTGGCCTGTATCAGCAGCAGCGTGGCCAGCAGGAACAGGGCAGTGATTGTTCCCCTGAGCTTGACACTGGTGAGGCCTCACCTCGAGTTTCCTGTTCAGTTTTGGGACCCTCACTACAGGAAAGACATTGGGGTGCTGGACCATGTCCAGATAAGGGCAACAAAGCTGGTGAACCTTTTAAGTTGCAAATTGGATAATGGGAGTATGAGTGACCACAATCTGAGGGAGATTGGTAGGAATTCTGGGGACAATGAAATATCCCAACTGGGTCTAGCATGTAATTAAATGAAAGATGACACAGGAATTCAGCAACTGGAAGTTTAGAAATACTGCCCTATCATCTTTTGCATGTAAAAGATAGATAGATAGATAGATAGATAGATAGATAGATAGATAGATAGATAGACAGATAGATACGTACGTACGTACGTACGTACATACATACGTATATACATGAAGAGAATTTGATACCTGATTCATATAAGCTCTATTCTGAAAAACTGTATTTGACAGTAACCATAGCAGCAAAACTGATTAGGCATACTTGAAAGACCAAATGACATAACAGAATTTTTATTTAGGGTTTCAATAAAGGAAACTTAATACTGTTAACAAGTTTATTCAATTCTATTCTAAAATGTTTTGGTGGATGAAATGGCTGAAATAGTCACATTTTTAACAGAAACAAAATGTTGCTTTCTTTTTGTACAATCTTAAGAAATTAGAGTCAACACAGTGTGGCTGAACTCATGAAAGTAACCTTCAGTAGTGGTCGTAGTTATTTTTTTTTTCAGATCTGTCTAATGGCCTACGCCTTTGACATCTTTCCAAGCACTTTCTGCTTCTGTTGAGCTGTTTCTCAGAGCATGTGTTATTTCAAGACAGATGCAAAGCAGCTATTATGTTGCTGTTGTTACTTGATGTACTGCTGTAAACCACTCAAAAGGAAGGAATAGCACACCCTGGGAATCTATATATGAAGAATTTCTGGATTCCCTCTTTGCTTACCTGAAGCGAACTGCTATCTTTACAATGCTAGGACTTCTCTTACTGATCTCCATAAGGAAAATATTTAGTGGCTATTGCAGTGCAGAAGATATAATTAGAGTGAATTAAATACGTGGAAATTCATCTCATACTTTTGTCCTCTAAGGATTTATAAAGTAGATAGAATAATTTCTTTCTCCATATGATTTTACAGTACTGCATACACATTTCTGGAGCAGGAACTGAAATATATTACTATTCACGTCTTAAATTAGCCTTGCTGCATTTAGAATACAATTTTCACCTGTTTCTTCCCAGTTTTTTTTTTTTTTGTAAGTTATCATATTTAATGAAATAGATATTTTATGTTTGTGTTCCAACCTGTTTTCAACTTTACTTCTTCAACTTTACTACTTCTATTAGGTATGAGCCCAAAGCTGGGAAGTAGGCATCAATATCTCAGCTCCTGGATGATTTCATTCACCTAACATGACAGATTCTGGGAGTATTTAAAATAGCAAAGAAAAGCAGTCATCCACACCCAAATATATGAGTTAGGTAGGTTGAATTGTAAGAAGGGATTTCCAGAGGCTCCTGATCTGACATAAACAGTGCTTATTTAAAGAAGCACAGGGAGAATTCCTACTCTCTATTTCAGCTAACCTGACACAAGCCAGCAGAGAGAAAACAAAGACACTATTTAATTTTGCCTGAAACAATAAGTTATTCTTGATGGCAGGACCTACTGAAATTATACTACTGACATGGGTGAACCTCACTCTCTCTGAATTTCAGCCAAACTTTGGTCTGCAATCTTGCTTGTAAATATATCCTTAGGTATCTAGGGCAATCTAATTCTACCCTAATTTTGTCTGATTTAACTAATATAAGACAGTTTGTCTCAATTTAGTTGCCCACATATAGGCATGCTGTACCATT
This sequence comes from Cyanistes caeruleus, assembly GCF_971803275.1. NCBI lineage: Eukaryota > Metazoa > Chordata > Aves > Passeriformes > Paridae > Cyanistes > Cyanistes caeruleus. The sequence continues at coordinate 46,137,317 of NC_141703.1, forward strand.
GGGATGTTAAATTATTCCTCACAGCGTACACCTATTGCTTCAGAAAAAAAGATCAGGTTTCTAAACCACAAAGTATCTACTTGTCTACTTGTTTAGGAAGTTTCTAATCCATGATTCCTGGAATCTGAAAGTCTATGTGGTTTCATGGTATGCACTGACATGATGTTCTTTATTATTGGTGAGGGTCTTAACATCATATCAAGCTTCAGGAATTACTATGCTTGAAAACTGTACATACTTAGTAGGTGTGATTTGCCAGCATTACAGAAAAAAAAGAAAAAGCATCTCAGAAATGCAACTATGTCAGAAAAAAATGTTATATCTGTTCTAGGAAAGCCTATCTTTTAATAAATTAAACAGAACTCCAAAAGAGTTTTTGTAGTAATTTCACAGTTTTTGTATTAATGAAACAAAGAAGATGTGCCATATATATTTTGCAAGTATTTTAAATACAATTAATACTACGAAATCATTTTTGATCAAGTGGAGGTGAAACACATATAGATCTAAAATTGGAAATAGTTTTTGCTTTACTTTTTCTCGATTAATCTATAATTAGAAAATTGTTTTTATGATTTTTTTTTTTTTTTTGAGAAAAGAGATTTGAAATGCATGACAACTAAAGGAGAAATAATTGAACTTATCAGTTACTATATAATCAGTATACTTTCACATGTATAATCCACTACTTGATGAATACGTCCTATTTTAAAAGAAGAAATATTTGAAAATACATTCTCATATAATGAATACTTTCAGGTGACTCAACCAAAATCAGAGCTAGTGCCTGAAGTGGATAAAAAGCAGAGGTGACAGTAGTAGAAACAGAATTGTTTAAGAAAATGCACTGATATTTATACAATGCACTGATATTTATATATAACTCAAGAATGTGTGGGTTTAACTGTTGCTGAATTATGAAGATGAGGAATCATTAGGGGTTATGTTCAGGCAATCACACCAAATATTTACTGTTTTGAGCAATTGTACCTTTTTAATCTTAGAATGTGGAGTTATAAGCTTTGGAGACAGTCATAAAAATATTTAAAAGCAGAAATTGAACTGTAGCTGAACTACATGATGTTTTAACACATTTATTGACTGACACCAACATTTTACCTAGCACAGATTAATCCTGCTTCCACATGTGATTTGAAGAGGTCGTTGCAGAAACTGAACTCTTCAAAACTGTATGTGGAATCATCTCTTGACTATTCAAGTAAAATTGATCATTCTCCTCTTATGGAAATTAAAATTCTTATTATGTTAGAGCAGTGTAAGCCACTCTTTAACCCTCTGCAGGAACAGCGGTCTTACCACCCTGAAGCACAAGTGTTTCGTTACCAGAAAATAATAAAATTTTAGGAAATTGAAAACAAAAAATAAAATGTTACTAAAACGGGTTTGGATCCTTGATTAAATAAATTAAGATAAATAAAATAATTTATAAAATAAATTAAATTTTTCATAAGAAACATGCTCAAACCACACACTTTTAATTCATCTGTCTCTTAATGCTCCCAGAAAAAAATTCTTTAACAAATATTTGAATGTGCAATGAAAATAGAAGAAAGATAGCAAGATTTAAAGATTTTAAATTAATTAAATTTAAAGATTTAAAAAAACCCAACTAATTACAAATAACTCTCAAAAATTACTGCAGAAAAAATAGCTAAGAACCAACTTATAATAGACTATTGTTTAATTCTTTTAGTTAGTTAAAACCAAAGCAGGTACTCTTTCACTCTCTTCCAGTACAATAAGGGGAAGAATTGAAAGACTAAAAGTGAGAAAACCCATGGATAGAGATAAAGACAGTTTAACAGGTAAATCAAAGTCTGAACTTTGAAGAAAGTGAAAATATGGAATTCATTCACTATTTCCCAACCACAGATGTCCAGGCTTCTCCAAAAATCGGGTTCCATCCATGGTCACTTGTGAAGGCAAATGCCATTGTGACCTTCTTCTTCCCCCAGATTTTATTACTGAACACAATTCCATATGGTGTGGAATACCTTCTTTGTCATTTAGAGTCAACTTCCCTGACTATGTTCCCTCCCACATTCCTGTGTACTCCCAGTCTCCTCACTGCTGTGGTGGTGTGAGGAGTGGAAAATGCCCTAACTCTGTCTAAACACTGCTCAGCAATGGTTAAAATGTCCCTCTGTCATCAACGTTTTCAGCAGCTATTGTTTCTAATTGCTACAAATCACTATATTTTTGTTATATATATTCAAGAAATTATACATATGCAAGCACACACAGATATGTATATGTATATATAATAATCATATGCTATGTTTAGACTAACCTCTGGTAATAAAGCCCTATATTTATATATTCTCCAAAATGTGTTAGTAAACTTGGCCTATATTCAATTTCTTAGCTGGTCTCTGGAAGAAAAGATGAGGTGATGTATATCTTGGTGTCTATCATGAAGTCCATGTGAGCTTGTGCCACTAGGATCACTGGAGAAAGCAGTACAGTTTGTCATGTGAATATTTAATTTTTATAGGGAGCCATAAAAGAGTTAAATTTGCTGTTCCCAAAAGACTATAAAATAAATATCAAAACTAATTTCTTTCCTTGGAAGAATTTGTAGAATGTCTCTTACTAGCAATTTTTAAATATATATGGTACTATTTGATGCTTTAATTAAATAGAATTTCAGAAAATCTTTGCAATTGAGAATATGTTTATCAAAATTGTTCTCTGGGGTACAATTCCTCTAAGAGGATATAAATGAATAATATCTTAATATTCTTAAAGGCTGTGATATTTTTAAAATAAAAAATATTATCTGTTCATAAAAACAGTCAAACTGGAATTATTAGCTATTACAGTGAAGATGAGAAAGTTCTTTGATTTCAATTTGAAGTTCTTCCATCTTTACTTTTCATAAGGAAATGGAAACAAAATCAAACATTTTTCAGTTCAGTTAAAGCACTATGTCAAAATTGACAAAGATTGAAAGATCTACTTTTCCTAAGTTTTAAATATTTTTAATAAATCCATGTGTACTATTCACTATTTTTGAAGCACCTGAACAGGTTGTCACCATTTCAGGTGTTCTCAGTCAGTCCTTCTTAAAGATTCTCTGCATCTCTCACAGAAACTGGTGTGTCTCTTGCCCTTAAATTACAATCTTGCTCCTTTCTCAACAATTATCACAGATTTTCAGCCACCCCCAGCCTATATCAACTGCCACAGGGCCCCATGAAATATGGGGAGAGGCTGAGGCAATTGGCTTTCTTCAGTCTGAAGAGGAAAATTCTACAGGTGACTTCACTGCAATCTACACTGCCAAATGAGAGAGCACGGAGAAAATGGAGCCAAAATTTCTCCCTGGTGTGAAGAGCAGGGAGTGGGGGAAAGAATGAGGAAAATGGATTCTGTAAGTAACAAACAGAAAGTGAAAAAGACAGATAGAAATTATCTGGGAGGTAAAGAGAAAAAATGAAGAAAACAACAAAGTTTAGAAGCAAATAAAAAATCATAGTATTTTTCGAACCTTGTGTTAGCAAATCCAGTCTCTAAGAGCCGCTTGCAATTTCTTTTAGAGTGAGGTTACATGTTTATTTAACAGCCTTCAGTGGAGTGCAGTGCTTTCACTTTCAAGATGATTTGTCTTTGTTACTATCTTCAACTTATGCATTAACTGAAACTTGTGCCTTTGAAAGAAGTGACAAAATTCTCCACAATTGCCAAACATCGTTTCAGTGGTTATCTGAAAATAAGTTTATAAAGATATCAACTTAGGGATCTGCCTCATTTTTTTTTGTGTGATCATAGTCTCAAGCAACAAGTGTAACCGTTCAGGTCATTTAATGTAAACATAAGTGGCAAATTTAATGTTTTTTAAAAATTGTAACACGTTAAAATTATAACAAATCAATATGAGAAATTAAATGAGTGTAAAAGCCTATTGATACAGAAACTAAACTCTGAGTTCTGCATTGAAAAACAGGAGAAGAGGTAGCTATCTGTCTAACTTTCTCACCACCCCTAATAAATAAATAAATAAATAAATTGCTAGATTAAAGTTTTGATTAAACCTAATTACAAGTAGTAAAAAAGCAATGACATAAAATTATATTTTAACTTAAATTAATTAAATTAAATTTAATTTAAATGAAGATTTGGGATGTAATTCTGTATCCACAGAGTAATATGAATCTGACTCCTACTAGCTGTTATATTTTTCTCACCAGGAAAGTACAGAATAGATGTATTGGAAATAATGTGTTTTGGAAAGGATCAAAGAATTAATTGAAAAAAATAGGAATAAGAAAAAGCTCTTGAAAATACTACAGCCTTTGAGGGAGTTAATTTATATTTCTTTTTCATTTTTTTTCCTCATTGAAATTCAATTTTCTCTATTAATCAGTGGCTTTGAATGTAGAATGTTCACATATAGTAAGATGCTACTTAGACGTTCATAATATTCTTTGAGTTTCACAGGGACTAAGGGTGTCTTTCTCACGTGGCATGTAAGATTTGTCTCAGAGAAATGTGTTTGGATCTGTGGGGCTAAATATGAGCTGCAGTTGTCCCTCACATGAAGTTACCATGAGCTCTCGATAGAACTCTCAAGTATGTGTGCCTATAGGTAGTATAAAACCTAAGTAAGTGTTAATATATGGCTGAAAACAGTACTTCAGAATAATCTGGGGAATAGGAGGATGATGTGAACTTCAAGTCTTGTTAAATTGCAGTCACTTCTGAGCAGGAATTTCTGCATCTGTATTGGTGTTTGCAGACTGCATGCCAATATTGTATTTTCTTTGTTCTCCTCTGATTCTTTTCAGGTTTTGAAAGATTTATGTTGAATTTCTTTGTAGCAAATCACAAGAGCAGCCTTATTACCAGTTCTTGGTGGGTGTTTTATCTCCTAACTTTTATGGATCTTCTGCAGAATGAGAACAAACAGCAAAAGAATACAGACTATCTCATCTTTTTCCAGTGAGATGCATACTCTGTGGAAACTATTGATAAAACACAATAATAAGAAAAAAATAATCATTACATGATTTGTGATGACTTATTGTAAGAAATAATTTTTTAAATTTAATTTTTACTATCTGCATAGTATTTCCCACTTTTGAGGAATACCTACCTTATACAGATTTGTGAATGGTCCATTAAATTGTGGAAATTTTTGTGCAAAAAGGTGTTGTGAATGTAAAGAATATGATCAGTTTTAAGAATTGTCAGACAAATTAATGATTTCCATAGTTACTATTTAGCTTCTGTAATAGGAAGTGCCTAAATTACTGGCTGAAGGAAAATGAAAAAGAATGGACAATGAAGAATGGTTTTCAAGCCCGTTTGTTAACTATTGGCAGAAACAGGAGAGTTTTCAGTGAAGTTAGATTTTACTTGGGTCCATGCTTATGATCAGTAGTTATATTCTCTGATAGGCAACTACCTGAAGAAAGTTACAAGTCTTCTGCTGAGAGCAATGGTTTTCACTGCTCCAGCTGCTACTAACAATACATTAAGGGTCTCACATCTATAACTTATCTATATCTATATATCTATAATTTCTCTCCATAGGCATATAAATTCATGTAAATTAAGCATATTTCATCATGTTTTGAATATATCCCAGTGTGACTATATCTGTTTAAAATAGTTTTCATTTCAGTGCTTGTAAAGTAAGATATTATAAAGCAAGGAGGAAAAGATAACTTTTTTTTATTTTCTGTATGGATACCTCATTAACTACAATTGAACATGCAAGCTAATTAAATAATTAATTTCATATTCATTTTAAATTCTGCTGTAATTAGAGACCCATAATTTGTTAAAGGACCTGTGAATTCCTCTGTTTGAAAGCCTGTATATAGTTTCCTAAAAACCACTTCCTACTGTTTCCTATTGTTTGAACAATATATTGCAAGAGGTTTGAGATTACAATCCTAATTATAACAGGAGATAGGACAACCATCAGTTGGGATTAATTTCCATAACTCAATTGAACCCTACAGACCTGTAATTTATATTGACCGAGGATTCCACATTTGCAATTCTATGTCTAATATTAATTTCTATTTGACAAAAATCAGGCTTTTCTGAACACAAAATGATGGATTCTGATTTCACTGTGCATTGGGTTTTCATGGCCAGGTTTTGCTACTGGGAAAGGTTGTAGGGGTTTGCCAGAGTGGCTTCCATAAAAGAAGCTTTCACTGTGTCTGACAGCCACTGCCAGCTGCTCTAAGACAGACCCAAAGCCAAGCCCATCAAAGATGGTAGTAATGCCCCTGTGATAACATATTTAAGAAGGTAAATAAAAAATTATTATAGCACAGAAATTAAAGAGGTCAGAGAAGAGAAGATTGAGAGCATACAGACAGCAAGGTCAGGGAGAAAGGAAGGGAAAGAGGGGCTCCAGGTGCTGAGACTCTCCTGCAGCCTATGAAGCTCATGGTGAAGGAGCTGTCCCCATGCAGCTCATGGAGGACCATGGTGGATGACTGAAAGAAGGCTGTGACCCTGTGGGAAGCCCACATTTCAGCAGGTTCCTGACAAGACCCAGAGACCAGTGAAAAGAGAAGGTCACGTTGGAGCAGGTGAACTGGTAGGACTTGTGACCCCATGGGGGACCAGCGCTGGAACAGCTGATGAAGAGCTGCAGGCTGTGGAAAGGACTCACACTAGAGAGTTCATGAAGGACTGGGCCCCACACTGGAACAGGAACTCCTCCCCTTGAGAAGGAAGCAGCAAAAGAAACATGAGCTGACTATAACACCCATTCCCTGTCTCCTGTGCCTCTCAGAAGGGTGTCCAGAAGAGCCTGTGAAGGACAGACAGGTGGGGGGAAGACATTTTTAAGATCTGTTTTACTTCTCATTGCTCTGCTCTGGTTTGTTTGATTATTAATTAAATTAATTTTCAAAAGTTGAAAAAATGACATGACAGTAGTGAGTGATGTCTCCCTGTCCTTATATCAGCTGTCAAGCCTTTCATTACGTTTTTTCCCTCTGTTCAGCTGCAGAGGGGAGTGATTGTGCAGGTTTGATAGGCATGTGGCACCCAGCCAGGGTCAACCCACCACACTCTTATTGATCTAAAACTAGAATAATGTGAATTACTTCAGTCCTTATGTAACTGAACAAAATCTACCCATATGCATTGAACAGAATAACAAGACACACCTCGGGAAATGATTCTTAGTGTAATTTCTTTTTGTTCGTTTAAATAAAAGCTAGCAACACATGTTCTGCAGTGTGGGTTTATTCAGCTTTTAGCAAGCCAGCTGCATGGAGTCAAGAGCTCCTTCAGTGAGCCCAAAGGGAAGAAAAAAGCAGCAACCTCTCAGTGAACACGAGTGCCCTTCGGCTAAAGTGTATATAAATTCTATTATCTGATATCGTTCCTTTTTTAAAACCCAAATTGAACATAGAAATAAAACAAATGTGAATTTATACATCTGGTAACTGGGAAAATTTTCTAAACATCTAGGTCTACATATTTATTTCATGATAGAAGAAGCATGAACTGTCCTTTTTGATGATAATGCCACAGGAAACAAAACCAAGCTGAGAACCAATATAAATGCACTGTTGGAGTCTTGTTCAACGTTATGTGTTATTTTCTTAACTCTGAGATTTAGAGGGTATGGAAATAAAAGCCTTCAGCAGAACAGCCCATATGGTGAATTCATAATGTGTGATCAGGACAAAACAATTACTGTGACTAGTCCATGAGTGTACATTTCAGTGATTTTAATTAGAGATAAGAATATTTTCATACCCTCAGATGCCTGTCATGATTTTTGTCTTGCTGTCCCAAACTCTCCCCATCTATTTCTATCTAAGGGTAGTCACAGAATCACTGAATCACAGTTATGAGGAGGAGTGGACCAGTAAGGAGAGTAAAAACTGCTTTACATATTCTTTCATTAACACTACCAGAGCTATCGCTCTTTTGATGAGAAACTCATGAAGTTTCATGAAGTACAGTCACAGGCTTCTATTAATATATGAAATAACTCCTGCAGAAGTCAGAAATAATTCCTTCAAGATTTTTATCTATGGTTTTCTGATGTCCTTGAATTTATTATCCACAAAGGTGTTGCAAAGCAACCTTGGAATCTTGACCATTAGTCACTGACCATTAATTGAGGAAATTAGATGCCAGTTGGAGCCTGAGCTCCTTTTTTTAAGGAAACAAGGATACATGTTAGTTTGCAGTCAGTCCTAACCATGCTGTGGAGTTTGAAAATGGATAAGGCTGGATTCAGAAGTGGTGAACACACCTGCATTTTAGAAATGAGATTTAGACAGAAAACAGAATCTGCATTATAGATAATATTGTTGAAGGAGAGTTGTTCAGGCCAGCCCATCATGAATAGTAATGAGTTATAGACTGCTGAGACAGACAGTAGTTACTTACTGCCGGTGATATATAAAGACAGATTATGTATCAAGTAAAATCCCAGAAGCTGTGTATGTTCCTATAAAAGTTCCAAGTCTGTACAGTATGCAGAGTCAGGGGTTTCTGACACTGCAAAATTCATCAGGGAGCCTGCGCAGAACTGTAGGCACAGAGATGCTCAGAAGATCATTACCAGGAAGCCACCTTGTAGGGAAAAAAAACCCACAAAAAGACCCCAAACCCCAGCAACCAAAAACCCCAAATTTACAGCAGGATATAAACACTGTTTTCCTTGGTGTGCTGCTGTACTGACCAGATTTTAAGTAATGTATAGTCTGTGACTTGTAATAAAGTTATAGTCACTTATAAATGTGCAGCAATTTTTCAATGAGCTCTCGATCATTTGTCTCAGATGATGCATTTTTAAAGGTGCTTAGTGTGGGTAGAAAGTACTGTAAATGAGCACTTCCCAATATAAATCTTGACTTACTACACAACAGCAATAAGAACTCAAGATGTTTTTTCAAGATAGATACTAATAGCGTGTTCCCAGTGCATATACTTAGCCCTGAATTAAAACAAGAATTCACATGTCTACTGATTGTTAGAGCTTTGTTTTCTATTTTCAACACTTATTTTTTTCCATTCCCTTTTTTTTTCTTAAATCTTTTTCTCCTCTGATGACTCTTGGTATCATATGCATATGATAAATATGCATATATAAATTCCATATGCATATGATTTCATAATCTTTTTCTTTTTCTGAGAAAACTACAGACCCCATCCCACACAAGAAATGCATTTGCAAAGAAAACAAACAAAATCAGGCAATGCTTTTGTTCCTACAGATTACTTTTTTATACATAGTTCCCCATACTAATTATTTTGGAATGAGTGTGTTCCGAAGATCTGTAGAAAAATGAGGAAAAAAATGTTTGCAGGGAAGCTCATGAGGTTTTCCAGCTTAACTTCCTACTAGATACTAGTCTAACTTCAGAGCTAGATGAGGTTGCTCTAGGTCTTACAGTTGTGTTCTGAGCAGTCTAAGGAATAAAGATTCCACAGAAATTTAATTCCACAATCATTTTGTGAGATGATATCCTGTCTGGGCCAACACAATTGTAACTTCTGTATGAGTTCTGTGTTGGAATTGTTTCTTAACAATCTACATGGTGTTACAACCTGAAGGCAAGGGTAACTGAAGTTCTTGTTAATAGATCACTTGGTGAAAAATAGAATGAAGCAACACTGACAGACCTGTGATTTTATACATGTATATATGGCAGGTTTATTTCAGAAAAATTTGATTGAAATGGAAAAAAAGTATGTAACTGTTTCAGTTATTATCTATAGAAATATAGCAACATAAAAGTATAAAAATATTGCTTAAGAAAATATATAAGGAAAAGAAAGAAAGAGAAAAAACAAAGGATAAAAGTAGATAGTGAAGAGGAAGGATATCACCACCCATGGATTCAGTGATGAGACTTGAATGTGACCATTTTGACGTCCATTGGTTGAAGTGATGAGTGCAGTGTTTATCCATTGAGTATGCGTGAAACCTACAGAACACAAAGTTCAATTTTGTTTGATGTACATTCAGGTTTGGGTGGGAATGCCTGAGCAGGCAAACTTTTACATTGCCTTTTACAACACTGGATTGCCAAAGTCCTATGGTGGAAGACCCCAGAAATGAGCCTGGGAGTGCTTCAGGGGTCTCTGGTGGCCTATGGCTCTTTTTAATGACACAGCTGCTGTTCTGCCCTGCTTCTCTCACTTCAGTTGAGCCAGTGGTGCCTATTAGAGGGGAAATGGAATCACAGAAGCATCACACCACCTCTGCAGGATCTGCATCTTATTGATCTTTTTGGCCAGAAAACAGCTTGTTTAAGATTTTAGTCACAAGTTATCAGGTACACAATAATTCCAGGCTTCAATCATTTCATATATATAAAGTGAGTTCATTATGCTCATCCTCTGGTAGTGGGTGCTCACCCCCATCGTTTCATGTGGATCAGAAATTTTCACCACAGCAGAGCCAAACTGCTCTTCCACCCCCTCAGTTTTGGGGTGCACACCTGGCCTCCACAAAGTTCCTGCTGCTTTTGCAAACAGCCAATTGATTCATTAGCCTTTGGAATTTCAGCTTCTCAAATATGGTACATAGTTGTTTTTTTTAATCTAACATAACTATATCTCACAGTTAAAATTTTTCACTCATCTTGATTGCATATATTAGTTTCAATTTTCATTTCTTCATTCTTGAAACAGCTTTTGAACACTGCAGAGATTTAACCTTTGCAATTTTGAAGATTTACTTTGTTTGCATCTATTCACCCCTATTTGCTCTTTCCTAAGTAATAACCTTGAAAACAAAGAGGATAAATATAGGAGCATTTTTTTGCATTTCATGACAAATTGTATAATGTATACTCTAATTATTCTTTCAGCATCCCACCTACAAGGGGGTCGACACTCTGGAAAAGGTATGAGGCCCTCCTTCAGTGTCTCCAAAGACCTTCCTTTTATCACTTCTGCTAGAGCATACAAGACCTGGAATGCTCTCCTGCTCATACTACAGGAAGAATGCTACCACTTACAGAATCAATAGACTAGGGAAAAATTTTGGGTGCGCTTTCTATTTACTTTCTTCAGAAAATGGTCAAAAGAATTCTACAGTAGCAACAAATGGGTGCTATGACTTACCATAACACACATACAAACCTATCACCTGTGGCATAACTTTATATAATAGAGTGTGTTAATTTGGCTCCACATCTATTATAAAGATATCACTTTACGGTGAAGAAATGGTTGATCACATCTTCCTCATCCCCAAAAGAAAGCTGAGGTCCAAAGCATCTTCCTAGGTCCTCTTCTTAGATGATGTTAGGCCAGGACTGCAGAGCTTATTAATTTCTTCTCTGCATTCTCCTTCCATGGCAATCATTCTTTGTGTAACCTGTGAGGGGCAGTGCAAAACTGGTTACTTTTTTTAATCACAGATGCCTGGTTGTCCACTGCAGATTGGAGCCCATCTCTTGCTTGACGTTGATTTTCACTTCTAATAACTTTCATAACATCCTAAATCTAGTTTAAGTTATTGTTAAACTGGGTTAGAGATAAACAGTGTATTTGTGGATAACAGATCAACTATTCATCATTTCCTCCCTTTTAATTTTAACTGGCCAGATGGCTTCACAAGACCTTCAATAATACTTGAGTTACAATACCTCCCACTGCTTCTGTAAAGTGTTTGTAATTCAACATGTGTTGCAAAATATTTCTGGGCATCTTCCTCTACAATCAATGCCCTAGATACTTAGGAACCAGGTTCAAAAGTGAATTGAGAAATCTAAAAAAAAAAAGTTTTACGTGGGCATTCAACCTAAATACAGATTCAGAATTAACCAAATTTCACACAGCCTTAACTTTACATTTTAAAGTAAATCAGTTTGATATTAATTTTTCCATTTCCACTGCAAATTATCAACTAGCATTTTTTGTGGGTTTTTCTCTTCATTCTTGAATCTACTCTAGCTGAAGGAGTGCCTGTTTTCAAAAAATCTACCGAACTTCAAAAAATGCTGACGTTATTAAAATACCATGCCTATAAAATATGCCTTGTGCAACCATAAACCATAAAAGAAATACTAGGTACATTCTTACCTGTTTGCTTCCATTCTGGAACTAATGCTGCCTTTTCTACTACAGCCTCCACCCTGTACAATAAAGTGCAGGATGCCAGCTTTTTGTTCTTTCGTTGGGGGTTTTGTTGTTTTTGTTGTCTTTTGGGTTTGGATTTCTTTTAATCTGACCATAAATAAAACTCCATACATCATTTTTTCTGAGTCTCTGTTATTTAGAATAGGACATTTCTCTTTCCTGCACTATTTTCATTTGAAGTTGATACTACAACTTCACATGAGTATCCAAACAGCGGAAAGTAATTTTTTGAAAATTAAAACTGAAACTACAAATTAAGGTCCTAAAAGCTTCTTTCAATTTATTATTGTATTTGCTACTTTGCATTAAGCATTTCAGTCCCCAAAATAAAATTTATTAATAATTGAAACACCATAAATATATACCTTAAATTTCTTGCTATAGTTTCCAATATTTATAGAACATATAAATGGGTGTATTACACTTGTAAAAATCTGTAAAAAGCTGTTCAACCTCTTAATACTTGGAGCAGGATTTGCTACAAGATAAAATTTCAGCAGTGGAGAAGTTGCATCCTTTAGCATTTTCAGGAAGATGCAGCATATTTGCAGAAACAGGTTAGTGACAGAACAAGTGGAATCCAGCAACCAGAAATGATTGAAAAGTGTCAAGATTCCATGAGCAGAAGATACCAGAGGTAGTTATACAACGGTAAATATTAGATGAACAGAAAATGAGAATGGGAATATTTATCAAATCTCTAACCTGCTCAAGACTGCAGTTAATAAATTAGTATAAGGAAAATAAAGATGGGGAAAATGGCAGAATAACAGCAAACAAGCAAGCATAGGTTATATTGTTTTCCTTTCATTGCAGCACTGGACTGAAGAAATACACAGAAATACAATAATACTTGTTATTGTAAATGACAATGAAAGCCCTTCTGCTATATAGCAGCTATATTTGGTGCTGATGAGATGGGTTCATAGAATTTAGAATTACATAACACTTTGCTTCTCAGCTTCTCCTGGATGAGAATATAAGGTACTTTGAAGGAAAACAGAGAAACTCTCAAAAGCACAGCTTATCCTTACAAGTTTCTTTTTGATATTTCCATTGGTACTATGATCTCATTCTAATATTGTCTCTTGTTCTAACAGTAGTAAATGTAATTAATGATAAGGAATAGTGGGGAAATGACTGTAGTTTTAAGGAACTACAAACACAAAGAACAGCTTTCCCTCCATTTCATTTTGTGAGCAATACAAATACCTGGTATGACATTTAGTTTTTCAATACATGCTGTAGTACTGAGGTTTTGAGCACCATCAGAGCAAATTTGGTTTAATTCCTTTCTGTTTAGGATCACACACTACATTTTTTTTTTAAAGCATCAACAAAGAAGGTCTAGATTATATCTGAAAAATTTGGGGATCCAATAGGTAGATATGTGCATACTAAACAGGTGATTTAAATGTGGACTTATTTCTCCATCCTTATTAAAATTTGCCTCTACTATTCGTACTTCATATGCATAATTTTTGACAATTGCAATTTAAAATTACATGGAGTTTACAAGAATGAGTAGTACATGAAGGCATAAATACCTTGTAAAAATCCACTATGAAAGAACTTCAAAAATTATTAAGTGCTGTAAATTTTCTGATAGAAAATAACTGAAGAAAGAAAAGTGACACCTGAAAAGAACACTATTTTCTCTCATGAACTTTTATTCTTGGTTTGTAAATGCTACAATAAAGTATATAAAATGTAAATATATCTTGCATAAAATAATATACAGGTCTCTCAAGATGAGCTTTGTCCTGAGATTCCAGAATTAATTGTGTCTACAATATAGCTGTTAATAACATTTTGTGAACTCTGCACTTTTGTTTTTTTGGATTACGAATTGAACTTTTATTTAATCTTACTTTTAAATGGGATTGGTCATGACCTTCAAAATGTCAATTGATATTTGCACTGCAGTTTTAACAAAGGCCATTTGAGGAATAAGTTGAAGATATTTATCATGACTTCAGGTGGTAATGGAAGTGAATTGCACTGAGTACAAACACACAGAAATCACTTCAAAATGGAAAAAAATATGAAAGTAAAAGAAAAAGAAGTGTTTGACCAAAGAGATATTTTGATGTAGGGGTAGTTCATGTATGATCATGCAGTCAAGATCCTACAGATCATGGTCTTACATACAGATTCTGAGTCAGCATGTCCTTTCAGACATATAATTACCCTACCCTGCTCCCTCACAGATACCCAGTTTACTCTTATTTTAAGGACCATAGTTCAAAATAAAATATAAATGTAAATATGTTATGAGTTGGAAGCTATGTTCTCTGGCGTTGCATTGCATTTCATGATTTTCAGAGAAAAATTGCAACAATTTATCAGATGTGGAGTATCCTGGTACAGATCACGAGAATGCTGAAACTTTGTGTGAGATCCTCATATGTGTTTGATAATTTTGCAGGTCTAAGGCTGCATTAGTTAGCATAAATTAGCATAAATTAACATAAGAACTTAAGTTAGATTTAGAAGTAATGCTATAAGGAAACACATGAAAAGGAAATAATCACAAGATGAGAACACTTAAGAGGTGCTAAATGTTCCACAGCTGACATTTAGATGTATTTAAACACAGAATGATGAAATCAGACTAGATAGCACTAGTTTGACTTCAGATTATCAGAATGAAGAGCATTTTCTTGAAATATTTATATTCAGAAATTAGTGATTTTATGATAAAAATGATAAAAATGTCTGACATAGAGATTTGGTATTTGGATCCCACAACACAAGGCTGATCAAATCTAGGTTTTACAAATATTTTGTTTATATGTAATTTCACCAAGACTTTTCAATGAATGTGTATATTAAACCAACTTATAATAGTTTATTTTTTAAATTGTTATATAGCTCACAAACTGATTTCTTTTCACATTCCAGTTCCTTGAAATAAGTTCAGCCGCTATTGTTCAAACTTCTAGCTGTCTTCCCACCTCTACATGATCAAATTCCTTCTTTTCCCTTCTCTCAGCTTCATCTCTTCTAGCACTCAATTTTCTCTTGTCAGATTTGTTGTTGTTATTATCCTCTGAGATTTAACAGGGAATTTAATGTCTCCTGTAGTGCATCTGTTGCATCTGTTTTTTCTAATAAAATCATCAGAATTTATATATTCTAATTCTCTTCTATATAGCTGATGACTTGAACCTTTGGTAGAATAACACCGTGTTGAACACTACTGAGCAGACACCAAAAGATAACATGGCCTGCAAATTCAGTAACAGAAGGGCTTGAGTGGGAAGATGCAAGTAGAAATATTGTGAGTATTGTGTCTGAAATGAGCTGTAGACAAGATGTCTAATCAAGAGAGAAACTGGCTAAACTGTGAAAAAAGAGAAAACAGAGCACTAACCTGAATTTAGAGTTCTTACTACAAAAACAGTCTTTACACCCATGCTTGCTTAAAACCCTTTACAGCTGTCATCTGACTACAGTCTTGCTCCTGTTCTGCAAAGTCTAACTTATTTATGTCAGTCCTCATTAATATCTCCTTCAAACATCTTTTTGGTCAGAGCTGGCAATAGGAAAAAATGGGACTTAATTAGATATTTTTGTCTTGACAGTGGGAGTAAAAGGCTAAAAATCCAAATTGTTCCTGAATATTTTTTAACTTTAGAGCTGCTGCCTTTTTTATATATTTTTCCTCAGCAATTTAAAGAAAGGGGTGAGTACCAAAAGGACAGGAAATTTTCATGATAATTTTGTATGGGTAGAGCAAGAGGATCTGAGGTTGACTTATATGAGCTGGTAAACTTGTGAATTTTGAATTTGTACCACACAGCCATGAGAGAGAGTGTAATAAATGGTTACTTTGCATTGGGAGTGGGAATCTTTAAGAGTATAAAATTCACTTCACTCTGCACTCTTACTTTTAGGTATATCTGAATCTGGTATAAGCAACCTTCAAAAACAGTTAGTTATTAACGTAAGCAGGAGATATTGTAGTATAAAGGAACAGAGCATCTTCAGGAGTGGAAAAAGAAGGTGTTTGTAGCAGTAATTTTGGTAATTATTCAAGTTGACTGCTACTTTTGTGGCACGAAAAATCACAAAAAAATTCTATTTGATGTTGAAAGGCAGAATTGTTAATCCTAACCCACGATGGCAACAACAGAGTAGGGAAGCATAGGTGGGAATTTAGGGGTGAAATTCAGGTTGCTTGGGTTCTGACCAACAGGAAGTACCAAGTCTCTTGTCAACAGCTTGTGTAATACTGCCAGCTACATAAGCAAAACCTAAAGAAACTGTATGGTACAGATGTGTTTCACATTAACTAGAAAAGAACCAACCTGAATAGAAATATCATGCAGGACTATTTTCAGTAAAAACAGAGGGAAAACCAACAGGCATGGAAGAGTACTTGGACTTTATGTAGACTACATTCTTTTACATGAGGAAAGGAAGAAAATATACAGAAAAACAGCTCTATTACTCCAGGTACAGAGCCCTGCTTGTGTCCCTAGGGCCCTTGGGCCAGCAGTACCACACCCCCACAGTGTAAGCTGTGGGTGTTGCCCCTGAGCATAAGGGGGATAACAGTCAGACTTACTAGAAAAATTGATAAAGGAAATGAAAAAAAATTATGACTTGATGGTGACTTTTCATAACAGAGAGAGATCAACAGAAAGACTTCTCAGGATGACTGGTACAATAAATTTTTTTTCAGTATCTTCACTAATAGCTTGGAAAAAGTTAAGGGTTACATCTGTGAGTTTGGAAAAGATATTAAGTTATTTAAATATAATATTGATGTCTAGAAGGTCTTAGAGGACCTTACAAAATTGTGCCTGGGTTGAAAAAAGTGTTGCTGTGCAAAAAAGTAAGGTAAATTCAAGGTAAATTTTTTGCATCATTCTGAACACAACTGACAGTTAAAACTAAGGAGACAGATATTAACATTATTGTCTCAGACATACACAGCAAAAGGATGAAAGTCAGTGGTCAGAAGCTGCAATAAAATTAAATGAATGTATGAAATTGACAATAAATGTTACAGGAAAACAAATTAGTCAAAGGATATTTAGAGGTTGTGGAATCTTCATTTTGCAAACAGTCAAAACTTGACCAGACTCAGGTGTGAGCAACTTGATCTGAATAGGTCTGGCTTTCAGGAATGGAGGAGATAGTGAAAGATGACTCCTAGAGATTTTTTACAGCCTTTATTACTCTTTGGTTGTCTGAAGAAGGACACAGCTGAGATTATGAAATAATTAGTGACATTAGGAACATGGTTCGGTGGTGTACTTGGCAGTTAGGTTTACATTTGGAATTTATTATCTTAAAGGTCTTTTCAAACCTAAATGGTTTTATAATTACATGATACTATGATCAGAAAAAAAATAGGATAAGGAAATTTTGTTCCAGAGGTGGTGATGTTCCACAAGCAAGTAAGCTTATGGCAGAAAATATAGAAAAGGTCAAGGTATACAATGCCTCCTTCATCTTCATAGAACCATACAATCCCTTGAAAACTGAAACTACATTTGGCAGCTACCATCTGCCTGGGACTTCTCCAGACTCCCAAAACCGTTGTAAAATAGTGGAGAGAGGTCCTGCAATAACACCAGGCAGCCCTTTAAGTACCCTGGAATGAATCCTATCAGGCCCCATAGACACATGTGTGTCACTTACAATACAGCTGGAGAAGCAAATATTGAAAAAATTTCAGGGTCAGCTGGGAGTTTATTAGCCCCCAGGAATGTTCTTCCAACATAGGACTCAGAAGACCCCAATTATCTTTGAAAAGTCGTGTTGATTAGAAGAGGTTCCTGAAGACTGAAAGAAGGCAAATGTCATTATTATCTCCAAGGGAAGAAAGAACAGAGAATTAAAGAACTTCACCTGCCAAATTTCACCTTGATTCCAAGGATATGAAGGACAAGAAGAGAATGGAAGTTAACAGCAAGAATTTATGGGTTAGAAATCATGCTAAGCCTATGACACAGACTTTTATGATGAGTTGATTGGTTCTGTGTGTGATGGCAGAGCATTGAATGTTATTTTTATTTTAGTAAGACCTGACATAACATCATGTTATGTAATGTTAACTCTTAAACTTATCTGATGAAGTTCATATTTGGTAAGTAGACAGTGAGGGGGATTGAAAACTTAACTATCCCATCTTGGGTTAGGTGGGTTGGACTAGTTTCCAGAAGACTCCTGATTTCAGCAATTCTGTCATCCATAATGATTAAGATCATAAAGGTATTCTGGTGTTTTTTGTTGACACAAGGCAATATAGAGTGAGGTAACCTCAAGAAGAGACCTAGACTACTCTGTGACATAAAAACTAAAGTGTGAGTGAGATGGGTATAACAGGTTGTTAATGATTTCTTTATCTCACCCACATACACATGGTCTGTAGATAACACATGTATGACAGTAAAAGTGCCTGCCCCAGGGTCTTCGAAAATCAGATCATTCACTCCAGCTTGTTGATTTCTCCAGATACTGAGAGACGTGCAGCAGTTTCAATGTCGTCTCGGCCCTTCAGCATGACAGCAGTTGCTCATGGAGGTGTGTGGGTTGTGTGAATGGATAGAGACATGTATTTTAACTATTTATTGCTTCTCAAGTTTAATATCTGGCATGAGCTGCCAATGATGATTTTAAAGAAGTTAGATTTTTGCTTAGATTTTCTATTATTTTTTTCCTATTTTATACTTGTGTGAGGTCTGAATAAGATCAAAGACTGGGGCAAGGTTCATATGAGCTTCTGATTAAGGGAAGTGTCTTCCTTTAGTTCATTTCCAGTGAGCTTGACAAGCACTTGTCTAATGGCTGTGTCCTCATGTGTAATTCACACATATTGCAAAAACACTTCTGAGACAGTAACTTCAATAGAATTCTTTGAATATGTTTGAAGTTCTGTATGATTAGGCTGGAAAATTACAGCATCATCAGTCTTGGGACTGCAGAATTACTGCTGTTGATACACTAATTCAAGCTAGGACTGAAAAAGGTCATTTCAGACATTGTGGAGCAGCATCCACAGGACCAATGCATTAGCAGAAATTGGAGAAAAAAAAACAAAAAACAAAACAAACAAAACTTTGGTCAAAGGATTATTTATTTATTATTTTTTAATTTGTTTAGTTATTATTTATTTATATTTCTTTGACGTATCTAGAAATCTGGAAATGGATTATAGCCCTCTATTGTGGTACAATTAGGCACATATTGTAAAAGGATTCTAGTTACTGATATTACTTGTTGTTTGTTACATGATGGCAGAAATAGCGCAATATTTTCAACAATATTTTTTTCCCCCAAACAACCAAAACACTGTCTTTGACCATTTATGCTGAGCTTTTGTAACAGACCCATACCAGAGGGATAACCTATCTCTTCTAAAACTTATAAAAAAATTAAAGAAGAAAGCAACAAGGTTCTTGTCTTCGTGCCACTGTCTCCAGCATGAAAATGAATATTTAGGTAATGATTGTAAGCTTTTGATCATGCCCAAAGGAAAAAGAAAATATTAACTATAATAAATCGCAGACAGTATTACTTGATAATAAAAATAAACATTTTTGGCTTAAAAATCAGTTATGTATTTCTTACATATATTTCTTTTATATCTGAGATTTCCAAAACATATGCTGAATGAACAGGAGACATCCATTCATAACAGAAATTTAGGTGGTTTAAAATTAAATTTTTACTTGATTATCAAATATAGATATCCTATGTTCTTTTTTCTCATTTTAAATCTTGTCCTGATGAGAATTAGCTAAGCAAAGCATCTCAAATTGACCTATGAAACTTATACATTTAGATGTGTGACTTCCAGAGCCTTGGGAATGGTCAGACTGGGAAATTTCCTTAACACTTGAGAAAACTAAGGGTTTTTCTACCTTTAGAACATCAAGGGTTGTTTTTTTTTTCTTTTTTTTTCTTTTTACAGCTACCTAATGGAGCATCGTAGTGACAACAGGCAGACTTTTCTCCAAGGTGGACAGTAGAAGGATGAGAGGCAATGAACACAAATCTAAAAATCCTGGGAAATTCTGACTGTATAGAAAATCTGTCTCATCATGGAAGTGATGAAATGTTAGAGGTAACTTTTAGAAAAAGCCTGGAATTTGTGTCATTGGAGATTGTTAAATGTCCAGTAGAAGGCCTCAATGCTATTAGAGAATATTAAGGAATGCCTTGATGCTATTACAAGAATAAAGTGATATTTAAAGAGTCATGCATCAGTGTGAAGGCAGTCCATGAATAAACACATGGATAAAACTACAGGATTTTATTCTTATTTTCCTCCAGGTCGGGTTTCTTTTCTGCTTGTTTGGGGCTTTTTGGGGCTTTTTGGGGGTTTTTTTGTTTGCTTTTTTTTTCACTCAGGTAGTTATCTGGGGGTTATTAGTTTAACATGCTACAGAAAAACTCCAGGCTGTTTGTTTAAAACAATATCTTGTTTTAGTGCTTCATTAAATAGCACAACCCATACTTTGATTTTTCAAATATAGATTTCAGAAAGAGAGAGGAGGTTTTATAGCTAAAGTTCAGGTTTACTGATGCTTAATTTGGCAGATTAATTACTTTAAAAAACAAATGACTTGGAATTTATACTTAAAATGCCAGAGAACAAAAAAAAACAAGCGGTAAAAATATTTTTAATAGTATGTAAGATGATGGAAAATATAGGAGAGAACTGGATTTTTCCCCACATAAAAGTTTCAGGTGCTCATGACAACAAGAATATAAAACAAAAAACAAACAGAAGAATAAAAGCTTTATGTAGCTAGTTGTTGGGGATTAGGTGTCCTAGTGAAGTTGAAACACATTCAGGATTTAATTTCAAGAGAGTATGTAAAAATTAGCCCACAATTATGATGCCCTAAGTATTAGCTTTCATATTTTCCAGATTCTGTACTGTCTTAGTGTCTGACTGTGAACTTTATATAAAGTGTTAACAAGTTCTCTTCACAGCTTAGACAAAACAATCCCTTTCCAGCCTGAGAACCAAGGACAACATTGCAGCTTCAGGCTTAAAAAGTATAAAAAACACCAAACTGAGGAGAGCAATCTGGGAGAATGGGACTTCATACCCTGAAGCTGCAATTGGACAATTAAGCCCAATATGTAAATAGACCAAAAGTTATAAAAGTGTGAAAACTCATAACCCTGTTTTCCAGTCTGGAGTCCATATTGGGTGTAGCCATGGCCAGGCTCTTGTACTGCCCAAGGTGTATCCTTTGAAAGCCTTTTAATAAATACCTTCTTTATTCCTTTAACTCTGTCCAGCCTCTGTTCTAGGTAGCCTCTCAAGGCATCACTCACCCAAAAATTTGAAAAAGCAACCTAGAACACTTAATTTCCTGTTATAAAAACCCTTATATCTCACTCATGAGTTAACAAATTGCATCAGCATCTCTAGGATAGGAATGATTGTAAATATTTAAACTCAACAGCAATTGAACCTCACCTTAGTTTGGTCAATTAATGCTAGTGATAATACATAACTTTTATGGGAGCAGTTACCAGCTACAGCAGCAGTAGACCTTAATGTTATACTAGACTAAATATGTTGTTCCACTAACTCACTTTTTATACTCTGGTTTGAAATGTGAGGTTCAATATATCTTTAAGAATAGGGAAAGAAGAAAAAAATCTTTGTTACTTCTACCACAAATGAGAAGTCTTCCTAAGTTTCATCAACCATATCAGTTAATTACTAATAACTGATAAGGATCAGACCATATTTTCATATCTTAATGCTTAAACTTGTCTTGTGCATCCCAGACTATATTTTCATATCTTAATATTGAAACTTGTCCTGTGCGGTTCACAATGAGAAATAAAACAAAATTGTTCTTGGTTGCACCTTTGGTTGCATCTGTTGGTCTCACTGACTGACTATATACAAAGGATATGGAAAAGTCACAGACATTTTTAGCTATTTTATAAAGGAATTGAAGATTGTATGAATCCACAGTAGAAAATGTGTTATTAAATGCATAAAGTATTTTGAAATTCTTAATTTGATCATGTACTGAAATAAAAAAAAAACAAACAGTGTGGAATACCTGACTGGGATAGTCAGTCTATATTAACCTGGTTCAAAAATCTGTTTACAACCTCTAAGTAAACGTTAATTATTTCAACATTGAGGCACATGACACCCACAATCTCTAGGTATATATATGTATATGATATATGTAAAGCAGAGATATGAAAGCAGAAAAAGAGTTTACATTTAAAGAAACAGCACCTGTTTTATGTAAAAGACATTATCTGTACTACTCCAGGATATGTTCTCTTTTCTGTCCAGCTTGCTGAAACAGATATGTAAATAAATACACAAACACACACATACAAAGATGTTTAAAAAAAAAATCTAGAAGTGTTTTTCAAACCCATTCCCTACCATTATGTGGTTACTCAGGTTAATATAACCTGTCAGAAAGAAGAGGTGTTACCCTTATGCTGTCATAGCCATGGAATCATCAAGCTAGTATGTGGCTGGTTCTCTGCTCCGTGGTATTTTAGTCAGTGTGTTTGACATTTCTCAAAAAGCATTCTTACTGAGAACTTTAATTGCTCTGTAGGTGTTTATCTAAAGCGGAGAACCCATCTGTTACAAGACTTACAAAATTTTGTTGAAGGGAGACTAATATTTAATTTATTAATTTGTAGTTATTAATATTAATCTATCAATATTAATTTATCTTTTGAATAGGTTCTTTTCTAAAAAATTTTCAGGCAGGTAATTCCCATGTTAACTAACAGTTTGGAAGTAGTTATCAGCCAGACTTAAGAAATTTGCTAGGCTTTTTTCTGTTTTGTAGATTTTAGGTTGGTTTTTTTATGTATGTGCATGTGCTTTTTGTTATTTGATTGTGCTTTTGTTTGTTTTTATTTTTCTTTTCTGAATCTGTCAATGTAGATTAAGCCCATTTTACAAGTTATTTACAGGAGACTTGGAAAACAATTTATCCTCCTCACATTCACAGCAGCCTTTCATCTACTTGAATACTATTATCATTACTAATTCTCTATTATAGAATAAGCGGATAAAATGTTCAAATATTCCTTCGTATTGTTTTATTATACTATTATCTTATTTTAGAATCCTATTATTTCACACTCTCTGAAAAAGATAGTATTCCTTTCAAGTTATTCAACACACCAGGTTCTGGAAATTTCAGGAAATTCTGAGGCCTCCTTTTATTCCCCTAATTACTTGTTTCCTCCTTCTATACATGCCACTTTAATTTCAGTTCTTCTTATTGCTGCCAATCTTTATAGCCAAAATTAGTAAAACACAAATTAAGTGAATAAATAAAAAGGAGGGACGACTGGTGCTTGGCAGTTCGATATTCAGTCTGGCAGAGCTCTTCACTGCTCCTTTACTGTTTATTTTGGCTTATAAATTCTGCACTTCAAACGAAATCTACATATTACTTGACAGTATACAGTAGTTCAGCAGTCAGGGAGCTGTCTCAGATTTGTGTGACAGAAACAGTGTAAAGTTACTCATAGAGTGGTAGACCTTGTTTTTCATGGCATAACATAAACTATACTTAGCTGAAAACAGTTGCATCAGTTCCTGAGAGACTCTTCTATGTGCAGGGAAATATTCAGCTGTAGGAAAGGTGACAAAGATCAATGCATTACGTCTGAAGCTTTAAGAGGAACGGTATTCTTATTCCTCTAATTCATGTCAAGCACTGAAAAAAAAAATCCTGAAAAAAAAAAAATCCAGATTCTGAAGTTAAAATGCTTTTCAAATGTATTTTTAAGACAGTTGTGCCAAGTTCAACTACTTTACTGGTATTTATATATATTTCATAGATAATATGAAGACATAAAAGTCATTCTACAGTTATGTTTTAGCATATGTAATTACAAATGTCTTAAAAACACTGTGGAAATCATCTATAGGTAAAAGCACGTATAGGATAAACCAGTAAATGGAAATGAGAGCTTGTGTTTTTGTTGCATGCTGAAAGATATGTTAATAGCCTGATATGTCCAGTTTGCGTTTTCCTGTGGATCTTAAAGACCGTTCTATTTTCAAGTGAAGGAGACACCATGAGTGATGGAAATGGAGTGATGAGAGGACATTAACACCCTTTACTTCCTTTCCTATCAAGTCATTATTTCATACTGCCAACTTCCATTTTCTTTTAACTCTCAGGGTATATGCAATAAATGCAATTCAATTGCAACTGTAATGCAATTGTAATAGCAGTGCAAGAGCAGCAGTAAATTGCTTTGCTCACAGGAGACTGTGGTAAATGCATGGTATACCCACCATACATATGTCTAAACTGCCAGCTGTGTTGTCAGATATGAATTAATTTAGTATTTAAAAAATTAAAAATTTAAAAGAAAATTTTTGATACATACTAAATTGGCAATTAACAAGTAAACCCACTAGTCCTGTGTCCAGGTTCCAGACAGCAGCCTAGAGGCTGACCCCTGCTTTTTCACAGACATTCTTTCATGCTATGTCACTGCCACCTCTGACTACATATTGGGTCCATGTGTCAAGTCCTGCATGTTGGAGGCTGCAGGGATAAACTTTGGGAGAAGGTGGCAAGGGCTGATGCCAGCCAATTTTGCAAAGGAGCCACAGGTGTGAGTAGGAGGGAGATGCAGAAAAGTTCCTGTTATGGACTGACCACAGCCACCCATTCTCTGCTGGAGGTAAGGGTTGGGGAGACAGAAGAGTCAGGAAGCAAGGAATGAAGTTGACATGGTGAAGAAAGGAGGGTGTTTTTATTTTTTACTTTATCACTATTCATCTCTACTTTTAACTGGAAATAAATTAAGCTAATTTTCCCCAAGCTTTGTCAGTTTTGCCTGTGGTGGTAAGTTTGAACTATGAATTATTTTGACGCACAAGCTTTTGCATCTTATTCCTCACCGCTACCTCCCTTGGAGAAGGGGAAAGCAGCTGGGCTGGGGTCTGTCAGCCAGTCGGGTTCAACTCACCACGCTGTGTTAGTTAATATATTTTTTAAAAAAAATAAATCATTAAAATAAAATAAATATATGCTTTTATAAGTAGCTTTATTATTTTCAACTATTTTAGCATGCAGTTCGGGAATTGTGTTAAATTAAGTAATGCAGCATTGTTCTGGAAAATTCTTACTGCATTTTCATATTCCTTTCCCTATTCACATTCTCCTCTAGATTCTGGTTTATTATTTATTTATAAAACCTTCATGTTTTTCTGTCTGTATATGCTGAGGGCCTCTATGTAGGGGGAGAGGTGTCATTTATATTTTATAGCCTATTTCCATTTGCTTCACAGGAAGTATAGATTTTTTTGCTTGTATGTTTTCACTATTTATTTTTACACTTAAGTTACCAATTCCAGATATTTATTAGCTTGGGAAAGTCTTAAATATTTACCAATTGTTCTCATACATTTCTGCTCATATCTTTTTCATCTAAACTTTCATAGTTTTTAAATTCACAAGGTTCACTTCTGTAAAGCTGGCCTTTTCGTTTCACCAAAAAACTTTGTGAGATCTACAGGAGTGCTCTCCCATATTGGATAAAGGTTTTTTTAGAGGAAAACAATTTTTCCTCTTCAACTTGTAAATTCTGTAGATATTTTATATTTGAAGTTTGAGCATCATAGTAAATCACAGATTTGAACACTATAGGTTTTATTTTTCAGAGGAAAATAAGTAAACTACTGCTTCATGCACTGGTTAACTTCCTCTCTAATGTGTTTTGGGAATTTACAGTTACACATTTTGGACTGTAATGGAGTCCAAACAATAAAACCTTCCTTGACAAAAAGAACTTTCATTCCCCTTGTACCAATTCAGTTCTAACTGCAAATGCTATGAATAGCATTCCTGATTTTAATATTTCAGTCATGAGAATGTTCCTCACACAGAAATGTATTTAGACACTAAAATAGGATTTCCATCTATTTTGGACAAGTATTCTTGATTTTGTGCAGGCACTCAAATAATTGTTGAAACAAGTTCAAGAAAAAGTCTCTTTGTTATTAATGACAAAAAATAATTATTTCAGATCAAAATAATTTTTCTAATACTATCCATAATAGAATTAAAAACTGAATTAGGGACTGGAAAGAACTTTTTATTTCATATGCTCAATCTAAAGCTTTCCTTTTAGCCATTCTTTTCACAATTCTAGGGATTTCTTGACAGCTGACTTCAAGTCAGCTACATCTTTCCTCAGAGAACAAAAAGATGATGGGCATTTCCATGATTGTAACATTTTAGTGAGGGCAAATCACCTTAAGAATATGCCACAGCCATAACCATGAACAGTAACAGAACCTTTCATACCAGTTGTGATCACAGGATTTAACTTCTGCAATCTATATCTGTGTCTTCTAAATTCCCTGATGCAAACATTTTGTTTCTGACTGGTGTTCATATTAATGTGCTAGTTGAATACATATGAACAACCATTTCAGGCAAATAAAGAACTGTGATAATATCCAAACTATGCAATACCAGATTTTAAAGAATGATGTTGACATGTGAGACATGAATGTTTTATTAACACAGCTATTAGTTAAGTCTGATTATATGGTGAAATTCAGGAAAATAATAGGCGATTCCTCCAAAGATTTTTGCAATATGTTTTTGCCATGGTCTTTGCCATTTTTGACAAGAATTATTTCATGAAGATTTTCATGTCTGAGAATTAAATTTCTCACTTTAAACCAAGATTTCATGGTAGAATGAAGAGTAGTGGTATATGCTTCAGAGAAAAGTGAGCCAGACTTCCTTAGAAAGCTATTTCACACATTTACACGTGGTCAGATGAATACCACACAGTATGGTTAAACAAAGTTCAGTTGATTTGACCAAAGAATTCAAGCTATACCGATTGAATGCATGTTTCCTTCAACTGCTCTTATTTCAAATTGTATTTTATAAATATTTATGCATCCTAAGAGAGTAGGGACAGAATTAGTTTAATTTAACTTTGCAGAGGAATTTCCAACATAGAAATGGATATATAAGATGGATATGCAGCCTACAGGATGTTTAGTAATTAAAAAATAAAATTTATTAAGTAGTTACTAACCTTATAGACACCTACCTTAGGTTAGGTGCCTAACTCTTAGTGGACTAAATTTAGGAATAGATTTCCTATGGTTATTAATAACTATCCATCTTTAAAAGAGAACATAATTTCAATATTTTTATAATTATAAATATAAATATAGAACAATATATTTAACTCTTTCCTCTCCTCTTTCTTGCAACTGCTGTTCATTTGGGGAATTAAAGAATATCTTTTCAATTCATATTTATGAAATATTTGTCAAATAAAAAATCATAAGTGTAAAAATTCTGAAAAATTAAGAATATTATGACATTATTTTTCATGTTCTTTTATATTAGCCATTCTTCAGTGACATCTCTCAAAGTCTGTTTATAGCAAAATTTGAAAATAATAAAATGTTAATAAAAATCTTCTTGTTGCTGTACTTATTATTACTGTCAAATGTTGTGACATGTTATTACATTTCATATTAAATGTTCAGTTTAATGTATTGTGATTGACAAGTATGATCTGCAAAATTGTTGCAGTCATTGAAAAAAATAGTCATTCCAATAGAGATGTTGATGCTAAGTTTCTATGATTTTACTTATGTTTGCAAATGTTATCATTATCATATTTGAAAATCAATGTATTTTATGCATTTAATTGTTATATATTATTTGTTGAGACAACTTCAAGATTTACCCATTTCAAATGTCATCTTGTAGATGGTGTTTGTTTTGGCTTGACATAGCTGTGGTGACAGCAAGGAAAACCTGCTATGAGCACCCAAGTCTTTTTTTGCTTTTATCCAATTTTGTCTCATAAATTTTAGTTGTATTTTGATGCCTGAACAAAAAAAAAAAGAGACCAAATAAACCCATAAGTAGGATTTACAGATGTAAATAAAAACATCAGGTAGTGCTTTTATTTTGGGGCATCTTATCTGGAATACACTGTAGAGCTTAGATTTATTTTTTTTTTGTAGTGGGACACTTTTTAAATTTTGAAAATCAGCAGATCAATATAGTGTCTCAAGAGGTGGTGCTGCATGCTAAGATGAACAAAATACCAAGATGTTTGAATGTGTTAGGAATGTTCTTGGTCCTCAAGGTCTTTAAACAATTCTTACAAGTGTGTATATAGGTAATGAATTCAGAATTCAAACATCAGAGGTCTAAAATTGTACAACTTCCCAAACTGACACAAATACAATCTTTCTAAATAAATGCTAACTTTAAAATTACATTTACTGGAACATTTTTATCCTCCCAACTATGTAATAGTGGTCTCTAGAAGAAAATTTTTAGATTATATTAGTGATGACCCAGCCTAACATTTTCTTCAGAATTGCTAGTCAAAAACATTGCATGTTAGTTACTTCACATTCACTTCACTTTTCATAGTAAAGAAAGCTAAGGAAAATACAAACACTTTGAATACAATGATTTTAAATAACAAATTCAGCTTTGGGAGAACAGGAAAAATTAATGAAGAAAAATATAAGAAATGGAAATAAATTTTAAAGTTTTAAAATTTTTGCATTTAATGTAGATGCACATTTGTATATATGTAATTTCATAATAATTCTGACTATTACATAGATGTTTTACATTTATTTTACACATGAAAAGAATTGTTTCAGGAAAAAAAAAAGTTTTAAAATATGTCAATTTATATTGTCTGTGTTTTCTTTATGGTTCATAATTTTATGTTTATGTGAGGCCACACAGATATTGAAAGATAGAATTTAATGATTTCTGAATAAATTAAAAGAAATTAACATCAACATTTTACTAGAATAAGAAATACTATACCAATTTTTGCCATGAAAACCAAAATCTGACAAATAACATAGAATTTTTATAATTTGGTTTTTAAAATAGTACTTTTCCAGTCTTTTTGACAGAACTGAATCAAACGTTTCTAGGAAATATTTATATTTATATATATTTATACTTATGTACAAACCATTGTTGCATATGTGAACTACAAATATATATTCACTATGTATTTTATATGTACATAGTTTTGGGAGGGTTGGGGACTTGTTGGGGGCTATTTTGTGATTAATAGTCTAGTTTAACATAGCGAGAAATATATTAAAAGGGATTTGAATAACAGCAATAATAATAACAATAATAATGAAGGGCAAGACACTGAAATGCTTTCTTTCCTCCATCCTTATTTTGGTAATGAATGAAGCAAATAAATAAAAGAAGCTGGGCAGGTTTCTGCTATGCTGGTTCCAATCCATACCCTGAGATAAACAAATGAAGACAGTGGCTTTCCTAAATATGCAAAACTGTGTTTTTAAACTTTAACAATAGATAATTTTACAATTGACGTGCTAAATCAGCTGATGTGTATTGTCAGAATTAACCCTGCAGTGATTTACACTTTTTGTTTCTGAAAAGAGATTTTTCCTTACCTCCTCTAACAAATCTGGAATATATTTCCACTCAGTGTCATGTGGCTTTATGATTTCCTGGCTGATCTCTGTCATGGTCTTCGAGCTGATTCCATTTCCAGCTGTAGTTATTGAAACAAGTGTAGTGCTAGTTCAAGGTCAAGCTTAAAAACTGGAATTTTACACATTCCCATTTAAATTGTTGTTGGCTTCAGGGACAATAATTTGTGTATCACAGGTCCTAGAACTCTGCACATGGCTTTAAAAACATTTTAAAGCTGATCCACTTTCAAATGCTGGCATTCTACTGCATATAGAAACAAAGAAAACCTGATAAATGTGTCTATAAATGTTATATATTGCTCTGAAATTTCCCTTATGCAAATGATTTTAAGTGGAATCTATGCACAAAAATAGTATGATGTTTTAGGTAGAAGTGTCCCTTATGCTTTATTCAGCTTCTCTTTGTTATCATCACACAAACAGATGTCTCAATGGGGTCCATATAAATGTACACAAATAAAGATCAGGATTAATTTGTTTTGGCTTTACACATTGTCATTGGCAAAATACTGACTTCCTATTTTTATCATTTGTTCTTGTTTAGAAAAGGACTTTGTGGTTTGACTTTTTCTGTTTTTGTTTGTTTGGATTTTTTTGCTTTTATTGTGGAAGTTTTTTTATGTTTGCTGTTTTTTTGAGGATTTTGTTGGTTTTATTTGTTTGATTTGGTTTTGGTTTAGGTTTTTCCAGCGAAAGTTCTTAATATTCAGTACAACAAGACTACACATAGAATAAATATCCTTTCCTCATACATATGCCTCTGATTTTTATTGGAACTGGGTAAATATTGGTTTTCTTAAGTCATCAGTGAGAAAAAAGTCAATTTGAAAAATACAGATTTCAGGGGAAGAAATAAAAATTAATGTCTGGCTTAAAAATAAGCAAAAAGCACTGTCTATACTTGACCATCAAAGATCTCAGATCTGACATTCCTTCTCTCTTAGTTGAAAGAAAAGGGAAAGCACTCACTTTCATAATTTAAAATGCTTTGGGATGTGAAGACCAAAGAGTCATTGATAGGAAGCAAGAAAGCAGGGACTTTAACTTGCCTCATGTATATTACAAATAAATCAAATAAACTTTGCATGACTTCAGAGCTCTCAAAATCTATTCTTGGTCTGTGCAACTGTCTAATAAATCCTAACAGACTACAAGAAGCCTCATGCTCTGAAATATAAAAATATGCAAAAAATACAGAAATTGCTTGCTTGTTTCTTTCTTCTTTCTTTAAGCCTTAGGGAAAATGCTAGTTCATCATGTCCTAAGTATCTACAGTACCTCACTAAAAGAACTCTGAAATTTATGCAGATATGTATCCAAGAGAATTTAAAGCTATGCATAATATATTGCTATAAAATAATATATTTGCCTATCTGTGGTTCCCATTCCTTCATGGTTCTCATACACCTTCCCCAAATAAAGTTCCTCTGCAGATTAAACAGTTAAAAAAACCCCAAACAAACAAACAAAAATCTTGGCAAATAAACTGGAAGAAAACATTCTTTAATCTGTTCATTAACAGGAAAATTACAGGAGGTCATTTCTGTAACTATTCTCAGACCACAGGGCTCATGCACATTCTCCTGGTTTATCTGAGTGAAAATCAAGTTGTAGGCTACCATAAAATTACAGGTTTCCTTTCTTGTCCAGTACAGTTTCACAGTTTTTTTGATTCAACTCTGCCATGACTCCCTTTCTCATTTCAATTTTCTGCTACATGACAAACCTCTCTGCCCTTTTAATATTTCATGCTCTTTTGTAGGTAAATTCAGAAATATTTTAGCTCTTTCTCCCTCATATTCATTACATTTTCAACCTTCACCTTGATCCTGTAGCCTTGGCAAGTTTCTCTTTCCTCCAATGACCATATGTCTGTTGTTTTTATCCATGCTTTCTCTTACCACAAGGCACTTGACCCTGCTGAGTAACCAAACCAATTAAAAACACAACCATGTTGGGTTGTCTTTTTTTTTAAATAAAAAAATAATACAACATGTAACTACTCTAGTTGGGTCAATATTGTTATGGGTTTTTTCTGGAGAATTCCAGGATTACTAGAAACAGCAGTTTTCAGTAGTTCACCTCCCATACACCCCAAACCTCATATTTTTTACTGAAAAACAGGTAAATCCTTATTATTTTTCACATTAAAAGGAAAAACAAAGAAGAATTGAATTATTGTTCTCATAAAATAAAGAATTCAGTCATGGATTATATAACTAATCTTTTTTTAATTTTAAATTACTCTAATTAGAATTTTATTAACAATAATGTAAATTAAAATCTGAATGACTGCCTACCTGCATTTTTACGTTAATCACATAATGAAAAGTACAAAATTTATTAGTGTTACACCCCGAAAGCAACATTTAGTTAATTAATATACTGAAAGCATTATTTCTGTATAAGCAAATTAATTCAAAGATTACTTAATTTCTTCACAGATGATTGTTATAGCAATCATCTTTTACTTTGTCAATAGAAATTTTAAATATTAATAGATTCTGACTTGACTGCCTTATCTTGGGAACCAGAAGTTATTAAGAGGATTTTTAAAGGATAAGACTATCCCTGGGACAATCCTTTCTCAGTGGGAAAACTATCACAATACCCCATTTGCATTCTCAGAGTAAGGTAAAATGGAGAGTCAGTATTTTTTATTAGGCCAGCTGTCATACTTGGGTACAAAACTTAAACAAAAAACTCTTACAAGTGGGTGGGTTCTTTTGGTTTGTTTTTTTTTTTCTTTGTTTTTTTTCTTTTTTTAATTTGTACCATATGCTCAGCTGTATAATAACTGCTGACCCTCTGACCCTTACCTTTTATGATTATATGTATTCCAGAATCTCCAGGAAGAAATTGGGCCAGTTTAAATGTGGTGCTCAGTGTCTGCAAATCTTCCAGTACACCCACTACTGTCCATCAACTACATATAGAACTTATGCACCTTCTTCAGAGGATTGCTCCAACATATGCTGAAGATAGAGAGGCAGTTTTGACGGCTAAGCTGCTTAAAATCATTCCAATATTACAGTTATACATGTTATGTATGTAAAAGCACAATTTCTACAGCAATTTTAGGCTGGTGCCTAAAATTTTTAAAGCTTGGGAAAAGATAAAATCTAATCATTATGTCTGTGTGATTAAAATAATGTGACACTTGGGAGTGTGATTGATGAGAAACTAGATTTGGGCTACGTCTGACCGAAGGAATGTGAGCAGCTACATAGAGGGTGTTGTACAGAGCCTTTTGGCGAGCAGAATTCATTGAAAAATTAATGTGTTTGAATATTATTTTGGCCAACTGTTATAAAATAGATGTTTCTTGTGCCTCTTGCACACCTTGAAAAAAAGAACATGTAAGCATGTGTAAACCTGTGTATATTTTTTGGTGATATAAAAACTCTCTGGAAACTTAAGGTAGTTGAGGGCAGAAAAATAAGCATGTGCCATTTCATGGCAACTGTAAACCTGTGAGTTTCAGATTAGGCGTAATTTTTTGCATTATCTCAGAAGGAATAAGTAGATGACATTCATAACAGGATTTCTTTTTTTCTCCAGAAGAAAAGAATGCTTGCTGGAAGAGTACAGCAGGATTACTGCATTCATGCATTTGCAGATACTACTTTTGCTTTTTCTCAGATAAGAAAGGATGGAAGAGAGTAGGAAAGTTTTGCTAAGGGTCAAGAAATTCATAATACCATTTGTGGAACAGAGAGTTTAATTGGTGTTTTACTTGCACAGTGTCAACCCTGAGCCTATTGACTTACAGACTTACAGCCAGAACCTAGGAAGTCCCACAGCATCCATTTGAACAGAACTCCAAGGGTCTCATAACTTTCCATACAAAAAATATTGAAGAAATGCAGAAAAAAAAAATATTATTTTCAAGTAACACAGACAAACAGCTCTTAAAGTTAATTAAAATATTTAATGCACTGAATGAAAAAAAGTACCACTTACATACTGATACAGGAAAAGCAGACAAGGAGGCACTTAATTTTTGAGTGCTGTCACATTTGGCACTTTAACTTCTCATTAATTCTGACATTTAAAACATTTCTTTTTCTATAAGTCTTCCTCACAAAATGCTAACAAATACATGAGTATTGAAAGGCTGTTTTATCCATTTAATACAAATATCCAGAATAATGATTTTGGAAGGTAAAAGAGATAAGAAAAAGCTGGCACTGTGGAGCTTTTTCCTCTACACTGTATGTGAAGTCACCACAAAAAATCCCACGACTTCTAAATGGATGTAGTGCTTTTGACTCCGTGAGAATTAATTTTCCTCACGGTGGCTGGTATGGGGCTGTGATTTGGATTTGTGCTGAACACAGGGTTGCTAATACAGAGATGTTTTTGTTATTGCTGAGCAGAGCTTACACAGAGCCAAGGCCTTTTCTGCTTTTTGTACTGCCACACTTGTGAGGGGGCCAGGGGTGAATGGGAGGCTGGGAGGAGACACAGCTGGGACAGGTGACCCCAGCTGACCAAAAGGACATTCCAGACCTCATGGAACCATGCACAGTATAAAAACTGAGGGGGTAAGAAGAAGGAAGAAAGGGACTTCTGGAGCAATAGTGTTTGTCTTCCCAAGTCACCATTATGTGTGATGGGGCCCAGCTCTCCTGGAGAGGTCCTGCATGCTCATGGGAAGCAGTGAATTCATTTCCTTTTTTGCTTTACTTGTGTTCTCTTCCTATTAAACTGCCTTTATCTCAGCCCACAGTCTTCTAGCTTGTACTTTTCAATTATCTGCTAGTGGGGGAGTGAGAGAGCAGCTGCCTGGGGCTTGGCTGCTGGCTGAGGTTAAACTATGACAATAGCAGGTTTTTATAACTTTGTGACTTTCATTAATGAATTAGCTAGACAAAACTTTTCTTAGTGAAACAGTGCACACTCTGCTTAAATCTTTTTATCCTAAAACACAGAAGCGATTTATTTAGTTATGGCATTAAAATATAAATATCTTTGCTATAAATTGAATGTCATGAGATAGAGAACATAGGATTTCTTAAGAAATTGAATGTGTACAGTTCATTACATTTAATTTATTGCTAGAATAATTTTTATTAATC
This sequence comes from Cyanistes caeruleus, assembly GCF_971803275.1. Classification (NCBI taxonomy): domain Eukaryota; kingdom Metazoa; phylum Chordata; class Aves; order Passeriformes; family Paridae; genus Cyanistes; species Cyanistes caeruleus. Next base: position 46,172,000 of record NC_141703.1, read on the forward strand.
AGAAACTAAATTACTGCTAATGGGGCAGAATTATATTCCACTCTTTCCTAGATGAATTATGCATAGTATACCTTGTTTTCTTTCTAGTGGTATCTGAAAAACTACACAAGAATAAGAGCATTTTCATCAGAAAATTGCAAAAAATTTTTCTCTTGTCTGATCATGATTTCTTTTTATATTATTTCTAGCTGAAAATTTGTACCAGTCAGGACTTCTCTGTCAATTAGTATGATGGAAAATCCAATATTTGGTCAGATAAAGCAGTGTGTATTTAAATAATAAGACAATTTGATAAGTTTAATGAGAAGATGTGTGACATTATTCAGCAAAGTTTTCAGTTAAAGAAAAGGTCTTCCATGTAATATTCTGAGATTTAGTTTTCTTCTGCTATCTCTAAAAGAATTAATACTTTGTTAAAATTTTACATATAAAATCAATGGAAAATATAGATCTAAATATGAGAACTTTAATATAAAATTTTCTGAATTTACACTGACTATTCAGACCTAAGGCTTGAACCTTTGTCTTCCATTTCTCATGTGAATTTCCTAATGCTAGAATTCTTTCTGATTTCTATTAATACATCATTAGAATTTGCTTGTTTCACGGTCACACTATCATATTCTTCTATAATACAGATATGAAATGACAGATATTTTAAAATAAAAACAGTTTTTTCTATAACAGTTAATCTCTGTTCTTTCTAGTTCAAGAATTAACAGTGCTGATAAAAATTTCATATTTGGAACTGCAATAAATGTGTTGATGATACCTGAACTAGAAAAGAAAATCTGCTCTCATTGTCTTATAGGAAGGTTTAAATGTATTTAAATTTAGTGATTGGAATATTATTGTCAGAATTTGTTTTAAAAATTCTCTCTTTTCCTTGAACTGGTCTTTAAAATATATCCAGAAGGAAACTCCATTATCTATTTAAAACTAAGAGCAGAAATATGAATTTCAAGGTCATAAGATCCTCCAAAAATTAAATTCTCAGTAAAGCTTTCATAGATTTTCTAATAAAATATTGTAATACTACAGCTGACATGGATTTCATTCTGTTGGCAATATACCATATAGAGCAATATGAATGTTATTTTAAGAGCCATCACTTAGAAAGGATCACAATCTGTTGAACCTTTATGAACTAATTTATTTTTTAACATACATGGAAACCAGAAATAAATAGCTTTTCTAGTTCTGAATTTCATTTACTATTGGATTTAAACCTCACAATTTCTGATTGCGTATCCTAATTTCCTATGATACACATTAACTAGGAAATAATTAGTTTCACTCAGAAGCATCAAAATATGTTGTCTCTCAAGAACTGGAAGTTTTCACTAGTCCTTCAAAGTCTTCATAACTACTTATTGAAGTTTCTTCTTCCTAGGTGGAAACAGAACTATAATTTTGAAGACAAGGACATTCTCACTGACTATCAGTACATTCTTGATACTATTTTCTTTTTAATGATAAAAAAGGTTAATATTCTATTTCCTTTTCACTTACGATTACTTACTGTCACTGGTAAAATATTTTATTCTAGTAATGAATTTTTCATGTTTCAGTTTTTGGGATACTATATTCTCTTTTTCATTTCTCTCTTAAAAGGAATTTATACCTCTTCATCTTTTAAATTAAATCTACAAAATCTGAGAAGACAGTGGAACAAGATAGGTATATCTTTCCCAGATGGTTCTAATACCCTGAGATAAATTTGATTTGCTCTTTGAAATCTTTCCAACTTTTGAATTAATTTTATTTTAATTTTAGGAATATTTATCACAGCATTTTATTAATAGTCTCACCAAAAATATATTGAAAACCTATATCATCAATGTACTCTTATCTAAAACTTAGTTTTAAATATTTTAATTTGGGGATTTTTTTTTTCTACACACAAAAAATAATTGGTTTTTGATGGTATCATCATAGAAGATAATTATATGTGTTCCATGTCTCTAGGGGTACAACATGAACTTTATACTCCAGAACCAAAGGAAGGAAGGAAGAAGGCACGTGAACAAGTAAGAGACACTCTAAAGAAAGTTTATGGAGCATATCTAAATGGATCAAATAATAAAGGAAAACCAATAAAGCTGCTGACAGAAAAGACCGATCTTCTCATATTATGGTTTCCTCTAGAAGGCTCACAGCTAGGAATTTTCAATTTAGTCTTTTGCTTGTTTCATCTTGAGACAGAATATTTCTGATAGTTAAGCTGAGTGGAAACATTTTGTTTTACACTGACTAAATGTTAAAGTGAGTTTCCCTGAGTTGATACTGTGACTGAAAGAAATTATCCTGCAGAACACACAAGCCTCTGTTGTCTTTTAAGAATGGCCTATGTACAGAGGCATCACATATAAACCACATGCATGTGTCAAGTTCTATTTGTATCTTGGGGGCTTATTTTGAAAAACAAATACCCAGTGCATAATGAGAAGTGTTGTCAATTCTTTGACCTTATGTTCAATTAATTCAGTAGAAAAACTACAGGACTCATGAAGTACTAAAGCAATTATAGTGTATGGATGCTGAAAGCAGGCAGGGAGCACAGAGCCTGTGTGAAACTAAGTCACACAAGGTTCTCACTCTGGCCTGGAAAAGCATAAGGAGGAGTCCAAACAGTCCTTGGAGAAAGACAACAAACTTTTCAGGTGTTGTTTAGATCCTTGTTCTTTACTTGCAAGAAACAGTCAAGGGATGGTGTTCCCAACTGACCAATGATGGTGATGTTTTGGTTTAATGACCAATGAGAGTTTTACCTCTCGGGCCTTCTTGGACCTATCTATAAATGAAGATCAGGAATAATAAAACTTGTTCTCTTAGGCAACCAATCCAGAGAGTCTGTGTAGTACTTTGCTGTTCCTAATATAGTGAGACAATAGTGTACAGATTTATAAAGGAAAGGTTAAACAAATGAATTCTGACTTGCCTTGATAAACCAAGTTAATTACTTTGATATCCTATAAAAGAGCAGGATTTTTTATTGTCATTCTGACAACTTTGAGCCTTAATTACTGTGTGTTTTTTTTTCTTTTATATGTGCTTTCCATGCTTCATTTACCTGTAATTACTTCATAAGTTGATTTTCTCCTCTGTCCTATTTCCAGATAACATTCTGGAAAATTTTGTGGCTGAGCTACGTTGTAAAAACTATTAAGATGCAGTTTCAGATTGTCACTGTGGAAGATCAGAACACACCTATCAATATTTTGGGAAACAAAATTTCTAATCAGAGTTACATGGAAAGTAATGATATAATTTTCTAAATATTTCTCTATGAAATACAAGTAAATATTCCATATTATTTTAATGTATTTTTAGCAATTAGGTATACTTTTTTTTATTTTTGTATTTCATAGAAATTTGTGTGCTAACACTTTTACATCAATACTAAAATGCCCTTTAAAAATTAAGGATTTAAAGGCATTTAAGAGGAGGAGAAAGCCTACCTGTGATAAAGACACTGAGAAATTCCTAATATTACTTTGTGACTTTTGTGTAGCATATTGTTTTAATATATTAATCTAGTTTGAGAGTTTTTCAATTTATAGATGTCTGTTCCTTAATTAGTTCTATGTAGTCTATTAATGAAAGAAAAGAAAGTTCTTTTAGTCTCATTAAAATTATCCTTTGTCAACTTTCTATTCTCTTTTTATTATTCTTCAGTACACTTGAGATTTCAAAGGGAACTAATCACTATAGTTTCTACAGAAGTGAATTGTATCAGTTTGTGAGAATTCCTAGGAACTGTAAGCAAGAAAACCTAAGCAGAGGTACAACAATCCATATAATTTTAACAGACTTTCAAAAACCTTGTGACAAAGTACCACACAAGAAAGTACTACAAAAAATGAATAATTGTAGATAAAGATTAAAGATTTAATCATCTGTCCAAAAGTATATAGAATACCTAAAGGAAAACTAGATTATTATATTCCAGTATTACGAAAGATTAATAATAAAATATTTTGAGGTTATGTGCTAGTTTCATGTAGTTAAATATTTCCATTAATGATTTAGAAATTAATTTTATGGTGAGGAAAATATTCCAGAAAACAGATTTTTTTATTGATCAATTCTAGACATATTGAAAAGACTGAGAATGTTTCTATTTAATAGAAGTCAAAATCAATAAAAATGAGAAAATATATTATATTGTACCAGTTGAAGTTTTCCTTAACAAGAAAATGCTTCCAGTATTTGAATTCCCACATTTGTATGTGTAGTCCTGGACCTAAGGATTTGGCTATTGCAGTTCTGGTGATAATGGTACTTCTTGATATTTGGGAAGTAGAATTTTGAGAAGAAATATTAACTAGAATATATGAAAGAAAATTTTCATCATTGTCAGTTGAACAGCAAAAACTGACCTCTCAGACCAAGCTGGAGCTGACTTCAGATTAAAGTTCTAATCACATCAACAGCTATTTTTACTAAAGTAACGTGAATTATTAAATTAAAGTTTAGAATAAGTTTAGTTAAATTCACTTCAGTTTCCAGTATTTCCTTCCATTCAATTCACCAAAAAGTACCCCTAAAATTTTCATAAAATTCTATATTATTACTTAGGAAAAAAACATGTAGAAGTTAATGATCCTGTATTGCCAAAATCAAAACAATTTGTGTATATATAGACTCAGAATAGAATAAGAAAGATCAGCTGTGACTAGTGTCCCCCTGCAGTGAAAAGGGATAGCAAGGTATACTAATTCTGTCTCAGGAAATCTCAAGCGAGCACTTTTTTTGATATTCTAGCCTACCTTACTGTATCATTTAACACATGATTTTCCAAGTCCACACTTGGTTACAATGTTCGAATATTTCGTTCTGAGAGATTTTTTCAAAGAACTCCTTCACCCTTATGTTAATAATTTATGAATTTTTTCAAGGAACTCCTTCACATTATGTTAATAATTTATGAATTTTCTATTATTATTGTAACAAAATGTCTTGAGTTGCAATACAATATATAATCAAAATATGTATTTTATTAGCAGCTGTTAAAACCAGGTGTGGCAGTGTTCTTTATCTCTTCCATGACCCGTCTCCCTCCAGGGGGATCTCTTCTGTTAATGGGCCATTGAGTCTCACTGCATGACTGATAAAATATCATCCCAGTGTGAGATGGTCCACTCAGGGGAGGAGGAAGCATTCCTACCTGAATGTAATCTGAGATTTAGAACACCACAGTAAACCTTTTTAACTGGATTCCCAGAGGAAGACTGGACCCATCCATACCATCACTGGATCTTCAGAGGAAAACTACACCCTTCTACAGGATCACTGCTTCAACAGAACCACATCTGTCACTGCAGGAGGCCTGTAGCCACCACTTAATGATACTGCTACCAACACCCTGACCAACAGGGTGTCAGGTTGCATTCTGACTCTGTCAGGGGGTTGTTTTTTTGGGTTTCTTTTTTTTTTTTGTACTACTGCATTTTTATTTTAATTTTCCTAGTAAAAAACTGTTACTCTTATTCCCATATTTTTGCCTGAGAGACCCCCAATTTTAAGATAATATTTCAAAAGTGGGGAAGTAGTTTGCATTTTTCCATTTCAAAGGAAATTTCTGCCTTCCTTAGCAGACACCTGACTTTTCAAATGAAGACACAAAGCAACTTTACAAGTGATTTGTCAAAATGTCTGGCAACAAAACATGTCTAATGTATAGCTGCTGCCCTATATAATAAATGTAACATTCCTCAATTAACTACAAGTTTATCTTAGAAAGATGATGTATTTCTCATTCATTGATTACCTTAAATCTTCTTCTATACCTTAGTGAGACGTGGAAATAAATCTGTTTGAAAGAACAGCAGTCAAAGTGGGCTTTATAATAAGATGGGGGAACTATTCACTAATGATTACCAAACCCCCAAGTTTATTTAGGTTTTGATTGCAGGAAGGAAGAGAAATATTCTGAGAAAAGGTGCAGATTTAAATGAGAAACAAAGCTTCTTTCTTCCAGGAAAGAGAAAAAGTATCTTTTTTCTCATGCACTTTGAAATGTTCACCACTCAGAGAAGTAATGTATTTATAAGACAGTCCCAAAGCTTAAGCTCCTTTTATCCAGTTTTAGAAGTGTCTTAAACACAGCTTGAAAAACACCAAGAGCAAGACATTATTTCATGGAGAGTAAAGGTTATTGCTTCCCTGGAACCAAATGACAGGTTCGTACAAGGTCAATACACTGGAAGAATTCACTTATTGCAGGATACTGCTTAACACTCTAAGCCACTATAAAGGAGCTAATTATTCTTCCATGTGAGTGAAAGGAATGAATTGGAAAAATTCCTGAATTTTTATGCAAGCTACATGAAGAGATGCAGCTTCAAACATTTGAGTTATGGCAGCAAAAGATGCTTCTAGAGACAGAAAATTTCAAGCAGGTGACAGAGAATCCTGCCAGTTCTAGCTGTTCATCACCACAGAGGGAAAAATCACCATAAAGAGGACAAGGGTAACAAAGGCCTATAAATTCAACTTAGAGCCATGGTGTTTTCTTTTTTATTGTTCTAAGTGTGCTGACCAATAGATTTTATTTAATTATTCTGAAAAAATTTACATGAACAATTTCTATGAGTCCTAATTTCTTTGAACTAAATTAGAAAAAGGAAAATTTGTTTGCATCAGCACACTTCTGACTTTAATTTAACATTCTGGTGCAAATCACATTTCTACTAAAATGAGCTGGGAATGATTTTCTTTGTTATTGATTTTAGATTCTATAACATAATGCTCTATGCTTATCCTGCCTGATTAAACAAATCAGCATTTTTCAAGACCAGCAAATGTGTATGCTTGTATAGGACTTTGTATCTCTTTCGAGCTAATACTGTGATAGGGGCAATACAGTATTTTGCTTCTTGAATGTGTCATTTTCATTGGAGTGGTATTTAAAGATAATGATATATTAATGTTAAACTGTATTACAGGCTTTTTTTTTTTTTTTCTGAAGTAGTTAATTCTTGAAAAAAAAAATCCATTTTCCTTTCATGTGGGTAAGATCTATTTTGAGAAAAAAAACCAGAAAACAACCCAGTATAGTTGTATGTGCACAGTTTAAAAAAAGGCAAATAATAAAAACCCACAGCACAACGCTCCCTCAAAACCCCTAGAATGTCAATGACCATGCAGTCAGGAAGCAAAGTGAGAATGCCAGAATACTGTGCTGAAGACATCTCCTGTAGGACAAGTTTAATTTAGAAGCTGCCATTTTAAAGGTGCTATAACCAGTAACATTCCCTGAAGGTTTCTTCAGCTGTTGTAAGCATGTCTTGATGATATGCTGATTTCATTTCAGCATTTCATAAATACTGTGTTTGTTAAACTCTCTGAAAAGGCAGCAGGAGCTTTTATGTACTGCCTGTAGTATGGATGATTTCCTGTATTAGCTCCAAAAGCACAAGGGCAGGAAGTTTTCATTAAGAACAGAGCAATGACATTCAAACAATTTTGAATAACTCTGGCACTGGGTCCTTCTCTGTGCACCAGAAACGAGGTGATGTTTAGAGACAGGTCAGTGAGCACAAGTGCAGGGAAATCTCACCTATTTTACCTTTGGAGGTCTCTAGCATCCATGGAGTTAAAGACTGCAATTTTTGTTCAAATTCAGGTTCTTTACCAGTAAACTGTTCTGACTTAATATATTGCTTTCTAAGTATATTAAGTGCCAATTTTATTTTCCAATAGTACCAAGCAGTTTAAAGTCCCTCAAATATTTCTTCTCAATAGTTTCACATTTTCACAAGCATCTAACTTCATTCACCAGCTATAAAGTCTTCTTATGTTAATTTCTTACTACTTTATCTGCCAACCAAAGTATCATAATATTGTGATATAAAAGAACATGAGAAATACGAAAAGGAAAATCCAAAGCACTGTTCCTAATTTTGCAGAAACCATAGTACAGACAAAAAAACAGAGAAACATTATGAGTCATTAGCATATTGCTAGACACCTTACTTTTTAAACTTCTGTATATCAGACTTAAATTTACCTTCGTTTTCCAAGGTTCAGGATAAGACTCGTTTCAAAGGGTCTGTGCCTGTAATCTCTATTCTTAGTTTCTGCTATAAAGGCATACAGAAAGTGTGCATGACCTGGAATATCTTTTTTTGGCTCATCAATGCATTAAAGCCAGTACATTTAGAGGTTTTCCAGTGTTTAAGTTACTGCAGATCCAGCCTACCCCTTTCTGTTTAAATTGTTTTAAGATTAAATCATTGTACTTCGAAATATAGGAAAAATTGTGATAGAAATGTATCTAACAAATTGAGATCTCTCTTAGTAGGGGAGGAGGAAGTAAGAATATCTTGAGAATTTACTTCAAAATAACAGAAGAAATTTGATCTGTAACACTTTGTATACTATGTTGAATAGTAATATTCAATCCTTTTTGATTAATGCATTCTGCACTGAGAAAAATCATCCACACAAACTAGCTTCTAGAAAAAATTATAAGTGCACCCTCTTGACGCTTCCAGAAGAAAGGACTTGTATTTATGGTATAACTATGAATGTCAGACTAAATAATATTTTCTCTCTATTTTTATTTCACAGAGTATTTTTATTTTTTCTAATGTAGTTTCATTTATATTTTATGTTCATTTGCTTTCTACAGATCTGCACAAAATATTTCCTCCATACATCCACTGCACTTTGCCATCGGACACCTAAATACTCTAAATTAATTTCAAACTGATATCTGAGATAATAATCTGAAAGTTAATGCCAATAAATTTGTAATAACAATTTTACAGCAATAAAAAATATCAACCATTTCCATTTTTATAGAACTGTAAATAGGGAAAAATCATTATTAGTATTTAAATACACAAGTGAAAGATGCATTTTTTAATTCAGAGAAATATTTTATAGTTTTGGAGATAGATTTTTGTTATACTGAATTTCTCACAGGAGTGTAATCTGCTTTTTAATTTTGACTCCCAATATATTTTTCTAGATGCCTCCTTCATGTAAAAGTTCCTGTTTAGCTTTGAAAGATCAATATGAATTTGTCTAAATATTTTTCTCACAATATTTATACTGTTGAATAAAATAAGAAACATTTTTAGCAATTTTTAAATCCAAAGATGTGAGATAAAATTTAAGTTGACATATATGGGTCAGCTGTTGAACATGTATTAGCACTCAGATCACAGAAAAGACAACCAGTTGGCTAGTGACAGTCAGGGTGCTTTTGTGCTCTCAGTTTGGCCTTGAAATTAGGACTTCCATGCTTAAGGAAATATCTTCACAGGAAAATTCTTCAACACATCACTTCATAATACCTAAATTTACAAACCGCTTCAACTAAAAAAATTACAATTGCTATTATCAATCTCATCTACTTACTTCTATAGATCTCTATTCTCTGGAGACCAGGTAAACTTTGTGATTCAATTATGCTGCTATTTTTTAAGTCTTTGTAAGGTACAGAATATGTGTGTATGCAAATGTGAACACGCTGATGTCTCAAAAGGTCTTGAACTGTGGGTAGAAATCTAGAAACCAGGTAATAACCCAGTTATGTATTAATACCTTTATGCACTTATTTAGGTATATAAAGAAACATTTATACTAGTAAAATAAATATGCTATTATATTCCTTATACTAAGAATATGTATATGATAAATAGAGTATAAAGAATATAAAGTAAGCAGATTTTTTCAAAGATGTTGGACAGGAAGAATCCGCCTCCCTGAATCATCAAAATCAGGTGGGCTTGCTCTATCTATTCACCTGACAAGTCATGGACTCTATATTATAAATAATGAAAGGAAGATGTAATGAATGCATAGGTACATATGCATAAGAAGTTGAAAAAAGAAATAGGAAACCACAAAATATTGCTCGTCAAAATAAAAAACTTTGTTAATACAAATATATTATTCCAGTAATTAGGTCATAATAAATTGAAAGGCATGTAAAGACAAGAGAAACTCCCTCCTTGTAAAATGCCTGTAAAAGTAAACCTACCAGAATGACTCTGGTTCATCAACATATTCTGTTAATACTGGGGTCTTTTAGCCACACCAGAAGTTTACATAAGAACATGGTACAGTCACTAAATCTGCAAAAATTAATGCAGTGCTTTGGAGAACAGTAGTTGATATATTATCTTTAATTTATAGCTCCAATTTAACAATGAAGAAGCTTGAAATAAAACTCCCACTTTGTAGAAATGTGGGTTTGCACATGTCAATTAGAGTATTGTTCAGTCTTATCTCCTCAAAATCTTGTCACAGATTTTGTTTGGCTTGACTCAGGCAGACACTGGAAAGAGCAATTTAATGCTGAAATGAAGTATAACAAAACATTCAGTTCACAACCAGATGCTTTTACCTACATGCTTCAGTTGTCACAAACCTGTAGACAAGTCTTCCAGTGAGAGTACTTCTGTTATGTTTATTTCATTTTCTTTTTTTTAATTGAACACTGATATAAAAAACCAAATGTTTCTTTTAAACAACTGGAATACATAATATGTGTTGAACTCTACTTTTCTTTAGTAGCTATCTTAAAGATTTTAATTTCCAAATTTATTTAGTGAGCTTTACTAAAACTGTAGAAACAGCTGAAACTATTTATTTAATATAATAGAGACATGATATATATTCTGGTTTTGTGACCTGTCACTGGATTATTCTTATTCTTTTCAACATTCTTTGTTTATTTCTTATAGCTTTCATCTACTATTCTTATTTTGAGGAGCTTTCAGCTTAAATTTTTGCTGGTGCAAGTCAGCCACAAAGTACTATAAAAGTAGATAAATGCAGTGGCTTGCAGAAAGACACTCCACTCTTTGTAATATAAAAATATCTGTGTGTTTCCAGTGTTAGACCTTACAATTCATGTTATTTCTTACGAAGAGATGGAATAGTAAATATTAAATTTGAAAAAAATACAAAAACCCTTTAATTGTCTTTACAAACTCAAATATTTTACAGAAGAATGGGGAAGAAAAAGTACTAAGAGTGGGATTTTCATTTGCTTAAATTCAACATAAGAAAGTAAGAATCCAGGCATAACTCACATTTTAGTAGTTGTCAATAATCAGTGTAGCTATACCCTGGGGGTAATGAACATTATTTATATGCTTTAAAAGGAATTAATCACTAGCTGGAATTGTCTTTCATTAGCTTGAAAAATACATGACTCCTTTACTACACACTTCATAGTCCAAATGTCTCTGAATCCTCACTTTGAGTTATCAGTTATTTATATGTGAAAAAAATATAACTCAGAACTTCAATCTTCATATTACAGATGTATGAAATACAACATAGCTTCCGATTTCAGATTTAGTAGATTTAACTGAACTTTATTAATTTGTTTATTCTCAGATTAGCTTGGACCAATCTTCTTGGACTCTCTGTTTTTTGATTCACATTTTTCACCTGACATACTTTATAATCTTTTGTGTGAGCATCGGTCTTACAAGATTTTTCTGCTACTGGTGTATGCTCCGTGACAGCAAGGCACAGATTCCAAGCCATTATCCCCCGGTCTACCTCTAGAATACTTTGTGGCACAGCCTGTAACACTGTCAGATTATTTATGCACATTTAACCTACAAGGATATTAAACTGCTTTTAACTGCACCCCAGGCAGATTTTTAACCTTGTCCAGTACACAGCTGTATGCTTTATTCTTTAGTTCCCTTTAAGAACTTCTGTAGTTCTTTCAACCGAAAGGAAAAAAGGTAAATGGAAGAAGACAGAGAGATAAAAGCAAGTTTTCTTTCCTATAGAATTCCTGTCTCTTGGAGATACAAGGTTCCTGGAATAGATCAGACTCTTATTTAACTTTTCAGCTCCTATACAATGTATGTGATTGAATTATGGATACCTTCTTAATATGTTCTTAGTGTAGAAGTCCTTAGAAAATATACAGCATCATTTGATCAACTCTTTAGCTAGTCAGCTAAATCTCTAATATATATCTGAAGGCAAGAAAATCTGCAAAATTGTTGATTTAAGAAAGAAAGCTAAAGAAGTAGAGTGCAAAGCCCATGAAAAGAATTCTATAAATGTGAATTTATTGTATTGAAATATTAATTTTTTATTTTTTATTTGATTTGATCCATTGTAAGCATAACTTCAAATACCCTGAGAAAGTAATAACTGTAACAAATAAAGAAAAAGCTCTGACATGGCTGTGTTTTAAGATATACTACCTCTCATAATCTTGAGTTTTAATACCCATTGACACACATAAATGTCATAAAATTTGCTGTAACAATATTTGTGTTCACTCAGACTATAGTTTCTCTTCTTAATCAATACTTTTTCAGTAGGCTTAACAAATATTAAATGGCTTTTTCATACTCTGCAAATTCTGACAAGCAAGCCAGATTTTTTTGCCATCACAAAATATAGGAATGTAAATTCATGTTTGCCTTCATTTTTTCCATCCAGTAAATAACTTCACTGTTTCCACTGAGCAAATGGGGTGTCAGTCAGAAGTGACTCATTTAATGGAATGTGAGCTCACACATAGTATAGTGTCTAAAATGCTGCTGTTTACTCCAACCACTTTAGTCCCTAGCATTTAAAGTGGCAACATTTTATTGAAGTACTGTAATAGCAACTTTGTTAACTACCCACAACTGTCACAAATATTTTCAATCAACATTTTACTTCATGAAGCCAAGCTGTGTAAAACTTTCATTACAGAAAGCAAGCCCATGCAAAACAAGATTGTGTCGTGTTTCATTTGTGAATGCAAAACTCATCTCAGTTTTCTGGCAATATCTGGAGCACAGGAAGGATTTTGGTAATGAATAACTGTCCCTTCTAGTGAGTTTATTTCTTTTCTTCCAAGTTCTTGAAGATAAAACTACAGTACCCATAAAGACTGCTGTTATTTTCTAGCTTATCATACGCTCTTGGCAAATACAATTTACTTTATCATATAATTTCCTTTCCAAAGCTTTCTGTCATTAGGAAGGAATGCATCTAAATAAAGGTGAAAGGAGTACACACAACTGCTAAAAATATCTAGTCGTCTAGGAGAAATGTGTCCGGCCCCTTACATTTTTGAAAGGTTGCTTTCTAACTGCATTATCTGCTTGTTCTTAAATATTTTTTTCTCAGTTGTTCTTTTGGAGACAAAAGATGAAAAGAAGGAGAGGCTGCAAATTTCCTGCCAATCATAGAAAGCCTTATATAAACCCCACTAGCATTTGGAGGTCACTTTTTCTGGTTTTTTTTTAGAGAGGGATGGTGATAACCTCTGGAGATCCTCTTAGAGAAATACAATAAGGAAAAGTGGCCAGTAGTGCCCAAAGAAATAGTATATTGCCATCCATTTCCACAAGGGCAGGAATCTCTTCTAGGTAAATAATTTATGAGACATACTCTCTTTTAAAGGGTGGAATAAGTAAGGATGTTTAAGAAAAGCCTATCAGTTTTTGGTTTTTGGAGGTTTGTTTTTTTTGGGTTTTTTTTTTGGTTTTTTTTTTTGTTTCTGACTTTTTCTGAGTTCTATGGCTTTCCACACTCTGGTATTTACGCTTTTCAAAGTGTGCATATTTTTACTGTTATTTGTGTGCATAAGTCATGCAAAGTGAGGGATTTGGCACAACTTTCACTGTACATTCAGATTTTTTGCCTATTAGCTTAAAAATGAAAATTACTCTGTTTCATTTTCCTTTCAGTGTGTTTCTTTATAGTTCAATAAAATACCCATGAATTAAAAATACGTATGATGATGTTACTAGAATGATGGTGTTACCTAAGAAAACTCAGTAATAATCATTATTAGAACATGAAAAAACCTAAGAAAGGGTAGGATATGAGGAGAGAAATAAAAAACCTTACTTTGTACAGGTACAAAAAACCTTTTTGGAAAAACCTTACTTAATTTTAGGATTTATCATCAAGAAGATATTTGGTTTACATTAAGGCTTGAGGAGTGGGAAAATATACTTTACACATGGTCCTTGAAAAACATTTGTAAATTCTGATTGAACTTAGCCACTGCTAAATCACTCTGTAGGAACCATTACATGGATGCAAGTAAGTCTTATCAACACCGCCTTTATTTTTCCTCTATCCAGTCTGTTTTATGCTCCTAACTCAAATGCCCCTGAGAGAAACTAGATTTTTTTTTTCCCTAATAATAAAACAAGTTAGAAAACATTAGTATGTGTTCATTTGCCTAATCTTATTTAACATGGTTTGGATTTTTTCATAAAATAATTTTAAATTCTTTTTAAAAATCAGAATATTCTTTAAACTACTGTTACATGACACTGTGTTTTTGAGTCTGGGTTTGGTTTGGTCTGAGAGGCTTTTTTTCCCCACTCTGAGCTTGATTTCAAAATGCTCACAGATATCCATAGCAAAATGTTGCTACCTCTTGAATTATTCTATTTCATTGTCAAAAATAATGCCAAGAACATTTCATTTGTATAACAGAAGTATGTAAACTTCCAGCGCACTAGCATTATAATACATATGTAAAATCCCCAGAAATATCACCCATAGTTTTTCTGTATTTACTAATTTCCTCTGGATCATTTATTTCTGCTGATTAAGCCTGATCTTGGGACCAGCCAATGGATATAAGGACACCAGAAGATACTACCTCTGCATAGTCTCTTGTGGTCTTCTCTTTCAATCAAGAAAGAACATCTGTTAGTCCAAAAATGCAAGTGTGCTATAAATTTTATCAAACTTGGAGACAATCTCAAGAGAAACAGAAGAGATAGCCTCAGCTTTTGCTAACTTAGTCCTCATAAATATATTAAATGGTAGGAATCTATTATCTTAAGTTATTTCATACCAAAATTAACAGCAACACCATAGATTTCCTTTAATTTTGGAGCTTTGTGTCTTAAATTAATTTCTTATGTATTCTGGAAAACTAAATAGTCTCTGTTATCCCTATAAGTATCTTCAATTTCTTCAAAGATAAGAGATAAAATTAGGGCTTTAAGACATAAAAAAAATAGTGCTAAATTATTGATGCATGTACGGGACCAAAATATATATTAAATATGGTATAAAACTCCAATATACCTGTTGGGAAAAGAACACCATTATAAAATTTGTAGGGGGAAAATCAAATCATCCCTTCACTATTGGATCAGATGTCCATAGAAATCTAAACAGTAAAAGCTTAAATAGTCCCCGAAGCCAGAGCCATGTGGGATACTCATCTTCATTTAAGGCTAAGGAATCACAGTACCTGTAGATAGGGACAATGACTTTGCAAATTGAAATTTGAGTAAGGTGAGCCATCAGAAAATGAGATCATGTTACCCATTCCTAAAATATAACTCAGGATTGACAGTACAAGAAAAGACATCTTATGGGTAGTTTTGAATCACAAGGATTGTCCTAGCCTCCCTTTCTCCCTGTATTGCAGTAGCACATCTGCACTCACATTGAGCTAGTTCATGGGGCAAAGTCACCAGGGGAATGGGAATGAATGTCTGGATTTGAGGGGAAGAGGACAGGGACACATCTTCCAATCACATGGCCAGGCTTTTACACAGATCTGAAGTGGGTAATGCAACCTACATCCCCCCACACTTAGTAAAAGTTGTAAAGATTAGACTTGGATGGATTTGTTTTAGTGTTTTGTTTTCTTTTGTTTTGTTTTGTGGGTGGGATTTTTTTGTTTGTTTGCTTTGTTTTGGTCTTTTTTGTATTATTATTTCCTATGGGAGCACCTGATAGACAGTAAAGGCAATGAATCAAAACATAGGAGAAGAATCCTTCTTTCTGCAGAAAAGTCAGTCTCTTTGGTTTTCACCTGCAAATACTTGACTGCAGTTCAGGTTCACTCCTCTGTTTGATCCCCAGATCTGTACAGATCTAAGCTCCAACCCATAAAGTAATGTACATATGCCCTTCTGTGCACATACTTGGGAGTCTGCTCCTGTAGAGAGGACAGGTGCAATAAATTGGGAGAGCATGAAAGAGAAAGAAAAATTTCTAAGCCTATAAATAGAAAAGTGGGACACTGAGCAGGAGTAAGACAGCCAGAAGCCTATGAGAATAACAGGTAGATAAGATGATTTTTCCTTAAGATAGTAATAGAAGTGGAAGAGTGGAAGAGCCAGCTGTGAGAGAAAGCGACTCATAGTGATAAGACTTTTTTTAAACCACTGCCCATCAAGTCTTTCAGTACCTTACCCCTGCTCTTTATAAAATTATTTATGAATACTTTCTACTTACATACACACAAAAGAAAAGCTGGTAGGTTTTCATAACAAAGGATTTAATCCTAAAATAATTTGTACATAAATAACACCATACAATGTTGTTAATGTCTATATTTTCCCGCAGTTTATCAGGTAAATTAGCAGGCCAAAAAACAATTGTTCAGGAAGCTGCTGTGATAGTTTTCTATAATTTTCTGTCAAATTACCTTGTTCTTCACTGCAAAAGTCTTATTTATGTATTCCAGGTCTTACACAAACAAAACGTAACAGTTCTGCTGAGTTGTACAGTGGATTTTAGTTAAAGACTGGTATTTGGAAGAAATTAGAGGCAGTCAAAAAATCTCAGGTTCTTTGAATATTTTCCAACTGATTTTGTTCCAAAACTCACAAAATAAAATACTAATAATTATATTTTTATTTAAATTAATTTATATATATATATATGTTTATGTTTATATAGATGGAGATAGATATAGATGATACAAATATATATATAGATATAGATAAAATAACTGTACTTTCTTCATAAATTGGAAGGTTGAAATACAAATGTCTTTAAAACAATATTTTATATAAAATTAGAAATAGTCTGATGTGCTGACATGAATTTTACATGAAAGAATTAAAAAACCCCATAAAATTTAAGGATGATGAATATCACTGCCTAGTGAAATAATTTATGTTTGATCAATACATCTACTAGTGGTGTTAGTTGCTCACTCAATAGTATTTTCAGTAGACAATATTATATATTCATTGTTTCAAAGATTGTATGTCTTTCTATTGATCAAAGTATTGAAATTTCAATTGAAATTAATGGCAGCTAATCAAATTTACACCATTTGGAAGAAAAGAATTCTTAAATCTTACTTTTTCTCTTTTTTTATTAAAATATCAGATTTTCCCATTCTTACTTGCAACTGGAGCACATGTTCTTTTCTGACTTTTGAAAACTGTGCATAGGTAATCAGAAGTGGGTCATGCATAAAAGCTGCCCAGTTATGCAGTCTTCAGTTTGTGAGAGGCTTTTTTTTCCTTACTAACCAAGCATCCCTCTCTATTTCTCCAAAACAGAAGTTTCTAAATGAAATAGACAGTCTTCCTGAAGTAGATTCTTTGCTTTTCTCCAAAACTGATTCTTGTTTCAGTTGTGATTAGTTTTCCTTCAAGAATTTCACCAGGATTTGCCTATTGAATAAAAAAAAATTAAACTGTATCAGCACTGTATTGAACATATTCACTATTGTAGTCTAAACAATATAGTTATTGGTTTTTCTTTCCTTTGGCCTCCTCAGGTATTTTGTTAAATGTGTGTTAAAATTAAATCTGAAAATTAAAAACAGACACTTTTTTCATCTTATTTATTAATTTTTAGGATAATCCACCAACGAATCTCTGTAAGGGTTGAATATCTATTAGTTGGAGTTAACAGACCTGAAATAGATCACAAAGAATTTTATAGTAAGTTGACCAATTAAAACAGGAAGATTTTCTTGGAGATTCTTTTCTCTGTGCTTTATTATATTTCTGTGCTTATTTGTTCATAGCTGATTGATCTTTCTGTGAGAAAAGTATAATGGGGCAGATCTTTTGAAGGCACTTTTATTACACAGGCAACACTGCAGGAATGATTATACAGTCAGAAAAAAATAACAAAATATCTTCCCCATGTCAAAGGACACTTTCTGCAAGTGCCAGTCAGAAGAACCTGTCATGACTTCAAGATCTTTTTCTACAGGCAGCAGGGAGACAGCACAACACATCATAATGTGACAGCCCCTTTGGGGAGGAGGGAATTGAGTTAAGGGATTTTACTCCCTAGGAGAGCAAAATGGTTGTTTTAAATATTATTAAGGCCATAACTCTGACACAAGACCTAATTTTCCCTTCCTCAGCAAGAATTCTTGAGTGGAACAGCCCAATCCAATCTATTGAAAAGGCCAGTTCAAGCAAAGAAAAAAATTCAAAAGACATTTTAAGTTGTGATACCCAGTCCTGAAGACAGTTGGAGTCAAATGGCTTTTTAATTATCAAGTATTACTTGGTGCACTGTAAATTCTATATAGAAATAAAAATGGAATTAAACTTTTAGTAACTAAGAAGGTCATGAGGAAAGATTTGTCTTAAAATGTCATCTCAGAATCCCAAATAGCATGATGTCAGTAAAATTCAGGTGTATATATCACATCAAGTTCATAACACTTCCTGCAAATAGCTTGGGAAACCTCATTATAACTTTAACTTCTTTAGGTGGTAAAGGTCATGTTGTAAGTAGTATTCTCTACAGCTTTTTGAAACCAGCAAAATGTCTTGCGAAGAAAAATGGTATTAAAACTGCTGATCTATCTTTTCTGTAAGATCATCAAGGATTTCAACACACGGATACACAGAATAAATTGAATACAATGGAAAAAGTCTGAAGTATAGAAACACTGAAGAAATTATATTAAAATACAGTACTAAAATAATAATTTAATAAAAGTACTGTACTTGGATGAAGTACCCAAATAAATTAGTGTGTTTAATTGAAATATATATTCTGTCTGTGGTGTTGCAAGATTCTCAAATAGGTCCTTAAATTTAAATAACATGTTTTATTTTTGGATGAACTGGTTATTAATCCATAGCACTTTTTTTGCAGATTACTCTGGAGAGACAATTATCCTGAATCATTATTTCCTTATGTTACACTGCTTTTTTGATCTATAGTTCCTTTATATGCTACATCTCATGATGGTTATAATGGACTTCCAGTCTAAGAAATAGTAGTTTTGAGTGTTAACTAACACATTGCTTTTCCCATTTTAGTCTCTTTTTCAATGCTACCTATGGCTATACAGAATTTTTGTCTTTCTTTGAGCCCACACAGGGATCCCAAAGTCATCTCCTGGGCTGTGGGGGCCACAGGCACCACACTTCTGGCTGTGACTGTGGGGTACTTGTGTGGCTCCACCATAAGTCCATACAATTTTATTTTGCTTGAACCCAGGAGCTTTTTCCCTCTGGACCCAGAGGAACATTGGATGACTGTAAAACTAAAGAAAATGGTGAGGAATTGAAAGGATTTTTTCTATTAGTGAGTCTTCCTTCTGTTGCTCAGGACTGATTGTGTTAATATTGTTCAATGAAGTCTTTTAAGAGTAAGGCCTCCCTTCATATACTCTTGTATTGTTGCAATTGAGTTAGCAACAGCTGCTTGTATCTTCATTACACTTCTGAGATTCTAAGAAGGCAAAGTATGAGCTTTTTTTCCCTGAAAACCCTTCTGATTAACATTTGGATCTACATATATGCATTGAGGTCAGTGGTAAGAACAGACTTTAAATTCAAGAGGCAGTATGGAGTGAGGGAAGTACAGAAGTAGGCACCTGCACTTGGGCATTTAAATTACCTGTAATACAAGGACAAGACTGAACATAAATGCTCAGTGGCATTTGAGATGTCTTAACACACATATATTGTTTGAACTTCATCTGACCTTATAGAAAGCATGATTGTTTCCAACATCTTCTGTCATATATATATGTATGTATATATATATATATATATATATATATATATATATATACGTGTATATGTATCTATTTCCTATGGTTTGGGCAAGTGAACCAAATTCAAGGTTTGCATTGGCTGTAACAGCAGCTTAGATACACAGTTTATATGTAGACATCTACATGTAGATGTGCATGGACTACATAATTTCAGTAACTTCTAAGATTTGACAGCAATATTTGCCTTATTTTAGAATTGCATCATCTGTGAAGGATACAAATTCACGTATTAAACCCTAAAAGTTTTCACTTACTTTTTTATTTCCTTCACCCAGATTTATTTTGGGTGAATATTCTTACCTGAACACATCTTTGAAGATAATGGGTCCCAAGTTACACCATAGATATTTAAATGTGAAAGTCTGCAGTGAGCTCTAAACCTTGCCAGAAAGCAGGAGTCTGAAAAATGTGTGATTGCTCTAGGGTTCTGATAGATCTCTAGAAGGTGCAGGTAAGGTGCAGGTAGTTTACAAGATCTACTGTCCCCTAAGGTCTAGTTTTTCAAATGGAGTGAAAGAAAATGCATCAGCCGATGTCATGAGTTTTAAAACATATATTGAGTAAATGACCTTTTGGGAAGTCAAATCATTAAATTTGTAGGCCCAGGACTTACCCATAGACTTTGGCTAACTTAGAAATGCAATGGTAAATAACACAAGTAGATTTAGATAAATTTGAATATCTTGCTCTAAAAATCCTGGAAGACTGTCATAGAACTTAATACAATTTACTAAAATTATATATTTTATCTAGCATATTTATGTTTCAACTGAGATGAAGTTTTAGAGACAGAATATTTGCAATGCAGCTACCAATATGTAGCAGTGAGAATTACAACCAAAAGGTGGCAGTACTGTATGCACTAAACAGTGGGTCTGTAAGATTATTACAGAACCACAGCATATGCTGGGTTGGAAGGGACCTATGAGGATCATCAAGTATAACTCCTGTCCCTGCACAGCACCATCCCCACATCATGTGCTCAAGGGCATTGTCTAAATGCTTCTTGACCTCTGTCAGCTTAGTGTTGTGAGGTGTAACATCACTGGGGAGCCTGTTCCAGAGTCCAGCAACCCTCTGGGTGAAGAACCTTTTCTAATATTCAACCTAAACCTCCCTCGATGCAATTTCAGGCCATTCCCTTGAGTCCTGTCACTGGGCACCACAGAGAAGTGGTGTCAGAAGTCTGTCTTTTCACTTCATGAGGGAGTTGTAGCTGCATGAATTCTCCTCTCAAGTCTCCTCTTTTCCAGGCTGAGGAAACCAATGTCCTCAGCTCTCTTCATAAGGCTTACCCCCCAGACCCTTCCCCATCTTTGTTGCCATCCTTTGGACACTCTCTAATCACTTGATACCTTATGTTGTGGTGCCCAGAACAGCCCACAGCGGCGGAGGTGAGGCTGTCCCAGCTCAGGGCAGAACAGGACAATCCCCTCCCTTGCCCAGCTGGCCATGCTGTGCCTGATGCCCCCCAGGACAGAGCTGGCCTTCCTGGCTGCCAGGGCACTGCTGGCTCATGTTCAACTTGCCATGGACCAGGACCCGAGGTCCCTTGTTGTGGCAGTGCTTTCTAGCCTCTCGTTCCTTGGTCTGTACACACAACCAGGGGTGCCCCAGTCCAGGTGCAGAATTCAGCACTTGTCCTTGTTGAATTTCGTACAATTGTTGGTTTCCCAGTTCTCTAATCTGTCGAGATCCCTCTGAAGGGTCTTCTTGCCTTTGAGGGAGTCAAGAGTTCCTCCCAGTTTTGTATCATCTGCAAACTTGCTTGGTATCCGTTCCAGTCCCGTATCCAAGTTATTTATGAAGATGTTGAAGAGCACAGGATGAGGATGGAGCCCTGTGGAACCTCACTAGTGACAGGTCACCACTCTGATGTCAATCTTTGTAACACACTGTAGCCCTTTGTGCCCAGCCCATCAATCAGTTTCTCACCCATCACATGATGAATTTTGTATATATTGTCCAGAATGATCCTGTGAGAGAGTATCAAATGCTTTGCTGAAATCCAATTACTGTTTGGACAACATTTATTGTACAATAATTAATAATCAATTACTAATTACAGTTAATACATATAACCATTCTGGATCAAAATCAAAGGTTTGTATTACATTCCCTTTTATTATGCAGAAAAAAACTATTTATTTAAAACTTCTAATTTTAAGAAATAGAAGCATCAACATAATTTGAAAAATATGAACTTAAAATGAGTAATGGCCATTAAAAATGGACAGGCTGAACAGCACAGCTTCCTAATATTCTGGAGTGAAATTCACATGACATACCTCTGGGATCAGACTTAAACATGTTTGTCTACTACAAATGTCTCTTAAAAAATAAATAATAGTTCTTAAAGTTTTTCAGTCTAATGCAAGATAAATTACATTAAATTAAGTTAAGAATTTTAAAGAATACTATTTAACATTTAGTTTTGTGTAATTTCTTTAAAATGTTCCTTTGTTTTTGAAACCTATCAGAAGTAAAGATCTGTTGCTTTCTTTGTATCTTTTATCTTTCTTACTGTATACTACAACTATTTTCCTCTTTCTCAGAGGTATTTCACACTGTTGATTAATAGCTCCCCAGTTCATCCCTGGGTCTTGGTAGCCTCACCATTTATGCTGCATAAATGCTGCATTTATGCTACAAATTTACTGCTTTGAAGTCAGTCAGCATTTTCCCTTTGAAATACGTTCTTGGTTCTGTGAATGGCCTACATGCAGGCAGCTCCCATTGTGAGATTTAGATGAGCTGTAGCTGGGACTTGGCCCCATCCAAACTTCTGAGCTGTTGTGCACAGTAACAGTGGGCTTTGAACCCCAAAACTCCCTCATGTGTTGTCATACTGCTCCTCTGAAGTTAGAGAAACACTGCTCTTACAGTCACCACCATGGTGACACAATCATATTTTAGATGCTGTGAAATAGAAAAACAAACATATTTTTGGAGCCACAGAAGATTCGAGGAGACTCAAGGTCAAGTGCTGTCAGTGTAGCCTGGCTGCTTAAGAAGGGTTAAGCTTGAGCAGTCTGACCAAAAGCCCAGTCAGTCTTGCACAGGCTGGACTCCAGGTCAATGATCAGGTCCAAGTGGAAGATAAAATTAGAAAAATACTCAGAAATACAATGGTGATTTTAATTCCCCTTTTCTCCCCCTCCACAAAGGTAGAATATTTTTCTATGACATTTTTGAGATCAGGCAAGTTGTGATGGATGCACTCAACATCATTTTAAAACCACTTTTGCTAATACCTCTGATACTGATTCTTTAAGCCAACCAAATCATTCATTTGTGACACAAGTCGAACTATATGGGCAATGTCAAGTACTCTGTACAGAACTCCAGAGGACAATTGTAAAGGTTAATGATTTAGGAGACCCAGAATCAAAGGGGAGAGGTTCACACCAAGTTACCTGCTAAGAATATAATTATGTTTAAGCTAGAAATCTGATATTTCTCACCATATCAGTAAAAATAACGCTGACAGACACTGACCTTCTATGTTCTCAAAAAAAGATTGATTATTTTTAAGGAAAAAAAATGCATTCCTTATGTTCCTTCCTCTGGTTATAAGATACCAGAGAAGCAGAAAACAACTTCAGTTCTCCCACATCTCTGCAAGTAGAAACAGAAAGAGAAGAGCTATTTGAAGTACTTTTTTGGGTCTCCTTGATTTTAAGTTTTGAGTAGCATAGGAGGATACTGAAAGTTTCTGATGGCTTTTAAAGAACAGGTGGAATTTAACCCGACCTACTGTAGAAGAGAACTCCCAGGAAAAAGGAACAGAAAAAAGACAAAAACCACAGGTGAAGCCAAGAGAGCAGACATGAAAGATGGATTCACAAAAGCTAATTTTATCCTATACAAGATGACTTCATAGAACTGTCTCCATAGGACTTGAAAAGAGTCAGATGTAATAAAATAAAAAAAAAAATCTAAAATTTTTCTCTTGTTCTGAGTTACCTAGTGGACTTTCCTGTCTTTTGCAAATGATTATACAGTGATATGAGGGAAGTTAGTGCTTTTGGGCTGAAGTTCACAATTTGAGTGAAATGAATGCTAATCAAAAGAGAAAGAAAATAAAAGTCATACTTAAAAGTCACTAATTAAACCTGAACTAAAAAGACTTTCTTATCCTTAAAAGCAAAAAAAAAAAAAAAAAAACCCAGAAAATTAATTTCTAAAATATTAAAGACACCAAGATTGATGAGAATCCCTGAGCATATTATTTGTTCAGAATACATTCCTTTTTCTCTTAAAAAAATAAAAATTAAGTAAGAAATAGTAATAAATGGAATAATTAAAAAATTTTGAAAATATTTATTCTATATTGCTTGTGATATGTATGCCTTTGGCCACCTTAGTACTCTTATTATCATTTCTCTGAAACTTCATAATCCTTATGCTAACACTATGAATTTTCTTCTAAGAGGAGCATATTATTTCAAAAACAGATGCAGACTGCATTCAAGAATAGAGTTATAGAGTAACTCTATGTCTTATCCGGATATAAACTTCATTACAGGTCACATAAAATTCTGAGCTTCTTGCATTATCCAGCTATGAGACCTGTATCAGGTCAGTGGAACTTCTTCGTTTAACTAAACTCAGTATTTTAAAACTGATTGATACCTGTCAAACAAGCTCAGGCAGCAGAGGAGCAGGTTTATTATACTATGAATCTGTCTGTGTGATCACAAGTGTGGTTATGTACATGAATTTTTATATACGTATTTGTACATACATACACATTTATTGTTCTGCTTTGAATTTCCTTAAGTCTCCTTAAAATTTGTAGGTACCATTAATTTTAAAATGCAGTATAGAAGGATCATACTGAGACTCCTTGTTTTTCATTCTCCCTTAATCCACCCACATAAATGAACAAACAACTCTTCCCACTGAACACTCCCTCCTAACACCTGGGAATGTTAGGAAACCATTACCTTCCTTCTGCTTTTGTTTGTGGAGAGCTTAAAAAAAAAGATCTCCAGATTTCAGTGTTGACATATTTGGCAGAGGAAATAATTGTTACAAAATGGAAAAGTAAGCAAAAATCCAGCAAATAATGGATGCCAATTTGCATAATAGTTTTGACTGAAAATTCTCTAGAAACCCTACTGAATGTTTAAATGAACTCATTAATACACTGGTCTTTTTAACTTACTAAAGTAGTAGCAATTTTTGTAATTATTATTCACTGCTGAATAAAGACTTAAAGTAGCAAAGGTGTTGTTTGAAAAAAATTAAACAATAAAAAAGTCAAGAAATAAATACCAATCCTCTCACAGAATTGCAAACTTGGAAAATTCTGGAGGTTTATTTTCATCCCAGACTTCTTTAAATAAGGTTTCTATTTTATTAAAATTGAGTTTAAAAATGGTTCTTTAATGAAAAATTTTAAATTTTAAATGTCATGTACAGATTTCAAAGTAAAAACCTGTAGACTTTAAACTTAAAGAAATATCAATCTGAACATTCCATCTTAATTAGAATCTATAATCTAAGTGAAACTATCAAAGAGAAATTGTGATCTTGCTATAAGATATGGCTAATTTTGACCCTTCCCTGTTTACGATGGTGTAATTCAAATTCTCTCCTTGTGGCACTCTCTTTGCAATTTTCACTTCAATATCTTTGTTCATTTGAGGAAGAGATTCTTTGCCATTAGCCTTTGGTGTTTTCTTGTTTCCTGGGTTTAGGTATCTCAGTGCTTGTCATTCTGGCTATTCTAATTCCCTGAGGATTTTAATTCACTTTCATTTTATTCATATCCACTGATTTAAAGAAGATGCAGATACCAAGAGCACAGATACTCCTGCTTTTGCAGTAGTGCCCCCCAGCCTTGCTGTCAGCACCCTAACTGTAATACATAAACAGAGAAATATAGAAAACTTCTGTTGTGAAGAAAAGGCCCTGCAAGAACAACTAATGATGGAGTCAAGTCCACTGAAGTTCACAGCAAATTGAGAATCTACAGAGTAGACATAAATTACAGAGCAAGAAATATTTACCAAAAGGTGAAGAATGAAATAATGAAACCCCAAGTGAGGAAGCAAGCAGAAATAATGAATCAGAATATTCACAATTTTTTTTTTTTTTTTTAAATTTGTCTGTTTATTAAAGGATTATTTGATGTCTTCATGCTGTGTCGGCTTTAATCAGCTAATCTGTAACTCACAAGAAAAATGGATTGCATCTCGGGCTGACAAGCCAATATAGCAGCTATGGCATTGAACTCCAACCACCGTTCCAAGCAGTAAAATGAGCAGTTGGACTGTGTGTATTTGACTAATGTCCTGGGTCATTAGTGATGTAGAAACAAATGGATAACAAATGGTTTTGTAATATTATTCTGGTTTTTTTTCAGTTTGGAGACTGAAAAATTTTATCCATCAAGATATCACAAGATCAGTCCAACATGAAACTGACATCAGGGGCAGCTCAGGGGGAGCAAAGGGAAGAGAAGATTTGATGCATCCTAAGCCCTTACTCTTGCAGTCTGAATTAAAGGCTTTTTAACAGCTGTTGCCATGCAAGTATGGGGCCATTCAATGATACACTCACAGCTACACCAGTCATATAAGACTTCACCAGGACCGTTCCTTTCAAAATTACTTTTTCAAAACTGACGATCTTTTTACATTAGTGGTTCAGGGAAGTCTAGGAAAAAGGGATATTTCTTGACTTATTTCCTGTTTTCAATAGATCTAATTTTTAACCACCTGGAAGTATAATGGCTATAAAGTGGCCAGCTACAAACTGCAAGGACTTTGAAAACATCTGTTTTTTCTACTGGATCAGATTTAAAACAATGACACTTTTCTGGAAGAAATTAACTTACTTTTCAGTGTTCTGTTTCAGGGTATTATGGAGAGCAAAAGGGATGTGTTGACTATTAAGGATTATCAATATACACTATATCACAGAGTGGAAGATGTGAGGGGCAACTGGAGACAGATTAAGGAGAATCAGACAAAAATCAAAACTGTATATTCATAGCATCCTGCTGTGATAATAATGGAAGAGGATAAGTTTCATCCAAACTCTGAAAATTACAAGCCATAAAACAAATAATATCTAATATATATTGAGAAGTCATTTATGTTTTATAGCTTTTAACATTTTTTAAAGATTCATAACTTGTAGATGTTGTAGCACAGGTGAGTTAGATGAGGCAGTAGGGATTTAAATGAAGAAACAACAATATCTTTACAAATAATGGTCAGAAAAATAATGAAAAAGGGACAGGAATACTAATGGAGGGAAGAAGATATTTGTGATTCAGCATCTTTAGAATGAACTGCATTTATAAAAGAGACATTGTTTTCTTCATAACCGAATACTGAGATTTTTTTAAGATGTTAACATGATTGCAAATGTATTTGTGACAGGGGCAATAATTCCATCTAGGAAACCTAGAAAAATTCTGAGTAGGAATAATAATACTGCCTGAAGCATTTACATTTTTTGACACAGAGGTGAAAAAAACTTATTTTAAGAACTTGAGAATCCTTTTTTATTCCTCTCCTTACACTTCTTAGATGCCTCTTGTTCCTGATAAGATTGCCATGATGTTGGCTAAGCAGAATCTTCAGTTTCAATTATGCACACAACCTTGAAGATGTTAGAAGAGATTTTATCACCTGCAAAGATGGGCATCAATTATGTATGTGTGCACCAGATTTTCTAGGAAGTTAGAATGACAGAATGTGATGGAAAATACTGTGAATATTTTCTCATCCTCTCTCCACTGAGAGTTTTCCAACAACTATCATTTGATCATTGGTTTTGATCACTGCTTTAGCTGTGGCACTGGTAAAAATAAATGGCATGTATATGTTTCAGGGGAAAAAAAATATTTTAAGCTTCTGAATATATTGCTTATCTTCTAAACAAAATGAATCAATGTTATCATTTCACTTAGATTTCACAATAGTGTAACAGAGTTAATGGAAATACCTGCACGTAGCAGGAGAAAAGTACAGAGTAAAGCAGGCTCTTTTTAAAAACCTTTTCCCTTTCAGAAAGTTGCTATTTATCAAAGGGAAAATCAACCCACTCTACTAACGTGGAAAGATTTAAGTACAAAATTGAGTGGAAACAGTTTGCTGAGACTATCTAAATATTAAACAGTCTGAACTACATTTTTCAAAGGCAAGAAGAAATAATGTTTTAATTAACAGATTAGAGTATTTTGTTTCTATTTTAGGCCTCCCTGATTGTTTTTAAGAGAAATTTCATCAGCCTTAAAATATAATACTTCCTTTAGAAGTACACAAACATTATGTATTTAAGACCAATGAAGGTTTAGTAGATGAACTGTTCTTTGAAACATGCAGTGTTGGCCAGCCAGAAGTATTCCTGAATTTGGATTGTACTCAAGTGAGAGAAAAGAAAGAAGTAACTGGCAGAAATGATGGATTAAGAGGTAAAAGAAAACATTTTAGTTTTCGTGTAAAACAATTTTCATTACAGAACTGGGCAAGTTAATAAAATATTTTATTTCAAAATGAGAAAAACACTTGGATTATCCCCAAGAAAAGGGTTTTTTTTAGTTGAATCACCAGACTCCTATTACAGCTGCTCTAATTCACGATAGTTTTGTTACAGTTTTAAAGGTTCCACCATGATCTAGTATCAGTAGGATCATAAGGTATGGAGTTCCATCATGTAAAGTTACTTCATCAAATAAATGAATATTTCAGATTTTCATTTTCAATCAGGATAAAAAAATTGAAATATTGGACCTTATCATAAAATGTTGAGGTCAGTAAAATCCTTGACTGAAGGCCATGGGAAAATCCCTTCTAGTTGCAGAGAGTAAAGTATTACCCACGTTGCCTCCTGTTTAGTTTTATGTAAATGTTGCCAGAAAGGTCTACAGTTTCTTTGTTATCATTGGTTAAGATTTGGTGCATTATTTTACACATTCCGAATCCCCAGTTTTTATTTATCCCTTTCCCTCAGACTCCACTCCTACATTTGTTTATATAAATTACTGTAACCCCCCGGCCTTCGCCTTTTGTGTGCATGCCCGTATGCTATACAAATTCCGCATTTATTATTTTACTTATTGAAAATTTTTACTTTTCAGGTCACACATTTGTACCCATCCCTCTTTTTTATCACCAACCTCAGACCCCACGCCAATTACCTCCAAAGCAGCACCCAGCCAGACCATCCAGGCCTGGCATGCTAGAATAAAAGACTGTAGAAGAAAAGTTTAGACATGTAACCAGCTATTTGTTTTAGAAACATAAAGTAAATCTCATTTTAATTAATGGACTTGGAAGATGGAACACTAGTTTCAGAAGGAAAATTTAAGAGACAAAACCCAAAAGATTTTCTTTGGACAACATCTGAACACTAGTTCCTCTGAAAGCACCTTTAAAAATGCTTCCGTATTAATGACTCATTTTAACATGGTGAGAATTAAACCTTTCAGCTTATTAGCCAATATGTGGTCTGTGGAAAAATGAGTGAAGACATTTTTAGGTAGCTGAAGCTGGCAAAGGAAATTATTCAACAGGGCAGATATCATCTTTTGGCAGAGAGTTTAGCAAAACACAGATGAAGTTTCTAACAGCTCATGTTCCTTAGTTCATTCCCTTTCTTCTCTCTTTGATCATTGCTTTGGCAGCATCTATTATATTACTGAAAAGCCCATTTTCATTAAATGGCTGTGTTGATTTGGAGTGACAGTGTTTTTCAGTCACTTTAGTAAATGAGCATTTCTCCTCAGCAATCTTCTGAGAAGTGTCAAGAAAAGACAGTATTTTCAAAAAACTCTGAAATTACATTGCTGGAGTTGTGAGATAACTGCATTACTACAACTGATGCCTTTTCTCTTTTGGTCAAAATAAACCCTTTATAATAACAACAGTGACAGCAGACACCTGTTTTAACCCTAGAAAATACTGTGAGTGGGGGGATGGAGAAGGAGAAGAATACTAGGAATATTTTGTGTCATTTTAATGATTATCAGGGTTGAGAAGAAGAGTTTAAATCTTTTTCTGTCATGCAGTTATGTCAGAGGAGTGGTGAAGTTCTGTGTTTGGTGTGTGTATTACTTGTTCTATTCTCAAATAAACATTTGACTATTTGATTGCAAGACATCAGCAACAACAAAGAAATAAAAGGAATTTTCTAGAGATATTATGCTCAGAGTTATGCTTCACAGATTTTTCTATGAAGAGGAGTGATGGTGGATGAGGGAGAAAGTTCCCAATAGTATTTATTTAACTCAATTACTACAATTTGGGTAATAACTTCTCCTTAGGCAAGTAATTTTCCTATATCATCCACTGTGCTGAAAGGAATAAAAATAAATTCTAGTCTGTAAATTGTAAGCAGCAAGTCAGACATGAGACATTTCATTGTCTGCAGAAAATCACAGTGGGCTGATCCATTATGGGGTTACTTGTGCATTGAGTTCATGTGAGTTATTGTCATTCCTGATGTGGTATCCTGGGGAACAGATGGGAATATGTAATTTAAAGTCAGGAGTGCTGACCTGCTCTGATTCAGAAATTTCACAGAAGTTTTCTGCTTAGGTAAGAATTAGAAGTGAATAATTTCTCATATAATTGCTTTGGAGTGGGACAGAAAGAAAACAAATATTTATTTTTTTTTTACCAATTGTTCCCAAAAGCAGCAGTTGCCAGCCCAGTTTGGAAAGGATAGACAAAATTATTTTAAACATTCAGAGAAAGCCTTAGTTTTGAGGACTTTGTATATACTAATAGAGGTCTTACACTTTTCTAGTTTAGTATTTTATACTAAATTTTGGGATATACTAAATTTATGGGATTTGTTTGCCAAAATATTTATAAGAAGAGAGAGAAATAAAAAAAATGTGATTTAGAGACCAATAAGAATGGCAGAAGGTATGACCATGAGTTAACAAACCTTTATTAAGTCAAGCAAATTTTTTATAGAAAATAAAACAAAATAAATAAAACAAAAGAAGTTAGAACCTCCATCCTGTTTCATCTCCCTCACTTTCCCACAATATTCAGTTTATAGACTCATACAATCATTTATGTTGAAAAAGGCTTTAGGGATCATAAACTAGTTCACTAGATATTGGCTTTCCTTCCCTACAGGATTGTCTTTGCTGCTCTAGGAAGGTCAGGAGTAAAGTTCTGTTGCTTCCTGCTATGCAGCTGCTGGTATTTACCAGTCCTGGGAATCACTAGCTAAGGTCAGGCATTTGCCTCCATGCTTCTCTCCTATCTCCAGGACCTTCTCTGATCTTGAGAGCTTTCCTACAGCTAGGATCTTCCCCTTATTCTTTCTGGACTTCTTTCTTCTTGCCTCACCCTCCTCTTCCAGATTTCCTTATTTTTTTGTAGCACTTTCTTTGTGAAACATCAAGTCCCTGGTTTTCACAATCAAAATGGGCAATTTGCATAAACAAATGTTCTCAGTTTTGTAATTGTGGGAGTTTTGTCTCCTGTCTCTACTGAATGGAGGATTCACTTCTGTTTAAACTAAGCGTTTTCAAAATTCGCAACAAGTTCATACCAGGGACAGCTAGCAAGTATCAGGTTTCCCCTTGAAAGTTCAAGAACTCACTTTTGCACATTTACTCAAGAATACAGACATCCAGTTAGATTCCATGTTTACATTCTATCCAGTTTACATTCAAAATAAAAGACTTTTTTTTTTTTTTTCTTTCTTTTCCTTTTTTTTTTTTTTTTCATTCTCCACATACAGGACATGGGAAAGTGTCTTTCTCCAATAAGCAGCTTACCTCTTAATAAATAGACTTTTGGAGAGAAGGGAGAAATCCTTTTCCTTTGCTTTTAAAATGTTAAATGGTGATCCACATGTTGCCAAGCTGATCCCTTGACCATTTTATTTTCTGTCTTCGCAAGGTCTGCTAGCTCTAGATACAAGTTCCTGCTAAAACAGAGGGATTAGGGAATTTGACCAAAATTTCATCTTCACCTGTAATGCATATTAAACTATCGATTAATTCCTTACATGAGGAACCATGGATTTTTCACCTGGCTGCCTCAATTCCAGAAGAACCAACCTGAAGGTTGTTTGCTGTATAGACTCTGAAAATGTGTATAATTTCCAATTATGACCATTACATAATTTATCTGTAGAGATTGCTGGTCTAAGAATAAGCTTCAGTTCAGCTTGGGTCACAAGTTGCCATGAATTTCTGGAAAACATACAGAAACATATTTCTGCATTGGAGTCTTTCAGGTTTAGAAAGAGCTGAGCAAGGTTTTGAAAAGTTCATTGCTACATTATTATATTATCAAGTTGCTTAAATTCATACAGATGCTCAGGCTTTAATCTAAACAGCCAAAAGAAAAATCTTTCCTCTTACTACCTTTTTTTAATAAATTGTTTGACTACTGAATTGATTCACAACTGCACTGGCTCAGAGACCTAACCAAAGTTCTCAAAGAACATCTTTCTTTGCAGCTGCACAAATTTAATGTCAGGAAACATATCAGACATTAGCTGTTATAAAGAATACAATACCATAATGCAAGAGACTACAATCTATTGGATCTTATATCTAATTCCAACAAGTGCATCAAACCTCCTAAATATAACAGAAAAAATAGGATGAGTGCTTAATATTCTGTCTTCAGACAGATGGAATTCACCTTATCATCTACACAATTTTTAGGTTTAAAATGGGGCTTTTTATGATGATGGTGGATTTTACACCATAGTAAACTAATTAATGGCCTAATCAGGTTTCATATAAAATATTTGTTAAAAAGTATAAATATTTAAATAGTTTAAATATTTGGATTAATCAGCCATGCTTTTGTTATTTCTATCACTTTTTTTTTTTTTTGCTGGGGGTTTTTTTAAATACTTTTAGTTTTACCACAGATTTTACTAGAATGGTTATTAAAGACTTTAAGGGGAGGATGTTACTGTGGCTATTTTAATGAAAGATTTAATTCATATTCCTACACATAGTCTTCTAAGAATTTCTTAACTGAGGTATGTGATGTAATTGTTTAATTTCTTTGGTGTTTACCTTGTGTCCTTTTTAATTGTGTTCTGTTCAAAACATATGGCAGAATACCAAAAAAGGCAACCACCTGTTTACTTCATTGTTGGATAATACTTTCTCAATTAGATAAAACTGCAAGGAAGGAAAAAGGGATTTCTATTTTTCTATAGAGAAATTATCATGAGTAGTTTGGAGAAATACAGAAAGTTAGATGTGATGAAGGTGATGTGGAATCACACAAAGAAAAACAGAAAGGAAAAAGCTAAAGGAAAAAAAACCAAAACAAAATAAAAACAACAAAACAAAACAAAAATCTTCCTGGGGATTGACTTTGTTGCAGTACAGTAAGACCCTAAGACCCTGAGAGTCTCTGAATTCAGACCTAATCAAAAAGCACCACCTTACCCAGGAAGGAAAAAGGAAGAAAAATGGCAGATTTGTTACCAATTTCTTTTATTTCAAGCTTTTCAATAAACCCATTTCTATTGTGTTTCAAACAATGCTTTATCTCAATGTGTTTGCTGATAATATATCCAGGTGGGGTTTTTAAGGATGACAACATATGAAAAGAAAAATGTTACAGGAATCTAGTGAAAGAAAAACATGTTTTACTCCTACTAGATATACCATTGCTTAGTTGCTTTTTTTGTTGTTTGTTTGTTTGTTTTGGGTTTTATTTTTTTTTTTTTAGGTCAAATTTCTCTGCTGGTTCTGGTCTCGTTCCATATTAGCAGGTTTCTGTTTGATGAAAAAGAATTCTAAATTTTACTTCATGTACCTATCACATTTGCTACATGTATCAGCTACTGGTTAAGTACAAAAACACACGTAATCTTTCTTTGTAACATTAGTTACTCAATTTCCAACTCAAGCAGCTCCAGTGGCAGCACGATCCACAGCAGGGCGCTCTAGCACAGTGGACTGGGGCATTCTGAGCTGGAGCAACCTCAGGGGCAGCCAAGAAAGACACTGGGAGCGCCCAGCTTGTGCAACAGCAGCTGACAGACCCGAGCAGGGCCAGAGGGAATGCTGGCCAGGCCGCCCCATTCGTAGAAGAACCCTTCGGTAGCACTAGCAGCAAGGAGTGCCTCAAGCAGGGAGGGAAAACTGGCATGGTGTATAAACCAGGGCACGGAACAGCCATTTGTGGAAGGGCACGCAGGAAGGGAGCTGCAGCCCTGCCGGCTTGACCAGGGAGCAGGGGCATCTGCCCATCACAAAGCCATGGTGTCTCTAAGCTCTGCACCACCACGACTGATGCAGCAGCCCAGGCTGAGCTCTGGTGGGAGCAAGATGCACACCCAGGATCTCAGCTGCAGGGTGTGTCCTGCTTTCATGGCAGCCAACACACTTTTAGGATGAGTGTCCTGGTACAGGAAATCTGCTTAGTAACAGATGCCAAGGAGGAAGTGAATAAGTTGAGGAGCATCAGGGAGCCTGAAAGGTAGATTACTGGAATCACACTGCCTTCCCTGGGACAGGCCAGACAGGCAGACAGGACACATGGTATGGAGTATTCCCTATCTTTTCTCTACCTGGTTGAACTTGTTGGCTCAAGCAGTCGGGGGGAAGGTGCTAAGTTCCTGCACAGCACAGCAAACGAGTCACTGAACAGTGCCATGACTTCACAGGTACATAGTTTTGCAAATGAAACTGAATAACAAACATTCATAAACATTCATAGAAAGGTTCATCTAGGTTGGGAGTGCTTCTGAGGTT
This sequence comes from Cyanistes caeruleus, assembly GCF_971803275.1. Taxonomy (NCBI): domain Eukaryota; kingdom Metazoa; phylum Chordata; class Aves; order Passeriformes; family Paridae; genus Cyanistes; species Cyanistes caeruleus. Next base: position 46,206,466 of record NC_141703.1, read on the forward strand.
GTCCTACAACCTGTGTCAAAATTGCTTTCATGAAGAAGATAACTTGAAGACACAGCTGATGAGTCAACCAGGGGAGGTGCCCCTCTGGACCTGCTGTTCATGAAAAGACAAGAACTGGTGGGTGATGTGGTGGCTAAAGGCCATATTGTGCATAGAAATAATGAAAACATAATTTTCAAGTTGTGGGGACATAAGGAACTGTGTTCAGCTTTGGGCACCTCATTACAAGGAAAACATTGAGGTGCTGGACTATCTAAAAAAGGTCAACAAAGCTGTTGAGGGGTCTGGAACACAAGTCTTATGAGGACCGGCTGAGGGGTTATTTAGCCAGAGAAAAGGAGACTCAGGGGAAACCTTATTCCATTCTACAACAACTGGGAAGGAGGCACAGAATCACAGAGTTCAGAATCACAGAATATTCGAGTTGGAAGAGACACACAAGAATTATTGAGTCCAACCCTTAAGTGAACGGCCCACATGGGTATTGAACACAGAGCCTTGGCATTATTATCATGAACCTCTGACCAACGTGGTGATATGAGGAAAAAATTCTACCCCAAAAAGGTTGCCAAATTTTGGAACAGGCATCCCAGGGGAATCACTGAGTCCCCATTCCTGTGGATATTTAGAAGTCTTGAAGCTGTGGTGCTTAGTGACATTGTTTATTGGTGGACTTAGCACAGCTGGGGTAATGGTTGGGCTTGATAACCCTCAAAGTCTTTTCCAACCGTAACAGTTCTATGGTTCTATGAATAATAAAACTTATCTGCATGATGGAAAAACATTAATTGCATTTTTAAAAGAAAGCTAATGATATCTGAGTTCCTGTCTTGATTTCAGTATTTTTCTCTCATTGCAAATTGCTTTGCTTTTCTCAAAATACTGAGATGATGTCAAATACTCCTATTAATATGGGCAAAAGGAAACATATTTAACAGAGATGATGGGTAAACATTTAATGAGGACACTTTGAATAATTCTTAGCTGTCTATAAATAGTTGACAAAACTGATTATAAATTTAGGCATCGTGCCTGGTATATGAAGTGAGAAAAAAGCAATCTGAACAGCTTTAAAGCTTGTCTTTGAAGTGCCAAGGGTGATACCCATTAGGCCACTTAGGTTTTGGGTGAGGGGGGTTGTTGGTTGGAGTTTTCTTTATTGTTCTTTTACTGCATTATGCTTTAAAGTACTTATTGATAAGGCAGTTTTTAGGGAATTCTGAAATTCCTGTGTTTACTATAATTTGATAATATGTGTCTGTTTTCCTTATTATTCAATTACATGATGGCAATTTAAATACTGCAAGCTAGAGTATGGTAATGAGCACTTCAGGGAATTAAACTTAAATCAGCCTGGTAACTGAAACTAGTAAAGAACACAGCAGCTTGCATGTCTGCTGATACGTTGTTTTGACATCCTATGATACCTCTATGCTCCCTAGTACTCCTGATGTATTGTAGTTCTCCTCTTGATATTGCTGATTTTGCATAAAGAGCTGAAGGTCTGGGTTTTTCAATCCACCCAGAGCTGTTACCTATGTGCTGGGATAAATTAGACATCATCAGAGGGTTGATGAAAATTGTAGAGGGACTGTAGAATACTCCTCTTGGTGCAACCAGTAATCCACCAGGATCACCTTTAGCAGGTTAAGTGGCAGAGTACATCTTTCTGTGCTTTCTTCATGGTTAGAGTTTAGTTTTGTTTTTGCTGCTCTGTGATTCTTAGGACATGTAAATCTTTTCCTCAACTCATGGACAGCAAATTTCAAGAAAACACCGACATTTCTCTGTAGCTAGAGCTGCCTTTTAGCACAGTGAAATAACTTCCCTTTTCCAGAATTCAATTGTATCAACCTATTTTCCATGAATACTGTTCTAAAGTTCTGACACATTGCCAATGCCCCTCAGTTTTGTAGCATTTGCAACTTTTGCTAAGTTCAGCGTGACTGGTCCTTCTGGTATGCCTTTTCTCCTGCTATGCTTCTTTTTTTTTCTATATTATCTCTTTTGGCTGGTCCTTACATATATTGTGCCTGTGAGTGCTTAGCCTTGCTTTGCTTTCTGAGGCTCATATACATACGTTGTATTTATGTCTATTTTACCTCAGGATTTGCCATACATATTTTGAAGCATAGTTTGCCACCAATGTTAGCTTTAAATGTCTGCCAAGCAAATAATAATAAATTCAAAGAACAGATGATGAAATGTCACAGTTTGTGCAGTTGTTTTCAGGCACATTTCACATAAACTACTAACGGTGGAAGCTTTAAAGACTGTCTCAAAAAAATTAGATCTAACCATGTTTCTGCCTTCTGGGCAAAACCATTCTAAGCAGTTCAGTTCCAGCACTGATTTAATAGTTTGAATTTTTTCACAAATTTGAACTGTCATTGTCACTGACACTGTAAAAAACTATTGGGATCACCCAATGGCTGGTGATCCAGTGCTTCCAGAACTTTTAGTTTTTTGCCAAAAAATCTGGGTATTTTTCCCAGGTAGTTTTAACCATCTTCATCATAGTCTGTTTCTTCTTGAGCTACTTATATTTTGCTCCTCACAGCTCAGGTACACATTCATGAACAGAAGTCATAAGGATGATCAGTTGCTGAAGTACACTTTATAACAAGATTAATTATAAGTTCCGATTCCTTAAAGTTAATCTGAATGGTTAGCTTGGATAAAAAATTGACATTAGAGATATTTGGAGCAACAAGCTATGTTCCAAGACCTTTTGAAAACCCTTGAGGCTGAAGTACACCAGGCACATTTGACATTCCGTCTTTATAGCCAGGAAATTGAAAAGAATGCCAACTGGGCTGTGCAACTCCAGCATCTGCACAATAGATGACATTTCAGAAAAGTTGTGTGTTTTTAAGTTTTTTAATTATTTTGGATTTTCAGATATTATTGGGGGTGGGAGGGGACAATGAAAACATGTTTGTATTTAATATAGACAATATTAAAACTTAAAGACATTTTCAAATTAAAATCTTGAGTTTTATTGAATTCCTATGTCAGTAAATCAATTTACAGAGTTTCTCATTTCAAGTGTAAATAATAGCTTTATCTTGGAAAAAAAATTAAAATAAGAATATTCTGAAACCTATAACAGGTAAGCTTTAGTTTTTTTCTGAAAAAAAAAGACTGTAGGTATGCTTTATCATACTATTCCAACAGTGCATGCCAGACAGTTTTCTTAGGCTAAAAATAAATAAATAAATAAATAAATTTTATTTCTCATTTCATATAAAATGAAGAAGATTCATATATATATTTCTACTTCTCTATTGTCTATTTGAGGAAAAAGTGGAGCAATTCAGCAATTTAATTTCATTTGTGTCACTGTGACAGAAAAGTCACATAGCCTTATGCATAAGAGAGAAAGATTCTATTTCAGTTTGTGCAAATATTCTGCAACAAAGATGTAATGGGAAGTTAGAAACTCTGGGTATTACCACTGTTTTTATTTGTTTCATCAAACTGGCAACACAGTCACAGTCCTTTTAGTTATGGTTTACACTGCATTTCTTGTGAAAGTTCTTGAGTGTTTTGGCAAACTGAGAATGCTCAGCATGAATTTCATCTAAGTAAAAAATCACAGTGTGACTTGGCATTTAGGTACTGAGCTCTTTTGAAAAGAAGAAAGGGTACTAATATTCTCAGCTTTTCAAAGCATACAACCAAAATACATTTTCATTTTGCTGGTTTCTACTCAGAAGCAAACTATAAAATAAAGGAAATAAGAATTAAAACAAGTCTCTTGAGATTATCAGTCTCTAGAGAGATTGTTATCAATCTCATCAATCTAATCTCACCCTTTTGGTGTGAAGACATAACTAGAGAAGCTGCTAAAATCAATGTAAATTAGTGCATCTTGTGGTAAAATGTGATTGTACTGCACAGTATCATAGCATTGTTCAGGTAAGAAAGAACCTCTGGAATTCTAGTTCGGTGTCCCTGTTAAGAGTAGGATCAATTATAGTAGGCTACTTAGGGCTGTGTCCAAGCTGTATTATCAATGCCTTTGAAAAGGGAGTATCCACAACCTGTCTGGGGTACTTTGTTCAGTGTTTGACTATTTTGCAGTAAAAAAAGCTTTTCCTTGTGCTTACACATGATTTCTTGTATATAAATTAGTGTCTTGTCCATTCACTGAATATCACTGAGAGACGGTTTTCTTTTTCACACCCCCTAGCAGGTGTGAATACCTGCTAGGTATGCAGGTATACCTAGGTGAATACCCCTTTAGGTATTTAGACTCACTGGTAAGCTTTCCCCAAGCCTTCTCTTCTCTAAGCTGAACAGTCCCTGCTCTTTCAGCCTCTCCTCATGTCTGACACTTGAAGTCCTTAATGACCTTCATGATCCTTTGCAAGATTTACTCCACTATGTCCATGTCTCCTTCCTAATGAGGAGCTCAGACAGACCACAGTGCTCAGACACAGCACTCCAGAGGTGGCCTCTCCAGTGCTGAGTTAAGGGGAATAATTAACTCCCACAATTTCCTGACAATGTTCTTTCTAGTGGAGCCTGGGAAGTTGCTGGCCTCTTTTTCTGCAATAATTAATTACTGGCTAATTTTCAATTTTCTGATCATTGAGTTCTTCTCTTCTCCAGCTGCTTCCCAGTACTCGTGTACTCATGCATGGACTTATTTCTTCCCAGGTGCTTCGAATTTCATTCTACTGAAATATTTGATGTTATTATTGGCCCTTTCTTCTTCCTATCCAAGCAGTTCTTGCTTAAATTTTTTTGATATTTTATTATTTTTATTTTTCTTTCTTATTTCATAATTTCTTTAGATGCATCTAATGTGAAAACTATGTAGTGCTGTCCCAAAGACATTTAAGAAATACACACTATGCTTCATTTAAAAAATCTTAAATATTCTTTCCAAGAAGTTTCTCCTCATGAGAAATGTTAATAGACCTACAGTACACTATTGTATGGTCTTTCAATGTGCATTGGTTCCTCCAGATAAAAAATGGATGCTTTCAGTAGTGTTAGGCATAACAGAGCAAGAAAATTCAGTGATCAAGTTGTTAAGATCCATTTACCAAGGAATGTCTCTGCCTGAATTAAGGTGCAAACAAGGCCATAAGACAAAGTCAGTAGTATGGATATTATTAAACAAAACAAGGTGAGGTAGAGAGATAGAAATAGAAAGGTTGTGGGGAAGAGAGACAGATGGATTAAGCAGAAAAGTTACCATCCATTGATCTAGTGGTGTCCTATTGGTTCGTCTTCACACTAGGCTTCTCAGTGGTGGGGGTTCCAAGGTTGATCAAAACTTTTCACTATTTATACATTTTAGTCAACAGAGGAATTAATGTTTACTGCCCACACAGTTCTCCTACTCTTGATTAAATTATTCCCTCAACTCTAATGCTAATCAGTCTGCATGCTCATTCTTCCTTTTCTTTTGAGTCCATGGGTTTCCTGAGTCAATAGTTAGTGACTCTGGTCTCCCCCAGCTGGAATTACTTTTTACCCATTCTGAGATGATTTCAGCACAGCTGTTGAGTTGTTTTTTCTTGTGGCCCATAAATTCTTTCTTTTTGTCTCTTATTAGTGATACATTCTTCTCCCCTAGGTTCGTTAACCACACCTTTAGTCTGAAGTAACCCTTGGACAATTGTACCACTTTCATATCATCTCAATTCTTGTCTTCTTAATTTACAGTCCAAGATTTAGATTCCAGCTATCCAAGAAGGATAATTTGGAGTGGGGGGTACAGATGCTATCTGTCCCATAACTTCTGTTGATCTTTGTTTGACTGGTGATGTGTGTTGTGATGTGAGCAGCTGCTTCTTTACAAATTTTTGCCACAGTGGGGATGTTTGTCTGGCTGCAGTACCCAGGCAGTGCTAACCAGATCTCACCTCTGCCAGGCCTGGAATCAGCACCATCCTGTCACTCCCTTCTGTGCCTGTCTCATGGCAAACTCCTTCTGCAGCCTTAACAGTGTTTGAGACATGCAACTGTTCTCTTTAAGTCCTTAAACAAGTTTTTTTTTTTTCCTTCTGTCAAGTTTATTTCAATCAGAAATTTCCTAACTGGCTTCTGTGTGCTAATATATTTGAGATATATATGTCATACATATAAAGGTGTGTATTTATATATGCATACAGACGCATACATATAGTCCTTCCCTATATCTGATTTTAGCCCTGTATTTTATATAAAAATAGTATTAATTTTAACTTAATTCTTTCTCAATGTAAGTCACTGACAGTTGTAATAAATCTTCATCAATGAAACTGAGAAGCTACAAATCCATCTCTTCTCTGTCATAGTAAATAGTTAAAATTACTCTATATTAATATTCATATTATATGATGTCTTTTTTTCTTTTTGGAATAGCACTTGACTAATTTTAAGAGGTCAACCAATACAAGGAGTTTGTCAATAGAACTCTTTATTGCTATGCAAATTTTTTCATAAAATATCTGTATTAAGAACAAGCTCTTATTTTTCAAGGATGTCAGTGAAAACAGGCATCCTAATTCAAATTTTATGACATTTTTATTTTTGAAATATGTTCAAAATTATCATCATTTTAAGAATACATTTTGTAGATTTTATCTGTATATTTTAGACTTCATAACTAAGTAAATCAACTTGAAAAATAATACATTATAGGTTTTCTTTCCTGTTAGAATATAAAACATCTAACAGAAAATAGTTCCTCTGTAGCACTCTTTTTCCTGTAACACTTTAGAAAAAGTAGAAAATTATTCTTTTCTCTCTGTGTTTCATTGTTCTCTTCAGACATTTGCTACTAAAATTAACTGGAGCAGGCTCCATTTTCTATCTATTCAATTGTTTTTATTAGATTATATCATGCCTGCTCCCTCAAATTGCTCAAGGATTCAGCACACAATACAGAAGAAAACCCCCAGAGCCGAAAGTTATGCTACAATTAGAATGACAGCTTCTATCAGCACTGTCATGCTTACTTCTGCAATTTTGCTGTGCTAAAATCGAAACCAGGAGCAATTCTTCTCTCTGTATGGCCATGCTGAAGGCCACTGTAAAGTCTCTGCAGTACCTAATTTCAATGTATAAAGTTAATGTCAGCACAACAATTATTTAAGGCCTGTTCCTGACAACTTATACTGCTGTGGAACTGTAATTTAACTAAAGTCTAATGATAATCACTGACTTACCTCAATTCCTTTGTTATACTTGCCTCTGGAGTTACCAGTTATTATGAGTCTGAAAAAATGTGTCTGGTTTCCTTAGTTAATTAAAATCATAGATACTCTTTTAGCTTCATAGAATTGTTGGATTTAATTTGGCCCTTCCACCTAGTTACCAGACTGGTTTATGTTCAAATGCCTGTCATTTTCTAATAGTCCTTTTTGGAAACAGAAAGTAGTAGCAGTTTATTCCATTAAACATATTTCCACTCTGTCATTTACCTCTAACAGAAATACAGTCAAAAATCAGCTCATGAATGTATACACAATTTATTGCAAATAGGAATGTAAATGTAGAGGGGGTAGTAGGGGATGAGAAAGATAATAATATACTTTGAAGAACAAATGAAAACAAATAATTTAAAGGAAAATAATTTACATGCATAAAATAAGTGGGAAATAATTCCAATTGACAAAAAAGTAAAATTATCATGACATAATAGGGCCATTTCATAATAGAGTCATGAGTCTGCTGTACTGTGCTTGAAGTTCCCAAACTGAAAGTAAACTTCATCTGCAAAGATCTCACTCCTGAACAAAGATGAATGAGCCTAATACCTCAGCAGAGAGAGAAAACCTATAACATCTAGCCAAGGCATGTATAAACCTTCCTTTTAAATGATCTTGAAAACAAAGATTTTTGTTTTGTTTGGAGAAGTGTTGTTACCTCAAAACCTTTTCATTTCCAGGCTGAACAATCCTCCTAGCCTTCCATCATAGGAATTCTTCATGGGAATCTCATGAGGTTTGACAAGGCCCTGCACCTGGGTCAGGGAAACTCAAGTATTGGGACAGCCTGGGTGACAGAGGGATTGATAATAGTTCTGCAGGACTACAGGGTTTGGGAATGTTGGTAGATGAAAAGCTGGATATGAGCTGTCAATGTGTATTTGTAGCACAGGAAGTCAACTGTATCCTGAGCTGCTTCCAGTGCAGCATGGCCAGCAGGGAGAGGGAAGGAGAGCCCCTCTGCCCTTGTGAGATCCTACCTGGAACGTTGCATCCAGCTTTGGGGCCCTCAGTACAGGAAAAACATGGACCTGTTGGAGTGGTTCCTGAGGAGGGCCACAAATATTATCAGATGACTAGAACTCTCTCATATGAGAAAAGTCAGAGAGTTGAGATTGTTCAACCAGGAGAACAGAAGGTAAGGAGATCACATTGTTGCCTTTCTGTATTTAAAAGGGGCTTACAAGAAAAATGATAACAAATTTTTAATAGGGCCTTTTGCTATAGGACAAACTAATGGTTTTGAACTAAAAGAAGATTGATTTAGATATATGTAATAACTTTTTTTGAGAGTGTATTGAAACATTGGAACAGGTGGCCCAGAGAGGTGGTAAATTCCCCATCCCTAGAAACATTTAAGATGAGGTTGGACAAGCCCCTGAGCAACTTGATGTAGTTGAAAACGTGTTGTTCATTGCAGGGGCATTGCACTATACAATCTTTAAAGGTCCCTTCCAAATAATACTACTCTATAATTCTATAAATATTCTTAGTTATACAGGTGTTCCACAGATTTCTGTTGTACTGATAAATTCTAAGTTAAATTAGAAAGGCAAAGCTTGATCATGATTTTCCGAGAATGAGAATTCATACCACCTTTTCCAGCCCTACCAAAGAAGCTTAATTTTACCAGAGATCATAGAAGTGGAAAGCAGGAGGGAAACCATCCTGCAAGTTATCTCCATCTGCTTCCCAGCCAGTCTCTCAAGCTGCATGCCAAAATTAGCATGTCACCTCTCAGCAAGTCACAGAAGTATTACTAATTAAAATATTATCAACATGTCAGATTTGATTTTAATCAAGTAATTACTAGTGCTGTGCACTAAAGTAGATCTGAAAAACACTGGAAAGTGCATTTTAATCCATTTTCTTCATTTGTTTAATACACAGTATAAAATTGCTCCAAGTAAATCAACTCTGTTGACTAATTCAATTTTCTTTCCATTGTGTGAAGACTAAGCATTATACCTACCAGCTTAAGAAAGTGGGTAATGAGCTAGGAAGAACATGGAGCTAAGAACCTAAACTACTTCCATCTTAATATTTTTTTTTTTTTTTAAAGATTCATTCAAAATTACCCATTACTTTGAAAGTACCTCCCCTCTGGATGCCATCCACAGATTCAACAAATTTTAGATAAAATCCCAACTTATTAATTAATGAAAATCTTGCAAGTCTTGCTTTTCTAAGTGGCTTCTTTTATCATTTAACTGCTTTAAAATACAAAGAATAAACCAAAATGTTTTATGATAAATGTAAGAACATAATCATTATCTATACTGTGTTAGGTACATAATTTTTTGTCTGTTAGGTGGTCTAGATGGTAAAATTTATCACAGAAAATTTTAGCTGATTAAAATTCATATATCCAGTTTTAGTAACTCGAATGCCAAAGATCTGACTAAAGAATTAAGACTTGAGGTGGGCTCATCACCAGGTTTTAGATCTAAATTTAGCGTTCAAATGTAATTGGCTAGGCATGAGCCCAATGACATGATTCACTTTCTAGAACACACACCATTAGGTGGAATGCTCTCGAGAAGACATCTGTAAGATGATAATTCTGACAACAGAAATTTATACTTTCCTGGAGCAGTATCTGGAAAGTAAATGAGATACAGCAGAACTTGACAAAAATAACTAAATTCTCTTTCTTACAGTACTGAAAAGTACTACAAAGTTACTTCTACTGTAGCAGTAACTTAGACAATGACATGGGCTTCACCAGTTCAACTTACGACTAGTGACATTGAGGTATTTGAGTCAACACTTCCTCTTGTCTGACTGGTGTGACCCTGGAACTGTTAGAGGCCTTATTCCTGATAGAACAGCAATGCCAGGCAGCTACATTCCTTTCTTAGTTCACATGTACATACTTGCATCTAAATACCTAGATAAAGGGGTTTAATAGCATTTAAGAAGCCTTAGGTAGATTAGGATGCCTCCATTAATGTAACATACATGTCACACCATACATAAGTAGCTGAAATGGTAGCCAAAGAACATCTGGGAGTCACAATTCAAGTCATCTAAACCAGCATCAGATTGTTCTGTTTAGGATGCTGAACCAATTCTCAAGTACAGAATACAACAGCTGTATTAGGCATCTAATTTTAAATGTAAATTTGCCTCTCTACAAGCTGGAGTCCATCTTGATATTTAATAACTCTTTCTGTATTGCTGATAAAAATCTCCAGTTTTCAGTCTCTTATTTCTCTAATTTTTCTATATTTTCTAAATAAACTGAGGCAATTATCTTTCTTTTTCCCCCATGCAAGTTCTCTATGATTATAAGAGCAATTTCTCTGCATCTCCTTAGATACCTCTTTGCTTACTCAGATTTTACACTAGTGTAAGCAAATTGGCTTCAGTTTTATTATACTATCTCTGAGAGTAGAACAATGTTTTCCTGTGGATAAAAATCTAGTTCTTAGCAATAGTCCCCTGTGGAAACCCAGTTTCTGGAAGAAACCATAATGCTGCAGATAAACTTACATGCATGCAGAATGACTTTTCTTCCCAGTCCCTTTAAGCCCCCAAAAAGGGATGTCAGATTTCATATACCCTGTTCTGCCCTGAACAGATAACACTAACATGATACATGAATGAAAATATGTCTTTGCAGAAGTCTGAAATTAAACTAGACTTCAGTCCTTGATGAACAGACCATTTGAAGGAATTGACTATAAGATTAAAATATCACTGTAAAACAAAAAAGGTGAAAGGATCAAAGTACAGTTTTCTGTGCCCATGTTGAAAAAAGACAAAACTTAAATTAGCAACATATACAAGACAAAAGGGAATGAAAATAAGTGAATTTCAAAATAATTCAATTTAAATATATGCAATTTATAAGTTTTAAGGTGTTGTCCAATAATTTATTTTAAAAGTTGTTGTTCAAACTGAAATACACATAGATCAATATTCCAAAATTACTGAGCTAAAGAATTACTACATTCACTGGTATCCTTTAAGAGTTAAACACACGTTTTCTGATCCCTTCTTGATTTTTCATTCTGGACATACTCAGGCATCTTCTGAATAAACTTTCATAGAAGACATTTAAATTCTACTGAAGAAAAATAATGGATTTATTTTAAATTTATCTGTCTATAAATGGAAACAAAATCACACCCATATATTAAATTCATTCCGGAAATATGTTCCTGAGGTCCTCAGGTTAATGAGTATTAATGGACAGAAAATCTTTGATGAGGCACTGGAACAGGTTGCCCCAAGAAACTTTGAATGCTCTATCCCTTGAAGTGTTCAAGGCCAGATTGGATGGGACTTGGAACAACCTGGTCTACTGGAAGGTGTCCCTGTGGCAAGTGGAAAGTAAATTTGAAATAGATGAACAGTAAGGTCCCTTCCAATACAAAGCATTCTATAACTTTGTAATTCTATGGCATCTACAAAATGAATACTCTCAACAGTGAGATATTCAGTGATCTGGGTTTAACTGTGATTTAACCCAGAAATTAATCAAGTTTCTGTTTTGATTTTTTTAAAATTAAGTCCTAAAAAAGTGGTGCATTCTCATGGGGAAAAAAAAAGTAACTGAGAAAACGAAACTAATTTATCTTTCACTGAATTTATGTTAGAACATATGTGACTAAAACTAGGCCCATATTGCTATCTTGAATCATACACAAAATAAATCCTGAGTAACAATGGGAAGTTATGCACTGGGATTAAGAAGTGGGAACTCTGAGCCAGATGAAATAACAGCTTGACTAGAAACAAGCCTTTTGAGGTAATCTAACCATTATTTATTGACTAATGTAGCTAGAAGAAACCTTTGAAGAAAGTCAATATTTGTAAAAGAACAAAGCTGAAGATCGTGACATGCCTGTGACTGAATTTACAGAAAAAGTCAAAAAGCTGGAAAGGTTTTCATGCAATGTTTTTAAGAACTAAAGAAAATCATGACTTTTTGCCTTGGATTTGAAGGTGGGTCTTTGCAAGTGAAGCAGCTACTATCTTGTTACAATTAGCTGTTGTCTTTCACACAGATTTTTAAACAAATATTTGAAAGGTGCTGCCTGGGACATTTCAATAAATCATATTTTAGTGCCTTCAGGGAAATAATAGATAGAAAACTAATACTTTGACACAATCTTACAGTGAATTTCTCACTACCCTTTAACAAATTAGCAAACTGAACCTTAAAATAACATTTACAAAATCACATTATAACTTACACTTTTTTTGCTTTTCTTCATTCAGTGAAACTATTTTGAAAGACAAGGTTATTTTCTTTACTTCCATTTTTTTCAAACTGTTCATACTTCATTTGTAGTATTACTGTCTTTCACTTCCAGTACCCCTGGAAATATATCTGCAGTGTTTCACAGAAAGAGCCTCAAGTGTGTTGAGTCTGTCCAAACTGACTCAACATGGCAGAGCTTTGATTCAAAGCCTCCTGTGCTGCCAGCATAATGATACACTTGAGAAACTGGGCTGATTATCTAAATCACACTGACATCCTATGTAGCAACACATTTTTTGGACTGAAGCTGGATTGCACTGTGTCCTTTTTGGAACATGAGCACTTGTGTTTGGATGGCCTGCAAAAGTATGTATGTCTGTATGTATGCATACAGGCATAATAAAATAAAGATATCGCTCTCCATTGTCCTTTCATCTTTGAAGGGAGGATGACAGAATCTGTACACATCTTTTCAGGAAAGAACCATAGCATCTTTCATGTCTTTCATGCAATACTTTCATTAGTATTCCCAGAACATCTTTTCTCTTTTATACAGCAACAGCACAATTCTCAGTGTCTTGAAATGCTTGAGGAACCTTCAGGATACTTTCTGAAAATTTACTCTATAAATGCATGTGTAACTAATTTTCAAGTTAAATTATTTTACTTCTTTTATTGTTTCTTAATTTTTTCCAAAGTTACCTTATGTTTCTCATTCTCCTTCATCTAAGCAAATGGAATAACTCATTCATATCTAATTTTCCACAGGCTGGATGCTTCATCTTCCATGTGTAACTATTTGGCTTTAAGAAGCAGTATCACCTCTCTTAGGTACCTCCTGATATGTACAGGCCTACATGCCTTTGGTCCTTAAGGCATTTTATATAATAAAAGTATAACATGAAAGTCAATATTATAAAGAAATTTCTTCTCTTCTTTATTTTTGGGTTTTTTTGTTTTTTGGATTTTTTTTCCCAGGCAAATGTTTTTAAATGTATGCATCGATATTATGGACAAGAGATTTATTCACTTAGTAAGTTCTGAACTAGTCTAGCTACACAAAGTGTTTAAAATTTTTCTTTTATTTCATTAAGAAAATTATAAACCAGTAAACAACACTGGAAATAAAAAAGACCCCTTTGAGATACAATAGTGAGCAATCTTCCAGTTTGGGAGTATATTACTAATAATGATTGGAAGGATGTTTTTTTTTCCCAAACAATTATGCATATCTCCTGCATGGATTTTTCTCTCTATAATATATCTTTTAATTTAGATGTCAAACAGAGTAAAAAATTAATATTTAAGTTTGACAGATATCATAATCAACACTTTTGAACAGATGCTTTTTTTACAAGCTCCTCAATAGGGAAACAACAGTTTAGTTCTTAGTGAAATGACATCTCCCCAGTACTTGGCATTTATTTGAGTCCCCTGCAGCCACAGCAACTGTGCTTTTTTTAAAAGAATTGTTTCTGTTCAAGCAGAAATTATTTTTCCTGTCTTTTTTGAGTGAGATTAAAATATCAGCACTTCAGAGCACTGGGATTGTATTCAATGCAAAACATTTATTTGAATATAAAAAATTACTTCTTTTCAATATTTAAAACAAAAAATGATATCATAATGAAAGTTTAAAAACATAATTTTCTTCTTCTGAAATGAAAAATGTCATCAAAATTTTCGTTTTTACAATGCATATATATTGGGGAGAAGGAGAGATATGTTAGTTAATTTCAACACTAATTAATGGTTTCCAAACAGCATTTAATTATTATTGCCATTAACTAATTCTGAAAATTACAATAGGATGAGTGAATGCATCAAAGGGTTTAGTAAAAACCAATATAGATAACTCTAGCTGGCTATCAAAGAGAAGAGACATTATTATTTTGAGATATTATGAATAACTACCAGCATTTCAGACATAAATAAACACTTCAAAAATTCTTGAAGTCATATTTCAGCAGACCATGTGAATTTGCACCATGTAACCCAGTCATTTGCTTTTTAATAGATGCTCTTCTTGCTTTAGCTTGGGAGTTAACATCAATCTTACTACATTTCTATTGCTATCAGCTATAATCCTCAGAAAAGTAATAAATTCAGCATTTAAGTGGTTTATTTATTTATTTATTTAATTAATTTAGTAATAAATTAAACATTTATTACTTACTTAAGTTTAAGTAAGAACATCACTACTTACGTATCTCTGGTTTCTTCATGTTAGTCTTTTTTTTATATAGACAGATTTTTTTATATAGATACATTGTGATATTTCCTGCCTTCTTGAATGAATTGAATGAAAAAGTTTCATTCATATTTGGCCAAATTTATTAATTTTTTTATTTAGGTCATTAGAGAACCTCTCTAGTCCTTACTTTATTTTTTTTATATACAAATTCTTACTGTTTTCTTTTTATGATGTTCATATGCTATCTTTTAAAAAGAAATTTGTATCTGCCTTCAGTTGCTTGACTTTCTAGACATCTTATGTCAGAAGTGTGTGTGTTTGTGTGTGTGTGTGTGTACTATTTGCTGAATCAACATTGAGCAATTTTTTTCTACGTATTGAATCTTTTCACTACGACTCTTACCTAGACAGTAATTTAAAGTGGTTGTAGTCAATTTTATTTGTGACCAAATAATGAAAATATCAATGCTTTTCATGATGTTAATATACAACATATTTACTACTATATATTCTGGCTATGCAGTTCATATAGAATTATAACATCAGTTCTTTCTGAGAGAGAAGGGGGATAAATCTGCATAATTGCTCTTGGGTCTTAACTCTTCCAACTTCATCTATAACTTGCAATCTCTGATATTTGTTTGTCTGGCATTTCAGTACCAAGATTTGTAGTGACATCCCCCTCAAGACTCATACATACACTAATGCACAATTTTTTCTAATATTCTAATGATTCAGATCCTTCCTGAGTGTTACCTGTACTGCTGTCATTCTACCTGTATTGCTGTCATTCTAGTAACATTTGAAATATATGGGGGATTCCTTAACCCTTTATTTTTCCCTATGAAAGTTCTTGGATCTCAGTAATCTGTTGCCCCCACACATTTCAATGCTATTATGAAATTGTCATTTTTGTTCTGTTTTTAAACTTTGCTTGTTTGGTTTGGTTTTAAATTTGTTTTAATGATTTATATATTAAAATATTGGCTCTTTAAAATTACTCACGTGGTATTATTTTGTTCTTTGCCAGAAGTTGTGCAACAAATAAATCATTATTTTTGAAAAAACACTGCATAATAAAAATCAAGTTACATGCTTAGAATTTTCTTAATCTGCTAGTAATTTCCTGTTTTCTGGTGCTAGCATGTGGATTTGATTCAATAACCTATTATAGTGGTTCAAAACCTATAACAAAAATATATAATTCTATGTCCCATTTTATAGATTCAAAAGAGAAAAAATTACCTTACTAAATTATTTAAAAAACTCTAGCCATATGCTACCAACATAATGATCAATAAAACTGCAGATTAACCACAGACAATTTCCACACTAAGTTTATAATTTGCTTTTCATGATGCAAAATTGTAAACCACTATTTTTGGGGACAAAATAAAAAAATAAGAAAGAAAAAAAGAAATATCATAGAACGGTAGAACTACTGGAAGAATTATTGATTCAGTTTTTGCATAAGAATTGTGTGACAAATAGCAAAATTGCAAATTCAATTGTAAAATATTGTACTGGGTCTGGCTATGATAGAGTTAATTTTCTTCATAATAACCCCATTGCTGCCTTTTGGATTTTTTATCCAAAATGATACTGATAACACACTAAAATTCTAGATTTTTTTGAAGAGTGGGTACAGCCTCAAGACTTACTTTGTTGCTCACCTTGTCCTCCCAGTGAACAGATTAGGAGGAGCAGAATGGCCAGGGAAGGGGCATAATGCTGCAGATAACTTGACCAAATCAGAGATATTCTAGACCATGCAACATCCAGGTGGGAATGACCAGGTACCTGAGGGAGGAGGTGGCAGGTTTGACACTGTCTTTTGCAACAGACTGGATCTCTTGCATGTCTTTTCACTGTGTGGTGGTCTGGTGCAAGGCCTCAGGAATCAGTCTGGGGTCTTTGATGGATTATGACACACCCTCAGCTGCCCCTCACATGAATGCCCCATGGATGTGGCCTCCCTGGGGTGGTGAGTTTTACAACTGAGACAGTTTGTGTAAGGGAGGATGGGTGTTCATTCCCTCTGACCAAAGGTCACACCACACCCCCAAAACTCTCTTTAGCCTTTAGATGTGGGGGAATCTGTTTAAACCTGGCCTCAGCAGATGGGCCTGTGGGCTACAGCCTCCCTCTGAACCAGGCCAGGGATGATTTTCAGGAGAGCTGCTGAGTTTGATTTTCTTGTGCATAAATTCCTTTCCTTCAGCCTTGTTTATTTCTGCCTAGTCATGAGATAAATGGACAATAGTGTCACCTTGTCTTATCTCAAATTCCCTTAGACAACTTAACTCACAGTCTGAATTTCTAGTTCAGGAGGTGTATTCAGGGAGGGGTGAGCTTAAATGTTTGCAGCTTCTTTATACAGTTTTGCCATAATGGGCAAAAAGTCCTTCATAACAATGTTTAAGCCATTGACTATAGCATTTTAGTCTCTCACATCTTTAAAGATCATGCAGCTCCAACTCCTCTGCCAGGCACATTTTCACTAGATCTGGTGGCTCAAAGCCCTGTCCAACTTGACCTTGAACTCTTTCAATGATGGGACATCCACAGCTTCTCTGAGAAAGTTGTTCCAGTGCTTCAGGTAAAAATTTCTTCCTTATCCAATCTCAGTCTACAACTTCTCAGTTGAAAACAACTGTCCCTTGCCTGTCACAATAGACCCTGGCAAAATGAGTCTTTTCATCATTCTTGTAAGTCCACTTTATATATTCAAACTTCACAATCATGTCTTCCCAGAACTTGATCTTGCAGGCTGAACAGTCCCAACTCTCCCAGTCTTTTCTCATAGGAGAGTTTCTCCAATCATCTAATAATTTTATGGCCCACCTCTGGGCTTGCTCTAACAAGTCTATGTCCTTTTGCTCCAGAGCTAAACACAGGGCTTCAGACCTGGATGCAGTACGCCAGGCAGGGGTCTTACCAAAGCAGAGTAGAAGGGAAATATAAGTTTCTTGGACCTGCTGGCCATGCTTTTTCTGCAGCCCAGAATACATTTGGCTTTCTGGGCTGCGAGTACACATTGCTCCTTCACCTTCATGAGTTTCACATGGGCTGCCTCCTCAAGCATGTAAAGGTCCCTCAGGACAGCATTCTGTCCCTCAAGAGAATTGGCTGCTTCACTCAGCTTAATGTCCTCTGCAAACTTGGTGAGGATGCATGCAATCACACTCCCTATGTCACCATATTGATACTGGTTGCAATATAGAGCTTTGAGGACATCACTTACTAGCTTTCTCCTTTTGGACCCCGAGTCATTGACTAGAACTTGTTGGATATGGCTGCCCAGCCAATCTTTCATTCATCAGATATTCCACTCATCAAATCCACATCTGTTTAATATATAGACAAGAATATTGTGTGGTGATGTCTAAGCTACTCTCTTCCACCTCAGTTATATTGGGGTGTGATAGATATCTAAATCTCACTGTAGTCAGTGAAAATTTCGTCTCTACAAACAGTGAAGCTTAGGAAATTTTTCAGCTGACCAAACACACTAGAGTAATTTTAGAGTAAGCTGAATGGGCTTCTAGAATTCATTAACTACAGTGGGAATTTTGGACACCCGGCTTCCAGACAAACACCCACCTTCAGAAACTGAATGGTACACAATGGTATGTGTAATCAAGTTTTGAAGTGTGTGTCTGACTCTTAGGTAGTATGTCTTTGTGTAATTAAGTTTTTTTTAACTTACAGAATGTTTTCTGTTAATCCTAATAATATTTTTTCCCCAAAGGGTTTCTGCAGGTTTAAAATTAATATATCTAAAGTGGAAACAGCAAAAAAAATCACTTAAATTGACTATATAACTTTGCTGAGTTAACCGTTGCTTAAATTGTTAGATTATTTTTTTCAAGATAGCTACTTTGCTTTAAATGTGTTATGTGATCATCTTTACAATAGTTTTTGATATTAAAACATTAAATATTGATTTATTTTTTTTTCTATCCCTAGCTGAGGACAGGGGATTTACATTACTAACATGCATGGCTAAAAGTGTCTTTGAGCCAAATGCTGCACTTTTTCTTGATACAGCAGCAGATATTCCTCTCTCCCCCAAACTCAACCTATGTTTCTGAGGTAAACCATAAAGGGACTGAACAAATCTTTACAGTGTCTTACTTGTGTCTATATAAAGACAGATCCTTCCTCCCATACTCTCCTCTTCTGTCTCGCTCCTCTCATCTCTTTCTCTTTAGCTTTCTTTCATCCAAAAGACAGAAATCTCACTTGCATTGAGAAACTGCATATTTTAAGGAAATCAATCAAAAGCTGGGAATGAACTACACTTGTCTGTTGTATTCTACAACTATGATGATTTGAAATGTGCCAGCTGTACAGCTTGTCCACAGCTGTTGTCTCTCAAATCTTTTTATAATACTCATTTTCTCTCCAACATTTACAAAGTTTATAAGTGCAGTGAGAGTTGATCAAAATTATTCTACTATGGAATACTACTAGTGTAATAGCTCATAGTTTTAAGCTATGCATAACTGAGTATGCCAGAAATAATTCTTCATATAATGCTTAAGACAGCACAGATGTCTGTGTTTGATCTTCTTCCTTCTTAGAAAGGCATAATTAAGGAGAAAATGCTTACAAAAATAGAGTATGCATACGACCACATAGATCAGAGGGGAAAAAACTGTGCAGAGAAAGCTGAAATGCTAGTATTTGAGGAGGTTAATGTGTAGTTTGAGTGCAAACTGAAAGACCAATACAGAGGATGGAAAATAAACAAACAAATTAAACAAGACATTAACTAAAAATATCCCACCGCCACCAAAAAACCCCATTTGAGTACCATTTGCTGACGAAAACTGAAGCTTCTCCAGATAATTGTTTTGGTGTGTGAGCTACCAGTTCGCAGTAAACTGCAAGGAGAAAGCTTGTTCAGAAGGCAAGATAAATACAAATTAGTGTATGTTTAAATGTGTATACATGTATCAGAGTTTGAACTTCAGTGCTGAAACCATAACACTGTGAAATTTTGGACACATGGAGAGAACAACATATGCTCTCACCTGTACAAAGAGCATCTGTTTCATTGCTTACTTAAATCTTTTTCATATCCCATGAGACCTATTTCAGAGTCACAGCTGATTTGTCAGTTGCTGAATAGTTGATTTTTGTGCCAAAAATGTATGTAGTCTGACATGCTCCTGAAGTCCAGGGGAGCCAAACAGATTGCCTTTGCATATTATGATAAATAAATTAAAAAATAGAATAAACCATGGACATGTCCCTGACTCTAAGATGGTTTTCGATTTATTGACTGTATTATATTATTAGGTGGTAATCAATTTATTTCCCCTTGTTTTGGGTTAGCCTCAGTGACATATATATACTAGAAATGCAGGTGGATTGGCTCATAATCAAAGGGGGAAGTATAGAGATAGGAAATATATAGTGCTCAGTGTTCAAACTTTTCCTTTGTCTCTCTTTTCTTCAGAAGTACAGATATATACCCTGTGAAACTTCTGCTGCCTCAGTGAAAACACATTAGCTGTTGGGAGGAATGAGTTAAAAGCAGAACACTGGCAAGGAGGATTGTAAAGGACCCTGCATCTTGAAATAACCCTTAAATAAATAAATAAACCTGTGTGAACAGGAGGCCAATGATCTGTAGGAGAATGGATTACAGGAGACCTCGCCCCTATTAAGTCACAGCTGTGCTAATTACCAAAACCAGCCTTGCCCTTAATAGGTCACAGCTATCTCCAATAAGGATGAGTGTGATAAAAGAGTGGGTTAGCTGTTTGGGGGAGGACTGACCACATAGGAGAGAGAATTGCTGCTGCGATGCTAGTCTGAGCCTGTGGCCAGAGTCTGCTGGAATTGGGATTTGTTGGTCAAGCTGTGAGGAAAAATAAACAGGGGCCCTTCAGTGCTGTTGAACAAGAGTGTGTGTCTCATCTCCTCTCTATCTCTAGTGTAAGGCCTGCTGCAACAGTAATCCTCCAGCACAGAACAAGTTTAATAGTGCCTGGGTCTCTGCTTGTGTACTACTGTCCAGGTGTTCCTTTGGGGATTCCCCTGTAAACAAGGTAACAGATACTCCTTGTAAGCAAGGAAATGGGAATGTGTTTAGTCAGTGCTTTAGCTTTGTGTTTGTGGCTGTCTCTGCTGCTGGCCTGTTGTGACTCATACATCAACTTTAAAGATGTTACAACACACAAAAATAGAAGCTGGAATAACTTTGTTGGTTATGGGGAATATTGTCTGGTTTCTATATAGAATCATAGGATGGTCTGGGTTGTGAGGGACCTTAATGATAATTTCCAATCCCTCCTGCCATGTATACCAGTATACACATATATGTCAATATGTATTTTATAAATCTGTATAAACACATAGCTAGACATATAGATGCAGAGAGACACATGCAATTATATACACCTACAGCTGCTCTCTTAATGAGCGGTGGCTGGACAAAGGTGATGCAGGGTCTAGTTTTCATTTTCTGGTGATATCTTCCTTGTTGGAGAGGTGAGGAGTGGGAATTTCTCTCCTACTTGAAAAAAATTAACTGTGACCTCCTAGTTAAGGAACCATTTTGGAAAAGATGATGAAATAATAAAAAAACAATAAAAAGAAGTAATAGTATAGGGATCACATAACATAAAGGGTCACTAAGGGGAAATTCATCTCTTGCATTTCAGACAGCATTCTTTGGCTTTCCACAGTTACAGGATTCTTCCTTGCAAAAGTCTCTGTGGAAGGGTTTTAAGCAAGATTGAATGAGATTTATCAAGCTAACTCAAATGAATCCTTATATGTGGGTGGTCCATGGTCCTGCACGACCAAGCATCTGAGGACTGCATAACCTTCTCTGAGCCATCATTACTAGTTGTAAACATCCATTTTCTTTAACCACTTATAAATCTTAAGAAACAGCTTATGCTCACTACTTATGTGTATTATAAATACTGACTTTGGTCAATTCTGCAGCAGAAACTATGTGGGATAGTTTTTGGGATGGTCAGATTTTCCATGGTAATCAACACATTTAAGTAATTTTTCACAATCTGTTCTCTTATGAGGCTTTCTAAGGCACAGTATGCAATACAATGTGTCAATATCAGCCACTACAATTTCTGAAACTCATTATTAGTAAAAGTTATGAATTATTAGAAATAATTATCAGAATAAATTAAATTAAAAAATTATATTGTGTACAGAGAATAGCAATATTTTATATGTGATTTGCAATAAAAATTTTAAAAACACACTCTTGAGGAAAAAGAAAAAAATCAAAGCATACAAGCAGCCTTCACAATTTATTCATTTGAAAATCAAAGATATATACTTATAGCTCAGTGATGAGTTTGGTTTAGCTTTTTAATGACATGAGGGAACAGCTCAGAGAAGAAAGTATTTTTTTCATGATGAATGAAGAAGTATTTGATCTATGCATGGCTGATCAAAGGTTCATCTTTATCTGATAAAATCCTTAGTGCAAAAATCAAAACCAATCAGACAGTAATAAGACATCTAATTTATAGAGGTTACTTTTCTGAACATTCTGGTTGTCAACTGATTTAATCAAACAAGTACAGATCAACTTCCCTGTTTCCAATGGTCTGTTGGAACTCCATTACTGAACAGGTAAGAGAGTTTAGATATTTGTTTTATCTAGTGGGCATGTATAATCAAATGAAGAAATAAATATTTAGCTGTGACATGAGGTCTATTTATATCAATTGAAATAAAAAGTGACAGAACTTTGGCTTGTTCACCTCCATAGCTTCACTGTCTTAAATCTCACATCAAAATACCAGCTCAAGGGAAAAAGCTAATTATCTAGCTGAATTATAAAATGGCTTTTGATAGATTTATCCTGGGAGTCTTGGTGCATGACAAGTTGATGAGCTTACAGTGTTCCCATGTGGCCAGAAGGGTCAATGGTATCCTGGAGTTCATTGGGAATATGTGTCCAGCAGGTCAGGGGAGGAGATCCTGCCCTTCTGCTCAACCCTGGTGAGACCACATCTGGAGCACTGTGTTCATTTCTCATCTTCATAGCTCAGGAAAGACAAAGAGCTACTGGAGACATCCAGCAAAGGCCACAAAGATGATGGTGTGTCTGGAGAATCTTTCTTATGAGGACTGAGGGAGCTGGGTCTGTTTAGAGAGGAGAGGACTGAGAGGAGATCTCATCAACACATAAATACCTAAAAGGAGGTGACACAAGGATGGTTCCACGCTCTTTTCAGTGCTGCCCAGCAACAGGATAAGGAGTAATGGCCATAAATTAAAACATAAGAAGTTCTGCCTCAACATCTCTATAAAACTGCATCTTCAAAATATTTTTACTCCAGTGTATAAGTAATATGTAACATTAGATTTATTTCAAAGTTTTTCTGCATCTTTCCATTCACCTGATACTTGAAAGAAGTTGCCAGGAAAATAGCTATTATTACTAAAATAAAGTTACTATATATTGACACAAAAAAACCTTATTAATATGATCTTCTATACATTGAAAGATGATGCAGACACAAATGGGCATGTAATCAAGACAAGTATAGATCAACAATGTTTACCTGATGAACTACAAATAAGTTTTTTGCATTTGGGGGATAACAAATTGTTAGAATAAAAAGTAGCAAAATTAAATATTTCAGCTTGATCCTGAAACTTTTGAATATAGTGACTACAGCATTTGCTTATAATAGTCTTACGACACATATGTCTCGTTTATTTCAATGAGAAAATCCCATGCATTCAGTTTTTGTTGCAGAATTTAGATATATTCCCATGATCTGTAAATTTAAAAATATCACTACCTAAAATGGAATTTATCTTTTAGTCTTTCCTAGCTTATAAAATGTCTGTTTCTCTGGAAACAAAGAAAAGTTCAGTGGACTTTATATAGTTCCATGAAAGAGGAGGAATCCACCCCATTCAAATCTGCAAAGATTTCTTAAGGACTATACCGATCCACTTTATCCAAAAGTTTCAGTAATGATCTAACTGTCCCAAGATATGATTTAGATGAGTCTTATAATGATATACTTCTTTATCTGAGAACAGTCAAATGATACAGCCTTTGAAACAGCAGACTGAAAAATACAATTAAATTGTTGATTGAGCATGGAGCCATATAAGCTTGTCTCCCATGTATAAGTTCCTTTTAAAAGAAGGAGGAATAGCATGTGCTCAGTCTACTGTCATTTGGTTTTGTTTGTAATGACTGTCCAGACATAGAGTCTTCTGCACTCAGGTCCTGTCAAACTATAAAGGAAAATTCTTTGTATCTGCAGCATTTCTTATTTATGAGACAATGATTTGTGCTGTTCTTTTCTACAAGTCACAAAATTTTAAGGAGCTGTGGGTCTCTGTAAAACTCCTATCTTTAATTCTCTCTGGAATTAGTAAAAAACATCAGAAGAAGTGAGCAGGGAAGAAAAAAGGCAAAGATAAATTTTATAAAAGCTAGCTTTAATGGAACAAAGAAACAAATGAAAGAAAAAACTCATTCCTATTCTTTGTAAATTGATAAGAACATTGTTGATTATTAGGCATTGTAGAGAAAGAATATTCCTTCTAATTAGCTCTTTTTCGTAAACAAAGTTAAAAAGACAAAAAAAAATGTAAAGCTTCTTTCTTATCCTTATAACTATAAAATGAGTAAATAAGTATTAGATGAGCTTTTAAATTTTAACCTTAAAACCTGTCATTCTGTGAACACCAAATTTAAACTAGGCTTTATAAAAATTTCAGTTATATACTTCCTGCAGTATTCAGCAACTAACTTGGTTTGCCTTGGTGGCTTGAGACACCCTTGTGAAACTTGGCAGATATTACACAGGTTCAGAAATTATTCATGGGAGGAGGAGGGGATGTGTAGAAAACTAGCATATAGCTAGAAGCACCCACACAAAATTATAGCTTATTCCTAACTTTCATTTAATTGAATAAATAGGTGAAAAAAATCAAAATTTAAAAAAAATCCCCCACAACCCACAACAGATTACAGTGATTTATCTGTATTTACTATCTTAAAACACCATGCAAAGGTACTAAACTACCCTTCTGCACAAAGAGTGTTATAACAGCAGCTATTTCAAAGAAGTAAAGTCAGAATGAAGAAAAACAATTTATTTTTCCTAACTGAATTATTGATCCATTATTTCTAATCCTAGTCATTTAATCTTGTCAGAGGAGAAGGAAAAATAAAAATCTGTCTAGTAGTACACAGAAGAAAGAGGAAACATCTATGGCTTTGTGCATTTGTACAGAAACATGCTCTGTATTAGGTACATGCTTTCAGTTCTTCTCCAACCCCAAGAGAGCCTGAATTAATTCACAAATGAAAAGTTAATGGAGGCACAGGTGGAGAGGATTAGCTGAGTGAACTGAACTTCCACTCTTCATGCAGCAGTTGGTAATGGAGTCTGTTAAAACTGATGAGGAATGTTTCAGTAAGCATCTATGTGCTGAAATATGCATAGTATCGATCACAGTGGCCACATCAGCTGAATTTTCTCAGATCTAAGGTGAAAGAGCTCATGAAAAAGAAAGGTTACTGTAGAATAATCAACTGTTAGGGTACTCATTAGACAAGAACTCTTCTGTCCAAGTCTCGGACTGACAATTTAGAGCAGAGTTTGAGCTTGAAATAATAAATATCTATGCCAGTTCTAGTCAGCAAATATTTCCTTCATAATAAATAAAGATAAATTTGTAACTAGAAAAGTGCTTTATGTTAATATGAAACAGATGCCTTAAAACTTTAGATGAATCATACTCTGGAAATATATTTCTATTAGCTATGGAATTTGAGAGACATATTTTAAAAAAAAAAAAAAGAGGTTGAATTTGTTTCTAATCAATTCTTCAGTGTGATTTATCTTTTCTTCTGACCAGTCCTTTTTAAATATACCTATTTTTAAGGCCATGTAAGCTCTCACTATCTAAAGGTTTGACTACAAAGTGGTCCTGGTTACCTGACATGCTTTACCAGCTCAGTTTTGAAGAAACACCTGAGATTAAACCAGACAATTTAAAGTTCTACTCTTTAAAGAAGAGCTCCAGAGAAAACTGGCAACTGCATATTTATGCAGATCAATTTTTAAATAGCACAATGATTTTTATTTTTATTTTTAATAAGTGTGTAAAAGTGTTTTTAATGCTGTACCAAATTATTTCAGAAATGTTGTACCGAAGATATACACTTATATGTGCTCAGGAAAGCTGTATTTTTAGTAATTTAAGTGAAAATTCACATTGTAGTGTTTCTGCAGTAATTTGTGACCAAGGACTGGTATGACATGAATGGCAAGAAGGCCCAATTATGGAAGGATAATATTTATATTTATCTCTTTACTACATGTAAGAGAGTGGAGTTTGTTGATAAGGTAAGAAATGCTTAAGTATTTTCTTGGGAGAGTCATGGAATTAAGCTGCCCAGGGCATCCTTCTGGTAAAGAGAATTGGTTCTGGGGAATGAAATCAGCACCAATCTGATGATGTTGTCCACAAGGTCTGTCTTGCTGAATGGGTATATAAGTAATTGGCTCGTTTTGTATCTTGCAGACTCCTTTTAGAATATTTATGGATGTAGAAGTCTGCCGAAAGCCTGTGCAAAGTTCAAGAAAGGGAAGTGCAAGGTCTTCCACCTGGGTCAGGGCTACAAAAATGATCAGACTGCTCTAACACCTCTCCTATGAAGAAAGGCCAAGGGTTGTTCAGCCTGGAGAAGAGAAGGTTCTGTGAAAACCTTATGATGGCCTCCTGATAGTTAAAGAGGACTCATGAGAAAGATGAGGACAGGCTTTGAAACAGAACCTGTTGAAATTAGACAGTGGTGGTGGTTTTAAACTGAAAGGGTGTTGGATTACATTGGAAATGAGTATTTTTTTACAGTGATGGTAGTGAAACACTCTAACACCAGGTGGTCCAGAGAAATTGTGGTTGTCCTATCATTGAAAGAGTTTAAGGCCAAGTTGGACAGGGCATTAAGCAACCTGATCTAGTGAAATGTGTCACTGCCCATGGCAAAAGGCTTAGGAATGAATAGCGAAGGTTGTTTCCAACTAAAACCATTCTATGACTGCTCATTAAATCTCTTCATATTTTAGCACAAATATGCGCTTAATTTTCCTCAGGGAGTAAAATAAAAATTCAACAACAGAATCTAGTTAGTCTGGGTAAACACTGAAACACTGACATGCTTCAAAATAGGATGTAATCGGATGTAATTGAATGTAATCAAATATTGCCCATTCTCTACTTAACTAAGATCCTCTTGTACTAGAGTTTATATTCCGTTTTTGAGATTGTTATGCCTATATTCCATACTTCTAAACATATATAGGAGTAAAGTGTTCATGCTCTAATGATGGAAAATATATTTTCACTATATATGTAATTTTGCTTTTTATCCTTCTAATTAGATCAAAATAGATACAGAAATAAACTAGTAACATTTCTCTGCAGTAACTGTATGGTGAGATGTTGAAGGAGAATTTTTGTCAGAAATGCTGGGTGCTGGCAGTGAAGAACATCTCCAGAAATTAAAGAAAGCATATTCCTGATCACCTGATAACCCTTGAAAAGAATCAAATTACTCAAACTTTCATTAAGTGAACTTTGTAATGCTTCTGTGCCATTAATACATAGGATAACACAAGACATCCTAAACATTTGGCCTCTTCATAGTCTGTAAGTAGTTGATGACAATCTATTTTTTTTTTTTCCAAATTTAGGCATGCCTACTATGAAAGAGTCCGTGTTTGGCCAGCATGTAACCTCCTGGAAGTTTAAATATCATGCAATATATTTCAATTCCTAGATAAATGCTCTTTATCAAAAGAAAATAATCTTTACAACGTATATCTTTCAAAGGCGTATTTCAAAATTAATCATGGTTAAAAGGAGTTAAGGACACGTTGGCACATTATATTAATATATGAATGAAAACTTTAAATCCATCTCTAAGTATTTAATTTTTCTTGAATTAGTTAAAATTAGTATTTCTGAATTTAATTTTCAAAGATGCAGTCTTTGTTGTTTCATCAGCATGTGTAACTTAAAGGTCAAAGTAAATGGAATTCATTCTAGGCTCTGTCACAGAGTTAACTTTTCCATTATATAAAATGAGCTTTGACTTTAGTGTCTCACGAATAGGCAGGTTCATTGCCCAGAAAATTTAAGCAGAAAACTATTTAGAATGAGATTTTTTATTAAAGTATGAGTGATTATAATGCACCCTCATAGAATGTGTTTGATTCAAAATTAATGAAAGAGCCCATAGAGGAGAAAAAGAAAAGACTGGCTCTTGGGCTTAAAATTAATTTAATGTTTGTTTCATGAAATTAAAATTTTACCTTTCTAATAATGTTCTTTGCTCTTAAAAATTGTTGCAATGACTGGAATTAATATGATATTAGATTAAGGAAATTAATTTCAAGGAATTTATTCAGTATTTTCAGTTTAATAAGGTCTTGTGTATGCAACAGCTTTTAAGAGAGATGTTACCCCATGTATTTTCAAGTGATGACTGTAAAAAATACTGGGTGATTTTGTAGGTTATTTTTGTCTTTAATGGGGATTTATAATCTGTTTTTAGCTTCTCTATAATGAGAGGAAATGAAAAAGAAGAGTTTTCTTATTCAAACTAAAATGGCATAAGTCTCAAATCAGGTCTGCTTGATGAATTTCTAGTATAAAAGACATATTTACTTGATTACAAACAGCTGAAATGGCCATATGGTTGAACCATCAGCCAGGGAACAAAGTAATTGTCCCATGGATAACAGTAATGTGAACTCTCTCTTGAAATATGCAGCATCATTTCCAAGTTTGAGGCATTTTGTCATGTAGTAATTTCTCAGTGGATTTTTTCTGGTTTCTACCATATTAGTGAACATCACTTATCTTTTTCTGTAAAGTTTCTTCTATCACATGTATTCAAATTAAAAATGAAGAGTAGTAAAATAAAGCATTTTTAGTTTCATGCTGACTGTGTTTTAGTCTTATCGTTAGCATTTGCAGGATTGTTCTGCTTCTATGCATGCCACATTCATTGGAAATAAATAATCCCTTCTACTTAGTATCAAAAGAAATAGAAGAAATTAAAAGAAAAAAATATTCCTGGTATTCTTGGTTAAATAAGAAAAAATAATCATCTTGAACACTCCTGTCAATATATCCAGAAAATATATTTAATGCAGATTTCTATAATTTGCCTTTTAAAAAAACAAAGAACTTTATAATTTGCTTGCTTTTCTATTGCCATTAGCTGTTTATTTTCTACAGAGAAAAGGATTGTTAAAAAGTATCTAAGCTCCTTTATTTTCTTTCTTCCTCTGTTCTTTGGATAAAATACAGTTCTCTGTAATTCCAGCATAATTGTACTTAAATAGCTTGACACACCTCATATCTAGCTCTAAATTTAAATTAAAGTAATATTTGTTGGCAAAAAGAATGTGAACTAAAAGTTTTGAAAGAGAAAAATAAATCATATTGCTAAGGTCTTCTGAAGGTAAGGTGAAACATGAAAATTTAATCTAAGGAGATTAAAACACAACCAAAAATATAAATTTTAAGCCACCTTCCTTTGGGGGGGAAAAAATCCAAAACAGCAAAAGAAACAATACAAAATTTATATATTAATTTGGGCTAATTAAAAACTTGCAAAAACTCACATTTTTCATAGGTGTTGATGGTACAGTAGGTAGCAAAATAAATATGAGTTTGATATGCCTTTGCATCAGAAAAGAGGTCTGTAGGTTTTGGAATATAAATGCAATTTTAGCAAGAAAATAAATATCTAAAATAGTTACACTATAAAAGTTCCTTATAAACCATTAATATAACCATTAATTATACCTACTAGAAAAAATATTATTAATAATTTGAGAAAAATAACGAATATTCAATCCTCATTAACATGATAATCTTCAGAGCAGCTAGTAAAGGCAATGAAAAGAATGTTCTGAACAACTGAAATTAGCACAAAACCAGTATTTGTTTGACATTTGGAGAGGAAAAAAACTGGTGTAACTTTGTGGAGAAGTGTTTCTTTTTCTTCTTTTTCTTCTGCTTTTTGTAGAAGGCAGGTTTATAAATACAGTAGATTTCTCATCATTTTTTGGCTAAAAAAGACAAAGCATCAAAACAATTTGTTTCTATTTCCTATTAATATACATATAAGAGCTAGAAGTCACTCCAAATTCCAGTAGTGATACTAGCTTTAAAGAATACCAAAGCAGACATAGGTCTATATTTAACATATGACCTTTACTACTTGTTTAAGATTGCAGTGGCTGTAGACTTAGCAGGACATTCTGAATAAAGCTTACAACAGACCATGTGACGTTTGAAGACCATGTAAAACTAGAGATGCAAGTAGGCCCAAACAGCAATGTATTCATTCTCCACAGTCTTTACTTTCAGGGTCTTCCTAGGTGCTTTCTTTTCTGACTGTATGAAAGCTTATTTGTAGCCATTTTACTCAGCCAGTGTGCAGTTATTAAAAGTTACTCTCAGTTTGCAAGACAGAGCACTGTGACCATAACCTTTCCTTTCATGGAAGCCTTTTAATTCTCATTCAGTTCTCTTCTTTTAACTGAGGTTGGACCTACATCAAGAAAGAATAATATCTTCATGCCCTTAAACATAACCTCTTCATTTTTCCCTACCGCCTGTACCATTCTATCCTTGTCCCAGGTGTACAACAAGGTCAAAATCACGATCCCTCCTACACTGTTAGTCACAGATGGCCTCGATGTGGGATTCGTATGGCATTTCTGATCCAGATTAGATAGTCTTTCAAGTTATGTGACTGAACTAGATATGAATTTTTCCATGAAAAAGATGATGTCAGGACTTCATGTCCCCTCTGAAATTCTCAGAAGCTTAATGTCCCTTCTTTGTTGTGAGTTGTCTGAAATTTCAAGTCATCATTTTGTGTCAATAAGATTTTGCCTAAGGATTTATTATGCCTTGGCAGTATTTGTTTGTTTCCCATTTTCTAGAAAGGTTTGAACTCAATTTAAATGAGAAAGGGAAAAACTAGACTTTTGCCTTGGGATCTTTACCTCTAAATCTAAATAAGTATGTCACTCTAGTTATATTTTTATGTTAGTATGTTTTCATTCCCTGCATATTTATTAGCTATGATGTACATGACTGAAACACAAGCCTCTGTTTTGAAGTGCAATTCATAAATATCAAACGAGAAGGCTTAGTCTGTAGCTGGATTTCATATATTGAGAATTCAGATTGGTAGCTGAGTAAATTGATTTTTTTTATTGAAGATAAGAAAAACACATGGTTCAACACAGATTAATTAATATTTGAAGGGACTGTAGGACCTTCAGTTATATATCCAAGGTTCTCCATGATCAATCATCAATTTTTGTTATAAAGCATTTTTAGGTCAAATAAAAGCCATTAAAAAGAAAATTAAAATCTTTTGAATTACCTATACAGATTGAAATTTAGCATTTTTGAGTGAAGACACACTGCAGCCGATTTTTCCACTGCAGTTCTTGACCCTGGCAGAGAGCATAATTCAATACAAATAACAACACCATTAGATTTAGGCTATTGCAGATAAACATGTAGAAACATAATTAAAAGATGAAGTGTTTCCAAAGGAGATGCTGCTATGGTTTCTTTCTTCCCAATAATGAAAATTACCCATACAAGCATATATTTATATAGCTGAAGTTAGGTTAAGAAGTGATGGATCAAAAGAGGGTATTTGTGTCACTTAAAAAGTCATGAATGAAGCAGTAGTATGTGTGGTAACTCTGTGATAAAGTTTAGTGCTAAAAGAGATGACCCGGATACTTCCTTTCCTACTTAAATTTCAGTGTTGTGCTCATTCATTCTGTTTGGATGAACTGTTTTAAGATTAAGCGTTAAAAATACTTGAGGGGGTCAGACAGACTGAGAAAAAATAACCTTCCAAATATTTCTCCTCAGCTATACCTAATGTTAAGAAACAGAATAATTTTACTTGTAACTGAAAAATAAGAATAGATAAAAAAGGTTCTCTAATGATTCTCTACTCCTGAGAAAATTATTTTAAAATACTGAAATAATAAAATAAAGCTTAAAATCTAATGAATTCAAATAAAAGGTCTATGTTGTCCTCAGAGTTTATCATCTATGCAAAACAGAAAACCAGAAATGCTAACTTGAAGCAGATTTTAGAGATGCCTTGTCCATTATCATTCTCAAAACAGGATTATCATCAAGACAAAGCCAGATCAGTCATATTTGAAGCATGAAAAATCCACAGACATGGTTTTTAATGCATCCCCTCTGGACAATATTTTACAGTGATGAACTTTCTGCCAACTGGAAAGGTTTTTCCTGAGGTTTAATCTCCCCCTCAAAACAACTCTGCTACACCATCTGCAACTACAGGGAAGCATTTGAATCTGCTTTCTTTGGAACTCACCTCCAAATAATTATAATGTAAGATCATGAGGTTTCTCTCTACCAGACTAAGTTAACCCAGTTCTTTCAGTTTGACCTCCTTAGTAGGTCATGCTCTAGAGGTCTCACCATCTTGGTAGTTGTTCACTGGGCCCTGCTCAATTGTACAGCATTTTCTTTGAGGGACTTTTGCCATGGGGCCAAGGAAAATAGAACTGGGCCCAGTAATTCACATGAAATCTCCCCAGGGCCAAGATGAGATAATAATAACAATAGGATAATTATTTAACTCAAGTTCTTGGTTCTCCTTCTCCTAATGTAGCCCACTGTACACTGAACCTGCAATGAAAGGCAAACTTTGGGCTTACCATACTCTTGGTGCCTGCAGTAAAACTGAAGTCCTTTTCAGCTAAACTATTTTTCAGCCATTTTATTCTTATGCTGTTCTCAGGCAGATGGTCACTCTCTCCAAGGTGCAGAACTTTTTAATTCTCTGTGATGAAGATGAACATGCAAATTTCATTGCTACGAATGCTGAAAATGTTGTATATGCATCCTTCTGTAACAAGACTTTGAAAAATATTTCATCATTTTCAATCTTCATCTATTGTGTGATAAATAGTAGGTAGTGTATGTTTTCCTCTATATATATGCATAAGCCTAGAACCCACTAAGCTGGTGGAATTTTAGGTGAACACTAAGATTCACGACTAGGTAAGTACCAAAGCAATATTTACAGGAGCAAAATGTATGAACACAGTTGACTATTTGTGTGCTCAAAATGTTACAGTCCCATGTTGTGTACAAGAGACAGCTGTAAATTTTAGTCATTCTAGATCACAAATAAAACGAAATATATTGTATGTCTCATTGTACAGAATAAGTACACCCAAATATTAATGGAGATAAGATTACACTGATCATGTTCAATACCAGTTTTGTGGAATCATTTCATAGTTGTCCAATGGAAGGCTCACTGTGCCCTTCTGTGTTGCTTGTGCTGGTCTTACTAAGCTGCACTTTCATCATCTCCTTGGCTACTGCATCTTAGAACTCTTCAAAGTCTTAGTGGTTTCTGCCCTTCACCATACATCTTATTTTCCTAGCTCTGCCTATAGTCAGTAGTGATGTGGCCGTAATATCTTCAGAGCTCTGTATTCCAGCACAGACGTAGCATTAAGGCCTTCCAAGCAACAGCACGGCAGTAAACTATTACAAACTTTTGATGGTAAAGTCCTTCATAATGACTAAATTAAATTGAAATGTATCTTTAATTTTATAACCTGAAGATAAGGAGACTAATCAAATATATTACAGTTACAAGCAGATTCAAACTGCCAACACTTCAGTGTAGCATTTTTGATGGATGTGGAGAAATCCACTCTAACACTATGTAGGTAAAAATTTGACATATACAATATAGAAATCAAATACATATTTCTGGTGCAAACCTGAAGAAAATCTGATTAATTAGCTATGTCAGTTTACTGTGTTTCACTGAGAAGTTATACACTGTAAAATTTTAACTGAATTCAGGAATATTCTTTAGTTGTTTATCCTATGAATTCCTGAGATTGTTTATAGCTTCACTCTAGTAATACAAAATGCTTTTCTATGGCATTGACCTTTAAGAATAAGAAGTCTTTCTAAAGTACTGGAAAGAAAACAGCAGACATAAGCTGTATGAACTTTAAGGGAACTAATAAAAATATCTTAGTGCAGATGTGAATACACACAGACTCTTCTTTCATCATTGTGTTGTAATCATTATTATGTGAAGGTAGACTAATGTAGTCCTCCTCAGTGTTGCAAGGCTTAAATGTCCTAGCAAGTTAAGTTCTACCTTCAGAGCTAATGTAGAGTCTTGAGGGAGGCAGGACTCTTCTTCCTTGACCTTAGACATTCAAATGTTCAGTTAGGATTTTTGTCCACAATTGAAAACTAATTTTACAGGCAATAGATAGATTTGTAATCACCCAAGGAAATTAATATGGTTTTAGATCAGAGCTCAAATTTCTAGTAATTTCCCTACAGAGTCTTTATTTCTGCTGCTATCTCTAAGAGCAGTCTAGGGTGATTAGCACAAAAGTAAAATTAAGAACACCTTTCTGCTATCTACACCTAAAGTCTGTTTGAGTTAGGGCACTGTAAGGTGCTTGAGATATTCTTGTGGGCATATGAAAGAGAACATAAAGCCAATTCATGTTTGTTTTTTGGTTTTTTTTCTGAAAGGACAGGAGGCTCTGAGGTAGGATACCTAGCAAACTCAAATGTTTAGAGGAGCCTCTGTGAGGGCAGTTGAATTAAAACTCCCAGATTCTAAAACAGCAGAAATCATGGCAATTGTCCACCATCAAAGTTTAAGGATATTTATTCTTAGGTTCTTAAAGCAATTTTTAAATAAAAATACCTATGCAGTTCATCACACTCTGTTAATTGAATCTGTTTCTGACAATTACAGAGTGCTGGTAGTACACTACACCTAAAGGTGTCTTTCAGAGATATTTTTTAGTTTTTATAACATTGCTCCATTTATTTAAATTAGTATAACCAAAGCTTGTAGTGGAAGAGCTAGGATTATCAAAGTCAAACACTTTTGATCAGACACATCCATGCTATGACATGCTGAGTGAGACTTCCAGAACAATTGTTAAATGACTGGTATTTCAATGACATTTAGTAAATTGGAAAGAGAATTAGATTAAATTTAAATTTAAATTCAAATTTAATTCAAATTAGATTAAACTGAAATTAGTAGTAAACCACAAATATGTTATTGCATTCAAGAATTCACTGTATTTCTTTTATATTATGTTTATGCATAGTCTAAATAATTTTATTCTGATTTTATGGCAATTAACCACATAGAAATATTCAAACTGCTTTGCTTGATTTTTTTTTTGTATTTTTTTAATCTTATTTGTCAAAACTGTTATCCCTCATAGACAATAAAAAAAAAAAAAATTCATCAAAATTGTTTGCCATGGTTTCTCTTCTTAATGAGCTGTCATGATAGCTTAGCAAAGGACATAATTGTGTGTCTGTACAGAATGAAAAAAAAATAGATTCTATATCTGCCACACAGTTTTGTTTTATCATTAATATCTTTTGTTTCATTACTCAGAGTTTCTGAGTACCCTGGGATGTTTTCCAGCAGAATATATTAATGCATTATGTTACTCACAGGACAATGGATTACTTCTGACTTGCTTTTGATGTACGAAGGAAGTATTTTCTTGGATGAGAGAAAGATTGTTCATCAAAAGCAAAATTAATTTAGCAAAATGAACATTTCATCCTCATTGTCTCCATCTCATTATATTTTGCTCTAGTAAAGCTTAGTTTTGCACGTTACTGTTTCTATAAATTTGTCACAACATTTTTAAGAGAAAGGTATATAAATAATGTTCATAATTAAAGTATTTTATTTTCTTTGATTTTGCCAAAATTTTACCTAGTATTTTAATTAAAACATATATGTTAGATTGTGCTTTCTTTTCAATAGTTTCTTTAACATGACATGTTTTAATTAATTAAATCACTTCCCCAGTTGATCAAAGTCTTATTCTAAAATCCAACTAATTTTCTTCCACTCCAAGCTGCAACATCCAGTTCTCCAATTCAAAACCAGTGTATGGCCAAGTCTTCCAAAACGTCTGAAGTACAAAGAGGAAACATTAGCAATGTTCTTGGATTTTACTGCAAGTATATAACTGTAAGTTTGATGGCTTTCTTGATAAGAAATATTACAGAAAATGGGAACACAGAAACGTTTCTGACCTGGATTTATTAAATCATTTTATGTAGTAAAACACAGGATATCACATTAGCTATTTGGGAGAAGGTGAGAATTGGAGTAAGAATTATGCAATGCAAGTAATTTTTGAGATGGAGAATATGTTTCAGAATCAGGCTATTAGAGGTTTTCAAGAAAGATAAGCCCCAAGACTGATTCTGTTTAATAATTTAATAAATTATTTCTTGGGGGGAAAAGAATGTGTGAAGGAAATTTATTTGTCACTGCTGTGGTTTGACATTGGCTCAATGCCAGTCACCCACGACAGCCACTTGCTTACCCTCCCCCACCACAGCTAGGCAGAGGAGAGGAAAACAAAAATAATGAAGGGTTTATGAGCTGAGATAAGGACCAGGAGAAAACACATCAAGGGTAAAAGAGTCTCATCTTAAAGTTGCAAAGTGAATTTATTACTAACAGAGGAGGATAATGAGAAGTAAAATAAGCCCTTAAAACACCTTTTTTTCGCCCAGACCCTTCCCTCATTCCCACCAACAGCACAGGAAGAGGCTGCATAGGGCTTTGGTCAATTTGTCACCCAAGGACTGTCTTCTGCTGCTCTGGAAGAGGAGTTTTTTCTCTGTGAGACCATGGGGTCCCTCCCATGGGACACAATTCTCTGTGAACTTCTTCAGTGTGGCTCTACTCTCACAAGCAGCAGTCCACCCAAAACTGCTGCAACATGAATTCCTCCCATGGACAGACAAACCTCCCAAAACTGCTGTGGCATGGGTCACTCTTCCATGGTGTGCAGTCCTCCAAGGACAGGCTGCTCCAGCCTGGAAACAGGGCCCCCTCCCTCCACTGGGTCCCCCACTGGATCACAGCCTCCTCCAGGCATCCACCTGCTCCGGCAGGGGCACCTCCTGCACGGGCTGTGGGTGGATCTCTGCATCCCCCATGGATCCCCAGGGGCTGTGGATGGATCTCTGCATCCCCCATGGATCCCCAGGGGCTGCGGGTGGATCTCTGCATCCCCCATGGATCCCCAGGGGCTGTGGATGGATCTCTGCATCCCCCATGGATCCCCAGGGGCTGTGGGTGGATCTCTGCATCCCCCATGGATCCCCAGGGGCTCTGACGGATATGGTCGAAGCTTCCAGCAGCTTCTTATAGGAGCCACATCAGTGGCTCCCCTGCTACATAAAACCAGGTCATACCAAAACCACACATTTACATAAAGCTAAAGAAAATCAATCAGCGTATCAAAGAAAATCAGACAACTGGCTAGAAAGTGTGAATTCACCTTGAAGAACAGGCTAATGAACATGAAGTAAAAATAAATGCTTCAAAATGTGAGAAGGAGTAACTGGAGCTTAGTAACAAACAAAAAAAATCCGTTGTGATAGAAAAATCTGCTATATGAGGCCTCTTTGTGGGAAGTGGCTGTCTGTACAACAATGGTCAAAAGTACCACTTTTTGATATTCCTGTTTCAAGTCTGACAATAAGTTTTCTCAGTAATCATGCATTTTATAAGAAAAAGACATAAGAAATTATAAAATAGACTGCAAATGTGCATCAGGTTTTTAGGGACTTGCTGAGTTCAGTAGCCCAGTGGAGGCAAGGCTGCTGTAGCTCCATGTCCCCAGTTTGGTTTTTCCTGTTTTTTGTTTTGTTTTTTGTTTTTTTTTTGTTTTTGTTTTTGTTTTGTTTTTTATTGTTTTTATTTTTTTATTTTAAATTTCCTGCTACTTTGTTCAGATCAGTTTTCTAGAGAATGTATCTTAGCCTTAACTATACTACTGATCAATATCACTTTTGCATTTGGGTAGTGGGGATACTCTTCTAGTATCCCAATCTATAAACTAATTTTATCCATTCCCTTGTTTTTATTAGGTTGTTCTGGTAATCAAAGCTTCTAATTAATGTTTGAATTTTGTGTTGTACTTTATTTTTCATCGTATTTCAAATCCCAGATGCCTTCATAAAATTCTAGGACTTAAAACCACACCTCATTATATTTCATCTTAATGAGCATTAGCTTACTCATCTTCATAAATAAAGTATTCTGCATTGCTGGTAAAGCAGTATTTCCACATGAAAGATAGTTTTATTCATTGCACTGAATGTACCTTTCCCTAAAGAATAAAAGGGAAAAAAGATTCCTATGGTTCTTTCTTCTCGCTTTTCATTCTTGCCCGTGTTTACTTTAATCATTTAGAAGCTAAGAAACTCAAGATTAATTCCCTTAGAAACTGAGATTAAATGATGGACAAAGCAGGCAGGAAAGTTCTAAATAAATTGCATTCAAGTGAACAGACCAGAATGGTTGCCTGCAGATTGCTCCTTAATATAATTTCAGCATAATCAAAGAGCAAGGTCACACGCAAACAATTACTGCAGCAGTGGTGGGACTGGCTCTCAGCAAGATGGCTTCAAATAGATGTTAAATTTTGTTTGTACTACATGAAAAAATGTAGCCAAAGTGTATCAAAGGCTAATGGACATTTCTAAAACTGGTGAAGTTGGGTTCAACCCACATCAACTACATACAGACATGCTCATATTAAGCATACATGTGAGCACCTAGGCATGCTATATAAGTGTATAAGCATTGACACATATACACAAGGCTTCCACTAAAAAGGAAAAACAAAACCAGCTATTGAACAAAGAAGTAATGACAACACAGAACACAGTGTGTACAAATGAGAGTGGGAGGGAAGATGACAGTTTCCATTTATATATATTGAAACAAACTTTTTTTCCTAAATACTCATTTGGCCCTTTTGTTGAAAAGGGGATATTTTAAAAACTAAATGTGTCTAAATCAGAGAAGCAAAACAGCTCGGTTAAGGTGCTACTGATTTTCACACCAGGCTTAATGGGGCATATATGTCATATAAAAAAGATGAAAAAAGAGAAGTTAGTGACAATTTTCATTTGTATTTCTTTAATTTAAGGAGATCCTTGCAGTTTTTTGCATAGGATAGCAGTTTTGAAAATAATAATTTTTCATTACTTTCTTTCTGTAGAGTTGTTGAAAGGCTTTATTTCTAAAGTTGAGCTCAGACAATGTCCTTCTGTGTGCTCTGGGTGACTTATTTATTTTGAAAATGTGGATCATATGCTATGATATAGCTTAATAATTCCCAGTAATGAGGTTGTACTCTGCAAGTATTGCTACTGTCCCAGTCAGACAATGGAAGAAGAAAATTTTGAGGACTTTGTCTTGCTTTAACCTTTAAGTAGAAAACTTCAGCCCTATAGGTGCTTGGAATGGATAACTTATATCAATCCCTTCAGTACAAAAATAAGTGAACAATTGTAAAATATATGTTAAATTTAAGCCACAGAGTTACCTTGCTTATAGAAGAAAATGCTGGAGCCACATGAATGTCAGTGGAAATATTCACAGCCTAAGATGTATTTTTGTAATGGGAGAATAAAATAGAAAATTAAATTCTGAAGTGCTGTTTTTCCAGGGAAAGTTGCATTAATTTTACACAAGTGTCCTTATTTATCTTGAATAATGACTAAACCCTCCTTTCCAGGAAGAACATGAATACTGACACATATTTTTATTGCGACTACAATGTCATAAAACTGATTTACTCAACAGAGAGAGGTGAAAAAAATACCAAACAGAAAAACAACAACAAAGATATTATATTTCTGAGGGAGAAAAAAGGAAAGCAAGAAGCACTTTTCTCCAATAAGAAAGACAGCAATTCTGGGTTTGGGATTTGTATGTTGAATTTGATACAAACAATTAAGGGAAGTTTTTGAAATTTTTTATTATTTCTTTGTTGATTTGTATGTTTTATTTTTTTTAATCCAAAAGACTTTTTTCTGTATGTA
Source organism: Cyanistes caeruleus (assembly GCF_971803275.1). Taxonomy (NCBI): domain Eukaryota; kingdom Metazoa; phylum Chordata; class Aves; order Passeriformes; family Paridae; genus Cyanistes; species Cyanistes caeruleus. The sequence goes on from NC_141703.1 coordinate 46,246,097, forward strand.
CTAATAGTGTTGATTTTAATTACTATTGAAATTCTCACCAATGATTTAGTATTAAATTTTTATGCTATATAAAACATGTGGTTACCTAGTAATGAAAAGGTTATGTAGAAAAGTAATAAAAATGCACAACATCACTTTAGAAGTGTTTTATAAACAGCACCTGCTCTTTTATTTTAATTTCAATAAAATTTTGATGTCTGTAGTAAAAGACTAATACTAAAGGCATTTGCTTAAATATTCAGGAAAACAAAAAGAGGAGTTGAGCCCAACTACTCATGACTGCTGACTTAATAATAAATTAACTTATCTTGAAGGGAGCTGAAACAAGTACACATCATAGTTTCCACTCTAGACTGATTTGAAGAGGGAGTGAAGAATGGCTTTAATGTTGTTTATATCACGAATGTTTCTTCTGTACTGTTTATATCATGAATGTTTCTTCTGTACAGCCATTTTCTTCACTTGTCCTGCTGCTGTGAAAGGTCTGTGCCTTAAAGACAAGGTCAGACAGAGTCCTATGACTGGAGAGGAAAAAGGAGCACAGAGAATTGCCAAGGAAGGTGCTCAGCTATCACCCAGTAGTGTTTGTGTGATAATGCCAACTAGAGTGACTGGGGCTAATGAAGGAGAAAGAATTATTGTCAGTCTTGCTTTGGACAAACACTGGCAAGACCTGGTCAAGAACGAGCACTTCCAAGCTGAAGAATGCTGGCAAACACACATATTAAAAGACTAAAGAGATAAGCATGAGTCTTCAAGATTGCTTTGAAAGGAAGAAGCACTTTCAGAGGGACAGCTCAGATGGAAGTCCAGTACTGAGGTTCTGCTGGCATTACAGAACACACTGAGATGCTCATGAACCTGTATCTTGGCCTGTCAGCCTGCCTCAAACCCTGTGGCTCTGCTGGCCATGCAGACTGTGTCCCCAGGGGTCTGCCATCCTATGTTGCAATTGATGGCAAGACTGACTTCAGGTTGAAGCAAAAGTTTCTAACTTTTCCCCATCTATCTGAATTCATCTCTCTTCAACTTTCAGACACCGTGCAATCAACATGCTAACATGCATGGCATAGAAGTGTATATGGGTCTAAAAATAAGCTACCATGTAATTTTTTTTATTGCATTTTTAGGAATACAGTTGCAAAATTACCCAAGCCTTCCATTTTGCTCATAATTTATTACATAGAGAGGACCTTATTGTATAAGAAAATAATAAACTTCCATCATTTCCTGCTTTGTGTGTATGCCGGTTTACCTGTACCTATGTCTAGCTTCAGAACTCATGGAAGAGGCAAAGAAGTTTAATACAGCTTGAATTCTTGTCTGATGTGAATGCTTGTCAGATAGGTGGGAAGTGAAATCAAAACAGATTCACCAAGCTGTAGTCTTAGTGTCAACATCTGAATACACAGAATATATATATGAGCTATTGAAAAACAGCACTATGTCATAAACACAGTACAAAAATATTTTTCTTTTTTGTACTTTTTAATGAAACCTAGAGAATCTGAATAATGTACCATGAATTCAGTCCTGAAAGCATTCTAAAAAGCAAGTATTCTTTATTTTCTTTCTTTCCCATCTGCAGTCATTCACAGTTCTTTTAGAGAGTTAAGAACCAGAAAGAACCTGAACTCACATAATATAATAAAAATCATGCTGCTCTGTTACAACTGGAACTTACAATGATAATGGGGATAGCTGCTGAATCATTAATATAATGAAATCAGAGAATAAGACAATTATTAATCTCTATTTATATATAAATTATATATAAATTAATTTATAATTAATTTATTTCAGGAACAGCATGTTCTCTTAGATGCTATTAATATGCTTTAAATTATTCTCTGTATTTAAACATAAAAAAAGGCAGCAAGCATTGGATGGGAGTATAAAAAAGGAAAAGGGAAAGTTTACATTCAAAATATATGTTTAGCCTAAAATGCTAGTAAACCTTCTACTCTGTGTACCCTCCAAATCACACTATTTATTAAATTATAATCAGTACATCATCCTCAGTAACTACTCAGTAATCACTGCAATACCATTCGAACACTAATAAACTGACATACTATCTTCAATGGTTAGCTATAGGTAATTTTTAAATTGTTAGAAAAGTGTTAAAATTTGTTTTTTTTTAAAGAGAGAAAAATGAGTGTTTAAGGGAAACAGTATCTTTATGCTATTCCTTCAGTGTGTGTTCTAAGTTTTGCTATACTTAAAATCAGACTGAATATCTTCCCTACTAAAGTCAGTTTAAAGACCGCAGTTCTGATATGCTTTCTGTGGCTTAGTTTATTGATCACACTATGGCAGTCTAGTTTCAGAACTGATAGCTATAATTCTTATTTTAAAATGTACTTCATTATTTTGGTCTAATCAGCACATTATCTAATCAAATAAGAAAGCAGCTCCAGATTAAACTTCTAAATGAAGGTGTAGTCCTATTAAGCTCAGTGGAGAATTAGGTAACACCCTCAAAGGTGCCTGTGGGCACCTTTACACAAAGAACCTTAAATTACCTTCTCAGTTGCCACAACTTCACATACCTGGAGTTATTTTGCTTGCTGCAAGGTCTGGCTTCCAGTAGCTGGGCCAAAACTATGCAGGTTTCCATTCAGTATTATTCCTGGATATCCTAGGGAATGCATGGAAATGGATGCCCACCTCTGGGTAACTGAAAGCCTCATTTGATTTTAGTAACACCTTTGACAACACTGAACATATTGAATTGGTATTCTGAACTGAATAACTGAATAACTGAAAATTTAGGTAATTGTATAATTGTGTTGTACTGACATGGCAGAGACATGCATGAGGCTGTTGGACACCACCCCGGACAGAAAGGAGAGGTATGTGCTATTCCAAGGTAACAACGGGAGACAGGCTAGGATAACCTGAGACATTTTAGACGCTGCTAATCAGCTCCATTTAGGCAACAGAATTAAATCCTGGTTCTCTGTTAGATATAATGGTAGCTTCCACATCTAAAGATCTCTTCAGTTTGCTATATACAGGCACCTAGTTTTAGTTAAAAAGACTAGAAATAGCTGCTGGAATTTATACAAAGGACTTACGGAGGACCTATGCCTTTTTGTAGCAATGATTGGAAGCCAAGAAGGTTACTATAAGCTTTAGTAGCTGTAAGATGCAGTACTTAGGTTTGGATAACTAAATTTGGCCCTTCCCTCACACACTGATATTAAAATTTATGTATCCTGAGCTTCAAATCTGTTGTAATCATCTGAGAGTTCCTGAGGTATAGTAAACATCTTCATAGGACAATAAAGGGGATACATAGAAAGCCAGACCTTTCAAGAAGACTCTTGTTACATCCATGCAGAATAGCCCAAGACAATTTAAAGAACAATAGGTGTTTAAGTGCAGGCAAAGGAATTAAGTCATAAATGTTTATATCTGAAATATTATTATTCACTTGTTCTAAGTACATATAGCCATCTAAAGGAAATCTAAAATAAATTACTTGAACAGTTGAATTATGGCTTTGTGAGCCTCACTCCCTCTTTTTACTTAAAGGAAACCAAACTCCATTGTCTTACATATGCACATGTAAAGATGAGTGAAATTAATCTTTTTTTCAGTGTGAATGAGACATCCTTTGCAGAAGCAGTTCCAGTTTATGATTTGTTTCCGCTCCTGAGGTTATTAGTTGCACTAGAAACTACATGTAAGTAAATGTTGACATAAATTACCCATAAATAAAACATTTCGTTTAAGGAATAAGGTTAAGTATGTTCTTGCTGTGTTCTTGCAAGAAGCTTGACTTTATTTTTCATCTGAGTTGTATGAAGATAATTTAAGACACTAATGAAAAGGCAGACCTTGAAGAGTTTAAGGAAAGAATGAAATTAATGTTCGCAGAAAGGTAACAGGAGCAGATATATTTGCGAGAAAGAAAGAGCAGCAACCACAGAAAAACAATCATGCTGACTGCTAATTTTGAGAGTTGAAAGGGAAGATAATAAATACATGAGAATACAAGAGAATCAGTGCTCAGTGATAAGGAGCAAGGACTGAATACTGCCATGTCTGAGACAAAAATTTGTACAGCTGTATTCGAGAAGAGCAACTCGGTAGCAAAATCCATGTAAGAGGAAACATTGAAAATTTAGTAGCAGTAAGAAATGTTAATGTGCTGTATAGATGGCTTCTATTTTTCCTTCAGATTTTCCTTTGTTATAAAACCTTCATGCAAATTATTTGTGAAATAGATTTTCCAATCTTGAGTGATCTTCTGTAGGAATACACAATTTCAATTTTCATTTTACATTGTTTTTTATAAATTTAGTTCTTCTGGTGAATTTGCCTGAGCTGAACATCTTTAATATTATTTCTGTAAAAGCTTTTACACACAGTATTGACTAAGCTAAATGATTAGATGTCTCCAATTACTTCAATTGCACTTATGTTTCTTTCTTTAGAAAATTTATTAGAAATTGCTACCGTCACTTGAATTTCTTTCCAGATGTAGTTTTTAATTTCAATAAATTACATTTCTTTCAAATATTTTTGAAAGGATGTCTTTTTCTTTTTTCTGAAATTAATTTTGATATATTGTGAAAAAAATTTTTGAAATCTTTGAGGATGTTAAAAAGTTAAATATATGTTTTAAGTAGCACATTTCAACAGAAGTGGAGGTTTGACTAGTCCTTGGGGAATTATAATGGGAGAATTATTAGAAATAGAAAATACAGATTGTTTTAAACCATCAAGGATCCAGGACTGAGAGGAAGAAAACTTAATTCTTTTCAGAATTGCTGTTCCTTTATTTCTGTTTTACTCTTCTGTTGAATTCACACATAAAATAAGGCAACTCATGTGTGAATGAATATACATGCTTCTTGTATATAAACTAATCCACTTAGAAAACTAAAGTGTATAGGAAGACAACAGTCCAAAAATATGTGTGTATCATTCAAAGACATCTTTCTTTCATCTTTCCACTCTGAAACTATGCACTGTTACCAAAGTCATTATATGGGAATTCTATGCAAAATCTCAAAAATGTTATTTTTAAGCTTTCCACTTTGGTTTCTATCCAATCACATCAAGGTCATTGCATGAATGAGGCCCTGAGCTCGTGGTGGGCACACTGCTACTGCAATGCAGTGCTGTGCTGTGAGCATGAGAGCTTGGAGAAGTTTGGAGCTCCATTCCGTTAGCTTAGACGTAGCATAAGATATATATAATGCCCTGACTTCCACCATGATGACAATTTGGTTAGCAAAGGTCGAGATCACACCTGTCTTCAGACACATCTTAACACACAGTTTAGTAATACTGCCCAAACATCACTCAAAACCCATTTCTATCTAAGCAGGAATGTCTAAAAAAGAAATTTCTTCTTCAGGTATAATGACTAAAGTTTACTTCAAATATCATACAAGAAGCAAAATGCATGGATAATCTCTTATTTATTTTGCTATTGGGGTTCTTAGAAATCCTAAACATACTGCACTGTAAGTTATAAACATGCACATATTTCCATAGTCCTTGTGTACATCTCCTCATCCAGAGCATGGAATAGGGATAAGGAACTCTCCATATTTTCTTCACAAACAGGTAGTACACCAGTTCCTATCCCCAAAGAAGCTACAGTAGAATCAGCCTAACAATATCAAACATCTATTGCCTGTGATTCTTTGTCTTCTTGGTATTGCTCTTTTGTTTCAAATTATTTACTGAGTGGCCAAAATGAGATTAGAAATTGGGTACTAGGTATATGTTTTCCTAGGTTTCTAGTGACTGAAGAGCTCTATCTTTTTGATGACACAGTAAATTTAATAGGGATATTTTGATAATAGGAGCCTGAAATGTAAGATACACAAAATTCTTCCTTTCATTCTCAATAAGTATTTACTCAGAAAAAAAACAAAAACAAAGAGATCAAAGCATCAAACCCCTCCTCACCACATACTTAAAATATTTCCTTGTATCAGATTATATCTACAAAAAAATAACTTAATGAAAAAATATTTTGATACATTTGTTACTCATAGTAAGAAACTGATAAACCCCCTTAGGGATCAATAGAATTGAAGTGGCTGTCTAGTTTCAGTCATTTGGTGAGAGGGAAGAAAAAAGCCTCAAAACCACTTTTTTCAAGAATTTACTTTCTTGATTCTGAGAACGTATTTTTGCTCAAAGCTGCTTTTAGGAGGGTTTCAGGAATTAATTACTTAAAAGATTTTTCAATTTATTTTCTACTACTATTATCTGATGTGAATAAAGATCTATCTTTCTTTACTGCAGCGCAAGAGAAATTAAAGCTCTATAAGCCATTTTGAGTTTGTTTTCAAGCCATATAGTAACAGGACATTTTGCAGTCTACCAGGAGACAAACAATCTGCTCATATTCCCGATAAATGAACAGAGTGATCTTTAGGAACTCCTGGGTTACCATGGATACCATGTATTCTAAGTCACATTGTTTCTGCATTAAAAATCAGTTTTCAGAATTGTTAAACATAACAGAAGCATAGATTTTGTCTTTTGGTTTGTTGTATTTCTCTCCTTTTTTTTTTTACCATAAAAGGCATAGTAATACTAAAGGTAGGAAAAAATTGCTACTCACCAGTAGTCATTTACAACTTGGCATCTTCATCAGCTGAGCTGTCTTCCTTAGTTGCTGAGTGATAATGATTTCATTTTATGCAATTTTACTTTGAACTACTAAAGGTTACTATGGAAACCTCAACTCTTTTTCCCTCTTCACATTCTTTGAACAGGTAGTAAGTCTCGCTATGTGGGGGAAGTGGCACTGAAACGTTACTTGAAAATCAGCTCCAAATTGCTTTTCCCATTCATGAGTCAATGTGAAACTAAGATTTTTCAGACAGTCTGGTAGAAGAACAAAACATTTTAAAAAACAAAAAAGTTTGAATCTTTACTGTCTGCCAAACCTCTGGTTTTTTGACTCAGTGAAATTTCATCTTTGCTTGATTATAATGGTGAATATAAATGATTCCAGCATTAGTCAACATAATAAAGTGGTGCAGTATTTATTCCCACATGATTTCTCTTGTTTTCAGTTTTTTTAAAATTTTTCAACCCTGGAAATGAAAAAGCCTTTTTATTTTCTTTTGATTCTTCTGTGTAAATTATGTTAAATTAATCATTAAAACACAATCAATAGATACACCTAGGTAGTTTCATCACCTCCAATTTGTTTCTAACAATGTCATTAGTTTTTGGTCCAGAATTCAAAGAATTTAATTTATTATTTTTTAAATATTTTAATTAGACATTAATAAAGACTTCACTTGACTTTTTAATTTTTATTCAAAATGGAATTGAAGGGTAGAAAAGACCAGAGCTCCTCTTTGCCAAGAGCAGATGTCACATTGTTTGTCTCCCAAATTTGCTTGAGCAATATCCAAATATGAATAATTTTGTACTGCTACATCAAAAACTTATCCTTCTTCATCAACATCAATGAACACTACATTCAAATATATGTGTATCATGTTTTCTGTTCATTCTGTCTAGTAAGCATGGACAAATATATAATTTTTGTTAATATTTGAATGACAGGTTTTTGCATAGGCATTCAAAATTCAGGAAGCTTTTATGAGATAGGAAAATTCCAGACCCATTTATCTTCACTTTTTCTTTCAATTTTATTGAAAAGAAAAAAAAAATCCATATAAATTGTTATCTTCTACATTTAAGTGGTTTCTATTTTTCCTTTTTAGACCTGCCAGAAAACCAAATACTGATATGTATGCATGCAAAAATGCTCTTTCTCTAATGTTCATTCAATTTCCTCTTTCATTAACTCTTTTTATTTTTTTTAATATCATTTGAATTTTTAAAGCTATCTTTAAAATATCATAATTATATGATATATAATATGTCATAATTATATAATATATATAATATATATGATATATTATGATATTTTAAATATCATAATTTAAAACTTTGTAACTTTGTAACTAAAACCAAAAGAATGGTTTCCTTTGTTTTTTTTTTTTTTTTATAACCCAAGTCAATCCATGTATGGCATCATCTCTTAGAAGTGCAAAAGACTCATGCATGGTAGTCCAGGTGACCTGAACAACATTGTAGTACTTGTAGTACTACTGAAATGTTCTACTGCTACATTTTAGATCATTAATTAAAGTTATTAATGTTTTAATAAGCACACCACATCATAGCAACACAATTCACATGACACATTAACAGATTGTATGAGCACTGCTACATCACTGGCCTTTGATTATTAGCTAAAAAATGTAATAAACAATTTTATTTTCTAAGGTTTAGTTCTGTTTTCAGAACAGATAAGAGCACATTTGGTCATGAATTTATGAAGCACCATTATACAAAGAATAACATAAATATTACATACTATTTAATACAATGATACTAACACTGAAAGCAATAAAAAATTGGTGGACTAGGCAGTGGCAAGATTATGGTTACAATTGTACTTGACAATCTTACAGGACCTTTTCAACTGAAATGATCTATAATTCTATAAAAAGGAAATTTATTTGAGAGGATTTTGTATATTATCAAGTGTCCAATTAGCCCCCCAGCCCACACACATTTGTATGTTTACATAATCATATACAAATCAATTTAATTACAAAAAAGAACCTCTAAGAAGTCTCAGGAGATGAAAGACTTGGAAATGTTTGAATTTTGGTCTAAAAAGACTAGTTACATTTAGCCTTTGTCAGACTTCAAAATAATTAATTTACATATCTTGGAATGCTGTCTGAAAATATATAATATAGCCTATATTAATTCACTTAGAATTGAAGGTGAAGAAGAAGACAACTGTGAGATGTGGAGAAAATCATAAGATCAGATGACCAGATCTTCATTAAACTCAGGATTTATGTGACTGATTCCTCAACAGTTATAAGGTTTTTGTAACCAATAATTTTCTGCCTGTTTTTTTTTTTTTTAATAATAGTGAAATAATTTCATTGATACCATCTGTGTTCAATAGATTCTAGTCAATATCAGTAGGTACAGCAACAGGTAGACAGTATTATCTACAATATTTTCTTCATGTAGGCCTGAATGTTGGTAGTAACTTTGAACGCCAGGAAATAGGAGTTTATAATGCAGCTGTTGTCTACATTTTCTTTATCAGTTTTCTCCTTAAGTCACTCACCTGTGCTGACCCATGTTAAGTAGGAAAACTGTGTCGTGGTTTTAAAGCAGTAACTAAAGAATTACTAGAAAACTTACTTTTTTTTTTGCTGTGAGATATGGGTTAGAACAAGAACAAAATGGGCTTAAAACTTAAAAGGAATAAAGTTTATTAGCAAAATTACAAGAATAAGAACACCAGAATAAACCTCCAGAAAAACCCCTTTATCCCCCACTACCCAACCATTCCCTTGTTCACATGACAACATAGAGACAAAAAACTTTGGTGTTTTAAACAGTCCCAATTCCTGCTAGAATCTTTTCATCAGCCTTTGTAGAGAAACAGAAGTCTTCTTCTGCTAATCTATGGAGTTTCTCACAAGAAAGCTATTTCTGTTATAGCTTTCTATTTCTCTGATGCCAGCTGCCCGGAAATCTGTCATCAGATTTTCTCCTCCCATTTCACATCACTCTGAGGGGTGTTATGGGCCATGAGTCTAGGGATGCCATTTTTAAGGATGAGTTATTCAAAGGCAAAAGTTCTTTTCATCTGTCTCTGTGAGCTTCCCTGGAAAACAAAAGTTTTCTCTTTGCCTGTACAACGGCCCCAAATCTTCACCTATTACTTCTCCCCTCTCTGTTCCAGCACCTCACTGTATCACAATTACTCCACTTTTTGCTCAAAATCCACACTTTCAACACTCCATTCCTCCCAATATACTCTGTCATGAATTAAAGGAGTTTTTTTCAGAACACTATTGTCCATCTCTATAGCTTTAACAGAAAAATATAAAGCTTATTATAATATTATAAGCTTATAAAGCATCTCCTTATTCTCTCTTCCCCATCTAAAATTTAACTCTTTTCTTCATGGTCTTTGATGGTTTTATGTCTTCTTCATGTTGAGTCTCTCTCTCTCTCTCTGGGAAAAAGGAGTAATCTGTATGTCTCATCCAGGTAGTAAAAGAGTTAGAAGAGTCTTAGAAAAGCTGCTGTTGTTCATGGTGTCAGGTTTCAGTCCAGCAGCAGAAACTACAAACCAAGCCAGGCCGGCCTGCTCCGTTTCTCCTCCCACCCGCCCTCTGTGGCCTTGTCCGGCCTGGAGAGCGGGGAGGAGGCCGAGACAGAACCTTGTTACCTTGTCAGAAGCCAGAAACTAAAGAGAACAAGAGAACTCTGGCTTTACATCTTAAGGTGGTGTTCACAAGTTGATCTCACTTCTGAATAGTTAAAACCGCCGCCAATTTCTCAGAAATGACCAATAATTGGTCAGGAGAAAGACTCCCATCAGCCCCCAGCAGCTTCAACTTCCTTAGCTCCCAAAGCTATCTTAAAGGTAAAGTCACCCCATGACACTGTCACCAGCAAGTGCTGGGCACGGGTAGGAGAAATTCCACAGCTCATTCTGCTACTGGCACAAGGAATGAAGATTTCTAGAGAAGGAAAGAAAGACAAAGAATGCATTGGATCAAGCATTTATTTAACATCTTATGTAGCATCTCATAATTGGGAGTGACACCTGGAAGTCCTGGGCTGCCTTTGTATTTTAAATCAGAATTAAACTATCAGTAGTAAGGGTGCAGTATCAGTATCACATCACTTACTGCCAAAGTGTGGACCAACATCCAGTAACAAAGAGCATATTTTTCCTAGTCATTGTAGTTACGAAGTTACATCTTGGTTACAGTCATTCTTAATTTAAAGTAGCTGGGCTGAATATGTGAAGATTCAAAAAAAACTTATTCTTTTGGTCCTAGAGAATAATCAAAAAAAAAAAAAAACACAAAACGAAACAAACAAGCCAAAACAAACTAAAAAAATGACCAGAAAGGAAATTCAGGTGTTCCACTACATGAAGTACTAACTAAGGTGTTTCTTTTTCCTTGTATTAGATTTCTACATTTAAATTTTACTGTCTGGTTGTAAAAGTGAAAAGTGTAGATCTACCTGAAAAAGCCTGTGTGATCTTCAGTTACCATTTTTTAAAAAGCATCCCATTATGCAGGTCTGATACAGTTATTTTTATTACTTTTGACAAGACTTTAATTTTTCTTTGTTTGTACACCTTTTTCTATAAGGATCTTGATCCTAAAAAAAACCACTTTAATTCTCCCTTCACTTATTATTTTACTACACACTCTGTTTGAGGACACCAATATTAGATAAAATGACTGTGCTCATTCCATGCCACTATGATTAAAAAACATAAATAAAAATATTACTTTTAAAGTAATTGCCTGTCCCAGCTAGTTAATCTTTAGTTGAGTGTAAAGTGTGTCATTGTGGGTGTAAATTCTTAATGTCTAACTTAGAGTCTGTAAGAGATGTCATTACAGTGATGGCTAGTATAGAAATTCATGGGATAGATGACATTATGGATGGCAATTCATAGAGGATATTGGGCTTTAATGAGACCTTGATTAAGCAACACACTGAACTCTTGCTGCAAGTTCCTTCTGAAGTGTTTACCTTCTGTGGCAATGTTTCAGTAAGGGGGTAAGCTGATGGCAGATCTCTTGCAGTTCAGTGGTAATCAATACAGGGAGAGAACAGCTCAAGAGAAATTTGAAGGAACTGACAGAGGGTTGAAGGAATTAGATGATCTGAAATCACAGAAACAGATGGAAGAAAGAGGGTGAAAGCATAATGGACAGAAAGGCCTTTAAATTCTAATTACAAAGAAATGAAAGATCAGTATGATATTAGTCAGTTGCTTTTGTACAATCTGACTTGACACATTACGAATGACATTTATTCAACCCTCTGCTGTCTTTTCAACCACAAAATTCATATAGATTTTGGTGTAGTTATTGATATTCTTTCTCTTTCAATATGGTAATTACAGTCATTAACTTGCTCCTGGGAAATGGTGAAATGCTGCTCCACAAATACGTGCAAGTGGGGATTTGCTTTGAAGTTGTACTACAGACTATCCAGGATGCATGAGTACTTTGATTTGTTTGTCAAACATGTGGGCAGATCTTCCCCTTAAGAAGTTAATATAAACTTAATATACATCCATGCTGTAACCTCACCCTATTACGAAGACTTAACCTTAGAAACAATATTTTATGTGTATCAAGTGGGTTTTCCACCTTTTCACATTCTTCACAGCTAAAATTTTGGAAAAACTATGCATCATTTCTCTCTAACATTTCTCATGTGAACACCAAGACCCGCAAGTTATCTCAGACTGATAAACTGCTAAAAGTACAGAATTCACGATATCTTTGATAGGCGATAATTTTGTAATCTTAAAATACTAATTTAGCTAAGCCATTCTATATAAACCAGATGAAAAAATGAAAATAATATTGTCACTGTGTAGTTTTATGTAGAAACCTAAAAATTATCACAATTCTTTTCCAATAGCTTTCAAAAAAAAAACAACATTAAACCTGGTTTTCCCAGGCAAAGAATAACAATTATAAAAACTGCAGAAGTTGTGCTGATAATGGTTTTCTGACAATGCTAACATTCCTTTATTTTCTATTTTTTCCTTTAATATTCTTTTATTTTCTTCTTCCTTTCACCTGAGTCATGCTCTGCTTTTCAGGAGTACTTTTTAGCAAACCATCAGAAGAAGGCTCAAAATGTTTTGAGGGTTTTGAAGGGTTCCTTAAAGACAAATATATTACATATCAAATTATTACCACAAAGATCTTTTATATTTCCCTTATATTATTTAGACACATACAATATTAAAGCTATTTTGGTCTGCTAACTCAGCAATGCTGAAGTTGAAAAGAAAAAGGGTGCACTGCCTTCTACCATTAAAAAAATCCTAAAATAAGTTAATAAGTATCTATATTTTGCAATTGTTTTCTCCAAGACTCTCTGTTCAGGAATTCTCTGTCAACAGCTATATAAAATAAGTGAATGTCAGCAGTCTTTCTCTACAAAAATTTGCGGCTCTTAGAAATTTGACTATTTCTGTTGTAAGGATCTGAAGTCTTGCACTAATATAGTACAGCTGTGTAATTATGGTTCAATCGAGAACAAGCTGTAAAAATATCCATACAGGCATAAGAAACACAAAACTTCAGATGAATGTGAAGCTTAGGAGGAAATGTTCAAACACAGCATCACCAACCAGTCAAAACTATCCCACTGTATTCAACATTGCTGTGGCCTCATTTGGAGTATTGGGCCTCATAATTTGAAAATTACCAAGGTCTTTTCATGCATCCAGAGAAGGGAAACAAAGCTGGTGGAAGGACAAGAAGACATGTCGTTTGAGGAGTGGCTGAGGTGTCTTGGGTTTGTCTAGTTTGAAGAAAAGGAGGCTGAGGCCTGACCTTGCTGTTTTCTACAGCTTCCTGAGGAGGGGAAGTGAAGAGAGATGTTAACCTCTTCTCCCTGAATCCAGTGACAAGATGAACTAGAAAGGTTGTTTCAAAGCTGTGCCAGGGAAAGTTCAGATTAGATATAAGGAACCATTAGGAGAAGGTGGTCAAACATTGCAGACTTCCTTGAGGAATTGGTCAATGCCCAAAGCTACTGTTCAAGAGACATTTGGATAATACCATTAATATTAACTTTTGGTCAGCCATGAATAGTTCAGATAGCTGGACTACATGATCATTTTAGGACCCTTCAGATTACATTAGTCTATTCTATTTCTTTCCATGCAGGAACTTAAGGAGTCAAGAGCAAAAGATCAGTTTGAAAAGGTTTGAAATTCTGAAAGGAAAAACACAGTTATTATTCCATTGTTAGCAAAATCACTGGGTGGTCAGTAATCAGTTGATGTATATAAATACATAAATATATATTAATATATAAACCTGCTGTATTGTAGTAGTCTTGTTAAAGCCATTTGATATTAAACCTGGTCAAAAGTCTTCTAACTACAGATTTACTATGCCATTCTTCATGTTTTCAATGTATAATTAAGATTATTGAATGAAAAATACACATAATAGAAAAGTTGATTTTAAATCAGGCAAATTGAATTGGCATTATGCCAACCTAGCATTTCATTGCATTATGCTTTTGAGTTCTATTTACTGTCCTTTAAATAAGATTAGCTTTCTAGTGGTTGGATACATACTGCATATAAAAATCATTTGTGGGAGGGCAAGTAGCAAGCACTACTTTGTGGAACATAAAGTCAGGCAATTTATAAGAACTAAAGTTGGATAAAAACCATTGGCAAAACCACAGTGATTTAAGTCTGCTTCCTATGCTTACTCTGCCATCTTTATTTCTTCCTTCTATCCTATATATTTTGAATTCCAGTTTCAAACACAGTGAATGTGAGATCACAAAGAGAAATAAGTTTCTATAAGCTTTGTATATTATTGGTGATCATGTAGGCAAGACTGTTATATATGCAAGTACAGTAGAGGCTTATAAAATTCAGATTTTATTAATTCTGAATTATTAAAGTATACAGTATATATATATACACACACACATATATATATATATTTGAAATACAGCAGTGACCATTCCTAGAGGTCAAAATGATTGCTGTGGAAGTTGTTGAACTGTGAAAACAAAATAAGAACAAAAATCTATGGGGAAAATGTTTTCTTTTTTTAATAATTTAAAATTTTGGGAGCTTTCAAATGCTACTAAAGGTCCTCTCTATTACATTTATCTTTAAAATTTTGGGGGTGACTTTTCTGATGTTTTGACCTTTAAGGGACTTAAAAATCTCCATAGAGGCCCACATGGGCACTTGCCAAGCAATTTATAGATGCCCTTTTTTTTGTGTGCTGTGGCTAAGATGAGCCCTTACCAATTAAAGGTTTTTCCTAGAATCTTAGAGTAATATTTCTTATAGGGACATTCTTAGAATATTGTGTGTCAGTTACTTGTGTTGCAAAGATACAACTCTTTAGAAAAAGGAGTCTAAATTCCTGCAATAGCACCTGCAGTCTAGTTTTGCAAAGAATCTTTGTTTTAAAAGTCAAATGAAGCAAACAATGTTTTAAGGACACATCATTCTATGGAACCTTACCCAGCAAGTATGATATCAAACAAGTTTTTCTGAATTTTCAACTTCATTCTTGTGACTTCTCTTTTTAAAGTATTAATAGTTTTTTTCCACCACATGAAAAAGAATGGGTCTACAGTCTGCCTTCAGTTTCAAGAAGGCAATTTAGCAAACAATTTTCATCTTTTTGAACAAATACTAAGAGCTATCAAAAGCTTTTGTTCCTGAGAACAAAAATCACCCATGTGAGAGACTTTCAGATATTTTTGGAGAGTTTTCAACTTTTTCTTTAACTGCTTCAGTGTAAATGACTGAATCCACTGAGCCTCTAGGTCTCTCTTTTTTAATATCTTGACCTTAATAGACTCTGTCTAGACTCACACTTTTGTAAGCATGAAAAGGAAATAATTAACAGAAAATGAAAATTAAATGACAGTATTAGCTGGCCATGTTATGAAATTCTTAGAAGAAAATTATTTACAGGGAATTAATATATAAAGTGAAACTCTTCCAATTAAACAGATGGAGAAAAACATAGTGCAGTGAAAGAGTTACAAAAACAGATCTTAAATTTAAGTATCTTCTTTTAAGAAGCTTCACCTGAAAATATGAAAGCATATAATGAAAAAATAGTAATAAGTAAAACAACAACAAAAGGTCATCTTAACTACTGAAGAGTACTTCTCTTATTATTCTTGATTATGGTACTCTAGCTTGCAAAAATACACATTCTCATTTCTTCTTAGCATTCTTGTATTAAGTAAATAGTGGTAGAGAAGAAATCAGAATAAAAGCAAAATACTTTTGAAATAACTTCTGTTATATATTACTATTCAAAACCTATTTGTCACTTCTGTATGTACTTTATTAACCTTGCTCTAACATTCTTTCACCTGCAACTGCCTCAAGTCTAGACAATATACTTGATATAATCTATTATACAGGAAGAATTTTTTCACTTTCACATAGGCTTCCAGAGCATGGTTTAATATTTCATGCCAAAAAAGATCCAAAATATCTGCAAAAGAAAGCACTTGAAAGTAGAGAAAAATAATAATTCCAAATGTTTCTGGAATGTGGTAAAGGTCATCTGGGTTATTTTTCACATCGTTCCATGAAAGCGAATCCAAACTCCTGTCTCACTCTTGTATTCTGTTTCTAGCTTCCTCACACTGCCTTTTCTTCCCACAGCTGAATTTTACTTAGCGGGAGCCGTTAAAAAAACTGTTCTGTTCAAGATCACACCTATTGCTCAAGAGAAAAAGAAAAAATTCTGATTCAATAGTGATATTTAGAGTAGGGAAATTCTACTTTCCTTCTCCTTAACCTCCCTTTGTCAGTCATGCAAAGGTCCCTCAGGAATTTTTAAGCTTTGTTGTAGAAATAGATAGAGTTATAAAAAAAATTTAAAAATCAAATGTCCTAGTAAGTTTTTCCTGTATTCTGCTGTAGCCTTATGAGTATAACGCAGGAGATCCCTTTTCTGTCCTACAAAAATGAGCCCCAAAGGCAACATCCTGGATCTATTTCTCGTTCTCCAAATAGATTAATGTAATTTTCCAAGTCATTCTAAATCTTGCCTTTAAACCACTCTGCTCTTCAAGATAGTTTTGCTTCATATAGGTGAAATAGGACATGTCATAAATAAACATTTTATATTGATCCATTTATTGTCAAAAAGGTGTCATATCAATAAAATGAACCCTCATTTTTGTTCT
Organism: Cyanistes caeruleus; assembly: GCF_971803275.1. NCBI lineage: Eukaryota > Metazoa > Chordata > Aves > Passeriformes > Paridae > Cyanistes > Cyanistes caeruleus. The sequence continues at coordinate 46,262,891 of NC_141703.1, forward strand.
GGAAAGGACTGTTGCATACTGTCTTCCTCTGCTGTATGCAACTCTAGCACATGAAGTTTCAGAGCATAAGAAATCTAATCTTTTGACAAAAATTTAATAAAACCCCAAAAATAAAGAAGTTAAGAAAAACTGAACTTACAATAAACTTCTGAATAAAAAAACTAAATTAAAATTAAAAAAAAAAACAACAAACAAACAACTGGAGCAAGGAAACTAAGAGATTTGTCTTGTTAAATTGCCATCTTTTTAACATAAAATAAATATCCTGCCTCAGGAAGGGCTTGTCTCTATGATCCTGCTCATTTATGAGACTCCGTTCTTTATCTGTACTGATTATGTGAGTAGCTTCTGTTAATATTTTAGGGTTTATTCCATCACTCTAGCCAAACTAGTAAAATATGAGGTCATATATTCAGTGTAAGAAATGTCTCCAAAACAAAATTATCTGTCACAGCCCGCTATGATTTATGGATATCAAATCTCACAAAAAGTTTACATTCATCCACTCCAAAAAACTGAATACATTAACTATTGCATATTTCTCAGCAGCCATATCCATACAGCCAACTGGCTCTTACCACTAGGTCTACAGAAGAAAATCTTCATTTGCATTCCTCATTGCAAGATCATAACCCAAACTACTTAGCTAGTCTTTCGGCCTTTAGTAATTTTAAGAATGTCACAGAATACCAGGTGGAAATAGGATTTAGGATTAAACCCTCAGAAATTCCTACCTGGCACTACTTTCAAGCCTCTATAGCAACAAATAGCAGTGCTACCCAGTAGGCTGCTGTTGTTGCAAATAAGCAGCAGCTTGTATTCAGCAGCCTGCTGCCAACCATCTCCAGTTGGCTGAATAGCTTGTGCAGCTGTTTTCACAACAGCATCAGCAGTTATCCCACCCCAGCTGCACCCAGGAGGAAATGACAGCAACTTAAATCAGCTGCTGCTGAAGGGTCCTGGATGTGCTTTACTTGTTAAAGCACCATTGATAGGTTCATAAAATAATTATCAACATGTCTTCTACAATCTTCCCTAGCTGATGCAGCCTAGGAAATAGGTCAAAAAATAAATAGCTAGGACTAAAAGAAGGAAATTTGTACCTACTAAATGTAGTTATTGGATGCTATCAATGTATTTACTGGGAGCAACTTGGCTTGTTTGAAAGGCTAGCAGTCATATCAGCACATGTTGCTAGCAGCAGTGGTTTTGGCTGGGATAGCATTAAGTCTTTTCCATTGTATTTATGGTGTTTGCTTTGAATTGGTGATAGGAACAGTATTGATAATATAGGGATGTTTGTTATTACTGTGCAGTGCTCACACAGATCCAAGGCCTTTTCTATTTCTCACTGTCCCTTGTCAGTAAGTAGGCTGAGGGTGATATGAAGCCTGGAGGCAACACAGATGGGACAGCTGACCCCAAGTGACCAAAGGGATGTCACATATCATCTGGCATCATGCTCAGCAATAAGAGCTGGGAGATGAAGGAGGAAGGAAGGACATTTGGAGGGATGGTTTGTCCTCCCAAGTCACCATTACAGGTGAAGGAGCCTTGCTTTCTAGAGATGGCTGATCACCTGCCTTCCCCCAGGAAGTAGTGAATGAATTTCTTATTTTGCTTTTGTTTGGATTCATTGCTTTTACTTTATTAATTTGTCTGTATTTCAACCCAGGTTTTTTCTCATTTTTAGTCTTCTGGTTCTTTCCCTCATCTTGCTGTAAAAAGGAGTAAGTGAGAAACTGTGTGGGGCTGAGCTGATGGCCAGTATGGTTAAACCATAATACCAGGCCTTTACCCGAGAGAGAATACAGTAGTAGTTTGTTAATCAAAGAACCATCAAGATCAGTCATTCCTTTTTATTTTATTTTCCTTTTTGCTAAAGTATTGATTGTTTAAGAATAAATATAGCTGAAATAATAACAAAGTAATGGCAGCAAGATGTTCCAATGGACCTTTAAGGGAACTTGTAAAAACATATTTTTGTTTGAGTGACACCAAATAGAGACACAGAGATACATCATACAAATATTGTGGAAAATAAATTATGAAAAGAGAATATAAAAATATTTGTGGACCATATTCCTAAAAAATTTCTTTCACAGACTTCTGGCTTTGTTATTCCTATAGGCAATACTAAAAAATTGTAAAGAATATTGATGGAGGGCAAGAAAGACAGTGAAAGGACCAGAGGGCAGGGTTTGTGAGGAGCAGGGTTTTTTCAGTGTAGGAGAGTCTGAGAGGTGTCTTTATTGTTTTTTACAGCCTCCTCAGGATAGGGAGTGAAGAGGCAGATGTTGATGTGTTTACTCTGGTGGCTAGTCAAAGAGTACAAGGGAATGGTTTAAGGCTGCATCAAGGAGGTTCAGATTGGATACAAAGAAAGAGTTCTTCACTGACAGGGTGGTGGACCACATGGAAGTGATCATGGAACCAAGCCTGCTGGTTGGAGTTTAAGAAGCATTCGGACATTTATATGGTTCAACTTTTAGGTTGTCCTGTAGAAAGTAAGGAATTGGACTCAATAATCCTTGTGGGTCCTTTCCAACTCGGGATATTCTATGTTTAGTATTAATCTGAATCTCTTCATGTTTAGATTTTGTTCATCTCAATTTGCAATACCTTGAATGAAGCCTCTGTTATTAGTGTTTGGTTCTCCATGCAGACATTTGAAATTTATCCACTAAGTCTCTTTTACCCAGTAATCAAAACTTTGAACTTTTCCCTCTATTCAGTTTATGCTTTAAATATACGGGTCACATAAGGGATTAGAAAGTCGAGAATGATTTGTTATCTTTTCTCACAATATATTATCATGACATGAATCTATTAAGTGTGTTTAATTCTAAATGTTCTTAAGAAAGAGTTCTCTTTACTTTTCCCTGTCCGTAGGGACAAAACAGAAGTTAGCAGTGAAGAATTTTGACAAAAAGACAATATAAGTAAGATGAGAAAGGGAGGAAAATTTTTCTCACCTTAGCAGCTTGTTTTGTTTTGTTTTGTTTTTGTCCTCTCTCTCAATATTCCAAAAGGGGAAACACACAGAGTGAAAAGTAAATTTTATCTTCAATATCTCTTTTTATAATAAATAGAAATTATAAATGAAGTATCGCTTGTATTCTGATCTCTCACCACAAACAGATTTTGGAACTTACTTGTCAACTGTCAAATGTTCTGCAAGACCTGTACTGACCTTGCTAGAGACCTCCAGTACTTCTGCAGACACAAAGCAGGTAAAGCTCATCTTGAATAAGCCTGGTTCCTCCTCAGAGGACAATTTATTTTCAGAACACTAGCTCCAAGATTTACCAAGAAGAAAAAGCAAAAAAAATTACTTATAGGAAAAGGAACCATATATAGATAATACAAAGGAGATAACAAGCTATGACATTAAATTACCATATATTTAGTATCAGTACAAAGTGTCATTATTAACAACAGTCCTATAGTACATTAATGGATTCTAGCTTAACTTTGTTATCATGTATTTGGATTTTTGATGTCATACTGAATGATTCTATTAAAAGATTATGGATATGAATCCACATTAATCAAAAGCATGAAATTCAAAGTCCTCCTTAACTCAGCATTTCTGAGTGACTGTACCAATGAACTAATTCATATAAAAATATAAGAATGCAAGATCATGGGATAGATTGTGCAACATCTTTAATTTATCTCAACTAGTTTTACCCAATTTCATGAATAGCAGTGGGAAGTTTATTGTTAAACAATTTCTTCCCTGTATTTGTGCATATAAAGTGCACATAACAAATAGTTGTCCAGGTGCATACAGATGGAATAGGAACACTTTAAAAGTCTTACTTATTTAAAGGTAGAGGGCAGCAGTGGGTTAGGGTTAGGAAATCACTGCTGGTTTCTTTCCCAGACACTTGAAGGTCAAGGAGCGAGATTGGTAGATAAAAGAGCCTCCATGGCCCTTATTTTATTTACTCTATATTCTTGACAGCAAGAGTATAGACTATCTATTGTTTTCCTGATAAGAGATGTCCTTAAAAGCTGAGAGTAGATACGCTGTGATATTGATGACCTGACGACTTCAATGTCAACATCACATGACAGTTTATCTTCCTTATTCTGCTATACGTTCAATTGCTCCACATCCATATAGTCTGCCATTCTCTGCCTACATATTTTTTATTATTTCTATCCCATATGTCTGTAATCTAAATTGCAAGATAATTAAGTTTACTGGCACTTGTGATGCCCTCCTGGCTGTGAGAACTATGTGGTTGAATTCTTAGGTTACATTAAAACTTACACAAACTAGACATGGAGTTAAATTAAGCATTTGCAAACTCCTCAAAAGTATTACCCATTTATTTGATTTTCACCCATGCCAGCCAATTCAAAGACAAAACCTGAGTACTGTCTGGAGAACAACATGGCCAGTAGACTTTCCCAATAAGGTGGCCAGCTTGTTCTGCAGGAGTACCTCCATGGACTGTATGGATGCCAGCTGTGTTGTGAATTTCCCGTCATGCTTGAAGAACATTTATTGCTCATATCTGTATACAAACTTGATGTAACCCTAAATGTATGTGAGGACATGTATAACACTGACAATGGATATCAATACATATCCACTTACTTTTGTTTTGCCCTACAAATCTGCTTAGGAATAATTTATGACAAACCTGGGACTTTGATAACCAGTTTAAGTATGATAGAGAAGTTCCACTGAAACAGATGTTGTTGTTGTGATTGTTAAAGGAACTGTTTAGCATTTAAGTATTTGTTAAATTATTTACAGTTAAAGACATTTGACTGCAGATACTGAGTGTTGAAAAGAGAAACAATACTGGCTCACTAGTTATTATTGTTAGCTCTCTATGCTTAGTGGGAAATTCTTCATTAACTGAGCAGGAACACTTGTGTAAAACATTTTGATCATGGTCTTAGAGACATCGTACAGTGCATGGTATTATTAGTGAAAAGTTCACAAAACTTGTATTTATGTTCTAAGTCACTGCAGCAGCCCTTATCAGAGGAAGTTCATTGCTGAAAATTATAGAAACCAAAGATCTGACTTCAGAAAAGACAGGTAAAAGCCCTTTATATATATACCAGGGGCTGGTATACAAAAAAAAAAAAAAAAAAAAAGTCTGTGATCATAAAACTTTGTTTTGATTAACTTATATATGTTAATTATATATTCCATAATATATATAATATTATATATACTATAAATCTTAACATGTACTTTAATATATATTATATAGATGATAGATATATAGATCTTAATATAGATCTTAATATATATTAAGAACCATTAAAAATACCCTTTCTCTACCTCTCTACTCTCAATTTCATATCAAAACTTGGAACCTGAATACAGAGGGCCTTTTGTGGTAAAAGATACCATGACAGGGAATTGTGTAGTAAAATGTTCAGACATGTCTTTTTGATGGCTAATCACAGTCATATAGCTTCTGATACACTTTGTAGTACTTAGAAGAAATGAGCATTAATGATTATTTCAAGTTACAAATAGCTGCTAGTTGAGGTTTTATAGAGAACTTTCCATAAATGCTGTGTCTTTTATTTTCTTGCTTTATATAGCATTTTAAAATTTTCCTTTATAAGTCATGTACTGACACTTGACACATGTTGTCATGTAAGAAAATATATTTTACTGGATCACTTTTTGTTACACGGTATTCAAAAATGAGATCCTACCTTTCAGATGGTATAAATCATTCTAGTTCTACCAGCTGAAAAACCAATCCAGGGTGTGAATATTTAAATTTTTAATGTTAGAAATTCTTTCCTATCAAACAAACAAAAATATGTTAGATAAGATTTTTTAAATTGTAAATAAAATTGATTATATTATTATATAAACACTTTTCTAAAATCCCTTGGACAACTGGAAGATAACATCTACTTCCTAGCACTGACTTTTTGGAAATTAGGTATTCTTCATTGTAACATTTCATAAAATACCTATCATTTAGGCATAGATTAGGTTTCCAAAACCTCACTATAGAGAATAAAAATTCTTATCTACAACACTTGGAAGACAATCATCCTGGAATTCCTGGAAAAAGGCATTGCAAATTGTTCTATCTAAAATAATATATATATGTTATAAATAATTTGAAGCATATAAGATATACACTTAATTTTTTTTTTTTTAATAAAAGAATGTAAGGAGAAAAGATGGTTCTATTACAATGACCCATTCTGATATATATATATTGATATATATCTATATACATAGAGAGACTGAGAGATATATATGTATATTCCCTTGGGAACAGGGTAAGAAAGCAGAGGAGCTGGGTTTGAAGGAAGGAAATTGAGCCTAGGAAAATAAGAAAGGTGCAAGAAAGGAGTTTATAATACTGCCTTTGTCTCACACTATCCAAAAATCTTAAATTTTGGGATAAAATTAATTTTCCTTGCTTCAACTATGCTTTGTTTGTGGTGATAGCTGATAAGTGATCTCCCTGTCCTTATCTTGACCCATAAACTTTTTCATCTTATTTTCTTCTCCTGTCGTGTTGGGGAGACAAGAGTGAGACAGTGACTGGGTGGGTATCTGGCAGTCAGACTTTATAAGGCTCAACATGAAATAGTTATGCACAATAAGCTACAAATATATTGTATTTTAAAGTACATAATATAAGCAGTAAAGAAATTTATGCTCTACTATGTTCAAAATTATTCACAATAAATATCTGAATTAAAGGATATTATTAATTGATCTTCTAAGATCAGTAAAACATATATTGAAAATAAACTTGATTATAATAATCAAATTGAAAATGAGAATATAACATATTTTGCTTATGAATTTCTGATTATGAGAAAAATAGAGGTAATGTTTTGGATGTGTCAAAATATTTTCTATTAAACTTTAAGTAAAACTTTTTTTATTTGACTGCAAGCATTCTTTTTTTTTTCCTTTTTCACTTCTCTTTCCCTAATCTTCAATACATTATTGATACTTTCATGGCAGTCATGAGAGAGAGGGAATTAATGTAATCTTAATGCAATTCTACTTCAGCACTCCTTTTAATAGTAATTTAGATTTAAGTGATCCTTTAAAAAATAAATGAAATCCTTTAAAGATCTATTTCTCCTCAATATATTTGAAGAGTTCTCATTAATGTTGACAGTGGGAGTAACAATGAAATGTACTAGATTTAAGTATCCAGAAGCTAATGTCTTCAAGTTTTTATATATGAAACTGTTAAGTGAGTTGTCCAAGTTGTCTAATCTTGCATGTCTATTTTGCTGGCTTGGCTATTCTAACTGCTGCAGTTCATCTATATTTTCATTTTTAAACCCACCTTAACCAGAGATCATTACTTTGTATTTTTCTATTTCATATCACCATGTCTTTTGGTTCAAACTTCACTTTTCTCATATGCAAATACATTAATTTCATCAGGACACATGGGAATGGAAGTTACCATCCATTGTGCAATATCCTAGACATGAGTTTGGGCAGTCCCCAATATCAGTTCAGACAGGAGAATAAATGGATTGAGAGTAGTCCTAAAGAAAATGAAGTGGGAATACTAGTTGATTTAAAAAATGGACATAATCCAGCTTGCAGCCCAAAAATCTGATTACATCCCTGGTTGCATAAAAAAGCATCATGGACAATAGGTTTAGGACGATGCTCTTCTACTGTCCTCTGGTGATGCTCCACCTGGAGTACTGCATTCAGCTCTGGGGTTCAGAGCATAAGAAAGAAATGGACCTGATAGAGCAGCAGAGCAGAGAATCACAGAGCTACAGGTTGGGTCAGGCTGAAAGTGACCACAGTGAGCCATCTGGTCCAACCTCCCTGCTGAAGGAGGGTGATCCTAAAGCACATGGCAAAGCATTGCATACAGATGGTTCTGGAGTACCTCCAGTGAGGCTGACTGCAATGCCTCTGGGCAGTCTGTTCCGGTGTGCAGTCACCCACAATGTAAAGAAGGTGGACCTTCCTATGCATTAATTTCTCCCCATTGTTTCTTGTCCTGTTGCTTGGCACTGAGAAGATCCTGGCTCCATCCTCTTGACACCTTCCCTTCAGATACTGATAGACAATGATGAGGTCCCATCTCAGTTATCTCTTCTCAGGCTGAACAGGCCCAGCTTTCTCAGCCTTTCCTTATAAGAGAGATGCTTCTGTACCTTGATTGCCTTTGTTGCCCTCCACTGAATCTGCTCCAGTAACTCCATGTCTTTCTAGTACTGGGGAGTAGAGAACTGGACTCAAAGCTCCAAATGTGGCCTTTCTAGGCCTGGGTAGAGGGGCAGGATCACCTCCTTCAACCTGCTGGCAATGTGTTTCCTGATGCAACATTTATGACCAAAAAGCTAGAATATTTGTCTTGGGAAGAAAGGCTGAGAGAGTTTGGGTTGTTCAGTCTGGAGAAGAGAAGGTCCTGAGAGGACCTTATTTCCTTCTTATTGTTCTTATTGTACTTCTTAAAAGTTCTTATGCCTTTTCAATACTCTAGTGGAACTTATAAGAAAGAAGGGACAGGCTTTTTAATAGGGCCTGTACTGACAGGACAAGGATCATTGATTTTAAAGTGAAAAAGGGTGGATTTAGATTGAATATAAGGAAGAAACATATGCTCAAGTTGTTCAGACACCAGAGCACATTTCTCAGAGGTGGATGTCCCAGTGTTGGAGAGTTCCAAGATGAGGCTGAATGGGGCTTTAGGCAACCTGATCTAGTGAAAGTTTATAATATGTATAAAAATCATTGGTTTTGAAATATATTCCTGTTTGAATATAATTAGGTAGTAATGTCAATATATATTTCTGGTGGTTAGGAAACAGTCTTCCTAAACTGGGGATCTGAACTCCTGATGGCCAATAAAAGGAATAGAAAAACTCCCTTCAGGAAGGCTGCACCATGACCTTGATAGATCACTCCAAATCACAGCTAAAACAATTTCTTTGGGCATTTGGCATCTGTGGATGGATAAGCAGTTACAGATTCTTTAGTATAGCTAATTCATTAAAAATACTGGAAGGCAAAATTTTTTACGTAAATGGATAGTGAATAGCTGAATAGTGTCTGATAATTGACTAAAAGGTCTTTTAATAAAATACCCTCCATGTATAATTTAATTTTCAAAAATGAGCCTGAATTTTTTTTCTGGAAAAGAACATGTTAAAAAAATCCTTCTTGCTGTTTTTAATGAACTCTAACTCAGCTACCTATTTTTCTTTTTTTTTTCATTAGGACTGCATAGTAAAATAACAGGCTAAGATGCTTGCCATTTGTATGTGTCATCAGCCATAAAATTAAACTGTAAGAAAGCAGAGTGCCTGCTGGGAAGGAATAGCTGGGGCCTTTTACAGTGACTAACCAAAACCCTTTCTTTGTCAAGAGAAAGACATCACCAATGAAGATACTTCTGTGCCCTCTGGTGAGAGCTGCTAGTATTTAATGTCTTTAGTTATGGCAAATGCCACATAAGAGAAAGCTAAAACAAGTTTTTTACATATTGTGTATGAGAACACTGCACTTTATGTTTTATCATCTTACTGGATTATGAAAGAGGTAAGGTTTGGCTGCTGTGGTGTTCAGGAGTGGCTGTCTTATGGTGACACAACACTGAAGTTTTTCTGCTATTCAAGAAAAAATTTCTCTAGTGCAGTGATTTAACTGGTGACACAACATTATGCAACAGCAGCAGGTGTACTGAAGTACTTCTGTAATAACATGGCAGAAATAAAAACAAAACCTTTAAATAATGAAATAAAAAAGTGAGAAATATTTTTATCTCTAATTAATAGCAATTAATTATATTGTAAACAAATAACTTGAGGCCACCCTATTATCCTCCACATTTGTAAACTAGATAAATCCAGCATCCTTAGCCACTCCTCACAGGATGTGCCTTCAGCATTTTTACCAGATTTGTTTTTGCCCACTCGTATGCATTCAAGGACCTTCAGGTCATTCTTAAACTGTGGGGCCCAAAACTGCACACAGTACTCTTGGTGAGGCTGTACCAATGTTGAATACAGTGGAATAATTACCACTTTTTATTGGCTGGAGATGTTGTTGGATGCACCCCAGGAAGGGGTTTGCCCTCCTGGTTGCAAGGGAACACTGCTGGTTCCCATTGAGCCTGCTATCAACGTTCTGTGGAGCTGCTCTCCCATCACTCCTGTCCCAATTTATACTTGTGCCACTGTTACGAGTGTGGAATCCACCATTTGTAATTGCTCAGTGCTTTAGTTTGTCTAAATCCCTTGATTATTCCTGTCATCCCTCAAGGGAGTCAACAGCACTTCCCAGTTTGGTACTGTCAGAAAATTTTCTAATGATACATTCACCACCTGTATCCCTGTAATTCAAAAATCTATTGAACAGAGCTGGCCATAAGATTGCGCCCTGTAGAAGACTTTTAGTGATTAGTTGCTCATGCTCCTCAAGAACCTCAATCCAGAACTTTCCAGTGTTAATCTAACCCCAGAAGAAACATGCCATAAATATTAACATACTAATTATTATATATTCCTTAAGATCTTTCAGAAGAGAGTCTTTTCATCCTATTAAACTTTTAATAAAGGATTTTATTAGGTGATGGCTTATAGGTGTTGATTTCTTGGTCAATTACATACCAATTCTTTTTTCCCCCACAGCTAGTAATGATGTTTGGGTGGCTGTTGGGGTATTTTATTCATTTGTTTATTTTTTTGTTTTCTCTTTTGGTTTTGTTGGTTTTGTTAGTTTTTTTTCTAACCTGATGTAATGTATATGAAGAAGCTGAACCCCCTCTGTCTATGTTAAACCCTATACATGTCAGTGAGCTCATAGTGCCTCACTCTTATGTTTATAGTATCACTTAGTTTCTGCAGTGAGTCTGCTTTAAAGTCAGCCTTTCCTTTTATCTTTTCTAAGCTTGAAGTAGATAGTATCTTCAAGGACCTTACCTTCATTCTCTTCACTCTTACTGTCTCCTGTTCAGGTCAATTACCTTTTTGTGGTTTCTTTTCCTTTCTCTCTCTCTTCTGTGTCCTCTAGAGACCAGGAGAGCTACTCAGACTGAATTTTTGAACTTTGCTTCTTCTAAATTTAGTGAATTTTATCTGTAAGCTTCAAGGATTTCTTTTTATTTGAAACAAATTGTATAGATATAGGCTCCACCAGAAGTCCATTCCATGCAGCTTGTATCTATCTAAGAGGCACAGGGAGATGGAGGCAACAATAACCACCTTTGTATGCTACCCACCAATCAGCAGGTGAGCAGTGTCATCCAGAGGTCTGTAAGCCAGCAATGATTCTTGCCTGTTTCTCTCACTTTCATCCATTACTATTCATTTTCTTTTCCTTAATACTCAGTATGTTATTATCCCTTCCCTAGAAGCCAGCCAATGTGAAACATCAATTTAAGAAGCCTTTATCAAGTGTTTTTTTCTGAGCAATCAGAGACTACATACAGGACCACATCCCCCACTATTAGAACTTCTGCCCAGTCATGCTATTTTCTGCCTTGGGGCAAGAAAGAGGAAGTTGGTGACCAGTGCAGGGTAGTACAGAGATGATGTCAGCCATTACATGTGGGTTGAACTGTGTTTATGTGCCTCGTATAGGCTTTTACTGCACCCTTAAGAGGACTCTATGGAAAAACTTGTAAGAATCCATTCTCTATAATTCTCAGGCTAGAAACATCTAGAGACTAGGAAAACATAAGAAAATAGCTGAAAATCAAAGCACTGAAATAGTAGGACTGAAGGTGCTGAAAATTTAAATTTTGGATGTGGAGTCAAAATATAACATGATGCTGTATATTACTGCTTAGAGGTTGTCACCAGATGTGCGGATCCATAGAGCCTTCTCAGGTGTGTGTGAGCATACAGGCTCCTCGAGGTGCAGTGTCTCTGCACTGCAATCATGCTTGAGGGTGTGGTTGAACTACCAGACTTGCTGATAAAGATATGGTGCTAATTCTTTAGTAGACAATCTATTGGCTTTGAATCTTCATTGCTGTAATTAATTTCTCAGTACAGAACTTCTTTTTTCCTATTCCACTCTCCGTTCCATGTCCAGGCTGATTCCTAGGTTAGTGCAATACTTTACTCCCATTTAATTGTCAGAAATTAACAAATCTCTATTTTACAGTTCCAGAAATATATGTTAGTAAGAAGCAAAGATGCATTCTATTTAGACATTTGATTTGTCTTCTGTCAAAAGTAGTACATAACAGTAAACAATATGATCTGTGTATTTCCCTGTTGTACTTTGTTACATTTTCTGGGGCTTCTTTAGGATTAATGTCCTCTGAGATCTATCCAGTGCACTGCATCTCTTAGCTAGAGATAGTATGAATAGATTTCAGTGAGCACATAAACAAAATGAAGCACCAAAATTATTGTAATCCAGGACCTGGGGTTTATATAACTAGGACATAGAACCATAGAGTCCAATTTCTAAGCAGGAAAAATCAATTCAGGTACAAAAGTGTACTGAGAGTTTGTCTAAATTGGAAGAACTTGTTATCTGCAGGTACATAACCCGGATAAATATCTTTCTAAGTCTTCAGTGTAAGAGCTACCATTAAACTTAACTCCTCACACATATATCAAATATATGTGGGCAATGGATTCTAATGGGTCAGATGAACTGTGTCAGAAAGTGCATGAAAGTGCAGATAATGATAACGATAAATAATAATTGGACCTAAGTGTCTCAAACATAGCTACTAAGACATTCAGGTTATCAAGCAAGCAAGGTGAATCTCATCTACAGAATAATATTAAAAAAAAATAAATTGTATTCTCCATTTTATATGGATTTTAAACACAGATTTAATAAAACTATTTTTGAATGTCTAAAATAATAGATATTTTTTTTGTGAAAATATTTTCCTCAGTAGCAAATTAGAAAGTAAATAAATGGTAAACAAATTTGTATGTACATTCATCCCTGTTATGTATGTGTGTACTTGCATCCTAGTTTTTAGGTCAATAAAGGGAAATGGAGCAGTTGGTTTTCAGCTCTTGTTTTTTTAATAAAGTTAAATAAAAACATTTATTGGGAAAAGTTGTACTTCATTAGGTTAAGTGGTAATGTAAGACTTTTATAAGATGCAACATAGTTTATTTATATTTCATTACTTTCCAGATTGCAATTAAGAATTATATCTCTGCCCACAATGACTGATGAACTATTAAAATCATCATCTAAACTATGTCTTCTCTCCAAAACAACAACCCACTTTGAAGATGTAATAGTAAATTAAACACAGCTGTGGTGTAGCTTTGATATGATTTAGGTAATCTTTCCAGTATTTGTTTGTTTGGTTTTTTTTATTTACAGAGTAGGCAGTAGCCCAAAGATGTAATTAGCAATGTGCAATAAGGGGAATCAAAATCTTACCCATACAGTCATTCCTATTTTGATAAATCAGACTGGGATATGGTAGGGATTAATCTAACCTCTACAGTAAAATGATCACCATATGAGTTTTGACATTCAGCTTGGGTCCTGAATCTGCTTTATATGCTACAGGTTTGATCATTAATTCAGGTTTAAAAGTTCATGATCTGTTTGTTAAGTTGTGAACACTGAAAGATGTCCATATTTCTCAAGTGGACATCTCCTAGAGTGTTCTATTTTCACCACAGCATTTTTTCCTGTGTCTTATACTGATCCCTTGACTATTTGTGTCTTAATTACTACTTTTGTGGAAGGTTCTTTTAGGAGTATTTAAATAATGCAAAGCTGCCACAGCCCAAGTTAGTGAGTGATGTTTTCATGACATAAAGGGTGGTGGCCTCACATGTGGGTGCCCTTACATATGGTGAGGGCAGCACGGTGCAAAAATTGATGAAATAGCATTGGAGGACTGTAAAAAGAAGATGGAAGCAGTGCATTCTGGGAACAGTTCCTGAAATAAAGTATCCCCAGAACCATACAAACTGGATATTGTCCTGGAGAGAACAAACTAGAATGAGTCAAAACTGGAAGATGGAGGAATCTAAAAATTAACTAGTGTGTATATTCATGGAATTCAGTTTTCAAAACTCCTCACCTGTCCTGCCTTATCAAGCAATGTCTTTAAAGTCTTCAAGTCAGTATTAACTGATGTGTACAGAAAATTGATCAGTTTTCTTAGAATTCTAAAATTGCTTCTGTGAAATTCTTATTTTCTAATAATTAGCTTTTTAGCTTTTCTATCAACATTACTGATTTTCAAGAAAAATAAAAGTAATAGAGCAGTTTTTTAATTTATTACTATTTTAAAGTTTCTCTATAAATCAAAGGCTTGAGGGCGGGTGTAAGGGAGACTTAAACTCTGCTGAGCAAATAACATATTCATCAAACAGGATAGATCAACAACAGAAGTTGTTTAAGATATTTTTTCTGATAGCTAATGAGAAGGTCGGAGAAAATTGTGATTCATGAGCTCACAAGCATACTGAAACTCAAACATAACAAAGAAACTCCAGAATAAACTGAGAAAGAATGTTCTATATATGGCGAGCTAGGATTATTCTTTATTTGCTTGATTTTTCACCTGAAGGCAGGTTCTTTCTATAAAACTTTGGCTGGTCTTAGCATACTGTGATTGGCTAGCAGAAAAATTACTATTTTAACCATATACAGTGATTCAAAATGTCATACTGTATATAGTATAATAAAATAAGTATATAGCTTTCAGAGATACAAGGTTAAATATTAGAATAATATATCATACACATTGAGAAATATTGTAGATTATGAATAGTATTGTGTAATTTATTAAAATTAAATATATTATTCAAAATTGTAGTGGTTTAGATTTGCCAATTTGAGTTTCTCGGCCAATGCACCAAATAATGTGGCTGGTTTAGCATTGGCTAAAATTACCAGTGCACTTGTTCATTTCTTGCTGTGACATATGGATCAGGAGAAGGGCAAAACAGGTTTATAACTTAAAAGGTATGAAGAAAACTTTATTAACAGGACAAAAATAATAAGCATCAGAATGAAACTTTCAGAACCCTCTTCCTTCCCATGCCTGACTTCTTTTCTTTCCCAACTGACAATGTAGAGACAAATTTTAAATCAGTTTCCAACTCTACAATAGTCTTTCATCAGTTCTTGCATGGAAAGGAGCTTTCTCATGTCATGCCATGGAGACTTTTCCATAAGAAACAGTTCTCTTGCAGCTTTTCATTCCCACTAATAGCAGCTGCTTGGGAAAGGACCTGCAATCGTGAAACTCCTCCCATTTTCACAGCCCTTCTTTATAGTTGCGTTCACAGGCCATGTCAAATAATGGGGTATTATTTTAAGGATGAACTGTTCAAAAGCGAAGGTTCTCTTCATCTATCTCTGTGATCATCTTTATCTCTGGGAACAGAGGTCTTCTCTCCCTGGAGTAGAGAGTCTTCATCACTCATCTCTCTCTCTCTGTTCAAGCTTCTCATGGGATCACAGTCTCTTCAGCATCTAGTTTGCTTCATCATGGTTACCTCTGCTCATATCCACAATTTGAACACGTCATCCCCCCATACTCTTTCATGAATTAAAGGGGATATTTCAGTGTATTATTGTCCATCTCCATGGCCTACCAAAAGAACTTTCAGCCCCATTAGGGCATCTCCTTATTCTCCTTCCATCTGAAGCTTGACTTCTTCTTTACCGACCTTGGTGTCTTCATGTTGTCTTTCTACATTTCGTCACTATTTTTCCTCTCCCTGGAGAGAGGAACAAGGTCTGCAGGTCTCATCTGTGCAGTAAAAGGGTTAATATCTCGCTGATATATGCCTGAGATGGTCATGGGCAGTGGCTGTAGCAGCCACGGTGATGCATTTCAGTCTGCGCTGGGCCCCTCCCTCTGCCCAGCAACCACTGGTGGGAAGGACAGGATGGCCTGGAGCCGCTGCCGGAGCCTGGCAGGCCCCAGCTCGGTGCAGGCTGGGGGTGGGGGGTGGAGGGGGCAGCTAGTGTCAGCAAGATGTCAGCAGCCGTGACAATCCCGACCCAGCCTGAGGCTGGCACCCTGCAGTCTCCATCCCCCAGGAGACTCGCTGGCCTGGGAGCTGCTGGGGTCCGGTCCGGCCTCTCCCAGGCTGCACAGGCCGTGGGGGACCAGGGCCAGCCTCACCTCAGCTACGTTACCTTTCGAGTCTGAAACCAAAAGAGGGATTTCCTGGGCTTGTCTGTTTTTAAAATGTGGATCTCACAGAGGTCTATCCAACTTCTAAATGGCTCAATCAGCTGTCTATCTCAGAACTAGCTAGCTGTTTTTTTCCAGGCACAGAGGAACCTCTCAGCAGCTTCTCTCAGAGAAATAATTTCTGTGGGTGGTTTCTTCTTTCTTACTCAGTATCAATTAATGCCAAACCAGCACATTTGTTTTCATTTTCTCTATTCATTTTCATTTATGATTTGAGGAGCACGATTTTAAAAGGGTAGTTTAAATCAGTGGGAAGAGGCACTGACTGAAGACTTTTTATATGAATGTACATACAGACCTTACTCAAAAATTTAGAAGCAGAATGTGGTAATTGAACAATCACTATGCTGAGTTCTTTACTTAGCCATAAGTTGTACAAAAACTTTCTTTTCTTACCATCTTGCTTTCATACTTTTGAGCCATAAGTGCGCTTCCAGGAAGTAAAACAGAACACACTTTTTTTGGGGTACTTTTTACCACACAATTAATCTGTTAAATAGTGTCATTCTTTAGATAAATTCTGCATTTCTAAATTCATGTAAGTCTTGCAAAGTGGGAGCTTGCAGTATAATTTATATATTATTGGAGATAGTTTTTTGATAATAAATAAAAAGAGTCACATGAGCTTTAAATAGACGTTTCTCTTGTAATTAAGAGTTGTAATAATGAAATGCCATGCTTGACAAGGTTTATTCAAATAATGGAAATCTTCAGGGTGAAATTAGTTTTACAAGAAATTGAATTGTTTTTACAAATGTCTGAATTTTTCTCACAAGATGTTATTGACTTTTTGGTTGTAGTTTGACCACTGGGAAAGCACCCTTGGGTATTTATTAGGCCATTCAAAGTCATATCCAATTAATATATTATATTAATTATATATTTATAATATTACATTCAAAGTCACAATCATAATGATATGACTAGCACTGACTCCTGTGCCTAAAGTTCTTCATGCAATAATGAAAAGTTAGAAAAAGAAACTTGATTGTCTTTGTTTCTCTTTGTCTCACCAAATTGTCACATTCAACTGTGGGAAACTGCGAGGAGCTCTTTTAAAAAGGGATGGTCACAAATGAAATTAAGTCAAACAAGACAAACATTGTACCTGAGAACCGTTTATTGGTAACGAAGAAACCAAAATAGAAAGGAGTTACCCTGCTAAAGATGGCTAGAAGAAACAGAAAAGAAGGAAGGAATATGGAAAAGGAGTGGGAGAGAGGGGAGAAAGAGAGAGAGGAGACAGAGAGAAAAACAGGGTGTTACCACTGGAGGTCAGGGAGTACTATCGATATCCAGGCAGTGGTGGGTGAGTACACTGCCTGCCCACAGACAGCACCCGCAGCAACCAGACTCAATGTAAAGTGGGCAGGAAGTCCAGAGCTCTGGACATGGTCATGGTGAGGATTGGTGGTGGGCTGGCTCAGAGGTGGGCTGGGTTGGATGCAGGGGGTTCAGGTAGGGATGCAGAGATGAAGTAGGCAGGGCAGTGGTCAGGGACACAGGGAGGCAGGACAGATGCAAGGGTGAGCAAGTGAGGACAGGAAAGCCAAAAGGCAGGCTGGGGCCAGGGCAAAAGGGACAGAAACAGGCTACAGCCAGGGCAAGAAGCAGACCTTAAAAGCCCTGACTCAAAAGCAAGTTTCACAAAAGCCCCAAAAAGTAATAAGACCCAAAAGCCCCTAAGCCAAAAGATAAAGCACAGTCTCCAAAGACCCCCAAAACACAAAAGCATAAACTCCAAAAGCCAGCAAGTTTTGAAAAGCCCCAGGGCTTGTAATGCAGTTGCTTTTTTTGCCCTTGGGTCCTCCCAAAATTTGCCTGCTGACAGGAGACCTTCTGGCCCGGTCCAACCTTCTTCTAGGAGTCATTCACATCTCTGGTTTTATCCTAACTTGCCATTATGAAATCATTCTCTCACCTATATTATGTGTTTGAGATTCATGAGCTTCATGAGGGTTTGGAATATAGTTTTAGCTTTTCCTGGGTACGTGCCTAAGGGTTAGGTTACTATGGCAAGAACAGCTACTACTATCTTCCCTTTCTTCATATCTTCTCTTTTCTTGATATATTTAGAAGTAGTTCTGTTTCAACAAGTAATTAGAACTGTTTTAAATCCACCTGATTCAACTCAGAGGCTGAAAGGACCTCTCAAGCAAGAGATGAGACTTGTTCTTGCACTTAGAATTTTCACTCATCTGCTGTACGGGTTTAAGTGGAGAGTTTCTGAATAACTGACCTTTTTATCTTTAGAGAGTCCTTGACTAGAGGCCTATTGAAGGTCATTTCTACAAACCCACTAGAGCTTTAAATCTAAACTTCGTATTAAGTAACAGAATCAAAATGGGTTTAGTGGATAAATCTCGATTGATTGTATGTGCATAATGGAAACACATACATCTGATACTCACTTCAAACTTCTTTTCAATTTCACAGAGATATAAGAGCCTTTTGGGAGAAACCAATTAATAAATGTCCATTTAAAAACTAAGAGAATCACACCCTGGAAGAGCATTCCAGTACAATAAATAATGTAGATATTCATGTTCGGGTGATATGAATGTCTACATTATCCATATACATCTAAACTTTTTAAAAATTTATCTTAGCCATTGCACCTTGACTGTAACTTTTATTTGTATTCTTTTAGATGGCATAGATTTTATGGCTATTTAAATTACAGAAAATTAATTTATTTGATTTTTTAGTTTCTATGTAAGAACATAGATACATTTTTTTACATGTAATTAATACCAATTTTCACAGAAGTTAATTTTTTTAATGTATTGGCATTCTTTTTTAACTTTTAATTCATGTAAATTTTATAAAGAAATTTCTAAATCTTGGAGAAAAACAAAAACCACCAGGTGGGAACCTCTTATTGATTAAACTGGAAATTAGAGCTCAAGGTAAGCCACTTATTTTGGAATAGACGCCACATTAAAAAACATAAATGTGTTAAAATTTTCAGCTCCTTTTCTAGCAGTGTATTTCTGATTTTTTTTTAATAAAACACTTAATATTAAAAATTCCATATGATTTTCCACATCACAATGCTCAAAAATATTAGTGTGCTCTTCTATAGATAGTTAGCACTATAAAAAACCAAAAATAGGTAGAACTATAGACAATAGAGTCCCAGAAAGAATGTGGAGATTGCATAATTATTATCTCAAACAAAAAATTAAAATAGTCACAGAATTAAAATATTTGGCAAATTATTATGTCATTCTTTATTTATATTTCCTTTATCTACTTTACATGTTTCACATTCCTTTACCATTGCTTTTACGCAATGAAAATGAATGAGAATAAAAGAAAAAAAAATCTCACTGTAACAATCAGAAGTACATATGATTTTGAAAATATAACCCATTATTAAATTATCTCACATGCTTTTTAAATGGTCTTGTTTCTTGAAGAAGTAACGGTATCTTTTAAACTCTCTGCTTTATCAGAGAATTTTAAACTCATATTTAAAGATTTTTTTAAAATATCACTGAACTCTGATTTAGGAATTTCTACCTTGATGCTAACATTTTGAATTATTCTGGTGTGAACAGCCTGCATGTTGTCACAGTTTTCATAGTATGGAAACGCTGTAGAAGTGTCCATTATATTCATGACTTTTTAATGAAGTGTGCTGACATTTAAAATGACTTGATATTTTCTTTTAAAATTACTAATAATTCTAGATGATGTTGCTGCAGATAGGAGTGGAAACAATCTTTCAGACAAACAAATTATCCTAAACTTGTGAAGTTTTCTTATCTCAAAACACCATTGCTTTTATTCTGGATTAATACCTTTCTTTGAAATCAAGAATCACAGAAGAGTTGAGACTGGAAAGGACTTCTGAAGGTCATCTTGTCCAACCACACTCTACAAGTAACGCCACTAAGTGCCAGTTGTCAAGCACATTATTTAGACAAGTATTGAATAACTAAGAATGGTGGCTCTGCAATCTTCCTTGGCAACGTATTCCAGAGCTCAGTCACCTTCAAAGGAAAAAAAACAAAAGTTTTTCCTGATCTTCAGAGGGAACCTCTTGCATTATAGTGTATGCCCATTCATCTGGACCTGTCACTGGGTCCTTCTGAGAGGGCCTGGTTCCAACCTCAGGAAGGCCTTCAGGAATTCATATACATGAGTAACAAGACCTCCAAGCCTCTTTCTAGGCTACAATCCCAGCACTCTCAGCCTCACATATGTGAGGTCTTGTAAATGAAGACTGAGACAGAAAAAGGATTCTATAGCTCACTACTGTAACCAAATCATGTAACATTGGTGCCACATTTTTCTTGTATTGTTTCTGTATTTGAAGATCCCCCTTTTTCTGACATCCAGGGCCAGATCATTCCAGCTGGGATTTAGCTTTCCTAACTTCATTCCTATGTTCATACAGTGTTTCCATACTCCTCACAAGTTATCTAACTTTGTTTTCACACTCTGTCTGCTCTCTTTCTACTTCTGAGTTTGGCCAGGTGGTCTTTGTTCATCCACACAGGCCTCCTGGCATTTTTATCTGACTAGTTATTAATTTGGGATAGAGGTCTGCTGAGCTTGTGTGAAGAGATACTTGAATATTAACCAGCTTTCTTGGGCCTCTCCCCTCTAGGAATTTATCCAATGGGTCTCTACTGAACAGGGCTTTGAGGAGGCAAAAGACTACTCTCCCACTGTCCAGGCTTGTGGGACTTGATTTTTAATCTCTCTGACCTCAGGATCCTGAACACCTTCATCTTATGACCCATAGGCAGAGCTGCCTTTAATATTCACATTTCCAATGATCCCTTCAATCCTCTCATTGGTGACCGTCAGATCCAGAAATGCACCTCTTCTCATTTACTCTATCACTTGGAGGAAGAATTTATCACCAATACACTCCAGGAACCTCCTAATTATTTTTTTATGCCTTAGTGTGATGGCCCTCAACAATCACGGTGGTTGAAACCCCCAGTGAGGATGAAGACTTTCCAATGTGAGACTGCTCCTACTGTTCTTATCCACTTGTTCTACCTGTTTGGGTGGCCTATAGCAGACACCCACTATACATCATATTTGCATGTCATTTCCTTAATTCTAAACCAAAAGCTCCCATTTAAGCTCCAATTGGAAGCTCCAATTCCACCCTCAGGAAAAAACTGCTGCCAAAACTCTCTAGGAAATAAACTAAAAATTATGTTCTCCCCTTTGTATTTTTTTTTGGCCTCATTTTGCAAAGAAGGCGACTTCCAATTCTCTCTAAATAACTCTTGAACCCTTTATCTTATTTCAGTTGTGGTGAAGGAAGAAGAGATTTCAAAGAGAATTCCAAATAAATTTGCTAAAGACTAGCAAATCTTTCTAGGTAGAAAGAAAAGAAAAATATTGTGAAAAGCTTCTATGGTAAGTGTTGTGGTTAATAACGCTATGAGTATTTGGAGTTAATCAGATGGCATATACATACTGCTTTTCTCTCTGATTAGTGCTCAGGGATGTCAAAGAAGTGAGGTACTATGCTGAAGGAGAGTCTGTAAGGAAAATGAAAAAAGAGGAAAATTGCAGAGATCTGGAAGAATATTGAGACTGTTGCAAATTGACAATGTTATGAACTACAGAAATTATGACAGTAAATAATGGAAAATACTCCATGCATTCATTAATCTTTCTGATGATTAAATAGAACATTTATCTTAATTTTTAGTTTTCTCCAATTATTAGTGTTGCACAATTTTATCTGATGGATAGAATTTGACTGACAATCTTGATAATCAAATTCATTAACAAAGGTTACGAAAAGATGAGGCTGTTCTAGTTTCAGCCTTTCTTACTTCCAAAGAGTTTAAAATATGATCTGAGGAAACACTACAGGAGGCGAGAAATCCACTTGTGCTTTCATCCTGTGAAATGTTGTTTCTGTGCTGTAACTACACTTTACTCCTGATGGTACTTTTTTATCATGCACTGTTCCTCATCAGAAAGTGGGTGCTTGTTTTGCATAAGCCATCTAACAATCTGGACAATTTCTTAACCAAGGATGCATCTGAACTAATGACCTAGAACTTCAAATAAATGGTGCTCATTTGTCATTTGAACCTACATTATTCCTTCCAAAGCTCCTTTTTATTATTACCATTATTCTATTAGCAATGATTTCTGTAAGTAGTGAATAAACTAATTAACTACCTAAGTGCACTGAAGTGTTAAGAAAATATAAAAAACCCTGTCTCTGCTGAGACTTATAAATCCTTTTCAGTCAAATTTTTAAATTAGCAGAAAAAAAAGCATTTGGTATATTTTAAAAAGTAGTCTTGAAATTTGAAAGTGAAACTGTATTAAAAATTAAAACTATATTTTCTTATGCTCAAAAACCAGAAAAATAAAAATTATCATAAGACCAACTCTCAGTAATCTCTGACCTAGGATGTGTAATGGAATGTTGGAAGGACAGTGTGTATTGTCCTCTCCCAGCTGTGTTCAGACTGTCTTCTTATTCTATTTCTCAGAACCATTTTCACTCACAAAATACACAAACACACTCAGACATTGTTATTCAACAGTGTTCAAGAGGAAGGAAATGAATAATCGACACATCTTTAATTAGTGAATTGATTTACTAATTTGGTTTTAGAAGTTGTATGCTTTCCTTTTGGTTTGGGGGCTATCTATTGTTTCTTTAATCTTTGTTCAATTAATCTGAACAAAAGGCAATTACAAGCCTTAAGATCTTCATGAATTTTGCTTCCAAAGTACATATTAGTGCTCTCATAAATGGAGAAGAGAGGCTAAATAAACAACAGTCTTGTTTCCTACTTTCTTTCTTCCTGACATTCATACTTCTAATAGTGAAGAATAAACATGTTTTTAGACTTGTAAACAGTCAACTCTATATTAGCTTTCAGATTCCTGATCACCTACTGCCAACTTTTTTTCTGTTTTATGATTAAATTTTATTTACATTTTTAGAAATTAGAAAAGAAGAAAAGTTTTAGTACAAAATGAGTCAAAACAGGGTTCTTTACTTACAATTATTAATCTGCCTTTAACTTGGTTGGAACATAATGCAATCTAAAATCTACAGTCAGCAATGAACTATACATTATTAAAGCTTCAGCATAAAGTTTTCTATTAGTTTATGATCCCATTAGAGGATGCACAAATAGGACATCCAATTCAGTAATGGCTTATTAACTATTTTCACTGTTAATAATATTAGGTAAAAAGGGCCTTAGAATTCAAAATCTTTTAATCATATTGGACAGCTACTAAAGGAAAGAATCCTTCATTCTGACATTCACATTTTTTAGTAGGGATGTGGTTATTCTACAAGCAATGATCTGTGCCAGGCCTGTGACAGTATCAGTAATTATCTCCATCCAGTTGTGATGGGAATGAAGCTGTCATTTTTGTCTATTACAGTTGAACATTGAAACTGCCTTACATTTTATCCAGCAAATTAAATGCTTTAACTATGAAAAACCAAAAAGAAAAACCAAAAAAAACCCCAAAATAAAAAGTCTGCCTACTTTTCTGTAAAAGTAAAAATTCTGTCATGATGAATTCTCTATTTGTTAGAACAAACATAGATACACAAAATAGACAGATACTGGTAAATGTGTATTCTCTAGTACTGTTTTGATTGATTTTCACAAACTGTTTTCGATATGCAGTTATGTATGAATATAATCTATATGAAGACATATATGAATATAATATATTTCACACTATTTTATATACTTTTTTTTCCCATTCTTGTTTGTGATGGTGAAGCTATTGATACAAACTTCTTTCTGGATACAGAACAATTATAGTTTTATTTTCTTTTATTTGAAAAATTTTCTTCCGGTATTAGCATAATGGAGCCACCGAAGACATATTTTATTCCCACAAGATTAGAAGACCTTTTTGGAAGAAAAAAGGCTTTTAAGAAATATAGAGTTTTGTCAATCATTACTATCAGAGAGACATTATAATACCATCTTTGTATATATGTTACCACCTTGAGTATTGATTGGGAGTTGGTTCTATGTCTGTTGATTTCAGTAGCCATTGGATAAATCTCCTAGTGAGTTACTGACTTACAAAGAATAACTGAGTAATACCTTAAACAACTGTAGTTACATCACACACACATACACACATCTCAAGGGAAAATTAAAATTAATCTCTAGTGAAATTTTTCATTATCCTAACTTTCAGTGGCTGGACTGCCTTATGATTGCTATTATAGGGTTGCTAGGGAGATCTTACCAGCATGTCTGCAGGCCAGCTTGGAAAATGATGTCCTATGTACACTTTATAAATTTTGTTAATATATGCATGATGATACAAAAAAAAATCTGGTTTTTTTTACATTTTTTTTATTGTTCTATTTTTTACAGTTAACCCTTTCTTATCTGGCAGAACATAGAAGCTGTCTAGCTGAGAAAGAAAAGCAAACTGTTGTGCCTAAGCCCTGCACAGTCACTCACACTCTCCGCTGGTGGGATAGGGAGAGAATCAGAAAGGTAAAACCGGGAAAGTCATTGAGATAAACTGTTTAATAGATAAAGCAAAAGCTGTATGTGCAAGCAAAAGAAAACAAGGAATTAATTCAGAGCTTCCCATGGGCAGGCAGGAGTTCAGCCACCTCTAGGAAAGCACAGCTCTATTACATGTAACAGTGTTTGGGAAGACAAACACAGTAACTCTGAACATCCAGCCTTTCCATCTCCCTTCCCAGCTGCTATACTGAGCATGATATTATATGGCATGGAATATCCTTTTGGTGACTCAGCTTTCCTGTGTCCCCTCCCAAATTCTTGTGCATCTCCAGCCTATATGTTGATAGAGTAAACCGAGAAGCAGAAGAGACTTTGACTGTATGAAAGTGCTGCTCAGCAATAACAAAATCACCCCTGTATTTTCAACACTCTTTCCAGCAGAAATACAAAAAAAACCAGTTTCACACTAACTTCTATAAAAAAAAGGCAAAATCAGCACAAAAACAAACAAACAAACAAGCTAACTAACTAACTAACTAACTAGCTAACTAAGCAGAAAACCCAAAGAATATATTACTATTAAAATGCCAAATACAAGTAATAAAAATAAATTAGCCGGTGACATTAATAAGTCCCATAAGAGAACTGGTCAATTTGCCCTCAGATTATTAAAAGATGGCTGTACCTTCATGGATTCATACTGAGAGCAAAACTACAGGTCTTTACCTTGGAAAGTGTACAAGTTAATACCAGTATTGTCTGAATCAAGGACAAGATATGAAAAATGGAACAAAAATTCATATAGCTAAGAAAAAATATCCAACTTAAATTACTGTAAGAGCTGGAGAGGGATTCCTCCCACGGCCTCCCCCTTCCCTATTGTTTTATTTTACTACAATTGCACAAGACCATGAAAGAAGAAATTTTTCTGAAGTTGCCTCATAAGGTCACCTTCAGAGACAAACAAGTTGCTCTTTCTGGTGATCTGCTTGGAATTAGAGCAGAAGCAAAGGAATCACTCCCTGAGCACGTTTCTCTTCATTTGCACTGAATGGTAACAAGGAACTCAAATGTACATGTCCAGCTTGTTAATGTTCCAGTCTAACAGAGAGGAATTCCTCCTGTAAGGATCCAGTTTTCAAAGATACACAGGAACTGTTTTGAACAGACAGGTGAGCACATGAATATATCTTTAATTTACAGTCAATTCTGTTGTATTAAATAATTAGCATATATTTTTATATATGCTTAAGTGACTATATCTCATCCTATGTGAGATTTTGGAAGATGCAAAAGACACTTATGTAAAATTTTCCTTTAGAAAAAAATCTGCAAAGTTTTATGTACTTCATTATTTAAAAGTATCTCCAGTTTCTGAAGTATGAAAGATATCTTCCAACATTACTGTCTCATATACAAAAGTAAATGATTTATTTGCAGATGAAGTTGTGAGACCTTATGGTATGCCTTTAGAATACAGTGACATCAGAGCACTTCTTTAAATCTGTGACTTTATGTGCTTAAAGTATCATCAGAGAAGTAAAAGGCACCTTTTTCTTCTGGATAATATAATCACATTGAAAAAGTGGACCAATACATTCTAATGAAAATTCAACTTACTATTAACTGTCTTCTTTATGTCCATTTTCTCTCCGCTTATCTGACCTGACTACTTTTGCTCTTTCTGAGATAGAACATAAAGCTGAGATCTGGTTCAACTAAATTTAGGCACATAGAAAAATATAATAGATAAGAGGTGATGAGTTGTGATGAGCTGTCCTCTGAAAATTTGACAGAAAAACTTATCCTATAATAGGAGAAAGTTGTTGAACTTAAGCCCTCAATTTCAATTGTGTTATGTTTGGTTTTATGTATGTACAAACACATATGATTTGCATATCTGAGACTGTACAGTACAGTAGAATAAGTCACCTTACTTTTCCTGCATTCCTATTTTGTTTAATTTGGTCTGGTTTTATTGCCCTGCCATTTTTTAATCCCAGCTGGTAACAAAGCACCACAGTCATTTCCTCCCTCCTACACCCACAGTGGGGAGGAGAGTTGGGAAGAAAATGTAGACCTTTTGAACATTTTAATTATTGAAAAATAAAACATAAAAAAAGGATATGCTC
Source organism: Cyanistes caeruleus (assembly GCF_971803275.1). NCBI lineage: Eukaryota > Metazoa > Chordata > Aves > Passeriformes > Paridae > Cyanistes > Cyanistes caeruleus. Next base: position 46,289,648 of record NC_141703.1, read on the forward strand.
AACACAAATGAGAAGAGATAGATACTAAAAAAGCTATATGTATTTTTCTTAATTTGAAAATAAGAGGGGTTTTCCAGTACCCTGCCATTAAGAACTGGTTATGAAAGGTAAGAAGGAACACGACCTACTGATTCATATTCACTTAAACTATGCATACTCCATTTTAAGTAGATTTTTTACGTGGATTTAAAAAAAAAATCACTCAAATAAATTATATATAAAAGTATTTCCTCAGCATTAAAAAAGTGTGTGCCTTTCTTTTATTTGTTTTTTGTTTATTCTGAGATATATGTTAAATCATTATTTAAACGCTTTCAAGCACAGAAATGTTTCTTGCTAATTTTTTTGGTTATGTGATTAGAAAACCTGAAATTTTGACCCCATCTTCATTTCCAAAGGGAAATGACCAACCAAGTAAGGTTCATAGGTTGTCAGCATCAGCAGACACCATTCACATCAAGTCATTCCTTAAGAGGAAAAAATGCAGTCGAACATCTTCTTGTGTGAATGTAATTTGAAAATATTTTATTAGACCTTTTAAAATTATAACAGAAGCACAGAATCACAGAATGGGTGAAGCGGTTGGGAAGGACTGCTGGTGGGATCATCTAGTCCAGCCTCCAACATTGAATTAGGGATTTTATGCATCATCATACTCCATCCCCATTTACCTTGTGCAATCTAATATGTATTCTTGCCACAAAGTCTCATTATTGAACCACACAAGATTATGTTAATTCAATAAATTTATACTGATTTACATTTGCTGTGGATCTGTATCAAAACATTTTGAAATGACATTTTTAGCAGCTTTATGACATGAAAATTCTGAAAAGGGTTTCACATTACTTTCTCCATGGCAGGAACACTTATGTTTCTGAATACTTGTTTTTAGTTGGAGTTAACAGAAGTCTCACTTTTGCTCAGCTCACTACATAGTCAAAGAAGCTTAAGAGGTTAAATTGCTATAGCAAGTTGGCATTATACTGAATAAATTTTTTCCACTTTTTTTATCTAATACCATAGGGAGAATTACTTCCATACGCAGGTGTTCTCTTTCTGTGGTAGTTAAATTCATTCTTCATACTACCAAATAGTAAAATAATAATAAAATAGTAAAAAATAGTACCTTGTACATAAAGCTTCCTCTGAATAATAATAATAATAATAATAATAATAATAATAATAATAATAATAATGAGAATCTCTGGGATAATAAGACATGTTTGTGCAACTACTAAAGCAGCTGTGTTTCAGTTTAGAATATGTAAAGCACTACAGAAAAAATGTATACATGTGTTGAACTAAGAGCTAATAATTTTGGGAGGACAAAAATACATCTGCTATTTGGGAAGGAAATTTTTTTTACAGTGAGGCTGTTGATTCTTTCTAGACATAATTTGATGAACAATATATAGGAACTAGAATTTTTTACTTTGGTCAAGGTAAAAGTGGTCAGAAGTATATGAGAAGCTATTAACATCGTAATGACAGAAGAAACTTAAAGATGGATGGCTGAATAAAACCCTGAAATCCTCTTAATTCAGGAATATAACCCTAAATTATTTTCAAGTTTTTGAAGCTGCAAATCTGGATTTCTATTCCCCTAATACATATGAAGATCATACTACATTTATTGTGTCTAAATAATAGAACAGCATAGACATAATAACTACTGACTATGCAATTCTCATATCCAGAGTTTCCTCATTTTTAATAGGTTTGTGTCCTTGCCCAGTCAGCTGAATATTGTTGGTGTTGTGCTTATATGTGCAAATGTACGTGCATATTCAAGCTTTCTGTAACCACTCTGGCTGAAAAACTGTAGCAGAAGAATGACTGGGGAAAAAAACAAAAGTACATTTAAATTTACAAGTCCAAGCACAAGTACAAAAGACTGAATTTAACTACTAGGGGACTTAACTTTCAAATATGCATTCTTACAGAACTGTGCTTTATTATTAATATGTTTTTACACAGGGCTAGAAGATAGATTTATATAGATGAAAAATGTAAGTAGTAAGTACTTAAGAAGTAAATCATGAGAGATTTCTCTTTCATCTCATTATCTCTTCATGAATTATTTCACTCTTCACTGTTGCTAAGCAGGGTGATTGTATACACTTTCTTTTGTGGTTTGGTTTTGTCAGGTTTATTTTCCCATATACTAGAAGAAAAATATAAAGGGTGTTTCAGATTTTTTTTTTTTTTTAGATCAAAATTTATAATTAAGGCATACTGAAATTTTTTTGCTTTTTCAAGCCTTCAGTGTTAGAATGACTGCCACTACAACATATTTATTATTTTTGTTTAATACTAATTTTCTATAGCCAAAGGCATATTTTGTCAGAAACAAATGTAAATGGCACAAATTAAGAAGAAAGATCACATTCTTTTCTCGGGATCCCTTATGTTAAACAGAAAAAATATTACCAATTGATGAACTATATTTAGCTATATTTCTGGCATGAAAGACTACAAACAATAATTATCACTAACAATCTCTGCAAAGCAGAGTTAGCAGTGCAAATATATGAATATACAGGCACGCTGCAGTAAGGTCATCTCAGCACACAGCTGAGAGGGAAAGTTGGTTGTCACTTTTAATCACAGTTAAGCCCATAAAGCCTTCAGAAATGGTAGCATTCTCAGTTTCCCTAGGCCTTTCAAAAAAAATGACCTCTTGGATGGTTTTCTCTGATGAGGAGTAGATTTATTTATAGCTTTGGGCCAGAACTCTGGGTGTGGTAGCTTGCCTTAGTGACACACCTGCTCATTATCTGTGTTTCATCTCTACGCTCTAGCTGACAGTTGGTTCTGGTAAATGGCAACAATGCTACAACTACCAAATAAAATGCTGGACAGAGTAAGTACCACTTGCTTTTGGTCTATCAACTAGGTAGGTTCTTATACATTCAAATACTTAGGAGTGTATTTTCTTGTCATCTCAAAAAATGCTTTGAGACAGATTGTCAAGTGTCAACATGGCATAATTTTGATAAAATCAAGAGGTTTTGAAGTCAATTTTGACTCACATTCCTTTTTCTGAACTTTCTGCCTGTACTACTCTACCTTCTTTAATTTTTGATAGTTTATGTATGTTTTTAGATTACTGAAAGATATTAGGATTTTTTTTTAAAGCAATTTTCAGTATTTATATTTTCTTGAGAAAAAGAGACCTGATCAAGAGACCTTGACAAGCAAACAACTGTTATTTTTCTCCTGACAACTTAATGTTAACTGCATAATCAAAATTCTCAGTAATTTGATATATTCTTACATTCTTTAAATATGTTTTGAAACAACAGTAACAAATGTAATGGATAGCAATCTCCTTCTAATCATAACTATATAACTCATTCAGTTTTAATAAGCAACATTTAGAAAACAATTTTGTAGGAATATTTTTAAAATATTCATCCCAGAATGTTTTAGTGCAGTATTTCAACAATCTTCAGAGAAAAATTACACTAACATAGACATGTTTAAGAATTTTTTGCATCACCATCTCAATAACTCTTTATATCTAACTTCAGTTATTTTGTTTAAAGTCCCTTTTTAAAAGCTGATTTATCACAAAGATTTCAACAAATTGCTCAAGAGGATCTTTGCTTTGGATTGGTTTCATTTTTTTAATATAAGTGTTTTTTTCTCACCAATATGCAAAAAATATAGTTACCTTTTGCTACCTGGACCCACATATATCTTTGGTTTTTGGTGTCACAAGCTAAAGTAAAATTGTTATAGGTTGTTCCTAAGCTTGACTTTATGGTGTTAGAAATTATTTGCATATTGTGGTTATATCTATCATAACTATCAACTACCATAATATACTTCTATTCGTGCTCAAGGCAAGCAGAATTATGTTCTGATTAGTGTATTGCTACTTTGGAGCTGTTGCAGGCCTCTGCTTTCAGTAAAATATTCTTCCAAAAAAAATAGTAGTGGTGCTTCAAAGCATGATATTTGATCTACATAGCAGTAACTGAACTTCACCTTGGTCTTGCAATGAATGCTGAAATGTGCATTCTAAAGTCTGGTTTTTTTTAACGACTGTCAAAGAGCATGAGTATCACATCATTTTTCAACAAAAACAATTGAATTTCATCTTTCTATATTCCTTCTAGAAGTGTGCAGCTGAAAGTCACTGTATGACATTCAAACATTTTGATAAGTGGGTAAATCCAAGGAAACTAGGGGAGATGCTGCATTAAGGGACTTAAGACTTAGTATGGGGCAGAGGAGAAAGCTATTTTGGAGTAGAGATTCTGGAGATTATACAGCAATTTTTATGGAATGCTGGAGGGATCAGCACCAACCCAGAAAGAACAAGTTTGGAAAAAATGGGATAAAAGTGATAGATTGAGTATTAGCAGAAGGTGGCCATTGTACTTGTCACACTGAATGCTACTGTGACTGTCCTACATTCTTACTGAATCCTCTTACTAAATCCTATTTCTAACTGTATTCTATATGAATATCCTTCCTATTTTGAGCCTCTGTGTGTGAACATCACATTGGACCATCCAGCAAGTAGGACAAGTTGCCAGTTATTGGGGAATGTAATTCCCTCTATGTCATTGTGTTAAACCACTAATAAATATTAAACTGGTGATTTTCACAAAGTAGAAATAAATATCAAACAAGGTTATGGGATGAAAAAAAGACAGTGAAGAAAAACTGAAGTACATTTCAGTAGAAAACAAACTTTTCCTTTGACTTCCTATGTTTATTTACTGGGAAAATTCCTGTTTGAGTCTAAATTTTGAATGTTTTCCAAATCTATTAAAAAAAATAAAAATAATCTTGCAATGACTGAAATGTCTTTCTGTGGGTAAATGCCTTTTATTGAATGAGAAAAATATATTTTGATTTAATCATATCTGTACTCTTTAGATAAAAAAACCACTCAGTGGAATACTGATTATGCTGAAATTAACTGCAGTTGTTATTGACTTCAACTGTTAGAATTTCCCTTCAGGTCTGCTCAGTTCAGAAACTAATTGTTCTAATATTCCCTTTGAGATGGGTCAAAAGTTTATACAAAAATCTTAAAGAAGTAAGCATTTATACAGGAAAAGACTGTGTTGTTGCTGGGTCAACTATTTGTGTTGAGTCTTTGTATTTATACCACAGACCACAGAATCACATAAAGGTTGAGGCTGGAAGGGACCTCTGAATGTCATCTGGTCCAAGACTCCACTGCTCAAGCAGGGCCACTTAGAGCCAGTTGCCCAGGACCATGTCCAGATGGCTTTTGAATATTTCCAGAATTGGAGACTCAAAGAAATCCCTGGGCAACCTGTGCCACACCTCAAAAACCTACCCAATGACAAATATTTCCTGGAGTTTTCTACTGGGAGGATGACTGAGCACTGGAAAAGGCTGAATTTAGGTGCTATAATGTATAAATATTATAGATGTAGTGATTACATACAGATATATTATAGAGGTAGAAATATTCTCTATATAGATGTATACATTATAGTGTCTGCACAAAAGTTGTATTTAATTATGCCAGTGCACAATGTAAAAAAATATCTATTTTTAATTACATACACCTGTATTGTTAATAATACATAAATTATGTTTTCAATAATCTCATTTTCTCATTTTCTGAACTTAAAAAAACCACTTTCACACACTTCCTTTTTACAAGTTTTCTCTATGCAGAAGTTAATTTTAACACTTGAGATATAATAAAACACACAGGTTTTTTTTAAGAATAAAAGGATAATCAAAATGTTGACAGTTATGAGTATGAAACTTCTATAGTCTATGTCCAAACACCAGAAGAACCAACTGGCAATAAATTCTGCACTCCACTTAGTTAATAATGTTATAGAAAGAAATAATTCCAGAGTCCATCAGACTTAACTATGTAGTTTTGTTTTTTCTTTTAGGTAGACTGAAAGATAATTATTCAGTACTAAAATGCTATTAATTGAACACCTTTAGAGTTTCAAATTGCTTTATTTCCACTATAAACTTGTGTGATCTCAAAATTCTTTCAAATATTTAACCAACTAAAATTAAAAAAATATGTTGACCTTTACATAAACTGCATGATCTCATCTGTAATTTTTTAATTAATATTTATGTTTTTCATGTCCAGTATGACTAGAAAGTGTTCCTTCTGATTTCTTTGACTACTAATGACATTATTCCACAAAGAGACTTTTAAATTTCTTATTTGTTTAGTGTTTTTTATGTTATTGGAAGTCTTAAATATAAGGGAAGTCTCCCTGAGACTCTCCCAAACCAGGTGCCACTAGCTCACTCCCCATCTTTTCCCTCCCCTTTCTCGCTCTGGGGATAGAGAGTCAGAGGCACAAAAAGGTGAGAAGGTTAAAATAAGAACAATTTATGGAACCAGCAATGAAATAAGTAAACAAACAGTAACAGCAGAAAAATTAATACCAAAAGTGTACAAGCAAAGGGTGATTTACATCAGCCTCTGAGAAAAAATTCTCATTGAGTGACCCAGTAACAACTATCAATGGCCTATAGTAATAACTCATAATTTCATTTTGAAATTAATTTTTTAAGCAACTGGAATGAATTAGAATCAGTCTTCTAAGAATGTGATTTTTTTTCCTATCAAAAAAGGGATTTTGGCACTTGTTGGCAGTTGGAAAACTGTTAGGCTTTTTTTACACTTCAAATAACCAGTGTTAAGTTGCTCACCAGATCTGGTATGAAGGAGTCAGTCAGGTTAGCAGGGACTAAACCCTTATCTGCGTATTCCCTTTAAGCTTGTAGACCAGCAGCTTTCCTTTCACTTAGTAAATTCTCCACTAATTATGGCAAGTGTTTCTCCTGCTTTATTCTGCTTGCACTCTGAATTTGTCGTGTTTGTCTATCTTCTACTAAAGCTTTGAAGTTTAATGTAAAGAGGATGTGGCTTACATTTCATGAATGGGCAGTATGAGTCTGTTGCCAAAAGTGGGGAAGAAACAGTGTTACCAGATACAATTTGTGAATGTTTGTTAAGATTGTTGTGAAATATGTTTTAGTACACACCCAGTTATCCTGCTGTCTCAAACCTGTGTGTTTGAGAGCTCATGGTATGTCCTAGTATAACATATCCAGAGTCAGTCGTCAGCACTTCCATCAGGTAATTCACAAGAATAGCTGTAGTTTTTAAAATAAGATTTAAACTGTAAAATACTTAAAAAAAATAAAATATTTGTGTTGAAACACTGCAAACTTAACTAAAGATTTTTCAGTGAACTGATACATTATAATGATATACCTTTCAAATATTTTCTAAGCAAGATCTAAGCTTTATCTCTCTGAAGGTGTAAAAACTTTGTCAGCAAATACTTGTACTAAATTATTGCAGAATTAAAATTCTGCTTCAGTTATATAAGGTACTTTACCTAACAAAGTTTTAACTCCACACAAGGAAATTTTATAGGCTCACTCAAAATGCAAGGTTCTGGATATTACAGCACTTAACATCAGACAAGGCTTCAAATTTATTTCTAAAGAATTACATCTAAAAGCTATTTCGAACATGATTATGAACTTACATTTCTTCCCCTCCATTCATATCTCTCAACCTTTCCCCTCTCTGCCTTACCACTCAGAGATCTAAAGAGGTCTTGTGACTTCTGTCAACAAAAAGAGGTCTGTTTTACCCTTCAGCATGCTTTCAGAGAGGAGCAACTTGTGCTAAGGAAGGCATTTGGTCCAGCTGTACCTGACTGAAACATGAAGAGGAAATAATATATAAAAGTAGTGTTGGGCTCATTTTCAAAAGATCTGTTATCTTTAGAGGTTTGCTACATCTCTTGGACCCAGGACACTTCAGACAGATTGCCAAAGCTTGTCCAGTACTACAGCTTCCACTCTTTTCAACAAGTATAATGCTAAAGAAAATCTTAAATAGATCAAAGGTAATCAGAGGTCTCAGTAGGACAGGATGAAGTTGAACTCTGATGGTATATTTTCTTTTTAGCTGACAGAAGATATCTCTTCATCTTAGAAGCTGACTCTTACATGAATCTGACAACCACAGATTTCATAGAAAGAAGATTATGGTGAGCACAAGGAAAGCAAGTGCATTCCTGTGTCCAGGAGACAAATACGTGATGCAGAAACTGGATGGACCAAAAAGAGGAGGTGCATCACTGAGTCTGCCAATCACAAAGGAAAAAGAACTGACAAGAACATGTTGGCTGCTATTACTGTAAGAGAGTAGATGTAGTGGGTGCAGAGGTGCCCCCCTTTTGTCACTATTGTATCTGTCTGATAGAGTCCCCAGGAGACGTTCACAAATAAAATAGTAGAGTAAATAATTTGTCACTGTAAGTTGGGTAAGGTGCCAGATGCACTAAAAGCACGGTTACACTGCAAGTCTGGTCACAACCACAATCCTAGTTGCAGAAATTGTGTAGGTTGCACGTTAAGTCCGGACACATTCAGTAAGATTTCAGACTCACAAATAGTGTGATTGTTATGACAGGATAAGGTTCAGAAATTTCTGTTGATAAATACACTGATATCAGAAAGCATAAGCAGCAGTATTACTGTGAAATATAGCTTACCTGATGGTGTCACTGTGAGGGAGGAGATAAGTACAACTCATCGACCATCCTAGGATACAGAGGTGGAGTCTTCTCCCTTCTTCACATCTCCCCCCTAGGTTATATTTGTTTTCTTTGAGGGTTGGAAAAGGTGATGTTTCATTTGATGTTACTTCACTATTAGGTGGAGTTTGAGACACTTTTGTCATACATGTAAAGCATGCACATTTAGCATATGGGGTGGCAGGTTAGCATTAGCATATGTGGTGGCAGGAAAAGTAATATATATTTTCAAGTCAATCAAGCAAAGTTCAGCTTTTGGTCACCATTTGGATCATTCCTTTGTCTTGGTTCCCATTAGCTGCAATGTTGTAAATAGAGCATGACTACAACACCTCTGTGCCTCTCTCAGGGCTGTACACAAGCTCACCTAGTGTTCCTGTTATTAAAAACTAATTAACAAATTCAGTTTTCCTGTATAATACAACTTCACATAATCTGTCTTGTCCTCTAGAAGTAATTTTCCTCTTGATACTTGCTTTTTTATATCATTGACTATGATTAGTTATCTGATAGTTGGTAACAATGGGGAAGGTGGTGTGAAAACTAAAGAGCACAAAGCAGTGAATTTTCAGCCAGAATCTGCTTTGAGTGTTTTCTGTTTGAAATGCACTTGTAATATCCCACAGGGACAATCTGGAATTATATGAAGTAGTCAAGAAAAACACACTGAAACATATATTAGTTGCAATAATGGAGTAAAAATAAATAAATAAAAAATAAATAAATATAATAGAATATATGAGAATATCTTCTTCATTCCTTTTCAGTCATGAATTATTTAGACTGCAGTAAACAAGAAATACATCTATATGTCCATTGAAGAGAAGCTGAATGGAAAAAAAAGGATTAAGAAGTGATGATAAGTAGATAATCCTGAACTTCTTATAAATAAACAAGATTCACTTTACTGCTTCAGTGGTTCTTCTTGATTAAAACTTCTACATAAGAAGATGTGGGCAGAATGACACAGAAGTACATTACCACACTTGAAGACGTATGGCAACATAGATTACTGCTAAACCAGTTTCTCTTTTTACTGACTTTTGCTCCTTCATTTCAATATAAGAATATTTAGACATCTATCTTCTAACCAGAAGCATAAATTATATCTATGTCTATTTTCCTTCCTTGGCTTGATAAGTTCCTGGACAATTAAGATTGGGAGTAAAGAACATACAATAACGCCTTGTAAATGTTTTCCTCTTATACACACATCCTGTGTAAGAAAAAGAGTGCATAACAAAATCTTCATGCCCTTTCCCTCTTTCTTCCTCCACATTTAAAAAAAAAAATATTGATAAGTTTTTCATGGTTTCCCTTTCTTTTGTTTTAAAGTGCAGTTCTGTTGCTTCTCTTCAGAATTTTGGAATCGAAATTTTATGCGTGGTTGTTCACACTACATTTCCATCTGCTCCCCAAGATGTATGTATAATGAAGTTCTTTCTTTGTCAAAGGTAATAAACTGTTATGAATTTTCTAATTAGAATAAAAAAACATTTTAATGTCTGACTACCTAAAGTGACGTCCTTATGAAAGTCAAGAAATAAAAATGGAAAACTACAGCGAATAAAGGACTTCATAGCTCAGAATCAGGGGAGAAAACAAAAAAATCCACTTAAGCTTTTAAGAGAAAGGTTACATGGGAATATTTTTATTGAGAGAGTAATGGCTGTGTTTAAAAAAAAAAAATCTCAAAACCCCTAATATTTTTAAGTGGGTTTTTATTTATGTGAAATTTTAGAATGCAAATGTAAACAGGTACATATTTTTTGTTATACTCTGAAATGTTAACCCAATCATAATGAATTATGCTTTAACAGAGAATTAACAAAACAAAAAACAAAATAATGGTTTGAAGGTAAAATATGAAACAAAGTCAACAGAATTTTATTATTAAGAAATGAGATACCAGTGTGCTTTTGTTTGAATTAAAAAAACCAAATCAACAGCAAAAACCATGCACAACCAACCTCAAGCTCCCCACACCAAAACCCTAAGAGAAAATAAAGAAAAAAAAAAACTAAAAAAAAAATACCCAGGCTTTTGCTTACCCACCTTTGTTTTCCATTCACTCTTAACTAAATATGATTGCTACATATTTTCAGAAAAACAGCATTGTCCCAGTTAATACCTATCTTAATTTTTTTTTGTAAAAATATCTTTGTTTCAGAATTCAAGAAATTATTTTCCTGAAGTAGCTTTTAGATTGTCTTTGGAAATATGAAGGATACTTTTCTTTCAGAAGTCTGTGTTCAGTTTCAAAATAAAAAATAATCGACAAAATAATTAGGTTCATGAGATCTGTTTTAAAACCTATGGAATATTAATTTATAGCATAGGTACTATATTATTATATAACATGAATTGAGTGTTATTTCATTTAATTAAAAATAAGAGCATTTTTCATAGGATTTATATGATTTTCATATATTCATTTTTCATTAGATTTATATGATTTTCTTTTAAAATAAAGTTATATAAATGCACATTCTCACTTTTCTTCCTATTTTAACTTTTCTCTTTTCCCCGATTTTTCCATTATTTTGAATCCATTTTAATTACTGCATTCATTTAAACTAATACAATTATTAAATTATCAATTTACAGAACCATCTAAATACCAGGGCAGTGTCCTAATATGGATTGCACATAGAACCTCTGTAGGAGTAGCCTTTATCTATATCCCTTAGACTACCCAGGCTATTTCTTTCTTTACTCTCTTGACTCTTCACAGTTCTACCACAATGTGAAAACTTACACGAGAATAACTGGTATGGTAAAATCTAGATATCTCTAATATATATGGTGTATGTCATATATATGATATATGGTGTAGTCAGACTTATAGCATTTGAAAGATGGCATGAGTACACAGACTTCAGAAAAGAAATATAGTTTTATTCCTCTCCTGCTAAAAAAAGGTGGAAAGTGTTGATAAAAATGTCTGAACATCAGCTAATGAGTGATGGTTGTAGGTGTTTTATTTGTGATCTTTTGAATAGGCACTTTCTTAAAAGAAAAGAAATAATTCATTCCTACTTGGGGAACTTGATAAATATAAAACAATAATAAGAAAGCTCAACATATTTATGTCAAAGATAAAGTAAAATTAATTTTCTACTTGAAATTAATAAAGTAATTTTAGCTGATATTTTTCACAAGATTTTCGTTTAAGCCTTTCTAATCACAAAGAGATCTCAATAACCCTGGCTTTACCAAATGCTGCTACTTGCTCTATTCAATCCCTGCCTGTCTCTGAAGCACACATTTATATCTATCTGTGTATGTGCCAATTGGTATTGTCACTGCTAAGCATCACATCAGGGAAAGTGCTGGCAGCAGCAAAACCATGACTAAAATAGAAAGTGAAAAGAGGGTTTAATACATTCATTTTAGCAGCTGCAAATCGTTCTGTTCCTTATATTCAGACTTGTTCCACAGTTCCACGGCTAGTAACATCACTATCAGGGATAAAATTGTTTTCTGGATACATATTTAATAGAAGACAGATAAGATTTTTGTAATAGAAAGAACTGTATGGAGTATAAAGGCAGTGCTTTCAATTTTGATTAGAAAAAAACGTAAGATAAATCTATATTTCATCTTTCCATTATCTGTTAGCTGACTGTATTGCTGCAATTGGCACATCTGGCTTAACAGAATTTTTTATGAAGTTTGATATGAAGTCATGAGTAAAATGTAGTTTGATAGTCACATTAACTTTGGGAATTTTTTGCATAAAAGATTGCCTTTCTGCAATTAGTTGATTAACATAGATACCTAATAGCTGGTCTTACTTGAAATAATCAGGAACATGCCTTGTGGACATATTTTCCTTCACAGTACATTGTTTATTCCTTAGCAGCAATGTGCAATGCACAAAATAGTGCAATTCTTGTATGGTATTTTTTATGTATCTAGAAAGTGAAATTATTTATATCTTGTCATGTAACGTGGTTAAAACCACTGATAAAACTCTACTCAGTGCTACAGGATTTATAGAAACATTGATTCATGGAATGTGTTGGAAGGGACCCATCAGGATCATTAAGCCCACATACTGGGCCTGCACAGGACTCCCCAAGATTCTGACCATGTGCCTGAGAGCATTGTCCAAATGCTTCCTGAACTGGTGTTTAGGTTACTGGAAGAAATACAGAATAATCAAAGACTCAGGATTTGTATTTGATGTCTCTTTAACTTCTCACCCTCTCTTTAAGCTCCTTTACTTTCGCAGGAACTTCTGGCAGCTGAAGAAATATGCTGATTTTTAGCCTTTATCCTCTCATAGAACTTGATTTGACTTGTCATTTGACAATGAAACTCACAAATACATCTTTCTACTAATCAGTAGATATTTGTTATTGATGAAATAATGAAGGATGATTAGTTCATTACAAGCATTATCTACCTGCAATAAGGAATATTATTCACTTGCAGGTTTATGAAGAACCTAGTGCAATGGTTCATTATTTTGTATTTCAAAGACTTCTGAACTAATGGATGGAAGGTTCTATAATTACATATATTGTCATATATGTAATATATGTCATATGATAACATAATGACATATATAATGACATATATGATATATATTGTGACATATAATATGTCATAATGTCATATATTACAGTTCCATGCTATCAGTAGCCTTCACTTATCTGGGGCATAATTTGTTCCAAATGAATCAGTAGGAAAGCTACAGGGAACATTTCAGAGGCAAAAGAATGGAAAGTTTAATTAGAATAAAAGAACACTCCATTTGCTCTTACTGCTTCTCTCTGATTATATCTATTCAGTATTTCTGTACATTCTTTGTGTTTTAATTCAAAAATGAGCAGAAATTATAAATAAAATACATTTTCTGTGATAAGTAGCAGTTAGAGTATTGCAATGTCCATCTATTGCACTCTCCAATGGCTGCAGGAGAGCCCATACTCCAGGGTCACATTTATGGAATCTGTATTCCATGCTAGGAAGCACAATGTGTTTAGGAAGAGCTCAGAAAAGCCAGCACACTAAGAAAACAGCAGAAAAGACACGATACAACAAACATGAGTCATAAATTAATTTCTTATGGAGACTAAAGCTATGTGAAGTCTCTTTGTGTGAAGGTAGGCATATTTCATCCAAATTCTGATGTCAAAGCTTAAAATTTCAGATGCCTGAAAGTCATGCTTTTCGAAAAATGATAAAGTAATGCAGCCTTGCATTTAAATGATCTAAGAAAATTAAGTTTGAAGTCAATTTTCTTTATAGCAATAGCTTCATGTAAGCAGTAGATGCACAATAGAATTTGAAAAATGGAATTTTACACAGTTGCTGTCACATTAATAATGTGACACTAACAGCCAGGGTAACCTGCAGATGATCATTCCTTGGTCTTCAAGAAAATTTCTGTTGCCTGGGAAATAGAAAAAGAGCAGTTGGCCATGGAATTCAGGGACTGCAACACCTGTGTATAATCAGCAGGAACTTAGAGAAGTGAAGTTTTTAAATAATTCTTTGTCTCTTACAGAAACTATATTATCAAGGACTGGGCTTGCAGAAATGTCTATATCCACACAGAACCTAGAATCTTCCTCTGTCATCTGGGGAGACCCCACCTGCAGCACTACATCCAGCTCTGGCATCTTCAGCACAAGAAAGACATGGACCTCTTGGAGCAGACTTAGGGGAGGGCATAGAAATGGTCAGAGTGGAATACATCCCTTGTGAAAAAACCTGAGGGTTAGGGTTGCCTAGCTCAGAGAGGAAAAAGTTCTGGGGAGATCTTTGTGAAGTCTCAATTATTAAAGGGGGCTTATAATAGAGAGGTTTCTGCCTGGGCCTGTAATAAAAGAATAAAAGGTAATGGCTTAACACTGAAAGAAGAAACATTTAGGTTAGCTATAAGGAAGTATTTTTTAATGGAAGTGGTGGTGAGGCACAGGAACAAGTCGCCCAGAGAAGCTGAGGATGCCGCACCCTTGGAAGTGTTGAAGGCCAGGTCGGATGGAGCTTTAACAGCCTGATCTCTTGGAAGATGCCCCTGCCTATGGCAGGTATGTGGTAAGAAGATGATCTTTAAGTTCCCTTCCAACCTAAATCATTCTACAATTCTAAGATTTCCCCTTTAGATGTCTCAACTGTCAAAAATTATAAGCAGGGTAAAACTATATTAAAAGATACAGCTCTGATATTTCACAAGTTTCAAAGTTTAGCTTGGGACAGTTTTTTTTTTCTCTAGCTCATGTCACAGATTTCAATGTGAACCTAACAAAGTTTGCAGCTAGTGATATATTGGGGTTTAGTTTTGATTCTTGATTTTCTAATGAGCATATTTATTTGTTATAACAGTTTCAAGACTGACTTTTCAATTTTTTTTCTCTTTTTTTTTTGGTGCTAGTAATCAGCTTGCACTACAAAAAACTCAGCACCCAATTCTTTTATTACTGCTAATTTCATCGAAATTAGAAGATAACAGCAGTAAAGTGCTTAAATACTTTGAAGTATCTCTGTTTATATAATTACAGTGCATCACAATTACTTCCCTCAAGTGTGCCTTGGGTAACATTGAGCTAATGGTTCACAGAATAAATTCAGTCCATAAATACCCACACTACTTTTTAATTGTCAAAAAACATAGGGAACATCTGTTACATGGACTTGTTAGGTGATACCGCCATCATTAACTGCAGACAACAATGTATCATCCATTGTTTTGTGAAGTAGGAAGTGGGCTGAAGTAATTCTGTCTGTTGTGCTGAGGCAAATGAAAACTGTAGATGTTTCTCTAACAACTAGTCCCACAACCCTGAATTCAGTAACATAGCATTCTTCTGAATATTTTCCCTTAAAATCTGTTGGATTAGGTAGGACACAGAAGACTGAGGTTTTTTTAGGTGCAGTGTCACTGTTTTCCAACAGAGAAAGCTGAACAAGGAAAATTCAATAACATAGTTCTATTTCTATGTAAACAAAAAATGAATTTATGCACACATGGTAGTCTGGGATGGGGGAGGAAAAAGAGGGGCATACTTGCAACATTTAGGGCCTAGTTTTCTTTGGTCTTTGCAGGTAATTATAATGAAATCCTATTTTATATGTGACATTTTCCAATATAAGAAAAAATATCAACACTTTTCAGCTGTTCATGTGTAGTAGAAAAAAAAAAAAAAAGATCAAAGCCCGCTATTAAGTATCTTAAATACAAAATTCTAGTCATGGACAGCATTACAATTCAGAGAGGAGAAATTAAATTTGTCATGGAGTAAACTTGTTTTCAGCTGGTAAAATGTGCTGAAAATTCTAGAACTGACACCCAGCCAAAGTATTTATTTTTCAAATATGATTTGTAACTATTCAATAAAACACTTTTTTTTTCTTTCTAGTGAAAGTCAGAATTAGTATCTTGAGTATTCATCTTCTGCTCTGAACATTGATATTGTTCACCTTTTTCCAAATAATTTTGATTACATTTAAATACTTATTTATACTCGATTTTAATAAGAATCTACCTGGTCTTTTCCATTTTTTATAAATTAATTTAATTAAGCTAACCAATCATTTGACTACAGAAGGAGCATAATTATTACTATTTTTCTGATTTGATCACTTCACTACAATATCTTGGTTTTTTATATTGTTTAATCTTTCCCCTTCATCTTCCTTTTATATGTAGATTATGGTGTGCTTTGTTAAAGTTCTTTTTAATCCTGGCACAACAATACATACCACTTAAGAATTATCAAAATAAAAATCCCTGGAGATATAGATATTTAAGATATTAAATTTTTCAATTACTGCTTTAAGTGTTTAGTGACGTAATTTATTGTTCTGTCTATGCATTCTATTACTGTTCCTCAGTTAAGCATGATAAGAATAAATGCTAAGACCAACATTTAATAATGCTTGTATTGAATCTATTGTTCTCTAGATGAATTATATGCACCAGTACAGAGCATACCTTGATTCATGGCAATGGGAGGCTGAACTGAGCTACCAGACACCAACACAGATGCCCTCTACACTCTCTTTCTATTCCTCAAGAGGACAGGAAAACAAGATGAAAAATATCTTGTGGGATCACTTGCCAATTATCATTGCAAGCAAAATAGACTTAGTTTGGGAATTTTTTCTCCCCTCAGCCAATTAGATTTGATACTGAGAAACATATTAAAAGACCTTTCCCCATGTCACCTCTTCTTCCTAGGCTCAGCTCTTCTTCTCCTTCATTCTTGACTCTTCTACCTGCTCTCCACCCTGCTGAGTGATACAAAGCAGGGGAAGTGCAGGGTTGTGGTCAATCTGTAGCAGTTCTTTTCTGACACTCCTTCTTCTAATACTTTGTCCTCTCCAAACGAGTCTTCCGTGGGGTGTAGTTTATTCAGGAAATATCTATGTGTTCTAACCTGGTTTCCTCTGTGGGTTACAAAGGATTCTCTGTCCTGGAGAACCTGGTACCTGGAGTACCTACACCCACTCCTTTTTTATCTCACCTTAGTGCTTGGAAGGTTGTTTCCCACACATGGCTTCCTTCTTTATCCCAGGCAGAACTTTGCTCTTTCTTAAGCACACTTTTCCCTGTTGTGTCACCATCTTGACTGAAGGGCTCAGTTATGCCCTAGAATGGGTCCATTCCACTTGGCTGGAGCAAGCTGGGGTCAGCACAGAAAAGCCCCAGTGTCTCCTTCCAGAAGTCCTTAAACCCCCTACACAGCCCCTTCCAAAACCACCTTGACCCCTCCACCAAATAAAAGGACTAAAATACAAATTCTGTATATTTCTCTAAACCTCTAACTAAAATAAGAGTATTTTGACATTATTAATTTTATAAAATGAAACATTATGTAACAGGAAGAATAGAGAAATCCAGTGAAACTATTGACTATTAGGTTTGTAGTTTTTCTCAAGTATATTTCAAAAGTTAACTATGAAAGTTCTATTCCTTTTTTTTTTTTTTTTATTTTGTAACTTTTCAAGGTTAATCAAGCTGTCAGGAAGAAATTGCAAATACATGTGCCTGCACTCAAGAGTACAAATGTGCAATCACAGCAGGAAAAGGAATATGTTTTCCACTTGGTTGCAATACATTTATCACAAGAGTTCTCAAAGAAAATGGTCTGTAACTTATATGTAGTTTTAAGTCATTAAAAAAAAATATTCTCACACTATGCTGTTAATGCAATTTCAAAATACTGCTTTGTAAGGGCATAAACTAGGAATGAACTTGTAAATAAAATAAATATATATCTAAATCATATTTTATTTTTTCTGTTATATCTCTGCCTTATATTGATTCTTAGTACTACTTTCTTAAAAGGGTGAGATTTTTCACAGTAGACACTGACAATTGCTTACCTATTTAGGCATGCAATTAAATTGCATGCAATTTAACTTTTCAACAGGTAACAAGCTGTGACATGGACTTGGCCTAGAGAAAATTGTTACTGAGTTAAAGCAAAGAGACATTTATTTTGAATTCATTCCCCCTTCTTCTTGAAAGCAGGTTAAGATCACCATTTAAATACTGTCTCTGCTTTTGCATGGATGGTTATTCAAGCAGGTATTGTTAAAAATAAATCTTCTCTTTCTTTACTCCCTTCATCAGTAGTTTCTTAAAATTATTTTCTTTCTTTGGTTTGATCAGCTGAATTTTCACTCAATAGGAAAGGCATGCCAGCTCTACTGTTGTAAGAGTCACTATTAAAATAAGAAACTACTTTCTTTAAAACAGTATGATTTTTACTGAGGCAGCACTGAATGAAGAATTCCTTAACACAGAAACAGATATATAGTCAAATCAGAGGCAAACCTAGTCAGGTAACTCTGTTATCAGTGACCTGTAGTGGACAGTTAATGAAAAAGCAGATATGACTCTATCTTCCACCCTCCCAAATATTAGTTATGGCTTGCAAATAAGTTTTCAAGAAATATGTGGCTAATATTTGTCTTTTTCTGGGACCTCTTTACAACCCAGGTATTAGAGTCACTACTTGAATACAGCACCAAAATTCAATATTTGAGTCTGCAGACTAAAGACTTAATGTCCTATAGAAAAAGAAAAAGAGGGGGAAAAAAGAAAATAAAAAGAAAAAAGAAGCAATAGAAGGAAAAAAGAAAATCTTATTATGGTGACATACAAATGAAGTTTCTTACTTATGCAGATTTTTTTTTCTCAGAGGGCTGACATTAACCTTTTTTAAGAAAAGTAATATGATAGAGGTGCTCTTATTTCAGTGATTTCCTATGGGTAATTTTAGAGTGCCTGCAATCTCTGAGTCCTGGCTTTGTCTGCCCCCTGCTTTTCTCAGCATTCTCTCAGTTTTGCTCATGTTTGCTCTGTCTTGTGCCACTCTCCTTTTCCACTGTCTCCCTACCTGTCCTAACCTGCCCTCTGCTCAATGCTCACTGAGGAGATATATTTCTTCTGGAAGGCTCTAATTGCCTCATCACAGAGCCCACAGACTATCAAGACAACCAGACTTCTTTCTTCCCTGATGCTCAGAAATGCGTATCTTTTTTGCCAGAAGTTTTTTGGTTTTTTTTTTCTCTTGCAGGTATTTGCAGGTACTTTGGGATACAGGTGAGGTCAATCTTCCTCCTAAACTGCAGAGTACTGACTTCCACATTTATCTACCCTGAATTTGATTGACTACATGAATAAGGTGCAGCCAGACGTGAGGTGACAGATGTTATTTAACCTGCAGCTGACAGTATCACCAGTTATAGACAGACCCATCTCCCCCAGGTGTCAGTACTTCTGCCCACTAGTCAGACAGGACCAGTATCTGTGTCAGTACCAGTGAACTGTCAGGTGCTGCTACATGTGAATGCCAAACTGGATGATAACTGTGGAAGCAAAAAAAAAAAAAAAAAAGAGGGATTCCATAATTTTTTCTCAGCAGAATTTGGTCCTGATATGAAAAGATAAAAAGGAAACTTTTTTGCATACTTAACAGAAACTATCTGAATCAGTAAGGAATAAAAATCACAAATGAATGTCCTGAAGAATTTGGCATTGGGGTCACAAGGTTAAGAAAATAATAGGATACTGTTGCCGCTGAAGATGAATAGATCACGCGGACACAGGTCAGGGTGTGGTGGAAGAAAGAGTAGAGTTTATTTTTCCTCCCAGGATTTATTGGCTTGTGACCACAGCCAGGGATTGGATGGTCAGGGTAACACTTTCCCACTGCACTGGCCATGAGAAATGCCCATCACAAGATGTGTAACAGAAAGAATGTACACATATCTATGTTTACAGTTACTCTCCTGGGAAAGTCCTTAGAAAACCACGTCAGCAAGCTCAGAAGCTGTTTTCAGGGAGACAGGATGCTTTAGCTTTCACATTAAATTTTTGTTCATTTATGCTGAACACATTTTTCTTCAACTCCCCAAATCAAAACTACAGAATCAATTTTGCCACAATTTTAAAATCCTATTCTATTTTTTATTGATCATCAAACTTTTCCTCTCCATTTCATATTCTTACACTGCTTTTCAAAATCTGCCTCTTTCTTCTATAGCCCTGTAAGACAATTTTTGTCTTCTCCCATATGAAAGATAGCAATAACCACAGACACAGCTCTCTTCACTTCTAATATCTGTGATAAGGGCTTTTCTCTCCAGATGCTTGCCCTGAGTATTTTTCACTGTCATTCTTCCTTCTTAATTTCATCTTCAGTTTTCTCAATGGAATGAGTAGTTTGTAATTCCTTCCTGGTATCTGATTTTTTACCATGGTTCTCTTTCTCTCTTGAATACTCCGCATATCCTTTTAGTGTATTTGTCTTCTGCTGCTGCTGCTACTGTCAAGCTCTGTGTTTTTCATCCCCCCTCTCCTTCAAATGGAATTATTTGAGTGCACTGTAGTGTCCTTCTTCAAAACTAGTTCTTCTGTTATTGCTTCCTCATTTTCTGACACATCATTCCCCAGAGAAGGGCATCAGTACATTCTTCTGATGAAGTAGTGTAACATTTCATCATCTTTATTTCTCTAGGCCTCCATCTGTTTCCCCTTCCTTCTTGTCTGTGTCATTCTAATGGACAGAGCAAGCTCTCTGAGGCATGGGTGAAAAATTCCTATGGAACACTGCATGACACAAGTTTATAAGTTTATAAAGCTTTCAGAACAGAAAAATTTCAAATTAGAAATGCTTCTTTTAAATTAAGTTTCAGTTTTGATTTTATTATGAAAATGTCACAGTTACTAAATCAACTCTCCTATTATGAAGAAAAGAATCAAATGAAAGATATATCATGCATAAATCATCTGGTTAGAACTTTCTCCATTCAGTTTTACATAACCCTTCTTATCCTACAGGGTTTTTTTCATATTTTAGGTAACCTAAGAATGATCATAAACACAAACCATTTTGAAATTCACCTTAAAAAGTACTGAATATGTTGTCTTGCAAATTGATGCAATTTTTTTTCAAAACAGTTCTCAGTATTTTGTATGGATCACATGCTAAAATGGAGATGTCATCCCATAGAGTTCACAACCCCTAGATGAGGTAAATATTCGCCAGTTGTAACTTCCAACTATTATATGTGGAGCAGTTTCTTTGAAAAAAGAGATAATTAAAATAAGATACTTCTAATGATTAAGATATGGGGGGAAAAAAGACAAATCTATTACTGAAGTACCACAGCAGAAGCTTAACTGCTTAAAATTATCATGCATAACTATTTTCCCTGTTCAGATGAGTCAGAAATTTTTCCAAAAATTTTACAAATACCTTAATTAAATACTGAAGTTCTTACTGATAAGTAATTTTTTATTCACTAAACAAGTCTCACTGATACATATGCCCACAACAGACACAGGCTGCCACTAAGGTCTCAGCAAGCAGTTTCTTTTTCCCTTACATGCAGGCTGCTATGCATTTCTTCAGGTCTTGGATCTGAAAAATTAGAGTACTAGTTTTTTTAATTCCAAATGGTACTACATCCATGCAAAGAAGACTAGGTATACTGCCACATTTTATTTCCTAGCATGTATTTAACACTATTTTATGGTCTAAATCAGCCTCACCTCAGTCTTTTCACTTTTAAAATATGAATTGACCCTGATATGTGTGAAGGATTATTACACAAAGTATCACAGAGCTCAAGATAAAAAAGTATATCTAATAATAATAAAGCACATTATCATATTTGTGTCTAGAGCAGAAAACATACTCAAATCAGAACTGTGTGAAACTGTTGTCAAAATTATGATGAGGATTAATGCTCTGAAATAGAAGACAGAAAATATTCATACTTTCAAGCTGTTCATCTCATTAAAATGTTGGTCTCTTTCCCAAAGCCAATTTCTCTACAGGCTCATGAGCCATATATACCACAGTAGTCAATTTACCTCTCCCTTCAGAGTTCTAACAGATGGGAGGTTAGCGAGGAGAGTTTTACTGTCCTCTTTAATCTTTCTATCAAAAATAAATTCAAGATTAATAAAAGAATAAATGTTGTCATATAAAAAATGAGGGATAGGTGAGTAAATTATTTTTTTGCATAACATAAATCTTCTACTAAACTCCAGTTATTTAAGGCAAATATGTATGCATTTCTTGTCCTTCCTGCTAAAAACACCCCAAGTTAGTGTTTTACACCAAGTGGAATGTTATAGTTTCTGTTGAGCATTATTAACAATGCTGAGGAAAATGAAAGTCTGAGACTACATACTCTCTTAAAATGAGGACTGTTTTTATCAGAAACTATATCAGTTAAGCCCTCTGACACTGAATGACCCCTTTTTCTGAACAATTTGATCAAACTGTCTGAAAGCTTTCTAGAAGCAGGTGGACATTTAGAAAGTTTTAATGTCTACTTTTTTGGTTCCTGAACTTTATATAGAATTTCTAAACAATAAAGTGTTGAATGTTGGTTAAGATATCAAAAGTGTCAGCAAAAGCCTGTGATTTAGACTGGAAGGTCACCTGAAAACAGAGGGTTAAGCTTCAAATCCATTCTTCCATATGTCAAAGGATGTCTTAAAGCAGTCAATGAATAAGCTCATAAAATTGTTTGTCTTCCTCAGACACTTTGCAGCTTGGTATTTAAGAAAATCCTCTAGCAAATAGTTTTAGGTCTCCTGGGGCATCTTAATAAATTGAATCAGGTTTTCTTAAATTAAATATGAATGCTCTAAACATTAGACTCTTCAATAAATCTGTGATCTTAACAGTCACGTATCATTTTTTTCAAACAACATTTTTTGGCCTGTTCAGGCTAAGACCTGAAATACTTGCAAAATTATCAACAATTTTTTTTTTTTTTTTTCTCCAGCTATGTTTTCAGAAGCAAGTTACCAGGTTTTGTAGTACACATACCATATATATCTTTGCAAATAATTAATAAGGGCTAGCTGGAAACTAAAGAAATGTATCAACTCCTAAACAGTTATATGTTTCAGCAATAAATAAATTAATATTTGGATATAATGAAGTCTCTTCTAATCAATCTCTTCATGAATAAAAATGCTTTTTCTTTATAATTACCTTCTCTTTGGGGGAGAAAAATATAATTACATTTATTCAAAAAAGTGAATTTAGTTATGAACAGTTTTAATAAGAATAGCCTCTTAGAGGAACAATTTTTTTTTTAAATTAACTACTTCGTTTTGAAACCAACTGTACACTAAAAGATTCAATATATCACTTCAGGTAAAACTAATTTTTAGGATTTGGTAACAGAGATGGAAACACTTCTGGTTCAGTTTTTAAAATATTACTTATGCTCTGAATATTTTTCAGTCAGTCTGAGCCAAAGCCCCCAAACCCTCAAAGAACTTTAAATTTCAAGAGAGTATTCAAGGTGAGCTCCGTGCCTCTGAGCATTTTCATGCATATAAAAAACCAATCATTTAGTAAAGCCAGCATTCCCTTTTAAAATCCAAATTCTTGAAAAATAAAGGATGGGGCTGAGTTGCTTAAATTCAGTGCTTACCTTGATACTTCAGGATATCTTTTGTAGCTCCCAGCTCTTGCTCCAGAAATGCATCAGTTTCTTTTAGGTCTTCCCATTTGTGTAGGTCAGACAGACCAATGTGAATGTCTTGGGAGGACAGTTCCCTGTAGAAAAGGAATAAGTATTCTAGTTCCTACAAAAAAAAACCAGGGATTGTTACTAAGGCTGCATCTAATGTGAAAGTTATTCTATCTAAAAGGACTGTATAAGCAGCCAGTAATGAGTTTTCCCAAGGCAAAAATCATGCTTGGAAACCTTGCCACTCCTTTAATTCAAAGCAAATATGATTAAATTGGGCTTCACTTGCTGACACCATCCCCACCAATAACCTTTTTCTGTGACTCCCAAAGGGGGCACCAATATTGCAGTGCACATACAGAAATCTTTCTTTCTTTCTTTCTTTCTTTCTTTCTTTCTTTCTTTCTTTCTTTCTTTCTTTCTTTCTTTCTTTCTTTCTTTCTTTCTTTCTTTCTTTCTTTCTTTCTTTCTTTCTTTCTTTCTTTCTTTCTTTCTTTCTTTCTTTCTTTCTTTCTTTCTTTCTTTCTTTCTTTCTTTCTTTCTTTCTTTCTTTCTTTCTTTCTTTCTTTCTTTCTTTCTTTCTTTCTTTCTTTCTTTCTTTCTTTCTTTCTTTCTTTCTTTCTTTCTTTCTTTCTTTCTTTCTTTCTTTCTTTCTTTCTTTCTTTCTTTCTTTCTTTCTTTCTTTCTTTCTTTCTTTCTTTCTTTCTTTCTTTCTTTCTTTCTTTCTTTCTTTCTTTCTTTCTTTCTTTCTTTCTTTCTTTCTTTCTTTCTTTCTTTCTTTCTTTCTTTCTTTCTTTCTTTCTTTCTTTCTTTCTTTCTTTCTTTCTTTCTTTCTTTCTTTCTTTCTTTCTTTCTTTCTTTCTTCCTTTCTTTCTTTCTTTCTTTCTTTCTTTCTTTCTTTCTTTCTTTCTTTCTTTCTTTCTTTCTTTCTTCCTTTCTTTCTTTCTTTCTTTCTTTCTTTCTTTCTTTCTTTCTTTCTTTCTTTCTTTCTTTCTTTCTTTCTTTCTTTCTTTCTTTCTTTCTTTCTTTCTTTCTTTCTTTCTTTCTTTCTTTCTTTCTTTCTTTCTTTCTTTCTTTCTTTCTTTCTTTCTTTCTTTCTTTCTTTCTTTCTTTCTTTCTTTCTTTCTTTCTTTCTTTCTTTCTTTCTTTCTTTCTTTCTTTCTTTCTTTCTTTCTTTCTTTCTTTCTTTCTTTCTTTCTTTCTTTCTTTCTTTCTTTCTTTCTTTCTTTCTTTCTTTCTTTCTTTCTTTCTTTCTTTCTTTCTTTCTTTCTTTCTTTCTTTCTTTCTTTCTTTCTTTCTTTCTTTCTTTCTTTCTTTCTTTCTTTCTTTCTTTCTTTCTTTCTTTCTTTCTTTCTTTCTTTCTTTCTTTCTTTCTTTCTTTCTTTCTTTCATCAAGAGAAACAGTTCCAGCTCCCATTTGGTAACACCTTGCCACTGGTCTTTTTGCCATGTTTTATTTCTTCACTAGCTGCTGTGCAATGTAGATTGTAGCAGTCACTGAGGCCTGGAGTAGCAGGGAAAAGCCTTTGATTCTGGCAGGAGCCAGGAGCTGTGCTGTAGAAGTCTGAACAATAGAAAGAGGTAGAATAACACAAAGTGTTCAAAGACACTGTTCTATCTGCATTATATTCATGTAACAAAACAAAACCTGTTGCCAGAACCAGATTCATGAGGCAGGGACAGAACGCCTGGAATCATCCTCCTTCCATTATACATATCTTCTCAATGGTCTCCCTCGCTGAGACTGAGCCTGTGTGCTCTTGCTCTGGCTGTGTTTAAGATTAGTCTGAGACAAGTTTCTAAACCCTGAAACAGCTGACTTTTATCAGGACTGTGAGTTTCAAGGGACAGTTGCCCTAACTGCTCTGAGCCACTGTAAAACCTCTTCAGCTTTCAGTGTGACTGCTCTTGGCAAAGTCTTTGAAGTTGCATGTGTCTCTGTGAGTTTAGTACTTTCCTGCCACTCCTGAAATTCTGCTTGCAGGAATTCTTGCACTTTTTCCATGTTCTTCTATCGTTCTATTTTTTTTTTCCTAGATTCTCCTAAGCATCTGTATTCTTGCATGACTTATTTTACAGAATTTCACCAATTTTATTTTACCACACTGTCTCCAGTTTTTCAGATCATAAATTATCATTGCAGTTTCTTTGCTTTTGCTCTTACCAAGATTTCTGGGTACCCAGCAGTACTTCAGAGATGCTAGCTAAGATTTTCAAAGATGTTTCTGGTTCCCAACCTCAGTTCCCAGGCCTAAAGCTCCCAGGTTGGGAGCCAATTCCCATCAGTACTGTTCAGGAGGCATTTTATTCTGCTCAGTAAATTTACTCTTCTAACCAGGCCATCTTCATGGCTGTTCACACCAACAGTGAAGTCCCCCAACTCCACTGAAAATAACTGGAACTTTGGCAGCTACACTAAGAGCATTAAATGTAGATTAAATTAATTATGATTCTATAAATTATTATAATAATTAAATAATTATAAATAATATTTATTTAATTAAATTAAATAAATATCTGTGAACCTAGATGAGGACCTACTTGAAAGTAAAACAAATATTCCTATGCAGCAAAAGTAATTTTAATCACTATCATTTAAACATAAAAATAAATCCCCAAACATCAAAACTCAAAGATATATACCAGTAAAGATTTTTTTTTTTTCATAGTTTGTGGGAGTGTAACCTCTCTTTTATAAGTAATTACAAATTTTATAAGTAATTATAAAATTAATATTTTATAAGTATAAATAAATATATTTATTATAAATATTATATATAGTATAAATAAATAAAAATAATATTTTATAAATAATTATGCTCTATTATTATAAATATTATATATTGCATAAATATAGTATAAATAAATATAAAATAATATTTTATAAGTAATTATGCTCTATTATTGTTCAAGGGTTTGTTCTGTCAAGGAGCATTCTATCACTTCGGACCTGAGCCTCAGAATACTTTTGCAAGTCAGTTCTAAGAGCTCCGAGTCCATTACATAATGTCAAGAAATAGAATCAATTTATAGAATATCTTAAGTTGGAAAGGACCTAAAAGGCCAGCTCTCTGATCCTCACAGGAGTACTTGAAACCAAAGTATCTGGCTAAATTCATCATTCAGATGCTCTTCAAACAGTAAAGGGTAAGCTTATTTTATTCTTTTTGTATACAAATTCCAATATTTGAGTTTCTTCAGAAGTTGTAAGCTTAATTGAAATTAAATCCTTATGTGACTATGTTTTGTTCATATAGTCAAGATTTTGTTCATACATTCAAGACAGAAGTTCTATCTGTCAGTGCCCTTGTATTGTCCTTGTTTTGTTTCTGCAGTAATGCCTGTACAGCATGCAATGTGACTGACTACAGAAAGCCTGATTGGAATTGCAAGTTGCATTTTAACTTGAGGCAGGTACAGCCATTATGCCCTGGCTGCCCAGTTCTTCCATTGTTTGCTGAGATTTCTTCAAATACATCGCAATTCCCTCATTGGCCATACACCAATCTGTCTTTCCATTGTTTGCTGAGATTTCTTCAAATACATCGCAATTCCCTCATTGGCCATACACCAATCTGTCTGTCCAGAAGAAAAAAGGAATGGATATTTCAATTTCTGAGATTTCATCCTGTTCTTCAGGCAGGATGCAGCCTTAAAGTGGAAATTTGAAACTGATCAGATACATGCTGAATGATCTTCACCATCTCCAGGCTCATCCCTGTGGCTAAATAATAAAAGGCTAGGGAGCAACCTCTGGCCTGCAGAACAGGTATCATGCATAGTTTCTTGTAAGAAGTAATTAGACCTAATCCATTATATATATCAAATATATATTAGAATGAGATTGGCAGAGCAGTTAGTGTTACACTAATTCAGAAAATATTCTACTTCAGCTAATATTCAGAAAATATTCCACTTCAGCTAATATTCCACTTTAGAATATTTTCATATTTGTAATTAATAATTTTATGCAAATTACATATGCATATAAAATATTTATGAATATTTATTAACATCTTTGCTGTATTTTTTTAATGGAAAAAAAAACATTTATGAAGAATACCATCCTGCATTTTTTAAGAAACACTAAAAATCACTCTCCTAAGGAAATTTATTTTCAAAATCAAGTGTGCATACACAAATGGTTAAAATCTAAGATGTGACAGCATAGTAATATATATGCAAATAGTAGATCAAAACATGAACAGTCAATCTATTTTGTTGATATTTTACAAACAGGTTTTATGACACTAGGAGGAATATTTAGTTTTATGTGAGATAGATACACATTCTCTTAATTGCCAGATTTTTGAAAGTAATTTGTTTTGCTTTTTCTTTCATGTAAAATGATCCAGGTGTGTCTTAAAGGTGTAGTCTTTTTTTATTTAAACATATAATAACATCTTTTATGATTGATGCAATTAATTATAGCTATTATGGTTGTTTACAAGTGTAATTTATATGTAAATTTAATACTGAATTATTAGTCTCACTAAATTTGATATTCCTGATAAGCCACAAGACCCCATCTTATATGATTGCGTAGTTTTCTGCTTTACATCCAGACATGCTATTATTTAATTGATTTTTCTTAATTATAATAATAAATACCCCTAATGAAAATAGCAATAACGACAGAAACAGGAATAAAATGCCTTCAGGAATAAATACCAATTCCAAAATAGAATATACATATGTACATACACATATATTTTGGATCCCAGATCTGAAGGAATCTAATCTGATGGACTCCTGAATTCTCTTATCTTTCCTTTACATTACAGATACTGTAGGATAAACAAATACCAAACCAAAGAACAACACCCCTTCACCTCCTAATATGTCTTGAAATGGAATGAAGGAGTTTGTTCACATTACAGGTAGCCATGTTTATTATCAGGCCACAAAGATAGATTTTCTCTCATCTGATATTTTTTCCTGCAGGACTGGATGGAAGCTGGGAAACAGCAGAAACTGTTTGTATGTAGGACAGATTCAGCTTCAACCATCTCCAAGTTGAACTTGGGGCTGACCAAAGCTGAGTCCCTCAGTGATGCTGGTGGTACCTCTTAAACAATAAATTTAAGAAAAGGCAAAAAAACACTGTGCAGTATCTGGAAGAGACAGGAGAAACAAAATGTGAGATACAGTTCTGAAGACACCAGAGTCAGTGAAGAAGAAGGGAGATGAAGTGTTTCAGATGCTGGAATAGATTCCTTTTCAGCCCATGGAGATGACCATTCTAGTTGGTGCAGTTTGTCTCTCTGTAGTCCATGGAGCATCACAGTGGAGCAAACATCTACCTACAGATCATGGATGACTCCGTGGCTTCCTGGCAGGACCTGTGACCCTATGGGGGACCCACGCTGGAGCAGTACATTAAAAGCAAATTTTACCACTTCCCAGACTGTGATTGGCATTGTGTTTGGGACTTCTTTCCTACAGAAACTACATGATTTGCACATGCCACTAAGTGCAATCACAAGCAAGGTGCCTAAACCAAAGAGTGATATACTTTCAGACATATTTTCCTCCAACATTTCCCATTGGCTTACAAAGCTTATTTGTAATTCTCACATGTAATCTATGCAAAATTTTAAAAGCCTAATTCAGTACTGTGAATTCCATTCTTGCAATGAATTTTCTAACTTCTAGTCAATAAATACATTACCAAGCATCACAATTCCTTGATTCATTTTAGCTTTAGCTTTAAATTTTATTTGTAGCTCCATCTCTGTGTCCAAAATTGTAATAGAGTAAGTTTGATAAATTTTTTTCTGTAAACCATTAATCTTCATTCTGCTTTAATAGTAGGTCACCAGAGGAAGTTAGCTGATAGATTTTTGAGGGATTTAGGTAGCTTGATTGCAATATAGATCTCTGGAAATGTATTTGTTCAAAACAGAGTCACTGAAAATTAAACAGAAAAAAAACTCGGGAATATTAATTGTTGGAAATGACCTTGCCTAATGTCAATGTCAAAATTTGGTGTATCCTGACTGTATTGACTAGTTTTACCACACTATTATAGCCACATATGTCGAATATTCTTTATTTCCTTGACTACCTTTGAAAATTCTATCACTAGTATTAAGTGATCAAATGACTTTTTAAATGGATAAAGTGTACATTTACAATGTTTGACATGCAGCAACAGCAAGTTATTTTCCTAAACACACAGATAAGTCTTAAATAAATCCGTCCATTCCGCTGTTGTCTATTTTTAGGGAATACTGTCATATTCATTGTTTCAAATACTGTGTACTTTTTCTCTGGAAGGATTATGCTCACTTTAAACCACTGGAAGCTATGAAACTTTCAACTTTTTAGGTGAGAACTGTTTTCCAGTCAACCACTATGCTGTTTTCCCCTATAGATATTAGAATAAAATAGTTTGTAAAAGCTGTGACTACAGTGGAATTCTGCTTGGAACAACAAAAGACATTGCATTTTTCTGAAGTTCTTTTTTGCCTTGGAACTGTTTCATGAAATAAACTGCTAATTAAGAACATCAGAAGTATACTACTATAATTTTAGTCATTTTTCTTAAACACTGAGAAACCCCAAGCATTTTTAAAATTAATATTTATTAATAAATTAATAAATTTATTAATATAAAGATCAATATAAGAAAATTAGGACTGATTAATTTCTCAGCATATAGACATCTACTGCATTATGGTTTTCTTGGTTCAGAAGAGCGTAGGTTGCTTGCAGATCTTTTGTAATGTAAATGGGTCTTTTATGGATGCCTTGATACCCTTAGAAATCTCACAAGTATTAGGTAACTGAACTAAGACCTTCATAGCTGTGATGAGTTCCATTTAAAAGAAGCCCAAAACTGAAATGTTTTGTGTGGTAAAAGAACGGAAAATCAAAGAGTCGGTATATCATTGTACGTGACAGATTATACTTATAAATACAAATATTTTTTACAAATTACTTACAAATACATATTTTTATGAATCTGTTTATGATACATACCTTTAATTCTTCATATATCTTCTATTTTTAGGCAAAAAATATTGTAGGAAATGATATTGTACTCTTCCTTGGAGCATATACATTTCCATGGGAATTAACTAACTAACTTAACTAACTTCTTTGGGTGAGCTCAATTCCTCTCTATGGGTTCTTGTTATAATTACCGCTTGGGGACAAAGGACAAAACTGAGCTTCCTTAAGCACAGGTTTGCAGTATCATCAAAAACACCCAAGGGTATTTCACTTGGTCTCCAACTGCTATTCCAGACAGGTCTGGGACAATTTGGAACTATTTTATAATGAGCTAGTCCTGTGCTGTATAACACAGGACCTTTCAAATGACAGCAGAAAACTCTGTCTAAGCCACTGAATTGTATTAGATGTCTTAAGACCACCTGAAGAGTGTCTCCAGTAAGAAAGCTCGTCTGTGGCTCCAAGTACTTCTTTGGAATCTTGCCTAGGAGATAACAGCTTACTGAACATGAGATGTTTTTAATTAAATAGCAAGCATAAAGTGGACCAACATTTTTATTGATTTTTTTTCATTCAGAAAATGTGAACTGAAATCAGTTTTCCCCCCAGAAGTGCCTAGTGTCATTTATAACTCTTTCACACTTGTAGCTGGTACTCTGGTTATGTGTCACAGGCCTTTTTAGAGCCTTACCACATAGCACACAGTAGAAGACACTGATGTGTAAGAATATGACTTCATGCTGTTTGCTTTCTTGCTTGTGTACGTAGCAGGGTTGATTGTTATCAAATCTGTTTTCACACAAAATTACGTATTGTGTTACAATGCTGATGGGTTTCAGAGAGAAGCGTGTGTGTGTGTATAAGCACAGGCATCTGCACTAATATTTATAAAATAAAAACTCTCTAAACCCTAAATTTTTAATGAGCCTGCAAGTGAAGGAAAAATCTGTTCCACATTATTACAGTTAACAGTATGAACAAGAAATTTCTATATCAAAACTTCAGATTCACAACACGTGAAACAAAGAAGGATAATGGCCTCAAACACAGGTTTGCATGAAAAAGGAATAAAACCACTACCTAAAATGAACTTAAATCCTTATCTGTAGGACAATGAGGGAAATAAAGTAGAAGTAATGTTACAAACCATCATTCTAAATTTCATTTTCTAAAGTAAGAACCCCAAAATCACCACCTCTGGGTTTTATTTTAGAGAATGAATTGAAAAAAAAAAAAAAAAGAGGAAAAAACCCCAAAAAAACCAACCAGTAATTCTTACAAAAAAGACATGTCTGGCTATTATAAAAAAGTTTCATTAGGAAGTCTTAAGCTGAGCATATATGAAGTTACAGCTGACATTTTCATAGTAGTCAATAAGAATACAGAGGTGATACCTTTCACTTTGTAAGAGAACCAGAGGCAGAAATCTGTGAAAACTTTAGACTGATCTTGTGGTGAAAATATAAAAAAAAAGAAAAAACAAACCAAAAAAACCCATCCGTGCACATGCAGAGCAGAGCACAGGAGACAATTAAACAGACAGATATCTGATATATCCTAGGGACATAAACAGGACATCTATGTTTACAGAATCCCAGAAAGACAGAGTGTCTCTGAAGTTGGAAATGATCACGTAGTTCAAAATCCCTGTTTAATCATCATATAGATCATATGGAGCTAAAACCATATGGAGCTAAAACCAAAAGAATTTTGAATATATCTAAAGACAGAGACTGAAGTCTTTCTATGAAATCTGTTCCTGTGTTTGACCACCTTCACAGAGAGAGAATAAATAGCTGTTTTCTTGTATGTGCAGTTACCAACAGGCTCTGGAAAATGATTGGAATCCATTTCTTTTTGTGTGTTCTTTGAGGAATGAGAACTACACCAACTGTGGCTTTGATAGAGAAAAGAGTAACTGCGTAATTTTTGTTTATTGTGGTACTTCAAACATTAGAGGGCATATGAGTCATGAGAAAAGAACATGAGGAAGGAAAACTACAAACTAAAAATGCCTCTATTTCATGTGCTAGATATTTGGGAGCTAAAATTAGCCCACATTTTATTCTACATAGGCAGCTAAAACTGGATGCAAAGAAAAAACAGAAAGTTTGACTGGATGAGAATGGTCCCAGTTTTTCACAGAGATGTATGTCAGTATGAAAAGAAATTGCTAATTAATATCTCCAATACTGCAAAGAAAGGTGCAGTATGAAATATTTACATATCATCTCCCCTGCCCCCCATGTATCCTTAGTGTAAATCAGGGGAAGTTTGTATTCTTGCCTGTATAGTCCCAAGAACCTGTGCTTCATATAACCATATATAAAGCTTCTTCAATTAGACATTTGGAGTTGAGTAGTTTTGTCTTCCCAAGTCACTGTTAATGTGTGAAGGAGCCCAGCTCTCCTGGGGAGGGCTGAACAGCTGCCTGCTGATTTGCAGTAGCAAATTAATTCCTTGTTTTGTTTTGTTTTTCTTGCCTGCATGGCTTTTGCTTTTCCTATAGAACTGTTTTTATCTCAACTCATGAAGTTTTTTACACTTTTACCCTTCAGATTCTCCCCCCACCCTATCCCACTGGGAAGGAGTGAGCAAATGGCAGGGCAAAGGTTTTTTTGCCAAATGGAGTTATAGCATGGCAGGTTATCATTTGGCTTCAACATCAGGGAGTAGTGTACGTGCATTACAGATTGTGCTACAATTAAAAACCCTGGTGTTATGCATTAAATGTCTTTTTTTAGTTGAATTTTCTGCAGATACAGTTTTCTTCTTTTTTTAAAGTATTCTTACTGAAAAGGTTTCCTGTTGAAATCTGTCATCTACAAAAAGTGAAAAATTCCAATGTGATGCCCAAATAACAAGCAAAATATGCTCTATGGAATATAATTTGCTTTAAATGTGCACCAAGAACAGCAGACTACATTATTTCAAATTAAACCATCTTAATATTTTACTAAAATTGTCAATTTTCCAAATATCATGTTTTTCTTTCCATATTGTGCTCAGGTGCAAGAAACCTGTTTGAGCTTTTGAGGCTAGCAGGAGCAATACAGGCTCTATTTATTTATAATAGTCACCACAGTATGTCCCATGTTATTAAAAGAATAGGGAAAATGAAGGAAAATGGATTTTAACTGCAGACAACAGAGAACATTGATGAAATTTGTATAGAAGATTAAATATCCATCAACTATAATTGTGTTAAGCCTTAGAGAGTGGTTTGGTTGTTTTTTTAAATGTCTGAAAGTTACAAAGACATAAAATTTTCTATTACAACAATTATGCTGTTGCACTCAGCATTGGTGCACTCCCACAATTTAGGGAGGATGTTAAGGTCCTTGAATGAATCCAGAGTAGGGCAACAAAGCTGGTGAAAGAGCTAGAAGCAATGTGCCGTGAGGAGCAGTTGGGGACTATGGGTTTGTCTAGTTTGGAGAAAAGAATGCTGAAGGGTCACATTGCTTTCTACAGCTTCCAGAGGAGGGGAAGTGGATGGGGAGGTGCTGATCCCTTCTCCCTCGTATCTAGTGAAAAGACACTTGGGAATGGTTCACAGATGCACCAGAAGACATTCAGATATTCAGATATGACTGAACAGGCTTCATAGAGAGGTGATTGATGTCCCAAACTTGTCAGTGTTTAAGACAAAGCCTTTAACAACATGCTTTAAGCTATATTCAGCCCTCATGTGGTCAGAGAACTGGCCTATTTTAGGTCCCTTCCAACTAAAATTCAAGTCTATTCTATTCTATTCTATTCTATTCTATTCTATTCTATTCTATTCTATTCTATTCTAATATTAGTGTATTTCTAATATCTTGATTATCTAGAGGGACAGACATAAAATTAATGAACAGTATAAAAAATATTGCTTAATAATTATTTAAAGCAGATACCCCAGAATACCTCTCAAGGTCATCATACTCATGCCAGCCTGCTTCCATGGAGGAGAAATGTCACATTTTAGATAGGGGGTTTTTCAAAGCAGCATTTTAAAAAACACATAGCAAAGGTGTTTGCAATTATTCATCCATCCATCATGCACTGATTGAGTCCTGTTACAATTTTGCAAAAATGTAATTAATATATAGAGGCATAATTTAATTTCAACTAAAAGTACTCAAAGTCACTGCATAAGATATTGAAAATATTAACTTCTCTGTCTATGTGCTACTTTGAAAATAACACAGTCAAGAAGTGCTGTGACGCATTTTTCAGAAAATAGAAAATCATTTAGATGTTGCTCTTTAACAACATCTTTGTACTTCTTTAGATTTATATTAAAGGAAAAGTTGCATTTTGTTCTTCTTTTCACATGATAAGTGGATTATCTGATGTAACAATTTGGTTTGACTGGCCTAGAGCTATATAGAATTCATATCATCTGCATTTTTCTACTTTGCTCATGAAGTCCAACAGAGAAAAAAAAAGCAAGCAGTTTTCCTTTTTATTTGTCTTTTTTTCAAAAGTTAAAACCAAAACTGTGGTGGGCATAAGCTTTTGCATTGCTACCAAGCTAAGAGAACTACAGAGAACTTTACCTTTCAGAGTATATTGAAAAAAATACATAATCTCAGTTTTAAACTAAAAGAAGAGAGATTTAGATGAAAAGTTTGGAAGAAATTCCTTATTCACAGGATAGTGAGGCTCTGGAACAGGTTTCCCAGAGAGGTTGTGGATGTCCTCTCTCTAGAAGTGTTTGGGGGCAGTATGGGTGGAGCTTTGGGCAACCTGGTCTAGTGGGTGGCATCCCTGTTTATGGAAGTAGGCTTGAAACAAGAAGATTTTTAAGATGGCTTCCACCCCAAGGCACTATATGATTCTGTGAAATGCTGATGCGTTCATATTTACTATGATAAAATATTTCTTAGCCCAGTTAGTGATGTAAATTCATATCTTCAAAATTTGCATACCATGCACTGGTAAAAGTGCAAACAACATATGCATGTATCTTGTTACCAAGAATATTCCTCTTGAATAAAATAATGCAGTTTTGAAAGACATACTAAGTGGAATACCACTGAGATCAACCCATGCCAGCTGTGTTGTAATAACCACTGGTGTGACAGTGTACTTGGAAGAGAAATTGAGTTTACCCAGCTTGCAGAATATGCAAAACTATGTTGCTTAGTGTTAAAATAATCTTTACAAAATACACTAATTTCCAAAATCAGCAAAACAACTTTCTGTCACAACAATTTCAGTGTTTTACTTAGCAGGAAGCTCACAGATGCAAAATATTGAATAGCTGAAGCAGTAGTCTCAGTCCCACTTTTAAAACTGTATTTATTGCCAAAGTGAGCATTTTTTTTCAACCCTGTGAAAAAAACTCTAGAATATATCACTAGAACAAATATTTGTATAATGATGAGACTGTAATTTAAAGCTTTTAACTTTTTACAATTGCCTATCAGTTATGTCAAGGTGAAAGAGGTTTAAAATTCAAACCTGGACAAATCCATGCAGGTAACGAAGCTTCACAGATGAGGTCCAAGAGCATTGGCCGTGTTTTTTCTTACTATGATAGGTTCTTTTACGAATTTTTTGTTGTTAGTTTCCACTGCCTAAGGAGGAAATAGGTATGGTGCCTAGAAGGCAGAAAAAGTTATTTTGTATACATGACACATCTGCATGTAATACTTATGATTGTTTAAAGGAAACCCAAACAAACCAAAGGGAATTTTTTTGTCATGTACGTAGCTCAAGATTGCAGTAGGCCCTGTGTCTTACATCCTAAGCAGACTCCATTTGTAAAATTGAGCAGTTACTAAATTTAGAATTTATTTTACTGGAATTTTCTTGCATGAATAAAAAAAATGGAAAAATTACTATCTTGCTGGTTTTCTTTACTAAAAAAGAGCTTATACAGCTTACCCCTCCTAAGTAGACATCATAATGGCTAACAATTACAGTACGAATACCTACTGGCAACAGAAAGACCAATATTTTTATGTGGGTATAAAAACCTAAGGAAAAAAATCAAACTAAATCTGCTATTTGAATTTCTTTCAAAATCTAAACAGATGCTTTTGAAAATTATTTAAGATGAAAATACTGTCACAAAATAATAGCTGTAACAGAAGGATTAGAAAATATAACAAGTGTCAGCATTTTTGGCTTCTGAATACTTTAGAGTAAGCAGAATACAATCATATTTTCACTATAAAATATAAGCAATCTTAAAGAAAGTGTATATATTAAAAACGCTACATCAATATATACATGTGTAATATTATCTCAGGTTTACAAGGCATAATTAATAATGAAAATTCTTGATCACACTGAGGGATGTAGAGCTCAAGAAGTACTCTACAAAAAACTCACTATAAGCAAATTATTAATATGACTGTTTGTCAATACGTCTTATTTCTTTTTAACTTAAGAGCTATAAAATAAAAAGAACACTAAAAAGCTGAGGATAGTTTTAAAAAGTTTTCTTTAATAAAAGTTTATAATGAATGTAGAATTTATCATGATTTCATTTTGGTATATCAAAACTGATCACAGATATTGACTAGCATATTTTCGAAGAAAAACAGCCATGAAGTCCAGGGTCATCTTTCAACAGCACAAGTTCCTCCAGGTTTTATATACTTCCTAAGCTTGGAACAAAAGGAGACATTTACTGTGAAAATGAAGAGTGTACTTTTGGCATTACTTAATTGTAATTTAATTTGCCTTCTGTTGTTCTATGTACAGAGGATGCATACACCTCTGAAATATCTTTCCATTCACCCTACTGTCTCCATGTCACTGTAACTCACACTTTATTTAAGATTAAATTAATTTGTCATTCACAGCTGGATACATCCCTGAGATAATTTTCTTTTCTGCATCAGAGGATGTTGTGGTATCTCTCCTTGCTGCTTCAGAAATTAAGGTCACTTTCCTGATCCCCTACTTACCACAGCAGTTTAAACAGCCAGTTACACCTGAAAGGTGGTTTGGAAAAATGTCATCTCTAAAGCTGGACCTTTGCAGTAAAGTCTAGATGGCAAGAAAGTAATTGCATATCCTCTCTTTCAGGTTAAAGTCAAAGGAGCTTAAATCATCCACCTTCATAGCCACCTCCATAAAGGTACTGAAGAACATACATCACTCACAGCCCTCAGTGGTTCATTAACTACCACTTTTCAAATTCACGTGTATCAAAGTCTTAATGTTCAGTCTTCAAACATATCAAACATTAACAAAAATTGGCTTGTTATTTAATATACAACCTGGGGGAACGTTAAGTATGGATTCATTAAATTTGGGCTGTAATATTAAAGCAGTTTGGCTGAAATTAATTTATCTTTATTAATGAATTCCAGTTTCCAAAACACAGCCAAGCTGTGCAATGTAAGCATAATCTCCATTGTTCTGCGTGGTCTCCAACTGCTGCTCAAGAATCATGTGAGTGTCCCCTTGGTCCAGTATTGTAACTATAAAGTGCCTTAGAGCACATGAAGTGAGAATATATGCCCATGTTTAAGCAACTGTAGCCTGTCCTAAATGCTTGCAACAATAATTTCTGGAGTAAAAGTCACTTGACTCAATTGAGATATGTGTCTTCAGATTCAATTAAATAGCTTTAAAATACCAATATCTCATCACAAAGGAAATTCAAATGGTTATTTCAAATGTACTTACAGGACATTTAATAGAGTCTAGAGATGTTTTCAGTGGACCAGATGCAGCATCTGCTTTAAGATGTCAAAATTAAAGACTCAGTTCAGTAGCCTTTATGTATATTTCTAGTGTTCTCTAATATGCCATAGAATATGCAAAATAACCCCACTTTTCTACAGTGCCAGATTGACATATGGACACCTCTGGAGCAAACTGATAAAATAAACTAGTTTCTGTCAATTATTAAGAAGTCATGAGTAAGATTCTTATCTTGTAATTTCTCATCTATGTTATTTCCTATCTATTTCTTATCTAGAAATATAAAGAATGCCAAAGAAATGATGAACAGTAATGCTAAACAATGTAACCCAAATAATAGGATCAAAAATATACTGTGTAAATTCCTTTTAATTTTTAATTTTTTGAATGTCCTATGGTAGTGGTAAAGGACACAAAATAGAGTACTTTGCAAATAACTTTGCTTTGTAAAAGTAGAAGGGGCTTCTTGAAGAAGTGATAAATGTGTGACTAGAGTGATTGCATGTTTGATAGCAAGTGCAGACTTAGGTGGCTATACTTGAAGATTTCAGAGTTATTTGTAGAATCATTACTTGTCAAGCATTTCTGAAGAGAGAGACTTGGTAAGATTCTCTTAATCCAATGGTTGGCACAGAACTTGTCCTTCTTTAAAGTTTAAAACCCTGTGTTGGGCTGCAAATAATGAGGGATAGGATTACTGATGTTATTGATTTGATTTATTGCTCAAATATATCAGATAAGGCATCAGTCTCAAAGACCTGAGACTTTGAGGACCAACAAGTCAGCCATAGCTCAAAGGAAGTCATGAGTTTCTTGATTACACAGCAATATATAACATTTTGGTCCAACAGACTGTCGACATGGAGTTTGTTTTTACTTAATTATCTATCACCTTTGCTAAGTTCTCCCACACTGTGTCTGCCTTTTATCCAACAGACTGTTAGCTCACCTACACATATGCTTTTTATTATAACCTCTAGATTAATTTACTCTATAAATCACACTACTGCAGCTTAAAACCCTTCACCATCGTAATTAATATAGTTTTTTATTAAGGCATATTCTTACTTGCAACTATAGAAACATAAGTTTATAATTTCTTTACTTAATATCTGTGTACCTTTATCATTATATTACTCAAGCTCCTTCCAAGGCTGTAGATTAAACCTTTCAGCATCTGTGGGAGTTTTTATTTTTCCATTTCCCACACCCCTGATTAATTTTTTTTCTTTGTTCCAAATAATTTTCAAGAAATCAGACTTCCCAATGATACAGTTTTGACTAGTTATACTTGTCATACATCATGCTCTTTTATTTTCATATACTACTACTAGTTCTTAGGGGGGACTTCTTTCATTTTTGTGGTATTTTTCCTTTTTTGTTGTGTTTTTTTTTGTTGGCATTTTTTTGTGGAGGTTTTGTTTTTTTGGGGGGGAGGGGAAAGGTCTTTAACCTTTTTATAATGGAATTAACATATATCTCGCATTCAAAAACTACCAATTAGGCTGGTTCAGTCCTAACGTAAAGTAGATGCTGTGTTTCATTTAATGGGAGGTTTTTGACTGATGTTTTTTCTTACAACAAATTACAGTTGTGCAAGACTAAAAGCCTGATGCTGTGAACTAATTCTACTAAACTGACAGTAAAGGAAAAATTTGTCAAGATGGCTTAGGAATGATAGCTTAACTATAGCTCATCATATACTAACTGAATAGGTGTTATTCATTTAATGCAAAGGTAGCAATCCAAATATGATGCAGAAATCATCATGTCAACAAAAAAGACTCCAAGAATGTAATTTGCAATTTTCTTTTTATCTACCAGGTATCCTATCACAGAAATAAAAGGCATTTACTAAACAGAGCTTTTTTTGGACTATTTTATTGGTCATTTCTAACTCTTCATGTTTCTCAAAAAAGACTCAAACCCTATTGTCATTCACTCCTTTGTTTTTCCTTTGTCCTTGATAAGCACTCAAGATGCAGGGACTTCTGTTAATTGAGAAAACAGAGCCATGTTCCCTCAACTTCTGCATAGAGTCCTTCCAATTCCAGTAACTAGTCTTCAATCCTAATCTATTTACTCTAATAAATATTAAAATTAGCAATGTTCAAATATGGGCTTTATCCATATAAATGTGTGTTATGTAGTGTGGTGAAGAGCTGGATTGAGCATAGAGGGAGGAAAGCAGTAACTGTCTATTCAATCTGAAGACCTCATGGACCAATTACTGGGAGCATGCTCTTCTTTTTATTTATGGAGACTATGGAGAATGTTGAAAGCTTGACTGAGTTGTCACACAGATGCAACTGCTAAATTTTACAGCACTTTTGGGTATGACACAGGAGCTGACTCTTAGTGAAGAATTGTCTGGGATAAAGTTAATTTTCTTCATAGTAGCTGGTATGGGGTCAGGTTTTGGATTTGTACTGGAAACTGTGTTCATGATATAGGGATGGTTTGGTTATTGCTGAGCACTGCTTACACAGAGTCAAAGCCTTTTCTGTTTCTCACACAGTTCCACCAGAGAATAGGCTGGGAATACACAAGAAGGTGGGAGGGGACACAGCCAGAAGAGCTAGCCACCTGACCCAAGTGATGTTTCATGCTGTGTGACATCATATTTAGCATATATATCTGGGGGGTGGGGGGGGTGGGTAAAGAGGAAGGGAGAAATTTGAAATTATCTTCCCAAGTTACCATTACCTATGATGAAGCCCTGCTTTCCTGGATATCTCTGAACACCTGCCTGCCCATGAGCAATGGTGAATGCATTCCTTGTTTTGTTTTTCTCTGCTTGCATGCGTGGCTTTTGCTTAACCTGTTAAACTGTCTTTATCTCAACCCATAAGTTTTCTCACTTTTACCCTTTCAACTGTTTCACCAGTTCTATTGGAGGGAGAAGCAACTGAGTGGCTGTGTTGTGCTTAATTGTTGCCTAGTGTTAAACCTTAACATAGTGTAACATGCGTTCAACAGAATGGAGCAATCACATTCCCCCCTTGTTCTGTTCACCACATGGTTGCCCATGCATTCCAGGACATGGTTTGCCTTCATTGCTGGAAGAGGTCATGCTCAGATCAACTGCACTCCTAGCTAATCACATCCCAGTCTGTACTGCAGTTTGGGATTAATCCAACTCAGAATTTCACATCTATCTTTCAGAAATTTAATCCAAGCCTTCTTGGTAAATCTTGCAGCCTGTTGAGCTATGTCTATGTTACTTCTTTTCAA
The DNA here is from genome assembly GCF_971803275.1 of Cyanistes caeruleus. Taxonomy (NCBI): domain Eukaryota; kingdom Metazoa; phylum Chordata; class Aves; order Passeriformes; family Paridae; genus Cyanistes; species Cyanistes caeruleus. The sequence goes on from NC_141703.1 coordinate 46,331,056, forward strand.
TGTATCTACTTCTCCTTAATGGTTGGAATCATCTGTTGTGAGGTGCATTTGATGCCAAGATTCAGATAATTTTAAAAGAATGAATAGCTTTGGATCTAATATAACTTTGGGGTACCTCTATCAAAATCACCTGACAATAAGGATCTAAGGTATTTATGACCTCCAGGACAGTTTACTCAGTTTTCGTTCATCATGTAGTCCATTTTTCCAGTCCATATTTTACCACATTCAACCACTGTGTTGAGAGATCATGTCAATCATGTAAACCTGTAAAATTTGCTGTAGATGGATGTCCATTGCTCTCCTCCCTTCACTAAGAAAACTATTATATGAGAGAAAGCAACAAGCTGGTTAAGTACAACTTAACTTGGAAACTCTAGCCCTTCATTTCTTTCATGTGTGTGGGAATATCTTCCATCTGGACAAGTTCCACAATTGTCCCAGGTACTGACATGAGGCTTTCTGATCACTAGTTTTCTGAGTTTTTCTTTTTGCTGTAGATGGATGAAATCTTTTTGCTGCTTCAGTCACCTGGGACCTTCTCTAATCTCCATGATCTTTGAAAAAATAAAAGAGAACAGCTACACAATGTTGAATTCCAGAGATCCTCAGATGCATCCTATCAAGTCCATTGACATGTAAATGTCCAGTGTGGACAGGTGGTTCTGAGCTTGAGCTTGACCCTCCTCTGCTGTTGGTGGTCCACTCTTTGGATCTGTCCTTTTTCTTGATGTAAAAACTCAGGAGCTTACCTGCAAAGACCTAGATAAAGACAGCACTAAGTACCCCAGCCTTCTCAGTGTCACTTGTAACTAGCTTGCCAGCCCCATTCAGCAGCATGTTGATGTTTATGTTTATGTTTCCCTTGTGCTTCTACCTGCTACTAACATAAGGACAGAAGTATCTCTGTTTGAGTTTGAACTCCAGCTGAGCTTTTGGTTTCCCAACTGCATCTCTGCATGCTAAGGTAGTAATTTTGAATCACTCTTTGAATATCTTTCCATCTTTCCTTGTCTCACATACATATTGGTTCCAGTTGTAATCTGCTAATAACTTGCTGTTTAAAAAGGCTGGTGTGGTAATTTGAGCTTGGCTGAATGCCAGCTGCCCACCAAGCTGCTCTATCACTACATCTCTTCAGCTGGACACATGAGGTAAAGTATAATGAAGACTTTCAAATTGTGGATTTTGGATTAAAAGGACAGAGAGAGATCAATCACAAATTACTCAAACCAGACTCACCTCAAGGAAATTAATTTGATTTTTTCCCAAGTCAGCGTAGGGTAATAAAAAAAAATAAAAATCTTAAAATACTTGCACCTAGCTCAACCCTCCTTCCCAGGCTCAATTTCATTCCCGATTTCTATACCTATGTCTCTCCCCAAGCATCATGGTGGGAAGATAAATTCTAGTCATTTCATCACGTGTTTCTGCAATTCCTTCCTCCTCACATTCTGTCCCCTGCTTCAACGTGGAATCTCTCCCACAGGAGAGCATCCTCCATGGCCTTCTTCACAGTGAGTCCTTCCCACAGGCTACATTTCTTCACATGTTTCTTCAGCATGGGAACTTTCCATGGGGTGCTGTCCTTCAGGGACAGACTGTGACATGTCCTGTCAGCAGCCTGCTCTAGAATGGGCTTCCCACAGGATGACAACCTACTTTAGCAGTGGAACATCCACATCAGACATGGGGAAAGCTTCTATCAGCTGTCGTCCCCCCACTACCAAACCCTTCCACACAAACCCAATGCATCTGGCTTCTTGGCATGCCATGGGGATATATCACACCTGTGCTTTCAGAATGATGTCCTGAAAATCTCAAAGCACTTCTGAGGTTCTTTTTGTGCCTGAAGACAAGCTCCATTTAGACAATTCCTAATGGTTCTTTGAAGAACCTGAAGCTGAAGTCTGCTCTTCTGAAGTCAGAGACCTTTATTACTTTACTTGTCTTTCTCATGCCCTTCAGGCTCTTATCTCAAAAAATGTAGGGCTACTGCAGCCAAAGTTTCTGCTTACAGACTCATCTCCAAAGAGTTCTTGGCTATTTGCAAGCAGTGACTCCAAAAAGGCAGCAATCCTTACTGTCATACTTGACACCTATCAAGAATATACCTTTGATACAGTCCAGAAATGTCACAGATAACCCCCATTTGCTCAAAGTGATGTCTTACACAGTACACAATCTGTCCTTCTCTTCCATCCCCCCCGTCTTTCCATGAACTGAAATCTTTTCAGTGCCTTCTATTTATTCTGAAAAACACTTATAAAACTTTTTATTTATTTTTTTCTTTTTTTTTAATGTCTCTGCATAGCTGGAACTGATTTCATGGTTATATCTTTCTTATAAAATCCTTACATGCTTGATCTATTCCTTTATAGTAATATTCAGTCATGTCTTTACTTTCAGTGTTGTATGATTCCTTTTTAAAACATTTTAAAGTCATTCCAGAGCTTATTATAAAGACATTATGTTATTTCACTATGCCTCATAGCTTCCCTCAGCAGTAGGATATTTTGCTAGTAATTATTTTGTCTTATTTTGTTCTCTCACCTTCTTTTTCCTGCCTAGTAAAACTTATTTGCCTTTTTTTGTAATTACCTTTACCCATATTAACTTCCAGCTTGAGAAATTCAATAATTTGCCTCTGATGATCTAAAAACCCCCACACAAACAAACTCCCCAAAAAACAAACAAAAACAAAAACAAAACCTCAACAAACAAACAAACAAACAAACAAACCCCACAAAAAACCCCAAAGAAACTCACAAACAACAAATTAAAAAAAAAAATATTTTCCATAAAACTTTTTTCCATTTTATAAATCCAGGCATTTTTCAAGGACCATTCACACTGTGTGTTCAGATTAGATTTACCTCCCAGCAGATATCCAGATATTTGAATTGATTACTACCCGCATGTCACATATTTTAGCTTCACATATTCAAAAAGATTTTTATCATGGAAAAATGAAATCTTGTATCAATATGACCAAGGGTTTACTCCATCTAAATAAAATTAGATTAATGTTTATATATTGTATTTTATAAGATGAAAGTATGACATAATAAGGGATATACATGTACTGGGTTAAATAAAGCCTGAACCAGACATGCTATAGTTCTTTTCATCATCTAAGGGATTGATTGATTTCAAGAGATATATGCAATACGGGTTAAAGAAATAATACAGTGCACTTTATTTTTCTCTTACTATCTCAAATAGCAAAATATTATATCTTTGTTTCATAACATATATCGAACAGAGTCCAAATTTACCTCTTAAAACCTGAAAATAGATTAGCTGATTTTTTTGTTCTTTTGGACATCAAACAAATTTTGTAAGTTCAAAATACATGGGAAACACTCAAATTGGAAGAGAAAAAAGAGCACATTTTCCTTATAGTTTGAATTTGAAGACCAGCTTCTTTAGTACTTTAAAACTATGTTTGCTTGAAAATTACATGTTCAGAAGGAACTCTATGAACTGAAGGAATTTTATTTACATTGCCAAAAACAAAACAACTAAGTTAAAGAACATGACAAAAGCTCACCCTCAGGCAGTTCCACCTTTGATTTTTTCTGCAGGATACACTGAGTCTTACATAGAAGTCCTCTCAGTGGAATTAGGGAAGATGATGTATCAAGTCGTCTCAATTTTGTCACAGTCCATTTTTTTCCCTTATTTTTTGTATTTTTCTGTCTGTTTGTTTCTGGTATTAAGGGCTTGATTTAGATTTGATTCAAACAGTCAGATTTAGGTGTTTATAAGTGATCCAGGTGCCAGAACTCCTTTAACAGTCAAAATGTACACGCACAGTCCTTATCTTCAGCTGTGTCAAAAGTGAGGAGCTAGTCACCCCACTGCAAGACAAACCATGTCCCTGTTGAGTAACCTGAACACAAGTACCTTTTTACCAGTCCTTGCTCTGCCCAAGGCCTTGTGAAGAAGGTAGCAGATATAAGGGACCTGTAATATTTTGGAAAGGCAGCTAGGTGCCTGGCAGAATATATCAGAGCATTTTATATATCTCTGGGCAATGATATTTAGTTGAATGAAGTAAGTATGTACCTTTTATCTATTAGAGTTAGCAGGAAAAAATACTGAAACTCCACAACGAAAGCCCTCCACCTCCACTACTTCAAAGAAAATAAACTCTTGCTGCTTTTTAAGACACGTAATTCTTGATGTCTGAAGAAAGAAAACACAAACATTTTTTTTATATAGAAATTTATTTAAATAATAATAAATATTATTTAAATAAGAGAGATGACTGCATTCTCATTGTTCACACACATACGTCCACCTACACAGATTCACTTTTTTCTTCTAACAAGAGAGATTATGCATCTTATCATCCTGTGTATAATGTATAAGTTACTGAAAATAAGGTTATCTTTATTACCTGCAACAAGGTAAGATGTCTATATCCTGACATTGTAATTGAAAACCAGACATGCAAACAGGAGATTGTTTTTATGTGTGCTGTTCCAGGTATAGTTTCCAGAGTAGGAGACAATATCATATATTTCAGTCTATTATTCCCCCAAACTCACATCTGGTCCTGCATTTGTGGAAATCTTAAGCAGAAAATGACAGCTCATGGAAAAGGTTGAAATATATTTGGTTTCAAAAACAGTTTTATTGATGATCACAGTTGTTGCACTGTTTTTACTCATATGACAGTTAAACCAGGGTTACCCCAGAATGGAAGGAGTTTAGGATTGATAGAGTTGTACAAATCCCTGAGGAGAAATGCAGAGGAAGGGGAAGGACAAAGGAACAAAGACAGTAGAAAGCAGACAGAAAAAGGAATAAAGGGACTGGCTTCATGTAAACAAATCAGTACACTTCTCATGTCAATACCCTCCCTGAATCCCATAGTCAGGATAAGGGTATGTCAGGATCACTGAACGCTTGATGTTGAAGGACATCTACTACTCATTTGATCCAATCCATCAAGGAGTGGAGTGGGGTGAGTCCATATTTCATCAGGAGCAAATCTATCCATCTACAATCATTTACTTGCCAATCAAAAAACAACTAATAGAAGCTTCAGGGTCCCCTGAAAACTTCCAGAAATATTCCACCTAACAGGGTGCTTACCTCTGAAGCTCTGGGAAAAATTGGAAAAATCAAACTGTTTCATGAAATCTTGTGCAACTAATAGAGAAAAAAGATAGTGTCAATGCATATGTATTTGTAACTAGTGAGAGTCATGGTTAGTAAAAGCAATTAGAAAAATAAATCTCTCAATCATACCAAAAAGATCAAACATTACTTATAATTTGTTAACAGACCTAAACATCTCTCAATTAAAATACTTAAGCGGGGGGTGAGGGTGAGTAAGCAGCAGAGAAGAGGGAGCCATATCTTTTTCTGTACTGTGCAGTGGCAGGATCAGAAGAAGTGTGCACAAACTGTAGTAAAGGAGGTTCCCTTGGAGCATCAGGAAACACTTTTTTTATACCACGCAGGTGACTGAAAACCAGAACAATTTGCCCAGGGATGTTGTGGAGTCTCTGTACTTGGAAATTCGCTCTAACCTCAGCCATTCTGTGATTCTGTGATTAAATTCTGTGTTACTTCAGGCAGAGATGAATAGCTTTCATTAAATTCTTATCAGTTTAAGTCTTTAAAATCCCACAATATCTATTTATAAACTACCAACTACCACAGTAATTAAACATAATATTTCTTCAGGACGTTTTCAAAATTGATATGAAGTTTGCAACAAAAATACCAACGCAGTATTTTAACATAGCAGTAAAATGATGCTCTGAGTTTAGGAGAGGAAAAGTTTATCTTCTTATAACTTGTTTTCTAAGATCTGTCTTCTAACATAAACACTGGCAGACATTTTCATATATTTCAAGAGATAAATTTGAAAGTTTTTTTTCTGCATCCTTAAAAAAAGATCCTAGTTGGAAAATGCATTCAGTGAATGAATTTTCTAATAACCGATTGTATGCGCTTGAAAATAAAGGAGCTTTAACCAAGTCTAAAACTAAAATTTCTTAATCGGTATGGTTGCTCATTATCTTCTTATGCATATTCATGAGGACTCCAATGACATGGTTTAGAAAGGGGATTTTATGATGAGAACAAATGCATAGAAACTCTCTTGGCTCTTCGAGGCTTTGAAATTGCATAATTATTAATAGAATCTCCAGGAGAAGCAAAATTCATCTTTGGACCGATACTAGTTATTTGGTCTTTGTGATTCTCCAAGATGTTTTACTTCAGTTATGAGACCTCTAATTCATCTTGTGAGACTTCAGAGAATAAAATTTTCACTTCCTTCAGCAATAAATGCTTCACAAAGTCAGAAGACCTACAGAGAGTATGAATTTCAGAGGCAGAAGATTTGTTAAATGTTTTGGTGTTTTAATTGTAAAACCCCCTTACACATTTGAAGTTCTGGTTCTATTTTGTGTATACCAAAACTTACTGCAAATTCACTGGGTTTTTTTTAAGATAATCTATATTGGGAAATAGCTTTCATAATCTTCCCATGGCCTTTTTTATTTTCTTTTATTTTTGAAGGTGAAGTGCTTAGCAAAAGTATTAAGATCTCCAGACAATTGAAAAGGGAAGTTTAAGAAAATGGCAAAGGACAAAGCATGACCAGCAGAATTTTAAATATCCTGCTTTTGGAGAATTCTTAAAAGGACCACGTACCCTCATCCACTCTAAGATGAGGCAGGGCAGGTCAGGTTAGGTTTCCCTTGGAAGAGAGGGCAGGGCAACCTTGACTGGTTAGGGTTGGTTGGAGCAGATTTTCTCCCCCTCCCTGGGGGCTGACATTACTGACAGCAACACCCAGACAGATTATGGCCATAGGCTGGAGTCCTTTGTGTCATGTTTTTTGGTTTTGCTGTTTTACTGGGGGGGTGGTGGAGGTGGCAACTACCACCCTCCTGTGCTGGAATCACAGAAGGTAGCTGATGATGACTATGGGAGAAGTAACACTAGTACATTGCAAAATATTCCATCTTATGCTCATTTTATGTCCTTCACTGTTATCTGCTGGGCTGCTTTGATCTGCTCCAGTGGGGTTATTTTACAATTAGTTTTCATCAGAATTGTTTTATTCTTGGCATATAAAAGTATGAGTCACAAAATTTGACATTTTCTTAGGTAAAACTTTTTGGTTAAAAGTACCCTTGTCTACTCTGCCAAACACATGTACACTAGCACTGTGCCGCTTAGTGAAATACAGAAGCATATAATTGAGTACACACTTGTTAGGCAGGGATTGCTTAATTAAAGTCAAGCCTTAATTAGGTTTCTTCCAGATGACTCAAAAGGCCCTCATCATGCCTAATCTTATTGATCCTAGCTTAAACAAGTTGTATGATACTTGAAGCCTGTTACTCTTGTTCCTCTGCTCTTTGTTTGATATGCTTTATATTCTGTATTTGCTGTTACATATACAAGAAAACAGCTTCATATTTTATATTTTATGCATGTTTAGGCTTATATTTATACATTTAACCTATCAGAGGATAGTTATGAAAGTGCTGATACGGGCAGATAGAGCAGATATATTGTGATAAGTTGTCATGACAGAAATCACAACAGGTGTAAAGAGGTTTTTCTAGATGACAGTGTTTAAGAGAGTGGAATTTGAATAATACACACCAGAACTGGAGAGTTGCAAGTAAAGACATGCCTATGAGCATGGCAAAGGAATAAGAGGAATAGCTAAGTATAGATTAGAAAATCTAATTAGATTCTATGATTCAACCCTGTGACAGAAGACAGAGAAAAGAGAATCTGCAATTAGAATCATAGAATTGTAAAATCTTAGAATGTTATTCTTGATCTTTCTGTTTGAAATTAACAAGAATGACTAGGGAGGTAGTGTTGAATTGCAAGCTTAGAGAATTTGGCTGCTATGAGGTTTGCAGCCTTGATAAACCTGTATTTCATGTGCATACACTCTGTAAGAAGACACAAAATCACAAAGGATAGCAAAGTGTATGAGAAGTTGCAGTGACCTGTAATGTCACCTTTAAATATGTCAAGTTTTAATTTACAGTATAAGGATGATATTTTAATTTATTTTATATCATAGAAACATATACACATAAGTGGTCAACAAAGGCTTGTAAAATTACTAAATTGCAGAAATATTAGGAAAGAATTAGGAAACTATGAAAGAAGCGCATGCTTATAAGACTATAACTCATTAAGATAGCCTAGTTCTAATGAGATGAAAATTGGAAGCACTCAGTATGTAGACAAAATCCAGGCCTTATAAATTTAACATCCATTAGTTAGCATGTAATTGAAATTAGTTTACTTTGAAATCAAATGCAAGCTTGCTAAAATGGTGTTGAAAAAAAGAGTATTTAAATTTTTTTTAATATTGTGATGGTGTAGCCAGAAACAATGAAGAGCATTTTACATAAACATGTGAGCAATGTTACTTACAAAAAGGCAAATAAAAACATGTAGTTTCACTTATGTAGCCTGGGAATATATATAACCAATATATATTGCTTACAATAAAAATAAACAAGCATGTTAACAAATATGCTGGTTTATAAGAAGGAAAAATTGCAAGAGCAAAGAATAGGGAAAGCATAAAACCTACTTTGGAATTGGGATTAGGATTTGGAATATGTAGAATTCCTACCAAACTCAGAAGAAGCATGCCTCAAAAACTAATACCAAGAAACCATAACTGGAAGCAAATTAGATATCATCTCTGGGAAATAGTCTAGAGACAAACAAATAGCTGAGCAAAGGTGGAGAAAAAACAAGATAAACTCACATATTTGAGACTTGTTTTAACAAAGGAGTCTCAAATTTGATCATCACAAACTACAGCTGAGGCCTGTTGCAGACAGTAGTTGCTTTTATGGTGTGGTTCTATATACTTGCTGCTCAATTATGCTATTATGTATTATATATTATAGCTAGACTTGTTAGTTTTTTGCATGTAATACTGATGAAGAATAATCAGTAAGAGCTGACCACTTGCATGAAGTCTGCCACATCTAGATTCATTGAGGAATTGTTTGGTTTTTTAAGTTTTAGACATGCCTAATTTGTCAGTCTTCTAAACATTCCCTTCAGAGCAATCCATAATTTTCTAATTCTGTACACACACATATACATTGTTGTTTATTTCACAGAATCACAGCATCACAGAATCACAGAATACTGATTTGGAAGGGACAAGGATCATCAAGTTTAACTCCAGGTCTTGCACAGGACCAGCCCCAAAAGTCACACCATGTACCCTTGAGTACTGTCCAAATGCTTCTTGACTTCTGCCAGCTTGGTGCTGTGACCTCTTCCCTGGGCAGCCCATTCCAATGTCCAAACACCCTCCAACTAAAGAACTTTTTTATAACATTTAGCCTAAACCTTCCCTGACACAACTCCAGGCCGTTTTATCCAGTCCTGTCACTGGTCACAACAGAGTGTCTGCCATTCCTCTTTCCCTCATGAAGAAGCTGTAGATTGTGATGAGGTCCCACCTCAGTCTCCTCCAAGCTGAAGAGACAAAGTGACCACAGATGCTCCTTATACAGCTTCTGCTCTGGGCCCTTCACTACTTTTGTTGCCCTCCTTTAGACATGCTCTAATAGTTTAACATCATTATTGTTTTGTAATGCCCAAAACTTCCTCCAGAACTCGAGGTGAGGCTTCCCCAGTGCACAGCAGAGTGCAAAAAACCTCTCCCTTTTTTCGCTGCCAATGCTGTGTCTGATGCACCTCTGGACCTGGTTGCCCCTCCTTGGCTACCAGGGCACTGCTGACTCATGGTAAACTTCCCATCAACTAGAATCCCCACCTCCCTTTCCACGGCACTGCTTTCTAGCTTCTCATGCCCCATGCCAGGTGCAGAATCCAGCACTTTCCCTTTGTAAGCTTCTTGCCACAGATTGTCCAGTTTTCTAATCCATCAAGGACTCTCTGCAGGTCCCCCCTGCCTTTGAGGGAGTCAACAATTCTCCACAGCTTTGTATGATTTGTGACCATGCTTAACATTTCTTCAAGTCCTGCATCCAAGTCATTTATGAAGGTGTTGAAGAGCAGAGGGTTGAGGATGGACCCCTGTGGAACCCCACTGGTGACAGGTCACCACTCTGATGTCACTCCATTCACTGTAACCCTTTAAGCCTGACCCATGAGCCAGCTACTCACCCACTGCATGATGTGTTTATCAGTCCTGACTGATTGTTGATGTGTTTTACTCTGTCATAAAATTACCAGATAATGCAGTAACTTAGTAATAGCTGGGAGAGCTATTAATTCTTTTTCTTATTTTCACTTGTAGAAGTAGTCATGTAACTACTCCTTCCCTTTCTAGCTATCTCTATGTACTGAATTTAAGAAGCAGCTGAAGTTACTTTTCCTTAGACCGTTAATAGATATTCAAATTAAGTAAAATGAAATTTAGGCAGAATCCTTGCTTTTTACTTCAAGAAGATACTATTAAATTCCCTTATTTCTTAGGTTCATTTATAATGCAGAAAGTATGAAGTACTCTGAAGATAAAGCAATTACACTTTTTATGTTATTTGAAATATGTCCTTTTTCAAAATATAATAATGTAGATATAAATAAATAATGTAGAATTAGCCTTGCTGATTTTAGTCAGACTACTAATGTTTTCAGCTAGGTAATTTCTGAGGTTCCTCAATGAACTAAGGCCTAAGGAATTTATAATAACACTTCGAATATACTGTCCTGTCAGAATCTGAGTCACTCAATTTCTCATTAATTATTCAGGATTAGTTACAATGTCCTTAAGTGTTTTAAAAATAAATAATCATATAAAAACAAAATACAGAAAAATGATGATTTAGAATATTCTCCATTTATTTTAGCGTTTGAAAGGTGTGCTATATTTCAATGACATTATAAAGCAAATTTCCAGGTTTTGACTATGTCCGAAAACCTGAATCTTCCTTACCGCTCATAGTAGTAACAGGTATTTTAGACATGCTGAATAAGATTGTTAGAATGTGCCCTTGGATTTCTTCATGAATGCATCTGATTGAATACAATCTGTTGCTAGGAAATTTTCCATTGTTCAACACTAATTTATGGTGCTTATTTAAACTTTTTTTTTGTTCTTTTATATTTCTATGTACATTTGAATATTCTCTACAAATGACTTGAAACATAAAAATTGCTAGCAATTTCTGTATTGTTATATAGTAAAACCCCAAAAGAAGACATGCATCTCCCTGGTACAAAAGCAAAAATCTTTAAAACACAAGCAGATATGTCTTTTTAATTTGAATGCAACAGTTTTCAGATTTTGTCTGCTATATACACCTGCATAAGCTTTTTGATTTTACCAAATTTCTAGCCATTACCATGTGTAGACTTTACTTTGACTTTTACTAAATCCATTGCTCTGAAACTCATTAATTAATTTTCTCAAAATTTCTCTCTCTTTACAGATGAATTTTTTTCATTCTTGTCAGAATTGTATCTAGCTGTTTTCCCATCTTCGTGATGATCACTGCTGTTTTGCTTCTTCTAAGGACATTTGGATAAGCATATTACTGTGTTTTCCATTGCAGAGTCCTGTATAATTTCTCTTCACCCCATCTGTTCACTGCCTGGATGAGTATTTCCCTGTGATGTGAGTCGTAATCTTCACTGGGCTATTTCTACAGTCTGGACTATCCCAGAAACTCTATTTCTTACGGCTGCACACTGTCTATAATCAATGTGGAAGCATCTCAGAAGGGAACAAGGTAGTATCATATTTTCTGCTTTAATTTTCTCCTCAGGGCTTTCCACTCCATTTTAATTGTAATTTTTGTTGTCATTATACCTCAATTTGTGTTCTGTACAAAGCAGCTGTTCAGGCTTAACAAAGATTGGTTACTTATCATTGTTAATTTAAAGCATTGTTATTAACCACCATAGCATTACCTATTGTGTTTAATGAGGCTTGAGACAAAGTTTAGTGAAGTCAATAGCAAATTTTCTATTAGGTACAATGATGCAGAGTATAAACTTCAAGTGAATCTTTTTTTAAATTTTAAATAAACATTTATTATTTGACTAACTTTTAATAACAGTAATAATTCATACAGTTGTTAACATCAGTATTTGGGAAAATTGAATATTTTTATGAAAACTGTGTGATTAATGGTTTAGAGCTGCATTCTTTCCAGAGCAAGAACATTAAATCTTATTTTGATACAAAAACTTTTTTTTTTAAGACGGTCTATAAATACTAATACCATTAAAAGACGAACAAAAATTCCTCTGCAAAATGTCAGTCTGTTTGAATTGAGTTCCTTCTAAACATCTTGGTAAAAACTGGGATAATAGGGAACAAGATTAATATGAGTAAGAAGAGGAAAGAGTAAGACAGACCTTTACTTCTGAAATAATTGCCTGTAACTCTACTATAGATGAAAGAAATATCCAGGCTTTGGTCCAAGAACCTAAGGGACGTTTTTGTTCAGTTTTGTTTCTTTGCTTGTTCATTTATTTTACTTTTTATGGGGTTTTTTTTCTGCAGTATAGATATTTTAGAAAATTAAAACTCACAAACCTGATAACCTTGATCTCTATGACAAAGAAACATCAAAACCCATAACCATCAGTGCTAACTACCAATATTAACTACCTGAAAGAACTTCAAGGTCCTCTTTCTAACAAATAATCCTGTGCGTTATAGTAGAGGAGAAAAGTCTAATTTGTACACAAAAGTACCTTTGCCATCCTTGTACTTTGCATGTTTCTTGTTACAAAATGCAGTATCCTACACATTTTTATTTTGCAAGTTTGGTATGGCTTTTTAATGAATCTTTTATATATTTTGGACTTCTTATTCAGATAGCTTTAGGCAGATGAAATTCCTGATCTATCTGGAAAGCTCAATTGTTATAATTTAATAGCAGTCAAAACTAGATATTGGCTGGACATTTGTTCTCAATGATCTTTAGAGACCAACCTATACATGCTAAAGGCTATATATATATATATATATATATATATGGCTATTTCTCTTCAGTTAAGTGTGAGAAAATCAGGTGTAATGCTGCAAGTGAATAGGCAGCAACAAACGTTAGCAGAACAGTTGATACATGGGAGTGTGGACAGTATCAACTGTTCTGCTAACTTAGTATTTTCATGCTAACTTATTAGTGTTTGAGTTTCTCGTATTTTGTCACTAGATACTAGGACCTGGGAGACATAAGAAGAAATATTATCAGTAAAAATAGAAGAAAAGAAAACCTGAAGAACCTCAGCCATTGCTGTGTCTTCTATCCCTTTTGGTTTTTTTGCCCCCACCCCTTTCTTTAGTTGCTGGCATGGAAAATCTGGAGAAATAGCCTAGTGGAAACCTCATGAGGTTCGATAAAAGCAAATGGAAAATCCTGCACCAGGGACAGAGTAACCACATACACATTCCAGGGTGGATGACAAATGTATGGAGGGCAACTTTGCAGAAAATGGTCTTAAAGTCCTGGCAGGCAGCAAGTTGAGGATGAATTGGAAGTGTGTTTGTGAGATGATAATGACTAAATGCCTGCTATTGCAGTGGTTTTAGCTGTATCAGAAAGAATTATCCAAAAAGAAGAGGAAAGGGGTTTTTTTTCCCCTGCACACAGTAGTTCTGAGACTTTTTGAAGTATTGTGTGCTATTGTGTGCTTTTTTAATACAATAAAAACATTGACAAGTTTTAATAAATTCAGTAGAGGGCTAGTGTAACCCTTCAAAGGCTGGAGTATGTGATATTCAAAGAGTGGCTCTGATAAATGGATTAATTCAGCCTTAAGAAAATATTAAGAGGGCCCTAACTGTAGTCTTCAGCTAACTGATGGATACCTGTAGAGAAGATGGAGCTAAAATCCTCTCTGAGATGCACTTGAAAAGATGAGAGGCTCTAGGTAAAAAAATGTGCCGAAAGAAGTTTAAAACAGATGTAAATAAAAAACTATTGAAAAGTAAGTTGAACGTATACTGGAACTGGTAGCCCAGAGAAGCTGTGGAAGGTGCAGCCTTGAAGACACTGAAGCTGAGTGGAAAAAGTGCTGAGAATTCTGATGTTATTTTTATGTTTGCCCTGGTCTGTGTGAATTGCTCAACTAGATGATCTCCACCTATGTAGGACTCTAAATGAAAAAATAAAATAAATCTAAATTAACATATTTTTGGTTTTGAGAAGAGTTATAAACCACTGTGTTTTAGATAAACTGGTTTTTACTGTTACTGAGTTTTAATTGGAACAATATTTTGTTTCTGTTACATCAAGTGGCTCACAGAGTGCTTTTGAGTTATATTAGCTGAATCATCATGATACTCCTTAATACAACAGATATTTTTTCAGATTTTAAAAAAAAAATTTTCAGAGTGGTGTTTAGCAATGGACAGTCTTCGGGTCTTTCTGTTCAGTATTTTGGAACAACCCCTTAGAAGAAGTAACTCAACAGCACAAATACATAATACATTATTTGTTGAAATTTAAACCATAAATGATTCTGAGAAGTTTTGTCCCAGCAAAATCCAGTGGGATTTCTCTTTTCTCCTCTCCTCGAGTCTCCTTGAGTCTCCTCTCCTCTCAGTGCATGAAAAAATTTGCATGCTACACAAGGAGAGGTAAGAGTAAGCACATTGTTTAGATCTTTCTCTTATGAACATACATTAATGAATTTTCAGTATGTACATACCTACATGACTTCGGGATAAACTCTTATAAAGTCTATAAATATAATTTCTACAGTACCTGTCAAACATAAAAATATATGATTTTTCTCCTAATTATAAAAAATAGTTGATAATATTTGATTTCTATGGTTGTATGTTTGAAAGAAAATCTGGTGTGCATATGTGAAGTCGGATGTCTGATTTACCATCTGCATTGAAAGGACTGGAAAAGCTGTTCAGACTAGTACAATTAAAGAACTCCTACTGTCTGAACAAGACTGGAAAACAACACTGAATATTTTTCATTTTTTATGCATGTGGAAGAAGCATGGACTTTGTTTTGCATAGAATAATTTTGACTATATTTTTAGAGATAAACTGCTATCTTTTTTATTTTCTACTCAGTATATTGTACTGTGTAATATTTTGATTACATTTTGTAAGTGCGAAAGCTTTGTGTAATAAATCTGGTTATAAAATACTGAGTGTGTTTAGAGGTTATTTTGAAATAGGCTTATGCAAAACAATGTTTAGTAATGACAACTTGTGATGCTAAATATTAACATATGTGTTTTAAAATGGTAATTTAATAACTATTCTCCATTTGAAAATTGTTTAGTAACACAGTTTAAATAGAGACATATGTGCAGGAAGAGTGCTGATCTTCATCTGGGTTTTTTCTTGCATTGGTCTTTGTTTACTTCACTATGCATTTTCATTTCTCAAAGGCATATCACAAATGAGGTACATAGGAGAACTCCACACTAACACCCTCTCTGAAATTCTTCACTGGATGAGATTCTTCAAAGATTAATTGCACTTCATAAAATAAGTTGTAATTTTTGTTTTTCAATTGTTTGAGTTCTATTAATAAGTAATGTATTTCATTAAAGTTTAAGAAAGAAATACCTGAAAATTTTATTTCCAGAATTGCTGATAACCTCTTTTTTGCTTGAGATATAAGCATTAGATTGCTATCCTCACTGACCTGCCTGCTGCCTTCATTACAAGAAACTATGGTATGTATAAAACTGCTTTCTGACTGGGGTTTCGTTATTGTGTTCACTCCTGCTTATTTTCCTAAATTTTTGCCTATTTTAACAAACATCTGAGGATTATAGAATCATAGAATGCTTTGGGTTGGAAAGAATCTTTAGAGATCATCCAGTCCAATCCCCCTTCCACAGGGACCGAAATCTTCAACTAGATGACATTGCTCAAAGCACCTTCCCAGACTTCCAGCTGTGAGGTATCCACAGCTTCTTTGGGAAACCCATTCCAGTGTCTCACCACCACCCCCATTGGAAAAAATTTCCCTCTATCAAATCTAAATCCACTTTCAGTTTAAATCACTACCTTTTGTCCTGTTACTACAGGGTCTGGCAAAACATCTCACTCTATCTGCGTTACAAACTCACTTTAAGTATTGAAGGGTCACAGTAAGGTCTCACGAGAATCTTCTCTTCTCCAGGCTGATCACTGTCACCCAATCTTTCTTCACAGGACATGCATTACAGCCTTCTGATCATTTTTGTGCCCCTCCTCTGGGCTTGCCCTAACAGCTCTGTATTTCTGGTGCTGGAGTCCCAGGGCTGGAGGCCATATTGGTGGGTTCTCGCAAGAGTAGAGAGCGAGAATCATCTCCTTCAGTCTGCTGCCTACACTTTTTTTTTTTGTGCAGCCCAGGATATGGTTTGCTTTCTGGGCTGCAACTGCATGTTGCTGCTTCCAGGTTTTCATGTACCATATACATATACCATGTACTATAGTGTCTTCCTTGGTATTGCTCTCAGTGTGTGCATCACCCAGGCTGGACTGGCTTACCCTGGCCCAGGTGAAGCACCTTGCACTTGGTCTTGCTGAAATTCACAAGGTTCTAATAGGCCACTCCTCAAGTCTGTCAGATCTCCTCTGGATGGCATTCCTTCCCTCAAGTATATGAAATGCACCACTCAGTTTATTATCATCTGCCAACTTGCTGAGTGTGTACTTAATGTCACTGATTAAGATACTAAATGGTATTGGTCCTGCTACAGAGCCTTGAGGGACACCACTTGTTACTAGTTTCCACCAGGACATTCACCTATTGACTGTAACTCTCTGGCCACAGCCAAAGCGTCCATCCATCAAACTCATATTTCTCTACTTTAGGGCTAAGAATGTTATGGGGACTGTATCAAAGGCCTTAGTGAAGTCCAGGTAGGTGACATCTATAGCTCCTCCATTGTCCATTGATGCAGACCGTATACTCTAGAAAGACAGAAAGACAGAATGGTCAGGGATGACTTGCCTTTGGTGAAGCCATGTTGGCTGTGTCAAATCACCTCCTTTCCTTCCACGTATTTTTATATGCCTTCCCACAGGATCTGTTCCAGGAATTTTTTGAGCACTGAGGTGAGGCTGATTTGTCAGTAGTTTCCAGGATCCTCCTTCATCCCTTTTTTTCAAATGTGTACAATGTTCCCTTCCTCCAGTCACTGGAGACATGGCTTGACTACCGTTACTTTTCAAATATAATGAAGAGTAGCTTGGCAAGTACATTGGCCAATTCCCTCAGGATCCAGGGATGCATCTCATTGGGTCCTATTGACTTGTGTCTATTCAGGCTCCTCAGGTGGTGTCAAACCAAGTCCTTTTCCACAGTGGCACTCTCCAACCTCTTGTTCCCCAGTCTATATGGGTTTGCCCCACCCCAGATGCAGAATCCAGCACTTGCCCATGTTAAACTTTACGCAGTTGCTGACTGCTCATCTTGCTAATTTGTTGAGGTCTCTCTGCAGGGACTCTATGTCCTCAAGGGAGTCCACAACTCCTCCCAGTTTAGTTGCTGGCAAGCTTATTTAGTAATCCTTTAAATTCTCTGTTCAAGTTGTTAATGAAGATATTGAAGAGCACAGGGCCATGGATGGAGGAGCCCGGTGAACCCCATGAGTGACTGGACACCAGCCTGATGTTCCCTTTGAGCCAGTTGCTCATCTCTCACTTAACACAGTTATTTAGCAGGCCTGCACTCTTTGTCCAGAAGGATTCTTTAAGAGACAGTATCAAAAGTTTTGCTGAAATCCAAGAAAATTGTATCTACCAGGTTTCCTAGATCAGCTCAGTTGGTTACATTGTTATAGAAGGAGATCATGTTCAACTAGCAGATCATGTTTGGCTGTGACTTATGGCTTCATTGTCCTCCAGGAGTTTTTCAATACCTCCCTGAATATTCTTTTCAATGATGTAGGCATTTTAGAAGATGACTCACGATAGTTCCCTTAGACATTTGTCTTCATATGGAATGAATTGATTGGCTGAAGCACATAATTCTTTCCAGTTACTGTAGAGGTAATTCAAAAATTTTCTTGTTGGACTTCCAGATGGGGTTTGCCAAAATCCTGTTTTTCATCTGCCAAACTTGTACAGGTGATATATCTGTGATGTACAAAATTGAGATTTTTGGGCATCTTTATTGACACTAAATTACTACAATTAGTCAAATGTATCATGTCCTGCCTGCTTTATGTGCTTACTTCAGTGTGAGCTGAATATCTGCCTGAATTCCGTTATACTGACTGGATCCATTTGCTCTGTAATGAGACTTTACCAACTCACATGGTGGTACTTAACACTCAGTCACCTGTTTGCAGACTTGAATTTAAATGTGTGGAGTCTCAAGCTGACTTTTAGAGATTAAATTAATTACATCTAGCTTTTGAATGGGTGAATGCCAAGTTTATAATATGATTGTGCAGAATACCAAAGCAACACAAAATTAAACAAGTACATTAATGTCAAGGAGAAAAAAAAAAAGAACCCAAATATTAATTCTTTGCCTGTTAAAAGAGAGGGTGGGGAGAAGGAGGGATGTGCAGTTTAAACCATGGTTTCCTTTCCCCCTTTTGCATTTGGGATTTTTTAAAAACTACTCTCTACTTGCATAGAAACTATTCTCTACTTGCATAGATCTGAAAACTATCCTCAAACCTATCCTCAAAACTATCCTCAAACCTATATTTACCGACTCCTTAACACTTCTTGTCATGTGCCACAAATATTAAGTAGAAAAACTCCACTGCCTTGTAGTCCCATACTTGCCTGATTTCAAAATTTTTGCACTGTACATAAGTTCTTTATTGTTCTTAAGCAGAGATACATGCAAGTAGTTTGCTTCTTAGTGGAGTAAAAATTCATAAATAAAGCCCGCAGTATTATGAAGCATGACATAGAAAAAGAGAGAGCTCATTTTTCTTTTGTGTTAATCCTCTCCTCTGAAGACAAACTGAAATGGAAGATATTGTGGTGTGTTTGTTCATTTCTTTGTTTTTTAAATTGAAATATCTTCTTAAAATATATTAACCAAAATTGTAAATTGCTTTTAAATATGCTACACTTGTTTTCCTTTACCTTAGAAGTTTTTTTATTTAATAAATAAAAGATTAGTAAAAGGCGAAATTTTACATTTTGTATTGTTTGTAATTTTAAATAAGAAATGGATTAATCTTTTTTTTTTTTTAACAAACACTTGAGAAAAAAAAAGATCAGCTATTAAATGTAGAATAAATTAAATATATATTATTGGGAAATAAGTGAAAAAGTTGTTGTGGACAGAGGAGGCAAAGGAAATGGTACAGAGAAGGTGAACATCATGCCTGATGGCATTTTCACTATGAGAGCACAGCAGTTACAAATGACCCAAGCTGTACCCAGTTTATGGAGTCCCTGACAGATGAAAATTCAATTTTGGCTTATTGTCCAACCCCTTGCAAAATCACTTTATTAGGTAGATACTGAAACAGAAAAAATAATGCAGTAAAATCCATCTGTTCATCTCAGCTTCCATAACTGCTGGAGACAGAAAACTTCCCTCCCTCTTGTGCTTTCCCCCTTCAGTCAGTCATTATGTATAGGAGAGCTGAGATAGCACTGTAAATTGAAAAACTGGAATGCATACTCTATAAATGAACCCTAGTTCTTTAACTGTCAAACACTCTAGATCTCCATCGTTTGCATTCAGAAGTTGTTTTAGAAGTTGTAAATTTGGGCTTTTCACAGCTAAGATGGTATCAGACTAGTTGTTTGCTCTTTTCTTTCTTTCAGTGATCTATTTTCTTTTAGATAGCTCTCTTGTAGCTGTTTTATGTGGCACTATTTCCAATTTATGAAACGCATACATTCTGGGAAGTAGACAGCTCTGCTTTGAATGTAGATGGATTACCTGAGGATCAGAGCTGGTAAAGAAACATTTTTACTGCAGTTATGAACAGATTGGCATGTTTTGTCAGAGGTTTACTTAAACCCAGGGCTTAAATATATCCAAATTCTAAGTACTACTATATTACTCCTAGGATTAGGAGTAGCTCCTAGGATAAGATTTTCCTTACTTATTTGGGAACAAAAATATTTTTTTTTTGTTACCCTCAATATGCTGCAAAGTAGAAATTACTTTTTCCTTTTTTTCGTTAACTCCTGAGTAGTGTTCCACTTTCTATATTGCAGTTTTACCTGTCTATGGGTTTTACATTTATTGTTTTTTATTGTCAGTACTTCAGTGTATTTTTTGCTTGTTTTGAGCACCATTTGCATGTGAGAGAACATTCAGAGGCTATGCTTATTATATTCAACACATCCATTTATAAGATCTAAAAAAGGACCCCTTTTACCTTGGTGAAGCAAATTAATTATGGAGTTATATTAAAATCTGTCTTACTTTCATGACATTTGGGGTTTTTTTGCTTCATTATTTGACAAATAATTCAATTAGGCTCCATAGTCTTCCATGCTGGCATTAAGGTCTGGAAAGTAAATTTTGCCTCTATTCTTTCATATGGACTTTCATCATCATTCTGCGGGTTCTCCAGAGTAATTTCCAGGGTAAATTCTTAGCTGCTTCTTTTTGAAACACTCATTTCTTGTATGTTTTCTTAACACTGAGAACTCATGTTGAAATATCTTTTTGAAGCATATGGATATTTAGCCTTCAGGATTAAGGTAAATATTCCCTTTTCTTAAAATGAAATTCCAAAGGGAAATTAAACTAAACAAAACATATTTGACTTGTGGAACAAAACAGACTGTGTGACATAAGGATCCTTTGCTTCATTTAATACTTTCATTTCAAATGAAGTACTGCTGCATTTTATGTTGGTCATGAGAATACCATCCAACATCAGCATTAGAAAACTGAGGCTGAAGAATAGTAATTTTATTATTAATATGTAATCAGAAAAAGAACCCCAAAGCCTCAAACCATAACAAACATCAACAGACAAAGTTTATATTAGGATTTGTTCTTAGGGTTGCACTGCTTTTGCTTAACATCTTACATCAGCTGGATTCATTCAAGTGTATTAAGGATATATATTTGCTTCATTACTCTCTTACTCTATAGGAATATAATTTTATGGATGTTGATACGATACAAACATTGCTTTGAGTATCATATGATTTATATGCCACAATTTCTTAACCCTTAAAGTGAAATTATTGTAAATAAAAGAAATCACATCACACACAAGAAATATCCTGAGGCTGAAATCATACATTATGCAATGCTTCATTTCTGTTTCAGACTAGAAGTAGAGTGGTATCTTGTTCTTCACATTTTTCTCCTCAGTCTGTCTATTTCAGAGCCAATGAGACAAATAATAATATTAAATTATGAATAAATGAATGAAGGACTAAGAAAGGGACTGTTTTTGATGTAATTCTTTGCTGTTGATACATGCAGTTAAAAAAAAAATCATGTGATTCATTAAAAGCAACAGTCAGCAAGCAAAATTAATCCCAATACCTTGTGTCAATGCATTCGTATAACAAACACACACATTTGTATAACAGCTTCACACACAGTTCGTTAGAGAATTCCTCCCTTGAATCACAAGGCACAGAAAGGATCTCCCTGCTTCCCCCCACCTTCTCAGAGAGGAGCCTGGGTATGCCTGGATCCAGTCTTAGTCCCAGACTTAGTTAATGGTTTGTGACTGAAGGATTACATATGTGTAATTAAACCTTTATACAACTTTGACTTTGAGGATCAAAAATGGCAAAAACCCATGTTTTTAATTTTCATAAATTATTTATTTAAACTGATTTTGATAATTATTAGACAAAAATATCTTAATCATAATTATTTATTGCATCGTATGGATAGCTATATTACACTATTTTTAAGTAATACTGAAGCAATTATATCAGAGCTAATAAACTCCCACAATTATTATGTAGGTATTTATGTTACTCACCCATACCATCATACTCATACCCCAAGAAAGGATATATTAGGATAACCTAACATTACAGTGTGGGACTGGGCTTTTGTAATATAAAGTATGAAGTGATTTACTTTAGTCATGTGTTGGCTAAGCAGCTTTATATCAGTTATCAGTACAATTACACATTGGTTCCTTTTTCAGGTGTTTTATCAGATCTGACACATCTTCAATGATGCCAGTTCCTATGAGGAGACACTGTTCTTCAGAGTTTTTAATTTTGAGGTTGATGAGTATGGCTCTTATCAACATTGTTTAACAGCAAAAGCAACATGACACTTCCTTTTCCGTTCACCATTGATAGCTTTGCAAAAAGGATATTTGTCAAACTGTATTATCTCCACTCCAGACAAAACATCCTGCTACAACTGGGTGCAGGTGTCCAGGTGTTGGCAGTGGTGGCAGGAAGGCCTCTGTGAGGAGCAGCCAGGGCTGCCCCAGTCTGGACATAGCCAATTCCAGCTGGCTTAATTGGACCTGCCATGGGGCATGACTGAGCACCTCAGCCATGCCTGTGGCATTTCAGGGAGATTGGGCTTAAGAAAGGGTAAAGTGATGTGCAAGTAGTGATGAGCAACTGAGATGAAGCCCTGTGAACTCTAGGTTCAGGGGAGGGGGTGAAGGTGGTCCAGGCACTGGAGAAGAATTTTCCTGTAGCCCATGGAGGACTGGTGTGGAGCAGGTGGACACACCCTGTAGGAAATTGCAGCCCATGATGAGCCCATTCTACAGCAGGCTCTCTTTTTCTCCTGTTTTTCTAAAGAGAGAGAGTGGGAGAGCAGTTGTGTGGATGTCTGGCAGCCAGCCAAGGTCAGCCCACCACAGTCAATTTTCCTTTTATGTCAAGCCCCAGAAATATTGGTGTACTGCAGGGAGTGTTTATTCCTTCCTGACATCCCTAATTAAAATTAAATAGTATGCATACAGCACTGAAGCCTGATACCATAGAAACTGTCAAAACTCACATAATTATTTGGTGTGGATTTCATCAACAATCCTGGTTCTACTTTCTCTATACCCAATTTATTGCATTCAGGGCTGTTAGTAGATATTTTAATGTAAATATTACAAGACTTGAATCTGACTTTTATCTGTGTTTAAACTGGATACAGACCTCTGCTTTACTTTAGTTTTCATAGATTTCCTCAGTTGCACATTTTCATACACCTGATGTTCTTTGTATTTTCAACACTTCCCTACCTCTCCATATTCTCTCTACCCACCATTGTCTTCTTCTCAGATAAAATAAATATGTCATAATGTAACATTTGTTACAATTCTGTAATGCAGTAATGAAACATTAGAATGTATATAGAGAATGTTATTTTCTTCCTTTTATAACTGTCAGGACCCTATTTTTTTTAATCATCTATCATCTCCACACAAGACCTAGTCTCACTCCTATGAACCTAACCCCTGATGATAAGAAATATTTGGCAACTGTAGTGTTCTAGTTACCGTGAAAAAAATAATACTTATATTTCATACAGTCTTTTCAATGCCACACTATCCATGCACTTAGTCTTTCTGCATCAATCAGTTACTTTACCTGCTATGTCTCTTAAGTATATAAGACAAAAAAACCTACCAAAACAAATCCTCACATCATCCCACCTAGTCAGGCTATGAAAAATAAAGGGAACTTTTGCATTTCTACTGCTTATAATACATAAGGAGTACAGTTTTGTCATGTCTGCAATATTCAGAAATTTTTTTAAGTAGGAATCGTTCAAAACACTAGTCAACTAAGTCCTCAATGCAATGAAGGGTAGTTACCTTCAACTTCTCTTTGCTCTAAAAATTCTGAAAATATAGCTGAAGTCTTTTCCCCACCTGTTTCTTGTTTCAGACAGTTCCACATGAAAATAACAGGGGTTTCATACTCTTCTCATCCTTCAGGCATGTATTCAAAATCTATATCACCTTTTTTTTTTTTTTTTCACACTAGTAATATTAGAAAATACTTTTGTTCAGGGGATAATATAACCAACTTATTTCTTTGGAGTAATGGAAGAGGTTGCTTGAAGTCCTACCTGTCTATTTTTGGTCTTATCAAAATCTTTACAAGTCTAACCAATAAGTTACTATTACAGTCAAAATGGCACTAGCACAGTTGAAATTGTATGTAGGTAAAATAGATACATACATGTGTTTTAAATGTGTATGAGTTTTAGTTCTAATTAATAAACACCTGTGTATATATATATTATATAATTCCTGTTATCAATGTCTTACTCTGTTTTCATCCCTACACTTCTACCTTCCTTGTGGTGGGTCTTACAGTTTGTATTTCTTTCTGAGAAGGATCTGTATGGGAAGTCACAACAGCAGAAGTCCTTTGCTGGGAGTCGTAGCTGACTCCAAAGGTTTCTTCTTCCACACAGTAGGCTCTACCTCAGGTCATTTTAATGTGTCTGCTAACACGTCAAACACATTGGCAGTTTAGCAAAGCCTATTGCAAGTAAATATTTTATAATATTAGACCTTTCTAAATAGATATATTTATATTTAAACAGATATTTTTTAATAAATATAATCAAATTTCTGATAATTTGCATCTGCTTTTAAATAAAGCATAGTGATAGCTTTCTTCAATCGAACAAGCTTCAGCAAACTCTCATAGCAATAATGCTGGTCCAATAAAAGTAAGGGATTTCCAGAAGTGAAATTACTTGTTCTATGAGAATTTCAGTAAGTTTTTAAATTAATATCCTTTACAATTCGGAGCTACTAAACATCTTTAATCCCCACAAGTGTTCTTGTGGGGACAAGAAAACACTTCTTTTTTGTTGTATGCAGTTAATCTATATAATTATATATATGGCAAACAAAAACACAATTTCTTTTTCTTGTGTATTGATAAAAAAGGTTTTGATTAACTTTTTAAATAGACATTTGACTGACAAGAGTCAGATATAGTTTTGTTTATACTGTCTCCTACTGTGTACTTAGATCATAACTTAGACCAGAGTTAAGCTAGTTGTTAAGTCTCAGAAAATAAAATGAATATTCAGAATTCAATCTTATAATACAATCTTGCTTAAGCTTCATTTACAGTATTGTTATCTCTGTTTTCTATTAAAATATTTCAGAAAATGACAATTTTTAGCTGTGTTTGGAAAAAACATAGATTTTCTTTAAACAGAAGACTGCTTACCGAGTACTGAAACAAGCAATTTTAGGACTTCTGAAACTAATAAATACTCCCCTTCTGACAGATTGAATTTCCATCTGTAAGCATCCAATTATGTATGGAGTATTTATGACTGCAGGAGCATCCTAGCCTGGCCTTGCAGGCCAGGAGTCTTATTAGTCATGAATCAACACTATGTCAAATTGTTCAGTTTTCAAATTATTCTCTCCTCTAATTTAACCCTTTGTTCTTCTCATTCCTGATGTAAAGAATCAATTTTTAAGAAGGCATTAGGAAATAAAGTAATAAAAAGAAGCAGTCATCAAAGTAGAATTCAGAAAGTATTCTTAAAATTATGATTATGAGCACACACATGTTTGTATGTATGTACAACTTAGGGGTTTTTTATATAGTAATTTTATACCTGAACTACTTGAGACACGGTCTTCTAGTGAAAGGAAAGGTAGAAGAGAGATAATAGATTTTGAATTAATGAAATATATGAGATGTGACAGAACTAATGGATGATCCCACAGAATAATAAACACAAAGTGTCAAAATTACACATGAGAAAATGAGAAGTGCTACAGAAGACTGTTGAAGAGAATAGTGATCCCTTTTACAGGTGTTCCTCAAGAGTAAATATTGATTAAACAGTCTGTGGAACTTGTTAGTTCATAAGTAATTGAATAATTCATTTTAGTTTTTCTTTTACACTTACTTAGACTTACTTTACACTTACAATTTAACTGGATAACATAATAAGATTAATATGATGAATATAAGAATAATCCATTGTTTGGATATTTTTTCCCGGTTATGCCTGCTTAGCAGTACAATATCTAAATTCCCACCCTTGACCTAATGGAAGAAATAACAGCACCCTGATTTCTGAATTTGAGCACATTCCATTGTACTTTGTGTAATATAGAATTGCTTGCTACTGAAGGAATCAATATGCAGTAATCAATCCAAAATTTAATTTCAACACGATTTATGTCATATCTCAAAGAGGCTCAGCAAAGAAAATGTGTTTTGTAGTAGAAAGGGTTCATCCAAATGTACAAGTGTCAATATATCTGATTTTATCAGGGCCTATTTGACAGCTTTTTTTCCGAGAAAAATAAAACACTTCTAAATCTAAGGTTCAGCCTCAGAGAAATTAATTTTTCCTGTGAATAAAGATTATTTTTATGTGAAATAATACTCTCACAATACTCCCCCTTTAAGGACTCCATGGCTATTCCAGCTTTATGGTTTTGATACTCTGTTATTCAGACAAAATGAAAAAAAGAAAAAATAAAAAAGAAAAAAAAAAAGAAAGAAGAAAACTAAAAAAGGAAAAATAAAAAGAAAAAAGAAAAAAGAGAAAAGAAAAAAGAAGAAGAAAAAAAAGAAAAAAAGAAAAAAGAAAAAAGAAAAGAGAAAAATAAAAAAAATAGAAAAGAAAAAAGAAAAAAGAAAAAGTTTTTTTCTCCTTGACAAACAATTTAGTTCAGGGGAGATTTTGTAAATTGAGCTGGACTGTCAGATGTGGGCACAGAAGTTCCAACTATTAGAAAGTCTGTGTTAGTACTTTCATAAGTAACAAATTTCATATTTTTTACAGACTCTTTCTACCTCTCTGCTCCTGTACTTTTTTGCCAGTAAAATTTCTAGAGAAAAATAAATTGTTCAGACCTTTGTTTCTGAAGCTGATAGAATGAAATCTCACAAAAATAATTCTCTTTTAAAGGATAATTTGTGAACTGCACAGATAATTTTGCAGCTAATTCTGTGTCTTCAAGTAATTTTTCTGATTTCAAGAATGTTGATTTGGAATCAAGGTGTTTTTTCAACAACTAAATGTCTTATTATACATATTTCACATTACATATGCAGTTTTATTTGTAAAATGATATACTTTTATATGCATATATTATATACTAAGACAAATTTTAGTATGTGTGTATACACTTTACTATTTATATAATAGCTGTTCATGCTAGAAAATGTTTTTTCGTGATTTGTTTCCTGCTTGCTTCAGTGACCAATAGTGTAGGTATGTGTTTCCACAGTCAGTGGAAATAAACAATTATTCGAAGAAAAAGTAGAATTCTGGCAAGAATTTTAAATAAGGTGGCCGATGTTACAGAAGTGATCATTTCTTTCTACCAATTTTAAAGCAACAGCACGCCCACATATGATCACATAAGTCCCAGGCTAGATATCTGCACATCAAATCAAATACCCTTCCATAACTTAAAATATGCATCCATATACAGGCACTTTTCACTTTCAACAGTTCTGAGTATATACAACCTTTAATTTCACATGTTGTCTGAAAGTGCACTATTTTTAATTTTGTCCAAACTCATTCATTCCAAAAGGTTTTTTTCAACAACAATTTTAAATGTATCTTTGGAAATATGAATGATTTAAGTCACTTAATAATTATCTTGAAATAGATACTAAAATATAAGAAATATAAGCCATGTTAATGGTGAGATGCCCTGATAAAACTGGTTCTTATCAAAGTTGCAGTGTAAAGTCTGTAATCAGAAAAAAAAACCAACCCTTTAATCTCATTGTTGTGCCCTGGACCAAGATGTCTTAAATATTTCCTTCCAGGGAGCCCACTCAAGTGGACTTGGTGGGTGGTCTTATATCTCTGGTGACAGTTTTATATTGAATTTATATTGCTAATAAAATGTCCTTTGTACTTTTAACCACTTTGGGGTTACAAGTAAAGTGCAATTCATGTGAGACAAAGACTCCATGAAAAGCTGAAGCTCTCTTGTAGTACTTTTCATGTGTTTTCTGGGCTTTCTGTTTCAGGACACATTTTTTCAGGTTTCAGGTACACATTTTCACTATACTAGCCACAGTACTTTTATGATAGAGCTCAGTGAAGCATGAGCCAGACAGCACCTATTGATCATATAATTTCATCTCTGTCTTACTGAACATTGCTGTATTAAAACAAAACAAAAAATAAAAGGAGAAATAAAGTCCGCATCATGGAGAAAGGAAAAGAAAATCATCTTCTGCTTCAATATCTTCTTCCGGTCTGTATTTTACTTGAAAAGAAATTGAAACTCAAGTTGCATGGATTTATGTTATACCTCAAGAATGCTAGTAGTTTAAAAACAAAAAAAAAATCATAGTGTTTTCTAACTGCACAGAACCTTCTTAGCTAAAACTAATACCAAGAGTGTCTCAAAAACAGTTTGTTTGCTCAGCATCATATGGTAATATTTTCCTAAATTGAATGGAGACATTAAATATTCAGAATTCACTAAACATAAAATCATATAAAGGGCAATATAAAAATATTAAAACATTAAAGTTATTTGAGTGAAAAAAATCTTTATTGTAAGACAAAATCACATCAATGAACATAATGACAGCAACCTAATTAAAATGAAAATTTATTATAAGAAAGTATGTGGAAACCATTAGTGCAATCAGGCTTCAAAATTAATATTACATTACTTATAAAAAAAACTCAGCTTATCTTGGCTGGCTGTTACATTGTGCCTTAATATCTAGAGATTCCTGGTTTGTATGGCTACCAAAAAACTACTGTATTCATAATATTTTTCCTCTCATTTCTTGTTTGATTTATCATCTGTTGTTCCAGAATGTGTAAAAATTGCATAAATGAAAAGCAACATCTGGAAAAAAACAAAATCCTGCCAGAGAACATGTTATATATAAACAAGTTTTATAGGTATTGTTAACTGCAAAAACATCAGTAATATCATCCTACTCTGTTCAGCCTCTAAAGAAAGACTTGATTCTTTCTGGAGTCTGAAATGTTGCAAACGTAAGTGACTTCCCAAAGAATGAAAATCAGTGAACAAGATATCAGCAAAAATGATTATATCAGATGATCTTCATGCACTTAGAAAGACATATAAAGGGCAAGTTGAAAGGGTCTACGCATTCACCAATTTTAAACGATCTGAAAGAACTCCAGAAATAAATTTAAGCATTATATTGGCAGTATAGATAGTATTTCAGCAATTTGGACATTAAACCAGCTGAAAACACCTACCAAAGCAATTTCTAAACTAGATTTTAGCTCCTTGGAGACAGCTAGTTTACAAGAACTTAAAAAAAAAAAAAAAAAGAAAATAAAAATCCTGAAAATATAGTACCATTTAATTTGAAGATACATCAAAAAATGAAATATTATGTGTAATTGTTTCAGAATAGACTAGGAAGAAAAAAAAAAAGTACATCAAAAAATGAAGACTATTGTAACATTTATTCCATATGTGGAAGTCTAAAAATTCTTGCTTAGAAATGAAAAATTTGGATACGTTCCTTGACATTAATGTAAAAATCTATATTACTGAACTCCTGCTTACCTTCATTTACCTATTTATCATAATAAATTAATGGGAAAAAAGATCTGAGCAAGAAGAAACTGTTAGACAGGAATTTATATAATTAATATAGTATTTGTCCTAACAAAAAAAATTATCTTTCTATCATTCATAAACTTTAAAGATTTTGTGTTAAAAAGCATTACCAGGAGTAGGAAAAAAACTATTTTATACAAAATAACATGTAAAAACATTCTTTATATAGACCCATTAGGAGGAATAAAAAGTGGTTCAATAAAGGACTCATCCCCTTTCTCCAACAGGTAGGGAAATTCTTATGGGAAAACCTGCAAAAGTATTTTAACATCCTTGTGTTATCAGTGGAAAGTATTTTAAAATTTGTCCTCTGTTTAAATCAGTAGAAAATGTTTCGTATATTCTGACAGATGGAAGAGTAAGCACAATACAATTTCCTGGATATTCTGATAGTAGTGTTTATTAATAAATGTCAAAAATAAGTTTAAAGATGACTTGCATAAACCTGAAAAGCATCTTATCTGCTATATTTGTCTCTAAAGTCTCTTATTCAGTCAGAGCATCAATGTTATGTTGCATGAATTTAGGAGTACTTTTAAAAATAATTAATTTACAATCAAACCATAGGACTGGTACTTACTCTGATAAGACAGAGAAATGCATACCTGACTAACCCTAATCAGTTTTTTCAATATATACTTCAATAAACTTGCATTAGAAATTAGTCAGTACTCTAAAGCAGTTCTATAACTTTGATGGGTTTTATCCAGATAAATATTTTGGACAAATTTTTCCATATGATATGCAATTAATATGGATATAGTTATTAAAAAAGGAGCATGAAAACCAACCCTTTTTAAATACTGAGTTTTATGATCTTCTCACACTGCATCAAAACACAAGAAGATTCTCGCTGCCTCCCACATGCCAAGACCATTTGAAGTTTGATTAATCTCACTTATGGAAGAAGCAGTAATACATATTTCTCCTTCACTGGATAACCTATGGGTTATTATAAACTTTGCCACTAAAACTGTTCTTCTGGTTAAGCAAATTTATAATACACTCCACCACTCAATCATTATTTTGTAGATATATTTGAGGAATCATTCATAGAACTATATGATCCATTGATCCACTTCTCCATACCCATGATGCCATTGGTCACTGTCACATCAATATATAGCCACCTAAAATAAAATAAATCAGTTATTAGAATATAATTAATTATAAGCATTATAATTTCAAAAAGGCTCAATAGGTAATCATTATTCTAAGTATTAATCCCTTTGAAAACATGCCAAGTTCTAAATACAGAATTAGTGGCTGTGGCAATTTTGATTGTTCATTTTGCTCCAGGTTGAACTGAAGTCACAGAAGGAGGATTTTTTTAATGCCATTTATTTGACCTAAGTTTCTACTTATCTAAGTAAATAATCAAATATTAAATTAAACAATAAATTATTTATAACATTATTTTTAAAAATAAAAACTAAATTCTTAAAATCTTGTACTGTCTATTAATCAAGTTTTATTACATATTAGTAATAATCATGCCTTATATTACTGTGTAGTATTCTGACTCATGGTGATAAGGGATAAATTTTCAGCCTGCATTGTAAAACTTTAATATGTAAACATACTTTTCTAAAGAGTGATGAAATTTAACACATCTGATAACCTGGAAAATGCTTCAAATGCACAAAAGTCAGTCTACTTTGTGTCCTGATTCATATCTTTATTTTAATGGTTAGGTTCTGTTTGTTGCGAATAAAACATTTATCACTTCTCTTTCAACCACATAACATCTGATATGAATTCTCAGGGAAAAGAAAACCAAAAAGCCTAGCTAAATGGAATGAAAGACGTATTCAGATAAATAATTTTTGTTGCTATTTTAAATCACAGTAAATAATGGCAAGAGCATTAGGGCACCTGTAGCAACACAAGAATGGATAAATCTCTTCTCTTGCAGAAGTCATGATTTCTGTTATGTCAAAAGACATAACATAGCATCCCATACATGTCAGGAAGCAGTAGGCAATAAATTTATGGGTAGGCAATAAATTATGAATAACTCCATAGAGTAAATGGATGATAGAAAAAAAATGTGACAGGGTAATATTTATTTTGGAGCATATTTTGGAGAAAGGAGAAACCTCTGCTAGCTTGCAGTTGTTTATATCCTTTGCCTCATTCATTCTCTGTGTTTATTCTATTTGCATAGTGGAACCTCAGCTCTTTTATTTCTGAGTGGGGCAACAATTGGAAACAAACAAATGTAAAATATCTTCTAAAAATGCCAAGGAATTGTCATCACATATATCTGTCTTGTATATATGCTGATATATTAGGAGTACCATGATTCTATGTGTATACTGTATCAAACTCTACCAAAACTTTTAGGCACTGATACCTGCAATATTAGCCTTTTGTTTTTCTGTGCAAGACCTTTTTGTTATTATTTAAGGATCATCTTGACGTGCATTGTCTTCATAATCCCTTCTCAACTCCATCGCTCCCCTTCGTTGCCATTCACAGTCAGTTTGATTCTTATATTTGAACATCCTGGTTTAGAACTGGAAAGAAAACTGCCCTTATTCCCTCATCCCTTTTCTGTGTACTCCCTCTCACTTCCTTCCTCCTCTCTGAGGAAAGTGCTGCCTGGAGGCAGTGATGCTCTGTGAACCAAGAGAGGAGGAAAGTACTGCATCTGTGAGGAAATCAAGTGAGGGAGAGGTACAGTGGTGGATCAGAGCATCAAAAATGCCCTGTGGCAGGGGGTGAGGGAGGCTTGTAAACAACTTCTGCAACACCTGCTGTGAAGTCCCAAGGAGAGGGTCCCAGTTTTCCATAAATGTCAGGGCTGATGACGCAATACATTAATAAAGGAGCAAGAAAGACTCCTGTATTGTCTTACAACCCCCCAAATTTACCCCATCACGTCCTCTAAACACTCCTTTTGTTTGCATTAAGATTTTTACTATCTATATTTTCACAGGTTAAAATGCAAACCCTCATATTTCTTAATCACTTACTCCATGCATTCATTATTGTAAGTTTCACCATGACAAAACTGAAAAAGCCCCAATGTACAAAAAATAAAGTAAAAAAATAAAAAGTAATAAAAAAGTTAAAAAGTAAAGCATACAGTATAACCCTTTCAAAACACAGTGATATTATCTATAATTTTCTTCAAATAGTGTCTTTTTGTAACATATAAAAGAAAAGGGATCATACATGGAAAGCATGCTGTATGAACTTCAGTACTGTTCAATGTGACATCTGATAAAATAACAGGCAACAACAAACCATAGGATGTTTTGGTACAACAAATGTGGTTGCACTGTAACTAAAGCATTAAAAATTACCTACAGATTGGAAAGTAAATGCTAACCTTAAAAAACCCACAAACATGTTCTATAAAAACAACCACAACAACATCTTAATGAGACAAGTCAAATGTTGTGCCTCTCAGGCTCTCAAACAGTAAATTAAAATCAACTGTCTCATATTTAAATATCGATGACATAATATCTGAAATTTTTTACTGCTTACTTCAAGGAATAAGCAATGGACTACTGAGATCTGCTGCAACAAAGTCTGCATTTCCCATTTGTATTCTTCTTCATAAATTATTGCCTTTTTTTTCCAACTATGTAATTACTTCATGGGGAAAAATAATCATATTAAAAATCTAGGGATTGTTGGGTTTGGTTGTTTTTTAAAAAAATCCAATTATAGAAAACTAAGTATGCTTCTTAGTTTCCAAGGAAAGTGTACAGGTTTGGGTTGTGATAGAGTGAACAGTGTCGTTTTGTTTATCTATTACTCCTGGAAAGAGTTTTTGCTGACTCTTTGAAGTCTGCACTGTCCTGATCTTTTTTCACCCTTTTAAACAGTGGAAGGAATCTTTTAGTTCACAAGGAAGGTAGTTCTCTCTATATCAAATGTTTCAGGTAAGCCTGTTTATCTCATTATAATAACAAACCACAAATGGGTTCCAGAAAAAAAAAGTGCCTTCCATTTCAATTTGTTTTCTGTAAGCATAACTTCAGAGATCAAAATGTAAGATGAAACACAAATCTGCTTTTGTTGACTTGTATCCTTCATGTATTATGACAAGTGAATTACTGCAGGCTTGGTGGGAATATATAATGGGGTATATTATGGTCCTGAGAGCCTGTAGAGATCTGCAGGAAGAAAGAGATTTTAACTATTAATTCTATGAGTCTTGTCAGGATGTGCTGCTTGTGGGGTAGAATGTCTTCTATGGGGAGGCACAGAGACCTCGACATTAGAACCTGGTTGTGATAAATGGCTACATATGAATTTTGAAAAACTTCTAATGGGAGATGAATTTTATTTGAAGTTGTTAGGAGACAAGGGGTTCATTAAAATATTCAGTTTCAAAACCAGTGAGCTAATTACAATTTCATCAAATTCATCAACTGCGAACAATTTTATTTCTAGTTTGGAAAAAAAACCTATCCAGAGACATTATTTGGGGAGATCAAAAATGGGAAGCAATTCTTCCAGTCTAGGGGTCTATATATGGTTCACATATCCACTGTAAACTACATCAGATCCTTCATGGAAGATAGATCTCCAGCTGAAGGCTCACCCCAGTGAAATAACCTATAGGACAGCTGCAATGGAAAAAAAACTTCCTAATATTGTTGAATCCATTTAATTTCTACCATGCTACACATAATCAGTAGGAGAAAATTTCCCATAAAAAGCTGTGAAGCCACCACTTCACTTTCATCCAAACCCCTTATTAAAACATTATGATGATGAGGCCCATAGGAAGCTAATCACTAAGCAGGTGGCAAACTTGAATATCTGTGATTACTGATGCTACCTTGCTTATTATACCCATAATTTATTCAATGAATTCTGCAGTTTGTCTCACTAATCTACTCTGGTTCTTAGAAGCTTTTGGGGACTGTGATTAACTTTTTTTTTTTGAAATTTAAATGAAAAGACCAAAAGATCCATTTCAAATGACTCCATAATTTTCAAACTTTTTTCCTTTCTGATTTTTGATTAGCCCTAGAATAAATTTACAAACTTACTTTTCTCTCTTCATATTCAGAAAATCAGAAAGGAACAGTGATGTTATAATTTCCTGTTTGTGTTTTCAATTGCTCTACTTGACATTTGACATCATTATTTTGTGAAATTTCTTGAGCCAACATGACAACATATCTACTTCCTATACTGTATAGATCTTACATCCAATTAATTATGTATAGTGACCATACAAGCAACAATATGGGAAGATTTTTTATATATTAAGATGCAACTTTTTTTTCCTGCAATGATTAAAAATAGCACTGAAAATGCACAACTTTGCATGACTTTATAAAAATCAGATGTCTAATAAGATACAGTAAACTGAGGCTTGTCCTTTTTTTGCTTTTTCTTTTGCTTTTTATGCCAAAATTAGATAATGGATCACTTTTCAATTACTAAAAGTACGTGAAGAATACAAAAGTGTATTCTTGGAAAGTAATTTTACTCTCATTGGTCTGAAAAAAAGTAAGTTGGAAACCTGTCCTCCACTAAAGTTTTATCTTTCTGTTTAGTATTTATTTGGTTTTATAGATTATCACCATTCATTTGTACTTCAGCTTCAAGAATTACTGTGATTACATAATATAAACTAATCAGAGGTAAAGAACAATTTCTATAAATACATTTAATACACTTTGAAGTGTTGTACATAAAAAAGAGTGCTACAATGAAGAAAGAAAATTAGCAAAAGGGTAAGTTATGGCAGTGAGATATGAGAAAGACAAAAGTACAAATGAAGAAGCAATAAAGAAAAAAAATAGCTTAGCTAATAATAATAAAAGAAAACGACAAAAAAAAAAAAAAAGACAAAAAAATAAGAGAAATTCCAAGCATTAGACCTGGTTTGGGTTTAAAATAAAAATATTAAAGGCCAAAAATTGTAGAAGACAAATACCTTGATTTTAACTTCATTCTGTTATATGGCATGACACAGTTAGAGAGAGTATTGTGTAAAGACCTCTAAATCAAAGAAGTAGAAGGACCAAGCCAGAAGAGATTACAAGCATTTAAAGCATTCAAATGAGACAAGAAAGCTGTAATAAAATGAAGAAGTAGGAACAAATTTAGAAATAAGGAATTAAGAAGTAATTTATGACCGCTCTTACCTGTATATATATAAATTACTTAATAGACCACTGAAGAAAATAATCTACAGAGCCATGTTTTTAATTGGTAAATGGAGATGTAAGAATTTAATAACTCAGTAGCACTTGCTGAATATAGTGAAAATAATCTTATGAGAAAAAAAAGACACAAAGACAAAATTAAAAGTTCAGCTCTACCAATTGCATATGTTTTTATTGTTAATGGAAAAATCACTAAGATGCAAAACCAGAAACAGGTATATCTAAAGATACTATCTAATTTGTGAACCATTTGAAGTCACCTATATATAAACACTTTCATGAACCATTTTTCTGTAAAATGTATAACCTGACTTCCAAGTCAGGCTTTTGAAAATTCAAAATCTAAATTCTGAAATTAGCAATATGAATCTGCCAATAATATAAAGTCTTAAATACAAGAATGTGAATGGCAAAATTCTAGAAAAATAATTTTCAGTCATCCCAAGCATGACCCAGGTAAAGGCAAAGATCCTTTTCTAAAATTAAGAATATTAGCTCTAAGGCAGGAAGTCTAGTCTATGAATATTTCCCTTTTCTTTTTCACATTTTTTCTTTCTTACCTAAAGGAATGTTCAGAATACCAATTAATCTTTAATTACTGAAGGGGAAAAAAAAATAGTAGTTCAAAATTATTTGAGGGGAATGTGGGCATTTTCACACAAAAAGAATGCTTTTACCTCTTCTCTGCTTAGAAGAAGTACCTTAGTAGTTAGGGCTCAAAAACATTATTATGGCACATATTGCAGTGGGAAATGTCATATAAATGCTTTGTGAGATGCACTGAAGAAAAAACATACATAATTACACTAGCTCATTAATAAAATTTGGATCATTAGTTCACTAAATATGGAAACACTGCATCAGAGAATAGACAGAGCATCAATAAACTTCATTAGGCTTTTTTGTCTGAATGTAGCTGGGTGAAAGGGTTGGTTTCTTTCTTCAGTAAAAAGCAAATCCAATGATTCAGAAAACATGATAAAGGACAATAAAACCAGATTTTTAAAATGTATCAAAAAGAAGGGCAAAACCATGGCAAAAATAATAAGTCCTTGATTTTTGTTAAACATTGTCCTTTTGATTCCTAATAATTCCCTTTCAAACAACAGAGAAAGGACTAAACTCCCAGAAATGATACTGTGCTATAACACTGACGAGCACCACTTTGCCACATTAAGCCTGAAGCATTTGAATCAAAGAGACATTTGCCAGAAGTTAGAAAGTCTTTTGTCTGACTAGCTTTCACTTAAGGACTTTTCAGATCTAAGACTAAAGAGTATTTTGAAATTTTCAATATTAACATTTTATGTTACTATTTTACTATACCAACAACAATTTGGTCTCAAAAATGGCAATGCTGAAAGTATTTCTCTAAGACACTACAGCAAGAAGGGGATAAAGCTACACTGTAGTTAAGACAGAAGGGACTGTGGATGATATTGCAGGCTGCAGATCAGGGAAATACGATCAGCAGCAACATGAGTCACTTCAGACTTCAGGCCTTACTTGAAAAATCCATTCAAATAAGTGAGGATAAGATAAAATTTATGTTTATGGAGTTTTTGATATGGAGGTTTTTCAAGTATCAAGTTCAGTATTTGATCTGGGAAAGCCTATTTTATCAATAGATTTCTGCAAAATTGTCAAAGAGGTATCAAATGCTACATGGGTAGATTCTTAATGAAAAGCTATGCAACACCTAAATATTTCAGGGTGTTAATTAGAACAGACATTGAACTTTTATGACACTTCTGTCAGCTTTCATTGCTTTGACTTCAGATCAGCACATTTTTTTCCAGCTTATGTTTTCCATGTTTATATGGAAAAATTCTGACACTTTAATGACAGTTCAGTAAATTAATTATATGGCTTAACTACTGTTGAGGTCAGAGGTGAAAATTAATTTGTTCTTTACTATACCATTTCTTATTTTCACAAAAAAACTTCATTGTCAGAAATCAGTTCAAGGACAGGCCTAATTAGGAAATACATAGAAATGGACTGTCAAACATAGGAAGTCACACTGAAGTTGTTCTGACAAGACATTTACAGTCTTTATGTCTGATCCTTTGAAAACTAATGGTATGCATTTTCAGAAGCAGTTCATTCAAGTATGAATATATATAGAATTGTATATTCCTAAAGAAAATTAGAGCTAAGTGAGGGTAAAGAGAATTCAGTATTTTTATGTAATAGAACATCACACAGAATTAAAAAGTGAACCAAATTAACAAGAAAACCCACAACAAAGCCAACATATAAACCTAACATATTTTAGAATGTAAAAAACAGCATAGAAAAATCATTAATGAACTCAGCACATTCAGATATAATCCTTATGAAAAAGACAGTGAAAAAACAATTATTAGAATAATTTTATATTGGCCAAAAAGTAATTTTGCACTTAAAAATTCTGGAAAAATTACGCATTGGCATGGTCGTGAAGTGTTAAGAAGGGCTAGAAATCAGATTTTTCCCCAAAAAAAAGACTTAGTCTGGTAGAAGAAAGTAATATCAGTTTCAAAAGTGATTGAAAAAAAACCCCAAAAATACTTGTACAATCAGGTAGCAAGCAGCTCCTACAGAAAGCTAATTTCACTGATTGATTCATTTGCAATGCCAACCTCCTCTTATTCTTTTGTTTTGTCTCTTTTTAGTAGTTCAGTCATTAACCATGCTCTAACACTTGGTGTTGTTAGCCAGAATAAATATAACTTGGCTAATTTTCTGGGGCTTGTGATTTTTCTGCAGACTTGAGACCTTTCAGTGGACTTCCTAATGCACAGAAACCTTTCAAGAAACAGAATGGATCTCTTATGGAATTGTATCAAATAGCTGCTTGCAGTTTCACTTGGTGTGGACATGAAAGCTTAAGCAACACTGCTGGATTGATTGAATCTTGCTTTGAAGAAGTTAATTTGAACCTAAAGCACAAAAAACATCATGGAGTACAAGACCAAGATGAACAAAACCAGTGAGTAGGAATTGCATAAAAGTCTTTCATATCAAACTGTAATTTATATATCTCTGTTTATAACTTATTTTCTATCATCTTCTCAATAAATATTAGGTATTTTAAATTATAGTAAAACAATCTTAAAACCACAATTAATTTCTGTAATTCCTCAGACATACTGAAAGTGTTTTAAAGGAAATTTTGCAATGATAACGCACAAATAAGGGCTTGCCTGGAAGTTAGTATAATTTTTCAAATTCTTTTCTTTCTTATTTCTCTTTCTTGATTCTGCTGCTGTGACTCTTTTGCACTTCTTTTCACTCCTGGATTTCTCAGTCTCCTCTGAGCTGAGCTCCTTGGGGCTATTCCCTCATGGGGAGTCCCACTTATCACAGTTCTCCAGGTCAGGACAAAAACTCCAAAGCCTGTTAGGATCTTGTTTCTCGTGTTTATTAGGATGTTATCACAAAACTTGGCAGGTCTCTCCAGAATTTCTGCATAAGTTCAGTTCACTGAAACTTGACTCATTTGTTTCTGATGGTACAGATGGCCTTGTGGCTCACTTTGGCTTTGAAAGCACAAAATGACCCTGAACTACACAGTTCTTTTATCTTTATACTTATTCTTATCCAATTAACAATAGACATGTAAATTATTTTTCTTAATGA
The DNA here is from genome assembly GCF_971803275.1 of Cyanistes caeruleus. Classification (NCBI taxonomy): domain Eukaryota; kingdom Metazoa; phylum Chordata; class Aves; order Passeriformes; family Paridae; genus Cyanistes; species Cyanistes caeruleus. The sequence goes on from NC_141703.1 coordinate 46,370,265, forward strand.
CCCAATGACCCATCACCTGTGTGCTGTGGCATTTTCTAACCAATCACTTACTATTACCCAAAAACCTCTAGAACAAGAACCTAAAGAAGAAAGAAGGAAAAGAAACAACATTTTAAATCCTCCATCTTGTCTTCTGCTTTTTAAACTATTTTAAACTCTAACTTTTTCACCCAGTGACTTAAGAAAATTCTCTAATCAACAAACACACTTTTAGCATTTTTAACTTTAACAGTTGTTTTCATATATCACCATGAAAACATGCTCATAAATTTCATATTGTATGAAATTCAGTGTTTTTCTGGATCTCTGAGCTAAACAAGGGCACACACTCTGTGTCTCAGACTCCAACAGTTAGAAATTTCTTATTCAATTATCAGATGGATATTGTTAGAGAAAAATATAGATATTGCTAAAGGAAAATATACTGTGGCCACGATGAGGCTGCCATAGCTCCAGGTTTAACCATCAGGAAGACTGACACAAGTACAAGCACACAGAACACGTGTATCACAGAGCCACAGGAACACAGAGGATACTGAGCTGGGAGGAGGTTCTCACAGGGATCACTGAGTCCATCTCCTTCCCCTGCATAGGCCTGTCCTTAAAATTGATACACCACATGCCAGGTACACGGGTAACAGGCAGACCCTCCGAGCACTGACAGGGAGCCCTTGTTGTTCCCAACAGTCAAACCCCACCCTTAGAGGCACATGGAGTGGTCTGCCTGGGACTCCCATGGGAATGGAGAGTACCCTGGCAGAACATCATTTGGTGCCCCACTTCTGGCGCTGTCTGAACTCCTCTGTGGGTGTCAGTCTGAGGTTGTATCATATAACCTAACATATTGATTCAAAGGAGGCTCAATTAATCCTCTTTGCAGCAGAACAAGAATCTCACAAATCAGTGTGAAAGGTCAAAGTTAGGTGAGTGTATTAGGACTCAGTGTTAAATTTTCTTTGGATAAATGCACACTTATTTTAAACAGAGTCTTTGGTCCAAGAGGTTCATCTAATGTGATGGAAAATTACTCATATGATGACATAAAATTATTCAGGTCTATCCTGTGTTAAGTATCACTTGAAGAGACCAGAATTAAAAAAAACATTGAATTTTTCTCACAACACTTGTTTTTTATAAGGCTTTATTCTGACTAAATACTGCTTGTTGTATATAAGTGGCATTTTGATGAAATTAAATCCAACAAAATCCTTCATTGAAAATTTTAGTCTATAAAATGTCAAATTTTTTCACTAAACAGTTGTGAGATTCTTTTATTAATGGTATTGAAACGGAAATTTTGTTTTAAATTAAGAAAGAGATATATTTCATTAAAATAATTTTCCTGCAAATTAGTTACTACAGGTTTTTTGGTTTTACAGCTCATTAGAATTTGCTGAAGTCACTTCCTGGAATTTTGCCTAAACTCTATTAGGAATTACGCTTAGGAATTACCTAGAAATTTCTATTTTTCTTATAACATATACAACATATACAGTGACAAACCATTAGCATTGGAAGTGGTTTTATAATGTGTTATCTTCTACTGCATGTCACCGGCAGATGCCTGTAATTTAATTGTTATATTTGAAATACATTTGCACCTGTTTATATTCTCCACATGAGTATTTCACACTTTTTATGTCTTTATGTGAATGTGTAAGATATTACAGCTTTATGCCTGTAAAATTGATAGAGTTTGGGGGCTTCCAGTATTTTAATGAAAGCATTTTCCTTGGAGAATGTACAAACTCAGAAATAAAGCATTTTACTGAGAGTTTGTTAGAATCCCTAAAGATTAAGATTTTTCATATCACTTCATTTGCAACTTACACAGCAAACATTTTAATCTATGAGACCAATAACACCTATCAGATGAGTTATTTACATAATGGCTATGTCACAAATTTGCTTATTAATGATAAATGATTTCCATTCTGTTTTTGCAATGAAATGCTGTTTTTCTTTTACTTCCAGGACATGCACCCAAGATTGTTTCTGTATGTGTGGTTTATCCTTTTTTGTCATCTATGCTTTTTCTCCTAGCTTTGACTGGGATAGTTTTATTCTTGGTCTTAGGTACAGTCCTGTGTTTTGGATTTATGGTACGAACAGTGCTGATAGCACAACAATGTTTTTGATATTACTAAGCAGTGCCACTCTAAGTCAAGAGCTTTTCCAGTTCCCATGCTCTGCCAGTGAGCAGGTGCACAAGAAGCCAGGAGGAAGCACAGCCAGGACCTCTGATTAAAGCTGATCAAAAGGATATTGCATCCTGTAAGGCATCATGTCCAGTCTCTAAACTGGAGGGATTTGGCTGGACCCACTAATTGCTGCTCAGGGAGTGGCTGAGCCTTAGTCAGTGCAGTAAGTGAGCAACTTATTGTGCATCGCTTCATGTTCCTCAGTTTTATTCCTCTCTCTCTCATTCATGATTATGATTATTATCATTGTTGTTTTAATGATTATTACATTTTATTTTATTTTAATTATTGAGCTGTTCTTATCTCAAACCACAAGTTTTTACCTTTTTTTCTGGTTCTCTTTCCCATCCCACAGGGGAAGGGAGAGGGGCGGGTGACAAGCAGTGCGGCACTTAGTTGCTTGCTAGGGTAAAATCACAAAATTTACAAGTCAAATAACCAAGCTAAACATCAAGTATTAGTGGCAGCGTGTGTATTTAGTTTTGAAAGCAGATTTTTCTGTTTCATTAATTGAAAAAAAAAAAAAATCTGTGGATAACTCAACTCTTTGTTAAATCAAATTGGTCTAATAAAGCTATTGACTCTCTGTGATAAATTGATCTGGTTTATGCTTTAAATCAAACCTGCAGCAATGTTATTTGATCGAGAAAAGCAACTTATAGTCTTGAAGTATGAAAGTCACACATATATAAACTATAGATGTCATATGCAGGAAGCCTAATCATTCATAGACATAAGATGATTTAGCTGCATCTATTCATCACAACTTTTTGAAGATTTGCAAGTATAATACTTTGCATCATCTACCAGACTATTGTAAACCCCTTACATTATATCAGTTCCTCTATCTTGAAGAAAATTTATCTTGGTACAGTTTTGGGTTTTGAGAAATTTTAAGACCCTAAATATTCTGTAAATATAATTGGGATAGACTAGTGCATAGTGAAGGTAGTTGATCAATTTGGATTTGGATTGACTTTTCTAAATAACACCTAACTACAAAAAAAATCAATATTATTAAAAGAATTTGTTTCATAAAAAAGCTATGTCGATTACTCAGTCTGCATTTTCTTTATAGCCACTTTTATACAAGTACTTATTCTAAACGAGTCAAAATATTACCCATTTTGTGAAAATCAGACACATTTGGGGAACCAGGTGCTCAATTAAAAGTCTCTCTCTTCATTAAAATAGCATTACAGCACAGTTAGTTCAGGTTGGCAGAAGTCACGTGGGAGAAGTCATATTTCCATCTGGAAGAAACACTAAAATAACTCTGAAGTTAGCATGTTCTGACAATCCAATTTAAAAACTTGTAGGTTGTAATCATGACATTAGACATAAGGAATCTTAGGCTAAAAAGGAACAGATTTTAGAAGTAAAGTCTGAAGTATTAAAGAATTTAATTACAAGTATTCAAAATCTAAAAAGAGAAAAAAAAAAAAAAAGATAATTTTTTAATCCATAATGTGACAGAATGTAAAAGCCTGTCTGCCAAAAGAGATGTTGAACTAGAAATACTGCATAGGAGCACAGAAAAGGCCAGCAGGATTAGAGAAGTTTCTGTCCCTTTGTTCTTTGCTCTGGTGAGTTTGCATCTCGAATGCTGTGTTTCATTTGGGACCCCTCACAACAACATAGAGGTGCTGGAGCAAGTCCAGAGGAGGGCAACAGGGTAGGTGGAAGGTTTGGAGCACAGATCTGATGAGGACCAGCTGAGGGAGCTGGTGGTGTTTAGCCTCCAGAAAAGGAGGCTCAGGGACACCTAATCACTGTCTATAACTGCCTGAAAGGAGGTAGTAGTGAGGGGGTCAGCCTCTTCTCCAAGGTAACAACTGACAGGATTAGAGGAAATGGTCTCAAGTTGAACCAGGAGAGATTTAGATTGGATATCAGGAAAAACATTCTTCACTAAAATTATAGTCAAGCATTGACCAGCCAGACCAGAGAAGCGGTAGACTCCCTATCCCTGGAGTAGTTTGAAATATGTATAGCGTCAGTGCTTAGGGACATGGTTTATTGGTGGACTTGGAAGTGTTGGGTTAGCAGTTGCACTTGATCATCTATCTTATAGGTCTTTTCCAACCTAAATGCTTCTGTGAATCTATGAAGAGATAACAATGCTCCATGTATTGATAAACATAAAAATAAATCAAGAACTACAAGAAGTCTTTTTAATGAGAGTTTGATATACTGAAGTCATGGTAATTTTCTTTTAATGCTACAAGCAGGCAATACATTCTTAGATGAAGATGAGCATTGTCTTCCTTAACTATGATAGTGTTAAATTCCTTCTAAATAATACATGGGTTTTTAGTGTCTAGAGATAAAGCTAGAAATTAATCTATGTTTGTGGTTTAATCTATCAGACATTTAAACACCACCGAGATGTTTGCTTACCCCCCTCTCCTTGTCAGATGGGAGAGAGAATTGGACAAAAAGTAAAATTCATGAGTTGAAATTAAGATAGTTTAATGGAATAGAAAAGGAAAAACCATAATAATACAAATAGTATTAGAATATAAAAAGCTACTGAGTGTTGAGAAACACATCTAGTGCCAGCAGCTCAGTGTGCAGCTGCTGTGCAAGCTGCAGGTTGAGCTCTGTGTGCCTGAAGCCTGAGACAAGGCTGTGAACTCATGCCAACACTTTGGCATGAGGACTTGTGGAGATGAGCACTCAGAGGCAGACACAGCAGGAGCTGAGGACTCAGCTGGAAGACCCCAGGCTTTACCATGCACAGACTGTGAAGTTATACATGCTCAGGGAATCCTTTGTTTAGGGTCTCTCCTCGAAAGCACCAGCTCAAAATATTATTCTCTTTTTGAATGGCAGTTAAATTATTTTAAGGATTCAGATGTCTGACATTCTGCTCTGTGAAACCTGGGGTTGAACTGCTAAGAAGACAGTGCATGTGGAGCTACTCTCTGAGGAGGGTCTTTGGTCCCAGCTCAGGTGGTGCCAGTGTGATTGCCACAATGACTCCTGTATGATCAGACAGGAAAGTTTCCCTAACAGTGATGTAGAATGCAATTGCTCTCTACCAGATGATTAATGCCCAGCTGGTTCCTAAGGAACACCCCCTGGCCAACCTTGCCCTCAGTTTATAATCTGAGCATGATGACACATGGTATGGAATAGCCCTTTGGCTGGATCAGGCCTTCTGCCTGTGTCCCCTCCCAGCTTCTTGTGTATCCCTTTTTCCTCCAGTATCCTCACTGTATAAGAGACAGAAGAGACCCTGACCCCATTGTGGTACAGTGAGCTGTGTGGGGCTGAACTTCCTATCAGGGTAAATCATAACAACTGTGTTCCCCACTCTGATTCGCAGTACTCTATGAGACATCCTGAAAACCTATGGGCTTCATGCTCTCAGGTGCTCCCACCCATCCTCACTGACTAGTGAAGGACTTTAGAAAGGACAGCACTTAACTGCTATTGTCAGCCAGGTACCAATCTATTTGATGATATCTTCCCTCTTTCTGTGCTGAATGGAGAAGGAGAGGCAGCACCTTTCAAAAATTATAAGAGGTTTCAGATTTTCACACCAAAAGATCTTGCCGAGATTAGCAAACTGTGAATGATGTGACTGCATCTCCAAAAGTGGAATGAAATTGTGGTTAAGGGCTGTAGGCAAATTACAATGAATGGTGATGATTTGAATGGATCTATTTATTATTTTTGTCACCTACAAAATTAATTTTAGTATCAGATTCTGTGACCTTGACCCACAGATGACTCCAGTGGAAGTGAAATAATCAGGTTAATTTATTTTTGTCTTAGTTCATGTCCTAAGTACATATTTTAAATTACAATCTGCTAGACAAGTCAGTAACATAAAATTTAATTAATTTCTTACAATATCTCATCAAAATCCCTCTAGAGCAGAAATGCAAATGCCTAAGATCATTCCTCAAATTCCTGCAAATCCAGTATGTATCAGATCAACATGTAAAGATTGCCTAGAAACCTTCTGCTTCTAATCTGCACATTTTCCTTTTTAGTTTTCCTTCTTTCTTGTGTCAAAATGAGCATAAATTATGCTAACAGGAATTGCTGTGTGAGGAACATGTAATGCAAAATTCTTGAAGGTTTTCTAGACCAGCCAGTATAATTGTTAGTTTTAAAAATTTATTTATCTTTTGCGTTTCCTGTCTTAAACTGAGATGTTACCTGAGGATGTCCATGCAGGAAAACATGTACATTCTTTTATCTCCCAAATGTCTGGGGAAACAAAAATACATGAAAAGACATCTGCTAAGAAAAACATAGTCACATATGTTTGATACTGACATCCTTAGAGGGAACTTGTAAAAAAAGATTTTCAGAAACTGATGTAGTCATAGTTATTGGATGCATTAATCTGTTAATTAACAAATCTGTAGAGGTTTTCCTGCAAAGGCAGTGTTCATTGGTATAATCTGTTATTATGCAATATTTCTTAAAATACATTAAGATCATTAATAAAAATAAATCTATGAAACACTGCACTTGGAAAATCAGGAGTTCTAGTCTACTTCCTCTGAAGCTGGGTAACACTTTTTGACTCTAATGCCATAATTTCCATCCTGTGAATCCTGAAACAACTTTTGTGATTAACATATTGGAGAATGAGATCGAATCTCTAAATTGGAAAGCTGATGCAAACTACTGAAAAGTGCTGGAAGTTTGAGACTGTGCATAAATAAACCTAACTGTGTTACAGAACCTGACTCCGCTTTAAGTACCTGTGCCTATACAGAGGCAGGAGTTGTTGTCCTGAAAGAACTTTATTTAAACTTCATTACAAAATCTGCAGCTTTAGTAAAGAATCACAGTGATCACTATTTAACACTTAGTCTATATCCCTCCCAGAAAAATTCCTGTTTCTTGTATTTTTTTGACAGCACATGGCCAAATATTTTCATATTAGATAAGTCTAGGAAGCAGAAGCACAGAGTAGCTTTTTTCCTCCATTCTTCACATTTCTGCAGTATCCTGACACTTCAGAACTGGTATGTCCAAAGCATTTTGCCTACAAAGGAAAATAAACTGTGAGATTTCTAAAGAGCTCTCAGTAGGAGACATCCAAGCTTCTTCTTATTTGGAATAAAAATAATTTTTCCAATAACAAAATTTCCTAAGAAACTGATTTCATCATAGATATTTTTGATTTAAGGAGGGGGAAGATAAAAACACTGTTTGTAGAAACACATGAAGATGAAATGATGTAAAGATTAGAAAGGAAACTTAGTTCCCAGTGTAGTGCATACTTAAAAGACGGCCTGCTACAGAGAGGATATAGTAAAAGAACGCATTGTTTCTTTCATGTTTGGTTATTTGGGTTTTTTCACTCACTGAATATATAAAAAAATCTATTTTCCTTTCTACATCCATGACTTTACATAAAAATACTTTTTTCTTTTTTTTTCTTTTCTTGTTTGGCTGCTCCCTTTGATTTCTTTTTTTTTCAATTCTCAAACTCCTTATACACAGAAAGAGCTGATTATAGTACAGATATTCTTAGATTATTAAGTCAATACATATATACATATATATATTTGTATGGATGTTTATATACACCTAAAATTGCAGAATTTTAAAACCCTTATTACTCTGGCAGATTTAAAGCCTTAACAATAAGCTAAAAAATCTAAAATAGTTTTATAGAATCATAAACCTTAACTTTTTTTTAGTATTTTACTTGCATAAAAGTTATTTTACAGTCTGCTGAAGAACCAGAATCATTAACCAGAAGAATAACATTCTTCTTAATTTCAGTCTGTACCCTGCACAGTCTTACTCCCAGTTTTAAGATATCAAGTACTTCCAAGATCACAGTGCCATTATTCATCTGGATGAGTGAGAAGCATCTGGAGTCCATTCCTGGTGCTTAAGGTTTCACACCAGGTAAAAGAGATGAAGTTTATCTCCAAGTAAAAACTGAAAAAACCACAATAAAAATTGATATGGTTACATTGATTTGACAGAACAATTATTATACTTATAAATCAGAATCTATAATCAGATTTTATAAGTATTTATCTAGATTACATTTATGGAACTGAAGAAATATTTAGAGCATATGTAACATAGAGGTGTAATGACCTGAGGTAGTTCTTGTGGCTGGCAAAGTCTTACAATAACTGATGTTGGAAAGGTAAGAAAGTAGTTTATGATTTTATGTTACATTTTAGTGGATCTGGTGTCTGAATTACAAAAAGGAAAAAAAAAAAAGGCAACACATCCCATCAAATATACTCATGTAAAACCTTCTAATTAGCCCACCTATGCCACTTCAAAATTTTTGATAGTTTTGATGTACTTGACTTGCTTGATTTGTGTAGAATTTTTGACCCAGCTGGAAACATATTGTGAAATCTCCTACAACATCAATACAACACTGACCACAAGACTTGCACCTGGACTTCACAATGAACATTAATTGGGGAATGAAATCATGTCTAACCATTGTGAAGGTGGCAGGAAAAATAAAGCAAGAAGCAACATTACTGAAGAATTTGTATGAAAGCAAAAAAAAATAAATCAGCATTGCATATCAAAATGCTGAATTGTTGCTCTGCATAACTTACACCAAAACACTACAGAGCATGTCACATAAATTAGACTATCACCTTGGATATGCATCACTGTATATCTGGTACATTTATTTGCAAGATCATTCAGATGTTTTATGTTTATTAGCAGCCATCAAACCAGACCAGTCCCCCACACTAAAAGCCCTGTCTTCTCTCACTGATGTCTACTGGTCATGTAGGGAAATTTAAAGTTAGAGGGTTCATTTTCTTGAGCCAATTAAAAACACTCAGAAACCTCAGAAGCATTTCTGTTCAGATAGTACCAAAGTGGAACTAAACCACAGTGCTCAAAGTAAAATTCAGTTAAGAAGCAAAAAACTGCCTCTGCTTTTGTCACAAAAGGTGCAAAGAGAGAAAAGAGAGCAGGAGCCTACATAATTCTGTGCTCACAAGATGGAGAGCTTAAATACCAAATAGCTTTTAAAATTACCTTTAAATAAGAGTAAGTAAGAACAACAAAACCTCACATACAGGAAGGTACAATTCCAAATTACTAATATAAATATAATGAAATAAATATTATATTTTAAAAGTCTGATCTGTTTTTTTCTGCCTTGATACCTTTAGTAGGTGTTCCTTTTCTTACATATCTGGTCAGGAGCTACATCTTTAGAAGGCTGGTGCTCTGGATGGCATTCAATGCCTGCCTTATGCAGGAATGCAGTGTCATACACTGGCCCTTTTTGTGGTGCTATAACATTAACCACTGAAACAAACTGTGGGATAATTTTCCTGATGTTCAGAGAAGCAGGCTTATAAAAATGTTCTGATTATATGCCAGATGTCTTGATTTTTGTTTTGAAGCAGCCATTGTTTTAAAAAATGCTTGGTATTAAGATTTTTTCATTATCTTAGTTGATTGTGAAAAAAATAACCACCTGTTCAATCCACTGTCACATAATTCATGTCCTAGAGAGTTTGTGACCAGTGACTCTACCTCCAGTTGCCTTCCAGATATTCTTGGTAACCATCATCTCTTCCTTTTTTAACACTTTTGTCATGCTGCCAGGTTTTGAAGATGACATATCTCTGTTGGCGCACATATAATTACCTAGTAGGTTGGAGGGAGAGAGAGAGGGGGGTAATAGGGAAATGGCCAAAGACACAAATCAGTGTGTCACTCTCATTTGGAGTAAGATCTGTGACCACCTTACACTTTTGTGTATGAACAGAAGTAGAATTGCAGTTCATTGAGGTCTAAGTTGTTTGCTATCTGTCTCCCCTCATGGGAAACAGAAGAGGACACCCACCTACACTTGCAATGACTGAGCTTTTCTAGAGAAATTACTGTGAACCAGTAAGAAGCTACTTAGATAGAAGTTTGTATTCTCATAGGATCTAGAAATGTGAGACTCAAGAAAATACATTTGTTAGATTTGAAGGGATTCCAGATTCCTTATTCATTCCAAATATATGGGTTGAAACTTTGTGCCGTAGGAGGGGCTGCCTTGGTAGAGCAAGAGGAGCAAAAGTTGTAATGTCAGGCTGACTTCTCCTTTCATGAGAAGTATCCTAAAGATATTACATTTTCCTTTTTAAGAATTCCACATTTTGCCTTCTCTTCCAAATTAGTCATCACTTTACCTCTACAATAAAACTGTAATGATACGTATTTCACATCAGTGCTGTGATACTGCTTCATTTCAGGAAGACACAGAATTATGCAAATGCTCTTGCTACCATAAATTATGTCACCTCTGTTGTCTTCTAGATACTTTATGCATAAACATCTGTTCTGTTGTCACACATTTCATTTGCAGTAATGTACTATGTATTCCTTCCTTCTTCAATGACAACTTCTATTTATTTGCATTTTATGTGCCTTCATTTGAGAGCTGTAGGTTGTTCTTTTCTTTTTCACAGGAACAAAAGCTGTAGAGTACTCCATGAGTCAGCACAAAAGAGGCTTAACTAGGCTGCTGTTCTCTGAAATTTTCCATGGTATTCCACAGTGAATCATCCATATATTTATTAAAATAATTTTCTTCTGTTTTACAGAGGAATTTATTTCAATGAACAGTATTATTTTTAGTTTTCCAGCATATGGAGACTTCTTATGCATTATCTTTCCTTTGATGGTCGTGTCTGGACAATATGGTCTAATTAAGAGTTCAAAATAAATTGAGCTTCCTTAGTACATTTTTTGCAAGAGCTAATGTCTGATAGCTTGTACCAGTTCTAAGTAATTTTTTAAACTTCAGTATTAACCTGTAATTCCCTAAAACTCATATTCAGTTTTTTGCAATAATTGCACATATAGTGACTGGGTTTTTTTTTAAATATTGCATAAATTTATGCCTTCTTTAATTTAAAATATAGCATGGCATTATTTATTTAAGTATCCGTAAAGTTCAAACTAATCCAATATTTTATCCTCTTTGTCCTAGCAAAAATAATTTTCTGCTATTTTAACTGCATCAAAACACTGACATCTCATTTATAACTAGTATTGTTAACATAAAAGATGAAAAAGGTTTGTGACTTAGAAGAAGTGATTCAAGAGAAATGTTTGGTTATGCAATAAAAGGATCATCTCCCTACAGACAGAAGACTGTAGTGCTACTGGGCAGGCAAGGGAAGCCAATTAATTTAGCTGGAGTGAAAAACACTGCCCTGGCCAAGAGTTCAGCTGAGATGAACTTGTGTGTCTGTATGTCTGTCCACCTGTACCTGAGGGGACTGTGGAAGAGCAAAGGTCCAGAACCAACGCATGGATGGACTGTGTGTGAGATCTCAGCTCTGGGGCGATCCAAAGTGTGTATGTTTGTGTTTTAATGCTTGGGTACAAGGGGAGAAACAGTAGTGGGACTGCAGCACAGTGGTACAGGGCACATTCCAGCAGCTGGGGAGACTGGGAAGCAGGAGCAACTACTGGGCAGATCGAGTGTCTGAGCTAAAGGGATCTGTGTTGCACAAGATATACATAAATATTTCCCACTAACTGTCCATTATCCTGATGAGCCACACAGGGGAGAAGAAAGATATTGTTTGTGCTGTGCTCATGTGAACTATCCGTGTGTCTGTCTGAGACTGGTGCAATCAGCTGTGTATTTTTGCAGGTGTGTGTGGTATATGCCTATTTCTGCACATGCCCACTGGGAATTCATGCTCAGACTTCTTCCTAGTTTAATATGGGTTTGTGGAGTTGAAGCAGTTTCTTTGCTAGGCTCCTGATTTGAGAGATACATTATAAAAAATAAAAGATCTCAAATAGTATTTCACTACAGGTTAGATCTAAAAATTTCATTTATATATCTGTTTTATTTTTGGTATTCTCAAAATATTTCATTTCTAATTTTAATTCCTAATTTCTAATAACTTTCTAATTTCTAATTCTGATTTCTAATAACTTTTAAAATTGTTTTTCTTACAATTTTACTGAAGTTTGAAATTGTAATTAATATCATTATTTTATAAGTGTGTTTTATAAATTCAGAGATGTTTACTTTGAGGGAATCAAAATAGAGCTGTCAGAACAGTGTATGCAGAATAAAGAGCAGAAAACTACTCCAGGATAAGATGTACAGCCTTCTGTGTTGTAATATGTCACCAAATGCAAAAAGAAATTACTCAGTAGCTCTCAAAAAAAAAAAAAAGTTAAATTTTAATTTTTCCATTGGATGCCTTTTGTTTTGTTTCCTCTCCCAAAATGAGAAAAATATCAGAGTTTAAGAATATCCTATGCAATGTTTTTTGAATACTTTTATGCACAAGATTTTAAAAAATGTACAGTAGTTGTTTACTCTGCTAAGTAAAAAAGGATGGACAAATATATTTGAGTGATGAACTCCTTCCTTGTAACTTGCATCCTGCTCACTGGCTGCTTCTGCCTTGTGCTGTTCCAAAAATCATCTGTGCAAGAAAATGGCCAAATGTGCTTCAGGAGCTTTTCAGTCTAGCAAGCACTTCTGAGAGATATTATAAATGAGGCTGTACCAAATGTGACTCTTTACCTGTCCCAGGCACCTTAGCATTTTCAAACAATTTTTTATAAACGCACTTCAGTCTTGCAGGTGGCAACCTTAGTTATGTAGTATGAAAATTATCACTCATACACTGCAAAATAATCCCCCACTATCCTAGATACTTTAAAATGAGAGAATAAAAATCCCTATTCAAGAAACATTATTTATGTCTTAGGTTTAGAGAGGCATTATATGGTTGACAGCCAAGATTAAAGGCCATTATGGGCATAGCAAGTCTGCTGTCCTATGATTTAAGCTGATTTCAGCATAAATGAACTCCTTTTGTTTGGAAGTCATGGACAATTTCCTGGAACAAATACATTTAAAAATCTCAATCTAACCCCATACTTATAAGGTTTCCACAAGATTTATCTTCCATGATGTCATGATGGTACAGAGGGATATGGGACAGAGGGAAAATGTGACACTTTTTGCATGAGAAATCTTGCTCCACAACAGTTCACTATGAAAAACTAGCCTTACTGAGCTCCAAGAATACTGTGCAGAATCTATCTTCACTGATCCAACACTGCCAAGTACAGTAACAAAAAAAGATGCTACAGGTACAGCTTCAGCATTTATTTTAAAGAATCTTTGTCCAAAGCTTGTTAAATTAGGTGTTAATTATATGACTTTCCCCATGAAGGTAATGAATACATCTTACATGTATTTAGGTGTGCAGCCAAATATATTTTCCATGTTGGTTAGATACTGTGGCACTCCCTGAAGCTATATGAACTACCTACCTAGCATTCATCATACTCTTTTAACACTAATGAACCTTGTTGTTGAGTTGTTCCCAGGCTGGTTTTTCTTATTTAATTAATTAAAATTAAAAAATTTACTATTTTTTCTTAACGAACTTTCATATTTTAATCCAAACAAAAATCTACTGAGTAGAATAATTTAATTTCTGATGATTTAATAGGAATATTAAAGTTCAGATGGGTATGCAGTCAGGCACTGATGAAGTCATATTTATTTAGGTTCCCTTCAGTCTTAAGCCTTCCTTCATCTTCTATTCCCTGACCTGGACCAAAAGTCTTAATTCTACTATTAAGAAAAACTCCTCTTTGCTACAGTATAGGTATTTTCCACTATGATTTTTTTTCATTTATGCTTACCATTTGGAAAATAGCCAAAATATATAGTCAGATTAAGCTGATTAGAAATGTGTTTTTTGCAGCCATTATCCCAGATGGATTCAAGCCTAAAATAGATGATGTTTTATGGTATTACAGCATATCTCACTATTGCTTACATACAAATAACGTAACTCAAAAGAAATTTACAGGAATTTAAGAAGAAACCTTTAATCACATTGTACCCAAGCAATCTGGTTTTCACTGGAAACAGAAAGATACAATCTTTAGGTTGGGGAGTTTTTTTGGTGGTTTTTTTGGTTTTTTTTCTTGTTGTTGCAATTATAGAAGACATTAAAGAAGTGACAAATGTCAAATATGCTTTATATGTATTTTAACTCTTTAAATTCGGTCTTCTGTCTCCCTACCATAATGCGGTATTGGACTTAAAAATCTACCCATGCCAAGGTCAACCCAGAACACAGATGCTGTGAAGAAAATTCCCTCAGACAAAGACAATACAGGCAGATTTTGATTAATGAGAACTCTTATGGTGAGATTAAATAATTGCTTAAATAATTGAAGAATATGAGACTTAAGGCAGTTTTGCCTCCTTGGTATTTCTCTACATGCCAGAACCAATACTCTTTGTTACAGCTCCTGGTTTTATTGTCTAAAACATGCAGCTGTTACCATGTTCTGACTAGGGAGGCTGGGGACAAACACCTGTCATGGATAGTCCTTCTGAGCCTACTTGGTTAGTTATTGGTATGCTTTGATATACTAAATAAGGATATACATACCTACTTACCTACCTAAGAATATTTAATGAAAATTGTGCAGATAATGTTTTTCTTGTATTTTTTGGTTGAAGGAAAAGTCATTAGTAAACATTTTGGAACCTTCTAAAATGTATTGTCCAGAAACAAGACAAAAATAATCTGAAAATATTTTTGATTCTACAAAGTATTTCAGTCAACCTGAAATGCAATAATTAATATATTTACAGATCATAAGCGTATTATTTTTCAAAATTCTTAGAAACTGGGAAGTTCAGGATGCAAAGCTATTAAGAGATTATTTGATGAGACCATTTAAGTATTTCCTCTTTATATATTTTTCCATTTTCAGTACAGTATTTGGTCCAAACGTGTATAGTTTCAGTTATGCTAATCTGAATTTAGAAGTAAATATCTGTTAACTTTTTTGTAATCTCTATCAGTATAGATTATCCTATCAATAGATATTAAATCAAAATATTCAAAATAAATATTTTATAATTTATCATTTTCTGGAAAAAGAAAACCAAACACCAAATATTTATTTTCTTTATAAAGATTGCAAACTTTGAATATTACTATGGAGATCATTTTCCATAGAGAAAAAAGTATGGAAATGAGATTTTTTTTGTGTATGTGTTTGTTTTTATGCTGTTTGTGTCACATCCATTATTTTCCTTCTAAAGAAATGGAAGTCATTTAATAATAGTGCAAAAGGAAATTGTTGGCTGGTGGCATACGGTGATGTAGAACATTTTCAAAGGAAACAAGAAAAATCTGATGTTCATAAATAAAAATATTACATACAGAATTCATTCATAGAGTAGATATTGATGAAAAATTAAGCATCTGAATACATCTGGGAGGATAATATGAGGGGGTAAAAATAATGATTCAACATAATGGAACAATAATAGAAATAGAATGACTGATAACATTTTCTGAGTTGTCAAACTGGAGAAAAACTTTGGGGAAGTCATAGAGAAAATCAAATTAAAAAGATACATTAGAAGAAAAACAAAATTAGATCAATTCGTAAAGAGCCTAATCATTTGTAAGATTATCTATCTCTTGTGCTCTGCTCCTACTCACTCTTGCTTTGAGCTCTCATCAGTCAGCTTGATGCACCCTTCTGTTTTTCTACTTTTATATTAGAAACACTTCCAAATAATACAATAATATAAAATTAACTGCTGTGTCTTTTCCATCCTGTGATAAGGTTGGACAAAACACTTTCTTGCTTGATTGGTTCTGAACATTTTCCAATCATAAAAGGCTTAAAACTCACTGAGATTAACTGCATGATCAATGTAAATAAAAAGTTAATTACAAGTCAGAAATCATGACCAAGTTTTATGCAGTGGAGATTGTTGGAAAAAACCAAGCACCAAGTAATTGTTTAAGAATTAATGGCATGTTTTGATAAATAAAGTAATATCCCAAAATCCATGACAGTAACTACTTACTGATTTTTGTTAGGATGTTTCCCAAGGAAGAACTCTCCAGAATATGATATGGTACATTATTCTAAACTAATATTGATAGACCCTTCACTGCACAAAGTGAGTAAAATTTCAGGAAATAAGAAGTAAATTGGAGAGGGATTTTGACATCTTTGTTCCCATACAGAAGGAAATGAACTGCACAGGACTGACTACATCACTCTGGAGAGATGACCTTCAGAGTTTCTTGTGAGAGCAGGAAGTGTAAGAGGACAGCTGGTGAAGGACCAATATGAAGACTGTTCTAGAAAATGGAAATCTGGACAAGCCCACAAAGGTTTATCCCAGATTTAGATACAAAGTTTCATTTAATGGCATGTTTTCATACAGCCTGACCAAGACCTTCAAACTTGATCAGACTTCAGCTTCCAGCAGGACTGGAGAATTCTGTAGTTGAGGTTCAGAAAAAAAATTCTACATCATGACCATATAATCCTAGCCACGGTGTTGGATGGCCCTGTGCAGGTCCCTGGAAGATTGAGCACTCGCAAAAGACTCAGCACAGTTCAAAAAGACTGGATATCAGCTGGGAGGTTCTTGAAACCATCTTAAACTTACAGGAGAAGGCTCTGTGATGTTGCTGCAACCAGGTAGTTCCTCCCTAGTGTTGGAGCATTCTTCCCCACCCACTGACCCCCTCCAGCCTCGTGCACCTTTTTGATGTTCAACATGCTGCAGTTTCTTCCAGTTGTGGTCTATCCATTATAGGTAGTCATGGATTGCTTGCCAGGGTTCATCATGGAGAAGCAAGCAAGGACATTTTTGCTCAGATCATTGTGCTTTCCACCACTGCTTGCCTTTCCCTTGATACCAAAAATCTGCCTTAAAACTACAGCTTTTACATTACTGCTGCAAAAGCAAACTGACAGCAATGCTGAGTGGTTGAAATTCTCAGAAGAATGTCACAGTCTTTCTGAGACAGATGAAAATTTAATAAGATCATGGAAAGATGAGCGAGTAAATATCTGTCTGGGTGACCAGGACTGTGAATACTTCCAGTGTCTCAGGTTCGATAGTCTCTGTATAATGGAAGGATTTCTAACAAGACTAACAGTTGAAGTTGGATTATTGATTTATGTCATGAAAGGCAGAGCTTTATCTGCTGTGTGACAAGGATGGGAGCGGAGATTGAAGGTTTGTGTGTTTTACTGCTTTCCTGGGCTAGGCACAATCATGGGGAGAGCAAGGGATTGTTTTTGTAATGATATCACTCAAGAAATAAGTTCCTCCAGACAGGGCTCTGTCCCACATGTTCACTGAAGTGATGAATCTGACCACTTGTCATTTATAAACCACATATATAGAGAGATTTTTTTTTTATCAATCTATGTTTGAGGAACTATAATCTTAAATGAAGCATTTACTCTGTTTAGCCAGACACTGGTGCCTCAGAGTGTATTGAATAATGGGCTTTACAGGGTTGACAGAAAAAAAAATCATAAAATGAAATTAAATTAATAAAATAATAAAAAACATAAAATTTCCTCTTAAATAGTTTGCCCCCTTTCTTCCCCTCCAGTTAATATAAGTCACTGCTTGTTTAGGTATATACCAAAAATATACTGAAAGGATTTAAAATGCATTCATTTGGATTTTTTTCTGTCATGAATTAATGTATGCCACCAAGATGTTTTTTTCTGTCATGAATTAATGTATGCCACCAAGATGTTTTACAATCAATTTAGAACTATAGTTAAATCATTTTCTTTAGAAGAAATGCAGGTAATTATGTTACAAAGACAGATATATATATAGTTGAATTTTATTATTCTAAATCCTGTATGCTGTAGTGAGCTAATTTGGTAAGAGAAAGGCAGAACAGACAGTAGAGCTGATGAAGGGAAAGATCATTTAGTCTAGAAACACTCCTATTAATAGAAAATCTACTGTGCTTGAATAAAGAACAGAACCTATTTAAATTTCAAAATTTTCCATTAGAACATGGACTGAAATTTGCAAGCCAAGTTTCTTTAATTTCATCTCATAGAGCAAGCTTCTCAAAATACTCAGGTGTAGTACAGACAGACTGACACTAGTTTAAATTAAATTTGTGATGCCATTCCGAGTAGGCTATGAATTTTTTTCTGGAGTATATTTATTCTACTAAATTCCACAGTCAAAATACAAATTTAGAAGAGTAATTTACAAATTACCACTTTAAGAATGAATATACATGAACAGACTAGAGATAATTTTCTGATATTGAATAGAATTTTTTCTGATAGTTGATTTTATTGTTTGTTTGAATAGAAAAGTTCAAATCCTCTTGTAATGACAGACTAATAAATCCCAAAATATTCTTTTTAATGATAATAAATCAAAATTCAAAATCTGTGTCTATTATTTTATAAGATTTTTTTATCCCTTATTGTTCTGTAACATATTGTAGATTCTCAGAGGCTATTGTAAGACTATAGGTAGTGTTTTTCTCTGCCTTCTGTGGGATGTTTTCCATCCTGACAGGTTTGTTGCAAATCTTAAATGGTGTTGTTAAAAAAGGAAGAAAGAGAAAAAAGCTTTTACTGCTTCTCTTTTTCTCTTCTCATTAAAGAGATTTTTTAGCTATTGTGTATATTTCCAGTTTTACTGAGGGCCAATGGATATACAAAACATATATATAATTTTCTAATTTCTTGGTCATGATTGGAAAATCAGTATCTTACATTTTAAAATGTGATTTTTTTTAAAATGTAGGGTGTCTATTTTTAAAAGCTTTATATATGTAAACAAGCCAAATATATATATATTAATTAAAAAATTATTTTTCTTTTTGTTTATTGTCTTCCGTAATATTTTTTTTTTGATTGTTTGTTTTTAGCCTATCATTTACACAGATAATGAAAGGAAAGCAAAGGAATAATGGGGAAAAAAACATAAAGAAAGGAAATTGTAATGAAAAAAGTGCATGAGGTAAGGAAAATTAAGAGAAAAATAAATCTGCCACAGGCTGTAATCAAGTAAAAATAAAGAAAGGTATGAAGCAAAGGGTGCATCCTTAGGTTGATATTCTGAGTTCTAGTAGCAGACGAAAGAAAATTGATTGATTTAACTGACCAGTTCCAGAACTGTTTTTCTATTCTGATGGTTAACAGAAATCAGAACAATTTTTCTAACTCCAGTACTGAAAATTAAAGGTGAAAAGTGTAATGCCAGTGCTCATGAGTTACATAGATTGCCAGAAATTTTTTTTTTCTTCATTTATCACATGCCACTATGGGAGGTGATGTTTTTTGTTACTGGAAGAGCACAACATTTATATGGCATTTTCTGCAGTCAATTATATTGTCTTCAGTAGCATGTGCTGTACTTAATTAAAAAGACTGAATAAAACCCTCAAGATTTTGAGATGTTACCAGATTTTATGTAAC
Organism: Cyanistes caeruleus; assembly: GCF_971803275.1. Taxonomy (NCBI): domain Eukaryota; kingdom Metazoa; phylum Chordata; class Aves; order Passeriformes; family Paridae; genus Cyanistes; species Cyanistes caeruleus. Next base: position 46,389,740 of record NC_141703.1, read on the forward strand.
ATTAAGGCATTACCAGATTTTTTAATGGCACCAGAATCAAAACAGCTAAGACACTTTCAATGAAAAGAGAAAATTACTCATCTATTCTGAAACATTCCAAGACACCTCTGTTTTCTTTATCTCACTTTGTTTCTGACAGAAGCAGACAGACAGGTAAACAGTATCTCACAGTGCTGATCAGTGGTTCTCATTCACTATGGATTTGATCAGTTTTCTAGGACTCTGTGGTACCAGTATTGAGACAGGAGTGTTGTTTTTCCAAAAAGAGCAGATGCAGACTGTTGCTGAGCCTTATTAGAGTTATCTAAGAAGACCAAGCACTTGCAATTTTCTTAAACAGCTGCATGGATGTTTCCATCAGACAGTTACTGTTTTGTGACTGTGGTGAGATGACCACAACTGGCAGATAATCCCTGACCCAATTGCCCACTCACTCTTCTCCAGTGGGATGAAAGACAGAGCTGGAGGAGCAAAACTGAGAAAGTGCGAAGGCTGAGATAATGACAGTTTAATAGATAAAGGGGGGGAAATAGCCCAGCACACCAACCCCTAACAACAATCCCAAGTGATGCTAGTGCAATCACTCACCACATCCCACAAGCACACTTGTATCCATTCAAATCATGAACAATGGCTATGCTGAAAAAATTCCTTCCTTGCAGCTTTTATTGCTGAGTATGGTGCCATATGGTATGGAATATCCTTTTGGTCAGTTTTGATCAGCTGTCCCATCCATGTCCCCTCCCAGTCTTTTCTCACCCCAAGCCTACTCACTGGTGGAACAGACTAGGAAATGATAAAGGCCTTGATGTTGCACAAGCATTTCACCGCAATAGCTAAAACATTGTTTTGGTGCCAAATCTAAAACACAGCCCCATATGAGACACAGTGAAGAAAAATCCTGACTCACTCAGCACAGTCATAAAATCCATAAACACAAAATAGAATACCTGAGGTCGAGGGTCAGTGGTTGCACCTCTAACAAGAAGTTTAAAATCAGCTAATTTAAAGCTGATCTAGTCAATAAATATCTTCTAAAAAGGAATTTTCTGCTTGTCAAGTACACTCTTCAGGGGACTAAGACAGCTACATTCTGACAACTTGCTCAGCACAGAATGTCTAATGAAAACATCTAACCTGAGAAATTATACATATTAAAATCATCAAACCATTGTTATGAAAATAACTCAGTAAAGTTACGGGCAAATATATTTTGCAAAAAGAAATTTAATCCAGCTTATTTTGGTAATACTGTTTTTCTTATTCTAATGAATTTTCTTTTTTGCTATTAGTGAAAGGGGTTTATTTTCCATGTATTTAAGTATATATATTTTTAATAAATAAAAGGAAATACTTATAAAAAAATAAGATGCATAACCTTATTTTTACATTTTATGTCTTATAAATCAATCACACACCAAAAAAAATAATATCAGAAAGGGCAATATTTTCAGCCCATGCTGATAATATAGGGAAAAATAGTGAATACTCTGGCTGCTAAGGGAAAGATAACATCCCCAAATTAGAAATATCTTCTTACCCACTGATTCTTCTGTTATAAATTTATGATGTTTATTTGGGTCACATCTTTAATACATGAAGTCTATGCTGCATTAGTTTTCTAATATACAGGTAACTTTCTCACAGATAACTTGACATAAAATGGTAAAGTAGAACTCATGTAAAAAAAATATCCAGCAAAAACTTCACTTGGTGTAATCTGAAATTGGGTTCTTGAGCACTCTGTGCAATGTAACGGCCATAGAATCATAGCTAAAAAAAAAATTGAGAAAAGTTGGGAAAAGCCTTTAAGTTCATGGAATCCAGCCATTAATCTCCTACCGGCATGTCCACCATTAAACTGTGTCCCTAAGCGCTACATTCACTTGGGGTTTGTAACACTTCCAGAGACAGTGATATCACCACTTCCCTGAGCAAACTGTTCCAATGCCTGACCACCCTTTCAGTGAAGAATTTTTACTTGATATCCAGTCTAAATGCCCCTGAGGGCAAGCTGGGACTGTCTCCTCTTGTCCTGTCACTTTTTACCTGAGAGAAGAGAAGGAGTTTCATCTCACTACAACCTCCTTTCTGGTAGTTAGTAGAGAGGGAAAAGGTCTCTCATGAGCCTCCTTTTCTCCAGGCTAAACACCCCCTGTTCCCTCAGCCACTCATCACAAAACCTATGTCCCAGACCATCTGACAGTCCATGAAACAAACTCATATCTCTCCAGTTCAACAGAGAGATTGCTGGGGAAATGATTCCCACTGTTTTGTTCTATACTATGTTATTTTTTCTCTGGTTAGTACTTAGTCTCTGATTGTACTCATAACTGTGATCATATAATCCCTCAATCTTTATGTGCCTAAGCTTTGAAAAAGAATAATTTTTACTTTCAAGACAGAAAATATTTTCCTTATTCATCTTTCTAATAATTTAATTTAATCTTATGGTGATAGTCCAACTCATTAGACAAGACAAAGTATACCAATATTTCTTTTTCTAATTTACAAGTTAAATAATATGGATATCTGTAATTTCTAAATAAATGCTGTTGTTTCTCAAAAATTTAGTTGGTTATGAGCATATTTAAATCACCTTCTTGTTTCTATTTTTTTAAGTCTGTGCTTTAAATTCCAAAAATATATACTTACCTGCTTTCAGACTGTATTTCCATCTGTTCTTTTCCAAAGTGGTTTGAAACTGAAGGTACAGATGAAGGTGCTATTAAAACATCCCCATCATTTGATGGATCTCTTTGCACTTTGGTATAATTTGGAAAAGAATAATTGATTCAATACCAAATTTCTTTATTGCCACCCCACAAAATCCATTTCTCATTCCCATGCTCTTTTTATCAGTTAGCTTTTCTCCTATCTCTAGCTTCGACAAATATATAGAGCTCAAGAGTTTGACATTTATACTAAAATGTTAGCCTAAGAGTAGTAAGCTGCACTGCCTGGGTGAAAACCTCTATATTTAATTTTCCAAATGTTAAATTGTTTTGGGTTTTTTTTGAGTAGTAGCTCCTGTAATCACTGCAATCAATTTTTCTTACTTGGGACTTTCAGAGCATCATATTAGCTGCTGGCAATAGGCAGGCTGCAAATACATGGAACAAGGACTAACTACTGTGCTTTAAGGGAAGAAGATTTTTAAGTTCTCATGCAGAGCACAGTACCCCAGAAGGCACATGGGGGAGATTTTGACTGCTGACATTCAGTTTCAGAGAGTTTCCAGCTGTTGAGTTTCTGAGCACAGACATTTTTGATATTCTTTCAGAAGAAACAGTACGGTCTCATAAAGACAGACAGTTCTTTCTGTCTTATGTAGCGGGAGAAGATCTGGCATCAACTCAACTCTACATTTCCATCTCCTTTTGGGATGGTACATGGCAATGTGCAGTAAACAATAGTCCACATGCACCCAGAAACAAATCATGTTCCATCAATCCTTATGCAGTCCTCACAAAGTCTTACATATACTCATGACCAGATTACTCTTAAAAAGTATGATCAAAATTCTGTGTAATACATAAAATAGTAATATTATTATTATTATTATTATTATTACTATTATTATTATTATTATTAATAATAATAATAATAATAATAATAATAATAATAATAATAATAATAATAATAATAATAATAATACATCTATCCTTCAGAATGAAAACTGAGCTCATTAGCATCCCCTGACTTTCACTAGTGATTAGTGCTTAAATTGAACACCCAGATCAACTCACAACTTTTCCTTGATGTAGCGTATCAACAAAGCAGCTGGTTTTTGCTAGCTTACAGTAGCAAAATCAGATAGAGGGATGGAGTTAATGTGCACTTTTCAAGTATGATAAGCAGTAAAATATTTGTTATCACTAAATCCATTATTCAAAGATGTTCTTTGAAGAAGTGTATAATTAACCTTGGAAGAATGAGAATTTGAGGAGAATTCCTGTTGTTTCAAGTCAAATATAGAAAAAGTTTTCTTAGACATATAAACAGAGGTTTTACAGACTGTTTGGACAACACCCCTACCTCCTTGTTTTTTATAATGCACTCTATTTTCATATGTGGTCTATGCTTCCTTTATGTAGACAATAATCTCTGTGGGGTATCAGTGTGTTGTGTACAGTATGTCACATATATTAACCATAAAAAAAAGTTAAAAAAAGGGAAAAACTTATTTTATTTATGATCCAAATTTTTTAAAAAAACCAAAAACATCTGTGTCTACACAGTAAACTACTTTTTCTGTATTTGATTTATTAAATCAACCTTTTTTTTAGGATCTTCACAAGTTTCTTTCCTTCTGACATGAAACAGGAACAGGTAATATTCTACCCTCAAAAAAAAAAAACAAAAAACAACTTAAAACAAACAAACAAAAAAAAAACCTCCTGTCTCCAGTTCAGAAAGCTGACAAAATAAATATATATTTTTAAATTTAAACTTCACTTTGATATTTCTTGTGCAGGTGCTATAGGAATTGTGATTAAAGTCTTTTGTTCTGTTGTTATGGGGATTTGAGCATCAGAGTGGAAAAAATAGGGTTCATATAATACTATTTCCCAAAGCTTCAGAAGAAAGTTGGGGAAAAAACAAGCAAACATGCAAAAAAACCAAAACCCCAAAAAATACATAAAAAACTTCAAAAAACAAAAACCCAGACAAAAAAAAAAACAACAAAACACAAAGAAGCCCAAAAAACAAAACAAAAACAAAACCACCAGAAAAAAATCCAGACTACAACAAAAATAAAATAGACAAATAAAGCACCAAAACCCAAAACCAAGTATAACAGAAGCTGAATTTTGTTTAGGATGTTAGTTTTGCTTGGAAATTAAGCGGGCTTTCAAGTGCAATATTTCTAATGTAAGCTCCCATAGGTTCAATATACTGAAATAAATCCACTCTTACCTGTGAAAGCAGCTGTGGCACAGAATTTCCTTTAGATCTTCACAAGAATAAAAAAAAAAAACAAAGCAACTAATGAGATATAGTGGTGGCTATCAATTTCAATACTTTCAGTCAAATATCATGGATTTTTTCACAAAACAAAAATAAAAAAATTAGCACACCATAGTATTAGTTACACTGATATACTTCTCTGATCTTTATTTTCAAAGGGGCTCTATAGCTATTTCCTCATGCTAAAAAGCTGCCCCTCACTATTTTTCTTTTTTGGGGAAATTACTCTCATAGTTTACACATGGGGCAATTTAACAGCAGTTAGTATTGCTATATATTATGCATATTTTATAGCATGAATCCAGAGCTAATAATTTAACAAGATAATATAATAAAAAAACAGTATTTGATCTTACTGTGAATATTTGAAATAGGATTTGTAATTACCATTTCCTTTGGGAGATTAAAATACAAAAGCTATGCTAGTTGCACAGACTGTTCTTATGACAATGCTATCTATAAACATCTCAATGTTTATTTTATTTCCCAGCATATTTCATGTAAGATATCCAGAAGGAATGGGCAGATGCTGTTGGCATCTGGCCTAAATCAGGCACATAGACACGACTATCAGGATGTTCAGTTTGTCTGGTCCTGCTAGCTAGAGAAAGTACACTGGATCACCCTGGCCCTAAGAAGATAATTTCAAGCATATTGTACAGTCAGAGACACAATTTTAGGTTATTATTCTGATTGAGATTGCAGTGATCAGGTGTAAGACAGGAATGGTTGGCAGGGATCCCCAAGTAGCCCAAATCATCTGATGTAAATTATGCTGATTTTGGCTGGTCTAGAGTTAATTTCTTCACAGTGGGTGTATAGGGCTGTGTTTTGGATTTGTGCTGAACACAGGCTTGATAATACAAAAATGGGTTGTTTTTTTTTAATTGCTGAGCAGGGCTTACCCAGAGCCAAGGCCTTTTCTTCTTTGTGTGCTGCAACACTGCTGAGGGGATTGGAGGTGCATGGAAGGTTGGGAGGAGACACAGCTGGGACAGGAACAGGGATGTTCCATACCATATGACTCATGCTCAGCATATAAACTGGGATGAGGAAGGAAGATTAAGGGGAATGTTGGAGCGATGGTATTTGTCTTCCTGAGTAACAATTGCACGTGATGGGGGCCTGCTGCTTACCTTACGTGTGCAGCTTTTGCACTCCCTATTAAATTGTCTATATCTCAACACATGAGTTTTCTACCCTTAATTATTCTATTCTCTCTTCCACCCCACTGGTGGGAGACTGAGTGAGTAGCTGTTTGGTACTTGGTTACTGGCTGGGGTTAAATCACGACAGTATTTTACCATTCCTTCTCCTGATTCTGTACCTTACAGTCTATTGCCTCATAATATTTCTCCTTCTTTGCTCTTTTCTATTCCCAAATAAGCAGTCCATTAATCCCAATTTTGCTATGCCCAAATTTAGTTTATCTAGTGCTGGTACCTAGACCAAACCTTCCTTATCAGTGTAACAGATGGAGCCACTGAGGCACTGCCTGCCTTGCTGCTCTCCAGAACGTCCAGGGCTGTTTGGCCATTTCTCTCAAACCTCTCTCTTAGCCACCCGCTCAGTACCTTGGAATGTTATCCATAACTCTTGTAAACTTCTCACTCTTTTATTTATGACTTCCAGCTATTTCTCATTTTATGTCTGGCAGCTTCTCCTGTCTTGTTTAGTTAGCTAAACCTCAGGTGTGTGCTGAGTCAGTGCCTCAGACAATTGCTTTTAAACTTGGCATAAATACCTACATTCAGGCACCGTGGGAAGAAACAAACAGACAGACAAAAAATATGCAGACCTGTATTTTAAAATATATGAATTTTAATTTAAAAAACATCTTTAGGTTAAATCTGACAACAAATATTTACAAGAAAAATAAAAGTTAGCAAACAATTATTAAGGAGAGTTAGTGTTATTGTGTATGGTATTACAATTTATTAGTCATAAGAAAAATAAATTGCTCTTATTTAATAAATGTATGAGTTGGAACATTTGGATTTCTTTTAATACATATAAAGATTAGTTTTTTGTCTCATTCAGTATCTACTTTGTCTTTTGACTTTCCTTTTGCAAGGTAAAAAATGGAGAATCTTTTTCTTCTTTTAGGACAGACTGAAGATGAATCAAATCAAGAATGCTCCAAAGGCATACAGCTTTCATGCATTAATCAAGAAAAAATTCAAACTTGATTCAATGAATAATATATAAATACACAACTTTTTCTTCAATTTTAAATGAAAATATTATAGGAAAAATAGAGAAATGCTTAAGAAAACCCCCCCCGACATATTTTTATGTGTTTGCAGTTGAAGAAGCCATCACTGTCTTAATAAAGTTTGACTATTTTGTAAAACTTTATACAGACTGAGATGAAATACGTGTAAAGTAAAATAAGATTTGAAAATGTATGGGACAGAACATAACACTGTAAAGGTCACTATTTTATTGGAATATTACAAATCTTAATTCATTAGTGCTAATAAATTAGTCCTGGACTGTAAGTCATACAATAATAAATGAAAAAAATAAACAATCAAAATATAATACATCCTTTAAATCAATTTGATTGTGGATTATATTTTTATTTTTCTAGAATTTGTTTTAATTTTTTTCTTATTTTGATTATATTTCTGATTTAATTTTTACCTCTAAACCCTGCTACATACTATTCATTTAAATACCTATTTTTCCTCTTCGAGATTTTAATCTATTAATTTCTTTCATAAACTATTGTTCAATAGAAGTCAAAAGTTGAATTATTTTAATCACTAATATTTCCATATCTGTACGGTATGACCAGTGTCTAGTTTCTTAAGATATGGATACATCCTACTTGACCTGCTCCCTCCTTGTTCAATCCCAGCAGTGCAAAGTTTCAAGAGTTATTTTCTTTTCTGCTTTTGGTGGAGTCTATCATTTTTCCCTACTTTTAACAAAATAGCAAACCATAGTACCTTAAAAATTCAAAAGTGAGGAAATTAAACTTTATGGCAAATGGGCAGTCTATTTAAGCAGCTAAAAAGCCTACAAAACACAGAATGATCTAGGAATTAACATTCAATTAGCTGTTGAACTATTATTTTTTTTCACTATTGAAAGGCCAACACAGTAAAAGAAACAGTGTTGTAAATGGGTAATTAAAGTGCAAACTGAGATGTTCCTGTAACTATATTTATCTCACTAATGTTACAGGAAATGAATTAAATGGAAGGGATTAAAGATTGAAAAAGCCAAATGTCATCTAAGATGTCTGAATTCAATAATTTTAGCTCAGACAATGTCTCCATAGCAAACACTGCAAGCTTTCTATATGGACCTGAAATCCACTTTCTCAGTTATTTCAGAAATATGAATTTCACAAAAGATTATGTAATTTCCTAACTAATTTCTGGGATTTTTATTTTAAAATATTGCAAGTGTGAGCATACTTTTATACTCTAATATGAACAAATAATAAAAGAGAGATAGTCATAAGCAGCATACAAGACTTTGCATGGAAAATTGGATGATGTAATAAAAATCAAAAACATTATTTTACCATGTAAGCTTAGTACCAGTGTCAATCATATTAACAGCTAATTTGTAAGAAAAAAATAACATGACCTTTTATTCTAGGTACTTGTGTTCTCTGTGTTGCAAATGAACCATAATTGCAACTGGAGTTAAATTTACTTTTCCACATGGACATTTAGTCCTCTGTTCTGTGGAGTGTTTTTTAATTTGGTCTGTTTGTTTGTTTTTACCTATTACAGACAATAGAATCCTCTTGTAATATTATACAGCTTCCTGTACTAGTGGTTAAATGGCAATAATCTGTTAAAAAATGCTAATGGTTCTTTATTTCATTCATATCTAGTAATAAGCACATATTATGAAGTGATTTTTGACTTTTGGCTTTCCTTATTAAAAGAGATAGAAATTTTTTCATAATCTAAACTTAAACTTCAAGAATGATTTTCATGTCATCTAGGACAGTGATGCTAAAAGCATCAAGTTCTAAGACACTCCATTCTCCCCTAATCCATCTAATCAACAGTAAAATAAAGAATATTCCCAAAATCTTTCACAATAACACCTATTTATTAACACCCAACATTGATTCCTGATTTTTTTTTTTGAAGCTGCTTCATACATTTTAATGTATATTTCTGAAAATATGGATATGGGGTTGCATCTTACTGCATGATATTTTTGACTAATTATATGAACTATTGGAATTTGTGATGATGCGCTCAAAAAGATGAGGATGCAACATTGTATGGAAAGACATTAATTCACCTCTATATATAGCATAAAATGGTTTTCTGTTCACAAAAAGCATAGCACAGCTGTGTAGATAAATTAGGAAAGCTGTTGGGTGAAGTGTTTTTATGAATCATCATTCAGATGCTAATGAACCAATAATGTGTGCAAGTAAGGTAAATTGTGTGAACTATTAATTTACATCCTGGGTTAAATCAAAGACATCATGAATTATTTGCATTGTCTTTTTCAATTGCATTGTTTTCTGTAAAGCATTGCTAATAGCTATTTTTTATCAATTAATTGTTAATATAATGGATAATTATATCCATTTGACAATGGATAAATCCTAATTGACAAGTCGATTTTTTTTTTTAAGCAAATTATTTATTTAATTTTGTGATAAAACCTACTTCAGTAAAATAGAAAAAAGAAAATATCAAACCCAAAACTCCATAACTCATAATTTTACTCTGTATGCAAAGCAGAATATTGCAAGTGAATTCCTCCACTGCTACAAATAAATCACAGCTGCAGCAAAGGTGGCCAATAGTATTCTGGGCTTCAGTAATAAAAACCGTCATCAGTAGGTCAAGGAAGATAATCTTTCTCTTCTATCCCACTCTGTTGAGGCCACATGTGAACTCCTGGGTGCAGGCCTTGGCTCCCCAATACAAACAAGACCTGGATATACAGGAGCGAGCCCAGCAATGGGTCAGGAGCATGATTTAGGTCTTGCAGCACGTGTGATGTGAGGGGAAACCATGGGTGTTTGATATCACTTATCACTGTGTTTAAATACCTGATGGTGGCAGTAAAGAAAACAGAGTCAGACCTTCCCACTAGTGTTCAGTTAAGAGACAAGAGGACATGGGAACAAACTGAAATGCAAGAAATATCACTTCAATGTGAGATAATATTTTTACTATGAGGGTTACTAAGAGCTGGAGCATGTTGACTGGAGAGCTGGAGTCTCTAATCCATTAGATACTCAGTCCCTAACTTGACACAGCTTGGGGCAACTTACCTTTACTCAATATGCTTTCAGCAGAGCGGTTCAACTAGAAATTTTCCAGTTTCCTCTCAGCTTCAATGATTTTTGTCATTTTGTGAAACCCCTCTAATTATTTATTAAAAATAATAATTTTTCAGAGCAGAAGACTATTTTATTTTTTTCTATTGATTGGGTAATTTATTGTTGCAACTCTAATGTAAAATAGGAAATACGTACATGTGAGCAGGTGTCCAAAAATCAGACCTTCAGGAAGACTTACAGCAAGTTAAAAAATGAAATACTATTCTGGTCCTTCATATGCCTTCCCATGATCATTACTATTATTTCTGAAAGCTTTTGTTTCATGCATCAGTGGTTCAATTAATATCATTGAGCTTCATTTACCTAAAAGGTAGTTGTGAGCTAGCTTTTGAATCTTTAGAGCATTTGTCATTTGTTAGGAGTTGTAGGCACCTTCACAATGGAATTTATTCAGTATAAATAGATATGTCTAAATTAGTGAAGATGCACTTATGTTTTTCCATTAACAATAGGGAGACTGCAAAGCCTAGGCAGTAAAAGATTACTTTACAGTATAGGCTGTACTGTAACTTTAACATGGATGATATAAAGTGAGATGAATACAAAACAAGACATGGATAAGTCAGTAAAGTGCCCTACTTAAATTTGTATGCAAATGTGGATATACTGTCAAAGGTAAAATGTCTACAAAACCTACAGTGCTTTCACTGGGAACAGATACTCTGGGCTCAATTTAATTGTGCCAACCAAATATTCTGTATTATTTGACATACTGAGGCCATCTGAGACATCCTCAAAGAATTTGCAGGCATTTTGTGGCACATACACAGTTCAATAATCCATGCTGTTCTGGAGGCCAAACATTTCACATGGAGACTCTCTGGGAGCTTGTATTGCACCAGATACCTCTGTCTGCACGACTGAAATGAGTCTGTCAAAAGAATCAAGCCTTCATGAACTGTGTCACAGTATTACTGAACTTGGTTCAGAACATGCTTAAGAAGTTACCCTATGTGTAATTGTATTTTAAAATGCACGTACATGCATATTATTGAAATTCTGAACAAGCTATTTATCAGAAACATCACACTCTAGGGAGGAATGCAAAACTGAAAAAAAGGCCATAGTGACATAATTTAGCATATGAAATGTTGGACACGAATATAACCTTTTGACACAGGATAATATCTTGAGGAACATTTAGAGAAGAAGTTTTATCAATCATTTAAATCTTATACTTTGCACCTGTCACAGAAGAAGATATTTTCATTAATAAAATAAATGAGAAAATATTCATCTAGTCTTGCCACGTCAGCTCACCACTGTAGCTTGTGGTTTACTAGAGAAGGGGGGTAGATTTGCTTCTATCTTATTTTTATTGGGCTGTTTTGATTTTGTTGGATTTTGTTTTGTTTTGTTTTTTGCACAAGTAGCAGAAAATATATTTATTTGTATTTTTATATGATGTAATATATTTTATATATAATATTTTATACTAATTTCAAACTCCAGTTAAGCACAATATAATTAGAGAAGGGATACTCTTATTTTAAAGTGAATGTTTTTGACATATCTCCCACAGGTTTATTGTGGTGTTTATATCTAGGAACTTTCGTCTCCAAAGTGAGTGGGGAATCTTGCTCAAAAACAGAAAGCACACTGTTCTCTTAGCTGTGTAAAGATCATATCATTCTTGTCCACTGTTATCTTTTTTCATTCAGTTAGCGGTGGATGCTCTGTTATTTTGTTATTACTGAAGGAAAATTAGATACACTGTATTTTCTCTGCTATAAGGTAAGATATATTGCATATTATATTAATTTTTTTAATAAACAGTAAATAATTAGAATAATTGGAATTTAATTTTGATTTTTTTTTTTTAACTCCAGAAAAGTTGAGGTCTCACATGAGCAAAGATTTGTAGAGAGATTTTGGATACATAGCTTATAGTAAGTATTTTTTAATGTACATGTGCATATGCCCATAAATGTTTTGCCCATTGTCTTTTGATATTATTCAATAAGTCTCAGTCTGCCTACTGGATATAGGCAGACTTCCCCTTCTTCCAAAACTTCCACTATGCCACAGGCCCCAGTAACACTATGATGAAAAAAAGACCAAGAAAAGAACATGACCATACTTAGTCCTAAGTATAATGATCACTTTCTATTTGGGGTTTGGTTTGGTTTGGGATTTTTTAATGGGATGAGAAAAAGGCAGAGTACTTGCAGCAGCTATAGTAAAAAAAGGAGTAAAAAAAGAGATGGAACAGGCAAAAAAAGGAGTGAGCACAGGAGGTGATGTCATGTCTCTAGGTACTTACAGATTCCCTCACACTATTTGGGAGACTGGTACAAATATTTCCTACTCTTGTTCACTAAAGACATATTTTCTTCACTAAATCAATTAATTTAGTTAGTAATGTGCACAATAGAAGTATCAGAAACTCCTGGAAGAAAAGGCAGAAATAAAGCAACAGACCCTCAAGCATGCTTGTATCAGAGAGACCATTATATTGCTCAGATTTCCTTCTCCTGACAGATGACATTTTGTGGTTGCAGATGGAAACAGTAAGTTCTGCATATAACTTTTTGAGGTGGTTTATGACTAAAATCAGTTATACTAGTTAACATGTACAGCTCCCAGTACTGTATATTGACCACTTTTAAATTCTGAATGCATTTCTTCTCCTACCTCTCTGCGAAACATCTATCTTTTCTTTTTATACCCTCACAGGCAGCTGAACAGAGACCACAGGAGGGAAGGAGGTGGTTAAGGCTCAGATATTTCGATAGCTTTCTATCTAAAACTGTAAGTAAGTTGGTGGTACAAATGTATCAGACATTTATGAAAATCCCACTAACATATATGTGTCTTTACATGCTCAATTAGCTTTGAAAAATTAGCCCTAGGTGCCTGTGTAATATAAGGAGTTTACAGCAGAGTTGGGAGTCAAATCCAATTTTGCTAAATATTAGATTAACTTCCTTAATCACTAGAAAATCCTTCACTTTTGACCTAAAAATCCATTTAATTCTACATTTTGGCTTAAGAAAAATATCATTTGAGGTGTTCTATGCAGACTTATGTGAATGTTTATCTTCAGCAGGAGGGAATAAACTTTATTTTTTTTTTTTGTAAGCATTTAAAATAAAATCAAATCTTTGTCCATGCTTTCCAAAGATATAACATTTAGCAGAGTATTTTTTATAGATACTACTAGGAATATGTGACCACTTTATATCTTCTCATCCCCCCCTAATGAGCATTCCTGTGCTCTGCCTTTTAACATTCCTTGTGCTCTCTCTGCCAGCAGGCATTCAACGCTGCAAATTGAAACACATTGGCAATCCATTTCACTTGCACGTTCAGGCCATTTCCTCTGCATGGAGCAGAGACTGAGCTGCTGGTCTAACTGAGAGTATCAATGTCTATGTAAGTGAAAGAAATTATTGCATTGGACATGTCTAGAGTCTGTATTTGTGAGCATAGATTCCTGTGAGCAATTAACCACACGAGTTTAATCCTGGATGTGCTAGTCTATAAGAAAATACAGGTAAGGTCACTCAATGCTGTACTGTTAAGCTTCTCTGAACAAAGATGTCTGGGATAATAAATGCATATTTTAGTTTTGTTTCTGTCTTATGTTGTTCTCCTCACATGAAATTGGGGGAAAGAGAAAACATAAAAGCATGATATTCTAATGGGAAGAGATAAAAAGAGAGCATAATATTTCACAGTGTAGTTTCTTTACTGAATGAGACTAGTTAGGAAAAGATCTGATGTGTTCTAAATATCTCTATATATTTTCCCATTGTTTTGTTTTTGACCAAACATCAAATCAAAATTCTCAGAGAAGTAAAGGAGTACTCCAATTCATGGCTTACTTAAGCAAGGCTTCAGGGAGTCCTTCCAGTACCTAAAGGTATGTGTGGAACTTCTCCCATTATTATTCCAACTGATTATTCCAAATCAACTAGGACAAATAAATTTGTTTAGATTTTTCTTAAAAATTTCAGTGCAGACAGATGAAAGCATAGTTTTTTCTACAGAGTAGTTGGTTATGGAAATTTCACAAAATCCTTCTTGCATCCTGAAATGTAGCTAACATGAATGCTAGGTTGACCAAAGCTGACAATACTCTGTAGAGGTCTTTCTGAGAAATTTACCCCAAATTTCCATGACTTTACAACATTCTATCACTTGTTTACACATCATTTTATCTGAATAACTTTTCTTCCACATTCTTCAGTCCTTAGTTTCATTGTTATGTCAAAATACTTAGTTCAAGACAGATTTTTGTTTTTTGGTTTTTTTCCCCAGTGAATTACTTTAATAGCAAAAAGACACTGCAGATATCTGAAATTCATAAAAGATAATTACAAGCTATGTAAGAAATATTTTCCTTTGAATATGATATATTTTCCAATTGTCTGTTTATTTTCAGTGTTACCTTAAAAGCAATCTCAAAATTGCAAGACTGTGAAAAAGTTGACAGTCTGTAACACATACATATTAAGCTACAGGTGTTTGCCTTGCCAAAAATATTGGTTCTATATTCTGACACTGACATTGATGAGTTCTGTATATTGACAGCTAAAGATGAAAGACTGAAACACAGACACAAATAATCCTCTAGACTTGATTCCCTTGGCAGCAGAATATTTGACAGCCCTAATTATCTTGACTGGAAAATGGATGTCTACGAGCTTAGATAGGTTGTGATATTTTACTAGTTTGTCAAAACTTAGGCGGTAGAGAATATGAATCTGGTTTCTTGGGGGAAAGACTGTCACTGCCTACATAGCAATGACATAACTTGAAAAAATATTGGCAACATCTTACTTAGTATAAACTTTATATTTTTCTTCTAAATAATTTTGAAGTGAAGTTAGACTACTGATTAAATTTAGATGGCCTTGTCAGGGGGAGATATTTATAAAAAAGGTAGATATTAAGATTGTAATGTAACTTAGAGGACATAAATGTAGGTGCATCAAATCCTGTGATTTTTGCCAGCTTGCCCAGGAACTGGTTCTCAAACAGGAAAGGAGCTCCATGAATGGGTAGTTGTGATGGATTGGTGACAGTAGTTATAGTTATGTTATGAATATTTTCTGAACTTTACAAGTAAATTCTTCAAAACCTCTAATTTAAGTATCTATCCTATGACAGTGAAATAGTACTTATTCTTGTACTTCACATAAGAGTATGTAAAAAGCACTTTATGCACAGTCTACCTGAGCCTGTCATACAATTTGTTTTAGTGTTACTATGAGTCTAGTTAGAACAAGCTCAATTACAACACTGATGTTTTATTTCTCCTGTGATTGAGATAGAAAATGATAGATTTATTTATTTTCAGATACAAACAACAATGACAAACAGAATATTCTTTTAAGTTATATATCTTCATTACTCTTATCAGCATATTTCTGTGCTCTTTCTTTTTAGGATAAAAATTTGTGTTAACAGTGTAGTAAAATTTGCAACCTATGTACTAACGAATTCAGAAAGCCTCTTTAGTGCTTATCTCTTTTTGGTCTGTATTCCCTTGACTATGCAGGAATGAAATTCTCCTTTTCTTTCACAATAAAAATTGAACACTACCTTCAAATGCTTTTACATTTTTCTTCTAAAATGCATTGACATCAAACTTTCTCTTTCTTTCTTTCTCTCTTTCTCTTTCTTTCTTTCTTTCTTTCTTTCTTTCTTTCTTTCTTTCTTTCTTTCTTTCTTTCTTTCTTTCTTTCTTTCTTTCTTTCTTTCTTTCTTTCTTTCTTTCTTTCTTTCTTTCTTTCTTTCTTTCTTTCTTTCTTTCTTTCTTTCTTTCTTTCTTTCTTTCTTTCTTTCTTTCTTTCTTTCTTTCTTTCTTTCCTTCTTTCCTTCTTTCCTTCTTTCCTTCTTTCTTCTTTCTTCTTTCTTTCTTTCTTTCTTTCTTTCTTTCTTTCTTTCTTTCTTTCTTTCTTTCTTTCTTTCTTTCTTTCTTTCTTTCTTTCTTTCTTTCTTTCTTTCTTTCTTTCTTTCTTTCTTTCTTTCTCTCTCTCTCTCTCTCTCTCTCTCTTTCTTTCTTTCTTTCTTTCTTTCTTTCTTTCTTTCTTTTCTTTCTTTTCTTTCTTTTCTTTCTTTCTTTCTTTTCTTTCTTTTCTTTCTTTTCTTTTCTTTCTTTTCTTTTCTTTCTTTTCTTTTCTTTCTTTTCTTTTCTTTCTTTTCTTTTCTTTTCTTTCTTTTCTTTCTTTCTTTCTCCTACTGCCAAGAAGGTTAAAATTTCTAATTCTAATATAACACTTTATGGACATAAAAAAGTAGAGCCATCTAAAACTAGTAATAGGTCCTGACATGGTGAGGGAAGATTAAAGTGACGAAATCCAAGACAAAAAGTCAGAAAATTAAGCGGGCTTAAATCACAATGTTCTTCGTGACCTTAAAGACAGATATGATGAACTGAGAAAAGAATAAAATAATGAAAAATAAATGTCTGCCTAGTGAAGATTTATGATCATTATTATATATTTAAACAAAAAAATTCCACTTAAAAATGAAGAGTATGTAGTAAGACAGATGAGCACAGATGAAACTAATATTAAAAACCAAAAGATGAAGAACAAAAGAATGCATTAAAACCAGTTGCATTTCATGTTTACTATACTATTCTCTGAGAAAACTGGCACCCTTTGCTGTTTCTAAGGTTTTAATATGATCCTTGGTCATGAACAAGTGCTTAAGATAACTGTGATTTTTTCTATACATATTCTCACTTTGGTATTTAAGCAACATAGGTGTTACTGCTTTTTCCATCTGGATTTTAAATAGTCAAAAAACTGTGTTGATGACACAACAGAGTTTTCACATAGTTTGTGTATGATAATCAAAAAAAACCAAACATGTAAATTTAAAAAATCTAGGATGCTAGGAATTTCAATAATATTTGTCTTGCTGATAATTTTTTTGTGATATTTCTTTAATAAATGAAACTTTTTTTTTCTTTTTTCCTCCAATAGGTCTGTTGCTTTGTTTAGGACTCATGTAGTAGGCAGGCACAAACATCACAACATGACATTCTCAAGTCTCCTTTTTTAAAAAAAACACTTATAGAGTGCAATTCATATGATTCTAAAACAAAAATATATTTCTTTTTCTTCTTTATTATCAAAGGTATTTTAAAGTGACCAGCTCGGAGCTTCAACATAACCTGTAACTATAGTGCAATCATGGAATGATTAAGGTTGGAAAAGACCTTTAAGATCAAATCCAACCATCAGCCTAGTACCACCATGTACACCACTAAACCATGTCCTCAAGTGCCATACTGATGTTTTCTGAACACTTCCAGGGATGTGAACTCCAAGCTGTGCAGTCTGTTCCAGTTCTGTAGAACTCCTTCTCTTTTTTTTTTTTTTTTTTTTTTTTTTTTTTTTTTTTTTCCCTTAAATATCTACTCTAAACTTTCCCTGGCATAACCTGAACCCCCATCTCACTACAAGCTCCTTCAGAGTTGTAGAAAGTGATAAGGTCTCCCATGAGCCTCCTTTTCTCCAGTCTAAACATGTCTTCAGCTTCTCCTCATAAGACTTGAGCCCCCGACCCTTTACCAGCTTGGTCACCCTTCTCTGGACACTCTCCAGCACCTCAAAGTCCTTCCTGACTAGGGAGGCCCTGAACAGAACACAGGATTTGAAGTGAAGTCTCACCAGGGCTGAATACAGGGGGAAAATCCCTGCCTTGGTCGTTCTGGCCACACTATTTCTGACACGGGCCAAGATGCCACTGGCCTTCTCAGTCACCTGGGCACTCACACTGGCTCAGGTTCATCTGGCTGTCAGTAAACACTGCCAGCTCCTTTTTCCTCTCGGCTGCTTTCCAGACACTTATCCTCAAGCCTGTAGCTCTGCATGGGGTTGTGATCCAAGCACAGGACCTGACCTTTTGCCGATGTTCGTCTGCTTAATGCAAGACAGAAATTATCTGTGAAAGTATTCAGTTATGTCTACATCACTACTTTCACTACACAGATAATTCTTGAGCCGTTTTAAATGACTAAATAATCACTTTTGAAGTGTTATGCTCCTATGTTTGGATGCCTACAGAACAAGGCATTTGGTTGCTTGTATTTAGTTGCCGGTGTTGGATATACTGTGCTAATTGTTTTAATTTTAAAAATAATTTATCTGATCTGCAAGCTCATCTTCAGTCTAATCTGATCACAATATGTTTTTTATAAATTAATATTGTGGGGTTATAAATATTATTTATGCCTCTCTGTATTGTAAATTGAACAAAAAAATAGTTACATGACTGCAAAGTTTGAAGATAAAATTTTGAACCGGCTGACCAAATGAATGCAAATATGAAACTAGAACTTTTTAAATTTTTCTTGGATATTCAACTATGGCATCTAATTAAATTACTCATTTGTCTCTTCAATATAATAGTTGGAACTTGAAGTAGATCCAAACACTCAAAATGAAGCAGCCAAGATTTCACATTGCACAGATTATTTAGGTTTGTAAGTCAAGACCTTTGGATACCACCAGCTTACTCAGAAAAATACGGTGCTTAACAGTCACAATTATTTGAGGTTTTACAGTCCATAATCTAGAGGAAATAAAATTTGTGTTTGCCACAGTGTTGATTAGCAGTAGCTAATAAGGTTGAGTTTCCAGAAATTAACCTTCATGCAGGACAATAACTAGTGAACATTATTTGCTTGCTTTACCATTAATTTTCATTGTAAAAACAGCTGTGTCTAAGGACATCTATTTTATAGGTACATTTTATTTTCAGGCATAGGATGTGATTCTTGGGGATGTCCTGCACAGGACCAGGAGCTGGATTTCAATAATCTTTGTTGGTCCCTCACAACTCACTATACTATACTATATTCTACTATAAACTGTTTCAATTCTGTAAAGGACTTGTTGAAAACAAAAAATACTGTCTTCAGTAATAGGTTGACCTTGCCTGTCTGGCAGATAGGGATCCTGACGCTCTCTCAATCCTCCTCCCTAACAGGAAAGGGAGAAAATAAGATGAAAGACCTTGTGGGTCAACATAAAGATAGCAACTGTGGGAGGTAATATCATATGCTTCCATATGCTGAAGGACTATAGACTGTGGGGGGGACCCATCCGGGGGGGGACCCACCCGAACAGGGAAAAAGTGCAAGGAGAACAGAGTGGCAGAGGGGAAGTTTTGCTGATCATGAACCTTCATTCCCAGAGGATGGGCAGATGAGTTGGGTATAAAGGAGTCAGCCTGAGCCTGGGGATAAAGGGGACTGAAGGATATGGTGAAGGTATTCAGTTTTGTCTCTTTTTCTTCTTTTTTTTCTTCTCTACCCAAATGTTTATTTGTTGGCAATAAATTCAATTCATTTTTTCCAAGGTCAAGTTTGTTTTGCCTGTGTCAGCAGTTGGTAGGCAACCTCAGTGTCTATCTGAAATCAGCAGTTTTTTTATCTTCTTTTCTTCTCCTGTACTATTGAGAAAGGGAATGAGAGACAATCTGGGTAGATACCTAGCAGCTGGCAAAGGTCAATCCACTACACTTACTTGTGAGTATAAATATTATTTTTGTGGTGCTTGATGGGATTAAACAACACAACAGGTGAAAGCACTTGGTAAGAATTTTTCAACCTGAAAAGTACCAATCTGTGCCTGCTGGCTGTGAGATGATTTCTAGAATTTTCTTATAACAAATATCCTCAGACAGATTGAAAACCTTTACCAATGAAGTTTTAGCTTTATGTTATTTTCCAATATCCAAGCACTGTTTCTCAGTCTCAACAATCTCTTCAACATGTGGTTTCCCTTAAGACATTGAGGCTTATATGTTTCCACTGAATAAATTAACTATTACAGATCTGAGGATAAAATCAATTTTTAAACAACAAAAATAATGAGGAAGAAAAAACAATGTGCTTCTGAACATTTCTTTTTTGTCTTTTTTTGGAAAGAAAAAAAATAATTAAATCCATCAGTTAAAAAGTAATCTGCCCAGTACTTAAATACTTACAGAACTGTTTCATAAGTGGAAAGAAATTAGAAAGCAAACCAGAAAGCCGTAGTTTAAAAACAGATGAAAAGGAATAAGTTTTCTTATTAAATGTTACTGAAAAAAGAACACAAGCTTTTGCAAGGTTTGAAAGCCTTTTAAAGTAATTTTTTGGCATCTGTAGCAGCATTTCAATTACTATGTGAAAATCTGGCAAGTTCCTTCTTAAAAGCTTTAAAAAAATCTCATCCAACCCACTCTAATTTGCACAAACTCTAATGATTTCTGAGATCCTAGCTAACTTATATAATGTTTTTTTCTCTTAAGACACCTCAAAAAGGTAAGTATGTAGTCATATTTTTCATTGGCACTTAGCTCTGTCACACTATGTCACAACTACTAATGCAGAGGTGATTACTTACAATAGGGAATTTAAAGTTCATATTCAGTTTGAATTAAGTTACTTTAACGAACATTTCATCCCAGTGTTTCATTATGAACCAATGAAATAGTGGTAGTTCTTGTCCTGCTGTTCAGTTAAGAGAAATAAAGTTTATTACAGTTATCCAAATATAGTCAAGGAATTAGAACCTATATAAAAAATGTTTTCTATATAGTAAAAAGTGTTAGGAGATAGCAGACCATGAAGGTCTTCACAAAGTGAAATGAGAATTGTGTCACAAATGACCGACACCTAGTTATTGGCTGATATGCTAAGGGTAAATAACAGTACTGGGGAAACAAGCCTAGATAGTCAAAACCCCCTTGTATAGACTATTCAAATTACATTAACTAGAATCCATTTACTATAGCAGTACTGAGTCTTTATATGCAATCTCTTGTGAGATGTTTCAGCCCCACTGTACTCTATTCAAACCCAGTTCATACACATATATTTATAGATGTTTATTTTATATATATGTATATAATGTTTATAGATACATAGATTAGATATGTACGTGCATGTATATTCATGTCTGCTTGGATGTGTCACTGTGAGACATGTTTAAATATGCTCCTCTTTTTTGGTGGGGGGACAGGTAGAGGCCTGCTTTGAAACAAAGAACAAAAAGAAATTTACTTACAGTAGAGTCCATAACTCCTTGATTTCCACTCTGTGTATTAACCACTTGAATACTTCCAATTTCCAAGCAAGAATAAGTATTTTATTTTGAAAAGAAATTTAAACCAAGATCCATATTTTTTCTCCTCTGAGTGGAAACTGGAGTGCTCTAGCATAATGACAGATGGCAAAATCACTGTCCGTGTACTCCTACCATAATTTGCAAATGCAAAAGTGAAGAAAAAAATCAGAACCTATTATAAATTAGTCATTTTATTTTCAATTTTGTTTCTAGATGCTGGTTCAAGTTGCAAAAGAATAAATTCAAAACCATCTATAAAAGGGAAGTTATGCAAAAAAGACTGGTGTGTGATGAATTAGACTCTTCCTATACAGCATTGAGCTGATTGCAAAACAAGGATGCAATTTCATGCCTTTACAACTAACATTTCAAAAAAGGTGTAATTTGAATTTCACACTTGTCAGCAGTGATTATGATCTAGCTTAGCCTTTTGCTGGGTGAAAACGTTTTGCCACTGGATTCATAAGTTTGTTAAAGATTCTGTCCTTCTGACATTAATGTCGAAACATTCAGTTTCGACAGTCCCTTCTGATTAATTCTAGACCTTGAAACAGTATTAGAAATCACTCCATTAGTTTACCAGAATGGTTATTTTCCATTTATGTTCTCTCTTTCAAAGCAGAAATAATACACAATTTTTCTTTTATGAGGAGGAAATCTTCCTTTCCTAAGGAAATCCTTACTTACGACTCTTTGAGTAACACCAGTTCAGTTCAACTACTTGTCATTCCGTGTTTTCTCAGCCTGAGTCAAGGTATTAAAACACATGTGATAACTACCATTTTTTCACATTTTTACTTTATATTTTTACTTTGCATTATATTGCATTGTCCAGGTGTTTAAGCAACTATTATATTCCATTTAAAACCAGTCAATACCATTGTCTTAAGAAACTAAGAAGAACCAGTAACCTCAACAGAAATATGCAATGCTGTTTGAACCCATGAAGAATAAGCATCTGTGATGGATTTGTAGATAAGACAAAACAAATGGTCATCTCTTCTGAAGTTACAGATGAAATAGAGATGGGCTTTCATGGATTTTAAAGTAGCACTGTGAAGCAATATGAACCCAAATAAATATCTGAATCCTGCTCTCCAGTACAACCATTTTAAGGTGACAATATCATACAGAGAGGTCATTTCATTGATACTGAAGAAAAAGCCTTCCATAAGGTGCATATGACTAATATTTAGCTTTCGGGAAGGCATTATTTCCTTTGATTGCTTCAGAATAATACTCATCAAATCAGCTAATTATTTTCATGGGTTTTATTGTTTGTTTTTTTTTTTTAATTATGGATCATCTACCTTGTCAATAATATTCTTTCCAGAGTCTGAAAATTTAAAAAAAAACCCCTAAATCATAAGCCCCAAGAGGCCAAAACCTAATTAGAAAAAAAAATTTGTAATTAATTCAATTACAATATTAGGTTAGCAGCTGTATTTTCAGACTTTACAGTTTTAAGTCTACCAAGTGTTTACCATTTGATTTTGCAGAATGTAAGTCTCTTAACTCAAATATATTACAATATATAGTAGAAGGTGTAATGGCAATGAAAGTATATTATATTAACATATTAAATTTTTCAACCAGATATGTACTTTTAAAAGACAGCAGTTAATTACTTCAGTAGATCCACTTTCCTTAGTCCAATTTTGATTTTTATTAATTGTACTGCCCCACTGTACAACTTATTTTCTCTATCTCTCTTTTTTTGTTTTCATCAACTTGATTATTAGGTCTAAAATTTTAGAGGCCATCTCCAAATTGGTCAATGCTCTGATATTTTTTTTTCTTTTTTTCCTAACACACATAAGCCCCTTTATGCTATTATTTGATGGGAGGGACTGGAAGGATTTCTGGCTTGGAACATTCTGTGTGTGTGTTTGTGGGGAAAAGGTCAGGTCAGGCCTTGCTGTGGTGAGGCGATGCCCTGCCCTGCACACCCCACACTCCCAGGCCTGCACCCCAGCCCTGCAGTGGCCACCAATCCCTGGCACACCAGAGACAACGCTCCACACCTGCCTCTGGAGCCCCTATCCCAGCTCCTGAGAGGCCAAATGACCAGAAGTCCCACCTGGGGGAAGGGGCCAGGAAAGCCAAAGGGTACTTAATCCAAAGCATGAGGAGAGTACATTTCTTGACTGTACATCGTCTTGGAATTTCTATCAGCTGAACAACCCTGAAACTAGGACTGCTACCAGCTATACTTGTACTTTTCTCTATTTTTTCTGTCTTACTCTCTTTCTGCTTCCAATTTCTTCTTCTTGGAATCTTGAATAACTTAAAACTGAATGGGCTTGAAGTTTTGAATGGGCTAAATTAATGCTTTGTGAACTACTTTATGTCGATTGAATGCTGCTCTAAACTTCTGTCAAAGGTCTTTGATTTTCTGAAGATGCCAGTAGTTTTTTGCTGCTTTGACCTCCTGAGAATATCTTGACAGTATTTCTCCTCTGTGTCTAGCTCAGAGTACATGAACTGCAAGCCATGTTAAGAGTCCCATCGAGTGGGTTTTCTGGGGCCTTATATTTGTATTGATTATGTTACTATATGTCTACCAATGGAGTAATGTTAGACATAGGATATTATTCCAGCTGTTATTTTTAAGAAATCTTCCCCAAAAAATGTTATCTACAGCAACTTTCCTTTTGTGCCTCTTTTCTGTCTCTCCATTTATTCCAAACATTAAATCCTAATTCTGTTGTTAACTGCTGTTAACGCTTCTTTTTCCTCTTTTCTGTTTGGTACTTTTACTGATGTTTTTTACCTTTCCTTAGTTTTCAAGTTTTATACATTGAAGTGTTCTTGAGGGTCAAGGTGAGAGAAAGCAAAAAATCGGTGTCTCGTCAATATATAAGAACAGAAATGAAATCTCATTAATTATAAATAATTTTGGTCATTTAAAAAGCATTTGCTGTACTTTGACACCAAAATATTTTATATAAAACAAAATGTATATTCTTCCAAAGGTCAGTATTAACATAATATTTTACACGTTAGTTTCAACATAACTAGTCAGCTATTCTCAAAGGATTGTAGAATGCAGGCTCTATACTTCGATAAGGAACTGAAAGAAAAAAAATACAATTGGTCTTAAAATGTCTTGCCTTTTCTTCTGTAAAATAAAGTTGTTTAAGAATCTCCAAGTAAAAGATGTAAATGAAATTGGCCATGCCATTAAACTGACGAATTCTGTGAGAACTGGTCTACTTTTTTGCTCCCTCATTTGCAACATCTCTTCAATTAAACTGTGGAATGTTTATAACCCCAAGAAAGAGCTAAGATTATTTCTTTATTAATATAGCACTTGGTGCTGTAACATCCTGAAGGACATTTTTCTACAAGTACAAAAGGACACTTCATTGACACTTGGCTTCTGTTTCCTTTAACTCATAGTCCTGTGAGGAGCTCATCAGTTAAAAATAAGTTCTTTAGGTCATGCACAGAGACAAGGAGAAAAACCATATTTGTTACAGATTTCAAAATCAAGGTAACATATCTGGCTCTGGGATAAAATATGACACATTTGAATATGTTAATTCCCTCAAAATTGTTTATTGGGGTTGTAACTTCTAAGACTTAATAATATCACTTGTATTATTGAAGATTTTTTCCTCCCAAAGCCACTGCTCTCTCCTCCTTTTTTAGAGCAGGAATTCAAAGTAATTTTTTCTTTTACTGGCAACTAGATGTCAATGTCAGCTTTAAAGTTCATGCAGGTTAAAAAGTAGACACGGTATAGTTCTCAGCTCTATTTTTTAAGTAAAAACAATATTTTCCTATGTTTGTTAATGACTTTTCCACAAAATGAGTTTTTCAGGTCACCTTTTGGCTCTAGTGTTTGCAAATGGGATATAAATAAATATCTGTGACTATAAAAAATATTTCAAAACAACATTTTTGAGTAGTAGATATAAATACCTGATAGGTACAGGAGCTCAAACAGATACCATAACATCATGGAATTTCATAATTTTTCCCTTTAAATTTGCAATTGTGAAATCTTATAATAAAAACTATATTTTTACTGTCTTTTTAAAAAATATATAAATTAATAGGAAATCACAGCTAACTTTTCCTTTTTTTTTTGGCTTCATTCTAGTTTAAATTAATTTGCTTATACTGACAATTGCCTGCATTTTCAGTTTCCCCATTTAGTTCTAAGTGATTTTCAGCCTTTACACAATTTCAATTTTGATGGTTTGGACAGTGTAAGGATGTCCAAGGCTACATAGTATCTGTAGAAGACTATAAGGATTGTTTACTTATTTGCTAAAAATTTATCAATGGGATTGAACTGATTTTTCTTACTGAAGTGAGAAACTTAGGTAGGAAGAGGAGAGAGCAAGACAAGATGGGACTTTGTTCATTTAAAAGAGGATTAGGAAGGAAAGATGCCACAGGACATAAAATTGTGAGAAAAATGCTCCAGTTGGACTCAACAATTATTACTGTTAATTTTTATAAGGCATTTCTCTTATAAGTGGAGTGAAAAATTGACATAAACAACAAACCTTTCACTTTCAAAGTTTGAGGTACCTCTGCAGTAAAGGCATTGAATTTTACAAAAGGCCCTTCACAATACACCCAGAAAAGGGAGGATGTTAGCAGTTATCTTCAAGAGTTCACCTCTTACTTGCTTTTAAAGTTCTGTTCTTCTGCTCTGCAGGTCAAGCAGGGGTTCTAGCCAGCAAATACTTCTGATTTAAGAATTCCCTAACAGTGGTCCAGCTCAATCAAGAGGTGTCAGAATACAGCAGAGTAAACACAAAAGAAACACCAAGGAAAAACTTTCATATATCATCTTTATTAATTTAATTTAGGAGGTTTTTGGTTTGGATTTTTTGGGTATTATACAGTCAAAGAAGTAGTTCTTACATTGGCAAATCTTATGAAGTTCTTCATATTTCCTTCACAAAATTGAGTAAAATTTCAGTAAAATCTCTGCTGTCATAATTTTCATTTTCATGACATAATTTCCAAAAGCACAAACCAAATGTTCTGAACACTTCTTCTAACTATGAAATAACATTTCAGCTCCAAGTGAAAGAACATAATGCTCTGACAGATATGCATTTATGATCTAATAATATTTCTGCAAATATAAGCAAGCTTTTATTGCAATTAAATTCCAATCTGTTTTTAATGCCATCATATGAAATTTATTTCATATTTCTTTCACTTGTCTTTTCCAAGAAAACATACAAGGATGAGAAGGAATAGTTATCTTGTTTGAACAACAAAAGTCGTAGAATCAGAGCATAGTTTTGGTTGGAAGGGACCTTGAAGATTGTGTAGCTCTACCTCTCCACCTTGAGCAGGGACACCTGCTACCAGACCAGGCTGTTCAAAGCCCCATCCAACCTGGTCTTGAGCCCTATGCCTCAAGGTCAGCAGACATTAAAAAGTCTCAACCAGTATAATCTTAGCAGAACTTCACTTTTGTAAAAATATTTATTTTATCCCTAATGACATAATAGTACTGAGACATCTCTATTACACTGTTTGCCTCTAGAAAGGTAGGTAGATGAAGAACTGGAGGAACCAACTCTCAGTGTTCGTTTGTATCTCTCTGTGTCCTCAAATATCATGGTTTAACCAAAGGCAGCAACTAGGTTTTCCACAGTTGCTCTTTCATTCCCCACTCCCTGGTGGGATGGGTAAAAGCATAAGAAAAGATAAAACCCACATGTTAAGGTAAGAGCAGTTTAATAATTTAATTGAAGTAAAATACAGCAACAATAATAATTATAGTAGCAGCAGTAATGGTAATCATATTAGGAGGAGGAGAACGAGGAGCAATGAAAAGAAGAGAAATAAATCTCAAGAGAAAGAAGTTGCGCACAATACAATGGCTCACCGCCAGCTAATCAATGCCTAGTCAGTCTCTGAGCAGTGACTGATGTCTCCCAGCCAGCTCTCCCCCAGTTTATGTACTGGCCAAGGTGTTGTACAGCATGTAATTTCTCTTAGGCCAGTTCACATCTGTTGTCCTGGCAGTGTTTCCTCATGGCTTCTTGTGTACCTGCTCACTGGCAGTCCTTGACTTACAGTAAGCACTTCTCAGAGACAACAAAGTATCACTGCGTTATCAATTATATTCTCATACAAATCCAAACCACAGGACTGTACCAGTAACTAGGAAGGAAATTGAATCTATCTTTGCTAAAGTGGGGACACCCATGCTAAAGTGCACTCTTTACAAGGTTCATGCCATCAGTCTGAAAATATAGATCCTCATGAGATTATGGATTGCTCTTTAAAATGCATAATGTTCTAAACAATCAAAAGTTTAGTATGGCATTGGATAGTTTACTAGTTACAATCATGCAAGCTGTTTATAGGCTATTTGTGAGACAAGCATGTTTGCTGATGAATGGATCAGAAACCTACTTGCTGTGTGCTGCCTTAGCAAAGGTTGCATAGTAACCATAAATTTTTTCCCACTGACCATTAGAGCACATAGTTAAAGCAAAAACAAAGGCCAATAGAGTTTGTTTCAGTGCAGTTTATAGATTTACACATCAGTTAGGGAATTGAATATTGTTCTGGGGCCAGAGATTAAAAGGTTGATAAATCACACTGTTTCAAACTTGAAAGCAATCTTTTGCTGGACTGATAGTCATTAACATTACACATTACGATTTGCTATTTAATCACTAGCAAGTGTTACTAGCACATAGATGGAACAGTTATTAGTTAGCAAATTTGTTCTAAACTAGCCATAAATATATAGAACCATGGAAGTAATTTTTCTGTTAACATTGATGCCCGTGATTCATTATCATTCTTAGTCATCAAGATCAAGGTGATTGTGCACTTTGACAGGAAAAGTGGAATCAAAATCATGATGTATCCTTTATTACCTGTCTTTCCTATCTCAGTGCCAATGCTTCTGTCCCTATCCCCAAAGAGAAGTAAATGATCTCATCTTGGTATATTATTTTGGGGATCACTACCTGTTCCTCAAGATTTCCTTTCTTAACAATATTTTCCTTTTTGCACATATTTTTATGAAGTTCTTTTGTCCACTCCTAGCTTAATGTCTGTGGTCATTAATGGTGCTAAGATATCATAAATATTACAAAATATTTATACACTGTCACCAGTTATGTCATGATTATATGTTGATTTCTCAATTCATAGCAATCCACTATGGAGTCTTGGTCTTGTAGAGAGCTCAACAGCTGAAAGATAGAATTTTAGGTTGAATTAGAAATTGCATTTTGAAATAATAGAAGTCCAGATCCCTTACATACTTAATATTTCACATTTCACATAAAAACAAAATGGCTACATTTGTTTCACTGCACTACTGAATCCAAGATCCAAATTTATCAATTCATGTCCCCCAAATCAAGTAGAATTTTATTTGCTTGGCTTAAATAAATGATTCTTGCAACTAGACTTAGTCCAGCCAAGTTTTTCATGGAAACAGTTAGTTCAAAACAGAACTAGGGATTGAGCTACCACTTAATCTGCACTGCAGTTAATCAGGAGTGTTGGTCTCATATTCATAGTGGTAAACTTGCCAGCTCCTATGCTGGACTTTGTGGAAAGTTCAGAGAAGCCTAGTGTAGGAAAGATTAATGTTTTTCCAGGGCTTATTCACCAGTTCTGTTTAAAGGCAACAAGTTTCCACAGCCAGGACTATTTAGTTTTACATTGTACTGGGGATACTATTTTCACTGTTGCTTTATTTGTAGCAGAAAATCCATACTCGGTTATTGCAACTACCACTGCAGCAATCCCCTTCAGCAAACCTGCTGCTTTTCAGTGTCATTTCCTTTTGGCTGCCTCAGTTCAATGCTAAGGCTTCCATTCTGGCTTCACTGTGTCCACCTTCTTCCTAGCACTGGTAGGTTATTTTTATGCCACTTTTGTCTGTAACAGTTTGACTTTACTGAGAAGTAACTGCCATTAACTGAATGTTCCTTTGCAGTTCTGGGGCTTTAATATGTTTAAAACCCAGATGAGATAAATTGTGAGAAAGAACAAAATGAGAAAAAGGACCATCCAGTTTATTAGCAGTTCATGTTGTGGTTACTAATTATCTATTACTTATGGAATGCAAAGGTGGAACACCTCAGAAACTATTTCTGTAAGGTATGTATTGTATTTTTGTGAGGATTGTGGGTCAAAAGAATTGGCTTTTATCTTTTTCCTTAGCACAACTGTGAGTTTTATTAATTCACCTTATTCAACTGAATTAGGTGATAATTTTAGTATGGAGGTAATATAAAAGAGGATCTTTAATGAAGGCCTTCAGGGGCAGTTATGGAAAGATGTCCACAAAGGACCACCACCCCTACAGGTATGACTACACATTTATAGGTTTTATGAAATTAGCATAATTGATGAAAACACCAATTAAATTAGAAAGACAAGTGATGATGTAATTCTCCCCCAGGTCAAGCCCTTTCTCGGGAGCCGTCCCCCTCAGCAATGGTTGTACTTCATCCATGAGAATGTCAAAGAGTTGTTCTTGGCCTTGGTTCCCAGGAAGAACCAAGATAGTGCAAAGCCTTGTATCTCCTGGGGCTTGGAGCTCTAGAATTTGTTTTGTCTTTCTGCTTAGGGAAGGCCATGGAGAAGTACTGGGAAAACTAGTCACTAATACAGTAGGTGACAGAATTATAAATATATGTGTGAAAAATACAGAGAACATATAAAAGAAAAAAGGCAAAACTCAAGTGGCATCACTATGGCAAAGCTGGATCCAGATAAATGTTTTAGGCAAGACTTGACCTCTGGTGGGCTCTGTTTTTCATAGAGGACATCCAGGCAGCCAGAGATGTAATCTAGTCAGAGCAATGAACAAAATTAGTGTGACAAAATGTCACCTGCCCTGCCCCACCCTCTTCTTTTGGGGGTGAAACAGGGAAGGGCAGCAGGTTTGTCGCCATTACCCTTTGACACAAAGGGCTGTGTTGCCCTCCCCACCCTCTGGGACTATCAGCTGTTCCCACCGTTTACCCTTTTGCCTTCTTAGTACACATTCTACATATTGTCACTTGTTTCCCTCACTTTGAAATCACACAAAACTTCTGAGGCTGACCTTTCTTCTCTGGAGTAGCTGTGAAGTCCCACTTAATGTATCTGTAATCCAGTTGTTTACTGCTTTTTGCAGAGAAGATTTAATAGAAGAAAGCTGCTGTGAGAGCTCATACTACTTTGAAGTTTTGCTTTAGTAAGATACACATCCCTGATTTATTAGCACAATTTACAATTATATTGTAAGTAATTAAAGTAAAAACTCACTTGTCAAAACAAATGAGCACAGTATATTTTGTGTGGAGGCAACCTTGATGGCTAATTGGATTTGCGTCTTTAGTCATTTGCAAAAGAAAAAGTTAGCAATGAGTCTTGTATTACTATGAATTAATTTTTTTTTCTTCTGCATTGCTTTGCTAAGTGTAGTCAGAGTTTCATTTTATTATTTATGCCTCTCAAGATGCAATTAGCAAGTTCCAATTCTACACATTTTTAATGAAACATTATGAAAATCTGAAATGTATTTTGAAAACATTTCTTGATTACTTTGCTTTGGATTTACATAGCACCAGCTTGTAGGAGAATATAAAAATCCAGCCTGATTACCCTCAGGCACAAAAATATTCAGTATATAAAGGGAGAGCAGAGAATGTCATTTTATCCTGACCTTGGTGAACCTTTTCCCCCTGTTTCTTACATTTGTTATATTACAGTCTGAAAGGCAGACAACTAGACAGGTAAAAACCTGTTGTGGGTAATGGGTCATGCTCTGCCTGGAGGCTGGTATCAAGAAGGGAACTGCAGGGGTCTGTACTGGGACATGTCCTGTTTAACATCTTCACCAGTGATCTGGAGGAGGTGACACTGAACTGTCATCAAGTTCATTGGTGCCACCAAAGTGTGAGGCATGCTGCAGCTATGCTAGAGCAAAGGGAAGCCATTCAAAGTGACTTTAATAGGCTACAGGAACAGGCCGGTGGGAATCTCATGAAATTCGAAAAGGACAAGTAAAGCTCTGTCCCTGGGAAAGAAGCAACAAACTGAAAGGTGACCTCATTGCTTTCCATAGATTCCAGAGAGGGGGTGAAGTGATAAGGGAGGTGCTGATCTCTTCTCACCGGGATTCAGTGACAGAATGTGTGGGAATGGCTCAAGGCTGCAACACAGAAGGTTGAGACAATATTAGGTAACATTTCTTCACTGAAACAATAACCAAGCACTGGAACATGCTTCCTAGAAGAGGTGATTGATGCTCCATGCCTATTTGTGTTTAAGAAGTATTTGGATAATGCCCTTAATAGTACACTTTAACTTTTGGTCATCCCTGTCGTGGTCAGTTGTAGGTGTTCAGTGTAGGTAATTTCCAACTGGAACCATTCTGTTCTAATGAAGGATAAGGACAGACAAGTTAGGAGTAATCTCAAGGCCCAGAAAAGCTCTGGGGTAGCAAGTTGGATGTAATCCAGTTGCAGACACGACTGAGGGTATCTGGGGCTGTGTGATGACAAGTACAGGCAGCCAGTCCCGGCAAGAGATTATGCCCCTTACTTTCACTTGAAATTTCATCAGCCTTGTACAGGTCCATGTCTCAAGTGTGTCCCAAAGTCCCTCTAGGTGGCATCCCTTTTGTCAAGCACATGAAGTGTACCGCTCAGCTTGGTGACATCTATACTATCTATTCCTCTGTAACAGAAGTTTTGGTATCAGTCTCTGTGCTATTCATGTAGTGTAGTTGTACTTCCTGAGTTTTGCGGTTCTCTTTAGATTTAAACACAAATTGTTTATATTGGTTCAAATTTCACAGAACCACAGATTTTCACAGATCATGGGATTCTGCTAAAATTTTCAGAATTCTTATTATTCTTCTTTAGTATCAATATTACATTCCATAAATAATAACAGTCTATCTACAGTGTCATATGCATGATTGTTGTATTTTTGCTGTTCTGCTTTGTGCTCCTTATTTTTTCTATTTTATGATCAATGACAATACTTCTGTATCTTTTTACATAGTTTATTTGTTTCTTAAAAAAACCCAAACAAAAAACAAAAAACAAAAAACAAAAAACAAAACAAAACCAGAAAAACCCCAAACAAAACCCAACACAACCCTACAAGGATCTGTTAAAGGGTTTTTTAATAGTTGGATGCATTTTTTCATCTGTTTATTCTCCATCCAAAATACTTATCATACATACAAATAACTTTGGAGATTGAAAACAAATATGTGTCAGTTTTCCATAGCTGTACTAATTTATTTAGTTCCATTTCAATTATTTCTCTAGCTTCTGAAGGCAAGATTAAGATCATTTGCATTAAAAACATAGAGACTTGTCACTCAACACTATGGGGACAGATAGGTTCTTTTGGGGATCCTTGGCAGAATGACAACAGTACTTAACCACAGTTACAGTTAATTTATTTTTTTTAAACACAGATTTTTCTGATTAGCATAGTATGGAATCTTACGATCAGAATAGCACAGATTCTTATAAACAAAATCATTGTAGTATAGTTTTATAAGTAGTGTAACAGAGAATTTTACAGGACAGCTTAGCTTACAGTTCCTGATCACCTGGACCCTCCACAGATCAGGTCAAATCTTAATACTTGGTCTGCTGTGTCAGTGTAAGAACCTTTTAATGGAGTCTCCAACCACAAAATAGAACATGAGTCACTCAATCCTCACAGGAATCAAACAATGGCTGAGGGGTCCTTGACCACTGAAGGAACCATGGGTTTTGCTCTCAGCAGCAGTTCTGGTCCAGGTCCCATTTGGACAAGTAACTGTTAGATTTTATGGATCGTGGTCTGTCTGCTGTTATATTTGCCTCTCCTGTGATGGGATCCTCACCCCCTGATTGGTCAGGTGCCTGAAGCCTTCAGGGCCCGTCGAAAGGGAAACAGCAGTTCAGTTAGCCCAATATTTTGTCTACAGGAATAGCAATGGGACAGGCCATGAAAAGAAGGCAGAGGAATTTGGCTGTTTCCTTCAAACCCTTAACCATCTCCCCAAATTCCCTGGTTTTTAACCTTTTACTAGTGTTCTAAGATGGTGTATCTCCTGCTGTTCTCTCTGTTTTTTGCTGATATCCTGTTCTTAATTGATCTGTTTAATACCATTTCAAACCTACTAGTATTGTCTCCTAAGACAGCAGTCTCACAGAAATTCATTGCCTGTTTTGCAAAGAGGTATTTCCTCTTATATATTTAAAATGTAGTGTTAATTTATTTGCCACATTCATGAATGTTTAAAGCTTAACTAACTTCCTTGTCTGTCTCTTCTCTAAAGTGTATCCTAATTGTTTTCATGTTTCATTCTCAAAGCTGATGCTCCATCTCCTATATCAATCTAGTTTTTATTCTCTGTACCTTTTCTTACTCTACTGTATCCTCCCTCAGGCTCAAAGTGCAGAACTGTGCAATTTTTAAGATGTCAACACAACAAAGTTTTATACAGCAGCAAGATGATGACCTCTATTGTATTCACATTGTCTTTCCTGATGATCTGAAACATTTTGTCCATTTCTTTTATTGCAGATGTTTCACATTGAGCCAATGATTTCAGAGGGCTGACAACAACGACTCTAAGCTGCACTTATAAGTGCTAGAATTTTTACCACTCTGTGTGTGTGTGTGTGTGTGTACATATATATAAAATATTTATTTTATAAAACCTTTATCTTGATGTCTTTTATAACTTCCCAGTCATATCCAGTTATGCTCATCTGGAAAAGTTTTTGAGTGAAAAAAACCAAAAACCAAACAAATTTGTTATCTTTCTTTTTTTTGCACCAAGAATTGTACACTTTTGAAGTGTTTCTTCACAACTGATTTAACATGTTAAGGGAAGAAACATTTTCAGAAGTTTTGCTTTGGTTTGCCTTTTTTTCTGGTGATAAAGAGAATTATCCGCTTTTATTAAACAATTTCACAGTTAGTGTCCAGGAAGCCTTATTACATTCCCAAATGGTTGCTCCAAAAGTAGTATTTTTTCCTAGGAAACATATTAACCAATCTGTTTTCCTGTACTTCTCTAGTCCTAAGAAACTGTGGTCTGTGGTTATTAACTATCTCATGGTTCATGTCCTGGAAAGCAATTCTCAGTTATGAAATCTGACTTTGAGTTCAAGTAGTTGCTATCCAAGAGATACTGCTGAGAAAGAATATTGAATCTTGCTACTTCTGTAGATTGTAATTTAATGTGGAATTCTGCCAAGATGAAAGGAACAAAAATCAAAAGTTAATCACTTGAATCTAATGAGTCTGCTAGCCTTGTCTTTGTAATTATTTTTTTCTTTTTTATCCAATAAATAGGTTACAAAGTGCATCATCCTTTTATGCATTATGCATTTTGTTCTATTACTAAAGTCTCAGATATTTTTTCATCCTTCTTCATTTCTGTATATACCTATGTAAACACTTGCACATTTCTATTTCTTTACTCTTAATATGCAAATATGTTTTTAACTGCACTTTTTTTCTGTACATTTTCTTATTTGGTGATTAGTTCATCTTTTGAGATTTTTGTTTCAGATTTAAATGTGCAGTACTGCTAAACTTTTTTATATATCTCATATACCTGTTACTGAACCCTCAACTTGTAAGAAAGAAGTTTTTTCTGTTAACTAGCAATTTTGCAAACTGGAACACGCTATAGAGGTTTATATTCTGTGTTTCTCTGCAAAGTTGTAATACCTACGTAGTTTTTCAGGGAAGCCTTCTACCTGACAAACTTCAGGAAATCTAGGGATAGTAAGACTACTGATTCACCTGATACCAAATCAAGAAGGCGCTTCACAGAGCACCTGAGTGCAATAAATAGAAGTAGCCTGGATGAAACCAGTGACCACTTCTGTAGGTGGCTATGTATTTCAACATAGATGAGCAATGAAAGACTTGGTGCCCCTGATACTAAACGGCAGCAATTTCCTCTCATCAAATTGTTAACACTCAGCTCCCTCTGCAGACAGATTTTGAAAGGAGGCAGATGAAGCAGCCCAGAAGAGAAATGGGGGAAGAGCTAAATATCAAGCTTGTTCAAGACTAGCTCATGGGACTGTGGATGGGAGCTGTACTGTGCTGCCTCCTCTCTGAGCTAAAGATTAGACAATGAAGTATTTTATTTAATGATGCCCATATGAAGTTCATTATCACCCACATTTGTGACAGGAAAAATCCACATATCATATAAAATCCCCATGTTCTGGAATCTAATATGAATAAGAAAAAGTCAAGAAACATTGTACAGCTACTTTTCCCTAGCATGGCTATTTTCTAGTAACAAGTTCAGAAGAATAAAAATAATGATTTAGGAAAAATACATAATTTATAGCAGAGAATCTTTGTCTACTTTTTCTAATTACTGCCTGTAAGTAGAATGAGGAATATTTTTTCTTCACCTTTGATTTGGTATGTGTCAACATGTTCTTAATCTTGTTAAATACTGAGGTAAGCTTAAACCACATATCTTCATGTCTTTAATTCAAACTTGAAAAAAATTCTTGAGGACTTTAAAATCTATTATAAGAAAAAAAGATTTTATGGTACAATTTTGTATAATATTTTTACATGTATTTTTTTAGAAGTAGCCCTGGTATTGAAAGTTCCTATTTAAATTGCCAGCAGCTAACAGCATTGTATGCAAACCACTCTTTGTAAGTAATTTTTAATTCATTTTTCTTGCTGTGCTCTAGAACTGAAAGTCTGGTTTTATTTTCTGATATGGTATTGATACTGAAGTGCATACCAGGTTTGATTTTATTGTTAAGTTGACTTATGTAAAATTGCATGGGGAATTTTATCATCCTATTTACTGTTTTTAAATCTTTGCATGTGAAAGATAGAATGAAAGAGAAAGTGTATTAAACTTCTGGTTTAAGAACACTGTTCCTTATAGTATCCCATATACCATAGTCAAATTTGATCATTAATTTTTACAACACATTTTTCAAGTTCCAGGGTAAGGCGGGCATTCTCTGATTTACTAATTGTAAAATGTTTTTCCTGGCAGATGAAGGAACATATGAATTTCAGCTTCAATTTTAGTATGACCTACCTTTTTTCTTTTTCAATAATTTGTTCTACTATTCTCTGTGTTAGTATTTTAGCCACCGATACCATTTACCTTTTATCTTAGATTTTAGACAGATTTTAATTTATTGCTTTACTTCTTTAGCCTCAAACCAAAGCTCTTCTTTTGAAAACTATTTGAATTTGTGGACACATCTCCCTTTCCCCTGCCTTTCTTATACATTAACAGAAAGTTTACTTTATCCTTTTTTTATCCTTTATCTATTTGCTATGTAAGGGGATATTTCTTGTTTTTTATTTCTTACTCCTATCTTCTAAAAGCATCAGTAAATCTATCCTCTGTTGAATCTCTTGCCTGATCAAAGCCTTCAGAAATGGTAATGCTAGTCTGCTCCTCAAGTCATCTCTCCCTTAGCAAAAGAGGGGTTATACTTGTAGAATTAACTACTGGATAAATGAACTTTTGGAGTCCTAAGTCTTAGAGTTTTTTATTAAGAGTTTTCTTTCAGCCTCAGAGTCATTAGAAAATTCTTTCTGTTTTTTTGGGGGTTTTGTTTGTTTGTTTTTATCTAGCTACTACAATTAGTACATCTCTTTTCACATGTATCCAATTAGTGAGTTCTGTTGATGTGAAATTCTTGACAAATTTTTATGCCTATTATGACTGGGTTTTTTTGACTTTATTCTTGTGTTATTTTAATAAACTCTATGCTTTTCAATTTTTCATTTCACTATGAAACTCCCTGACTTTTTCATTAGATTTAGTCCCAACTTGCATCTATTTTGCCTCTATTATCTATGAAGAATTTCATCCAGTCTTTGCTTCTCCTATCACAGCGACTCACTTATCTTTGTCCAGCTTTAAAAGGGAGTATATGCCCTTTTTACACTTATTGCTGCATTTTATGGTGATGTTTATCTTCTAAGGTTTAAGTATATAGTTTTACTCCTATTTTTTTTCACACTAGATGTATCTCTAAAAATAAATTAAATACATAACTTGATGGATGATATGTAACAGCCCAAAGCTGTAGTAATACAAACATATTTACTCTCTAAATCAGGAGGGCAAACTTAAACTGACTGCTGGGAAAGATGCCTGGCTATGATCATAATTCATGGACCATCCATAGGAATTTTTGGAGAGACTGATTGTCATCAAAGGTCAGAAGCATACTTGGAGCCATTTTAACAACTAGCAGTGGAGCTGATTGCCTTTCAGTGCCTAGGAATATTTTTTATGCTGTAGGGTTTTGGCATTTTGTATTTGTGGATCTATTGGGTTTTGCTGGGTGGGTTGGGGAGTTTAATTCTGTTTTGAGCTGTGGGCTTGGTGGGGGTTTTTTAAATTATTTTTATTAAGATAGATTAAGAAATATCTGCTTTCTTGGTAACCCCAGTAAATGTAGCTCCACAATTTGATTGGTTGACTAGCCTGTGAAGTGTCAATTTTAGTTATGCACTGCCTGTTTAACCTGCACACTGTTTGACCTAAACATTGGTAACTTTAGTTCTGTATTATATCCAGAACTTCAATATGCTGTTCATCTTTCATCAGTTGAATGAGTTAGAGTAATTTCCTTCTGTATGCTTTCCAAGTTCTGCTTTCATCTTCCTTAGCTATAGGTGGCTAAATGAAATCTAATCTTAATTAAGAGCCTGAAATCCCATAATATTCTATTGATATTAAACTCTGGAGGACGATACTGTAGCGGTGGTTAACGCTAAGAAATTGAGAGGATTATAGATAAAATTCCTATCATATAAAATAGAAACTTGAATTTTAATTAAATGTTAGGAATAAACTTGTCTTTGAGATTTTACTTGTAAATCTATTGAAACTCCTGTACAGATCCATACACAATGAGGGGGAAAAAGGAGCTGACATGTTTAAAGTCAGCTTTTTAGAAGGCTCTATAACAGGCCTGTGAAGATTTTTTCTTCAAGAGCTGCTCCTTTTGACAGCATCACCTATTCTGCTTTAAGCAAACCTCTGCGGGGTACATTGCCATCAATGCAAAAAAATTAGATCCATGACTATCTTTCTCAATCCATTAGATTAAGCTCATTGCTATAAATTGTCTCACATCTTAAAGAAATTGCATAAATTGTTGTCTTTATCTTGAAAAAATAGCACATCTGATACCTTAACATGACTTTGCTAGGAAGAAAGAATGTCCCATTTCCTCACATCTGCTCATGTACTGTAAAAATTAAAAAGAATAAGGCAGTCCAAATAGGAGTGGAGACAGTGCAGGAGCTTCATGGTGATGTTTGGCAAACGTCTCTGTCCAGAATTTGACTGGATTCTATACTAAGCACTTGGTTTTCTTAAAAGAACAGAAAAAAAACATATGACTCGGGAGCTGGGTTGTTTTCATCTACTTAATATTCACATAATTTAAAAGAAGTAAGGTGCAACTAATCAAATCAAATCATCTGTTACAGATAATTTCCTTGGGAATTCAGCAATCAAGACCACTTTTAAATTACTGCCGAAATTATCAGTGCTAGTAATTTCATTATACATATCTAATCAATGCTTCATAAAAAGTGTATAAGAATGCTATGTGAATTCTTAGGTAGATAAGATAATATCTTTCTGGTGAGAGCCTATGCTATGAAAAGTAGTATTTGTTTACCATGTCAGTATTTCTAATAGTGAACTGAAACATAAGACACAACAAAGAAGGAACTGGAAGATACAGAAGAACTTAAGGTTTTTGCGAAGTTAAATAAGTTTTGCTAATGTTGCATATATACATATGCATATATATATATATGTATACATATATATATGCATACACATAGTTTGTACTTTATAAATATTCATATGACTTACTTAATAAGTAGAAAAGACTTCCAACTGTATTCCAGCCACACCTTCCATACCTTCTGGCTAACTTCTTAAAGTAATAACAGATCATCTGTAGAGTGAGTCCACCATGTCCACCATCATTCATGCTAAAATATTTAAATTAACTAAAAAAATAACTGACACTCAGTTTGCATATCTGAAAGGGGTACCTATCTCCTTGTTAGGATATTTTGTGATATTTTTGATATTATCTCCTTTTTAGGACAATTTGTGATATTTTTGGATACACCAATAAATATCAAAGAACACCTGTAAAATTAAATGGAAAAAAATTAGGACTTACTATCGCATTCCTTTAATTTATGCTTAAAAAAAAAAAAGTAATATCATAGCAGCAGTTGATGAAATGTAGTTCAAAGAGAAAAATATTCTGAAATCCTTTCTCTGCTAGACATGAAGTTTTGTGACTGCACTTGCTATAACAAAGGATTACAACAAATAACAATAGCTTTGCTGTGTTGTTCTTCTGTGAGTACAAAAGTGTCAGAAAGCTTGAAAGAGTGAAAAGCTTGAAAGTCTTGACATTTTAGTAATTTTTAAAAAAAAAATCTGGCAGCAACAAGTAAATCTTTGTGTTATGGTTGGTTTGTGCCTGCTGCTAAACACAGCATATCAAGGGGTACAAGGGCACTGTAAATAACACGGAGGAGAACACAAGCTCTCAATCACAGCATCCAGCTACATTTTAAGTATTGTAACTGGCTGTGAAAGACAGAAGTGTGACATCTTAAGGTGATAGTACTCTTCCAAGTTCTATGAAAGTGGAATAAACAAGAAGAAACAACAGAAAAAAAGGTGTTTCCTATCTACTGCTTTACTGCTGTCAACAGACTTTCTACACAGGGTTTTGGAAATCAAACAAGGAGTTTGGAAATTAAAGAAGGCGAGTTTTCATACAACAGATAGAATTAAATTCTTACAAAAAAGGAAGAAAAATATTTTTTATGTATTCATACACATCTAAATGTGTATGAATAATACACATAAAATTATAATAATATTATATATGAAAATATGTGAATATTTTCAAACATATTATAAATATAAATCATATCCTAAATTTATTTTTTTATTTATTACCCTGTAGGCCTTTTTTAGTAGATACAGTAATGTTATATACCATGGAACTATGATTTTAAGTAATATTAAATAATACCATTATATCAAATGTACTTTAAGAAGTAAATTATATATAACTGGCTTGTCAGATTTGGGTTAAATGTTACCAGTTTAAGAATTAGACATAACAGCCCCCAAAGTTTTCACACAAATTTTTAGAGAAGATTAATCCAGAGTATTAATAGGGAAGAAACTACACAATAAAGGGCTGTCTTGGAAATCATCATATTTTATATGAGATTACAGAATTAATTACAGGAGAGCAAGAGAGATTGCTCAAATTCTTTTCTCAATACCTATAGATGGGGAAAGATTTTGCTTAGAAATCTCTTCAAAATCTTACAACAGACACCAATATATTTTGATATACACAGCTGGAAAAGTCACTATTAGGAATAGATACTATATAGTGACAATATATTATTATTGTCCGTTTGTACACACTGGTACAAATTTGTACACTGGTAAGCTGTTAAATTTGCTGACAAATCACAAATATCTTTCCAGTCAGAAAGGACTCCAGAGAGAAAACTGCGCCTGTAGTCTTCACAGATTCACACACCCCAGCAAACATAAGATCTTGAATCCGTGGCAAACTGACCGGATGAGAGGAAAGGTCACCAAGGTGCGGAACCCAGAACAAGTTTTTTAAAAAAAGGTCTAAAGCAGCAAGTATTGCAATTTTTGGGAAAGCTTCTTATACAAAGTAAACCACCCCAATAAATCTTAAGATATTAAAAAATGCAACAAAAATAACGAAATAACCAGCAAGACCTTTTAGGTTCACTTTATATACTGGCCTATGTCTTCTGATTTTTGCAAGTACTGAACTGTCCAAAGAAATGTCTTGGAATACTGGCTTGCTAAGTTATGAGAAAAAAGAAAGAATGTAGCTCTTGATCAGGTTTATTTTATTAACATAAAACTTTATAATAAGCACAGATGACTTGCCAATTCTTCGAATTTGGCAGGGAGTACTTCAAAAATAAGCACAGGATTTACGCAACTCACTGGTCTGTCATGTCCAATTTCTTGCCTCTGGCAACTGAAAGTTCTTGATCCCTCAAAGTAAGAATAAAAATAATTATGATGCACCTACACAAATCAGCAACATTTCACCCACTATTGTCCCCTTGGAAGAGTGGTTTTATATAAGGAATGGGAATTTATTACTGTATTTGAACATGCTTTTACTATCAGCTGCCAAAATACCAGCAGATTACAGCTCCTTCTTTTGTGTCCTCTGGGAGATCAGCAGGGCTGTTGCACAAATACAGAGCCAGCAGTAAAATGGGGATAATCTAGTTCTGCATATGAAACATGCATGAAATATTTGTAAAGATCTATGCTTGTCCTGCTGGCTTCATTTTTAAAGTAACAAGCTGGTTGTAGCAGATATATGTAGATCAGTGCATTAACTTATTTCTGCTAACTGTCCAGGAATGTGGCTTCTGTGATTTCAGGCAGAAGTGGCTGCTGCAGTCACTTTATTCTTTTTTTCCACACGGCTCTTACAAGAATAATTCCTCACCATCATAAGGACGCTGCTTGGATCCAGTACATTTCTTGGATTAACAGCACTGAAGCAGAAAGGAACATTTCATACCACAGAAAACCTGAGATGTAGCATTAAAATGAATTTTAGGATTTCAAATAATAGTTGTTAAAGCTGCAGTAATTTCGGAATGAGTGACGGATGGTGAACTACATCATTTGCAGCCATTGTGGTAATAAGTGATGGTTTCCTGCACTTTGAATATAAACTGCAGAAAATCATGTTATCAGGTGAACCAAAAAAATATGGCTCCTATAGCAGCTGCTGTTTGCTAGGGAAAAAAGAGAGCATGCCATTAATTTAATTATGGTTTGTTGAGAATCACAACAATCTACCTATTTTTCTGGCCAGAGAGCTGCAATTGCAGAGGCCCAGTACTCCACTGAATGCATCTAGAAACGTTGAGTGGTACTATCTGTTGAAATCATAAAAGGAACTATTTCTAGTGTGCACAAAAATTTGAACTCATGATTTTTGAGGATTGCAAATGATATATTTCACAGGAGAACCCATTTTTAAGTTGTTGATGGATTCAGAGAGCTGGTGACAGCAGCAAGGGCAGAGAGCCACAGCCCTGCCATGCACAGCCCCTGCTGCCCACCCAGCCTCTCCCCTCACCTCACCAGCTGGAGTCCCATGCCCCCAGGAGCAAGGGAGCAGCCCTCCTGCTTCAGAGCAGGGGCTCCAGGCTCTGCACAGACTGTTCCAGTGTCATAGATAGTGGGAAAGCTGCCAGTATCAGGCCAGTTCCCAGAAATGGCAGCTGGCCAGGAGCTGGTGTGGCATTGAGGGAGTGACCTAGGGTGGCTTCATCATGCGCACATTAATAAAAACTGCTGATTTTCCTACTGTACTCACCTGTGCCTGGTCCATCCTGGGAGCAAGCTGGATGCAGGCAAGGCATCAGAGATTTGAAGCTTGGTGACTGTGTGGTCACTGTCCACCAACTACCACTTCACCCACGACACTCTCTCTGGGAACAAGCCACAAATTTCAGAGTGTATGTCTCCAGTTTGGCTCCCTGAGTATCTGTACCAAATTTTTTCACATCAGTGTTTTAGGAATCTCCTGGACCTATTTGTACCAACTGTGTAGTTAGCATCTGTCAAATTGAATTTCCCCACAAGGAAAAGATGGCTTTTTCAAAGGTGTCCCTTGG
Source organism: Cyanistes caeruleus (assembly GCF_971803275.1). Classification (NCBI taxonomy): domain Eukaryota; kingdom Metazoa; phylum Chordata; class Aves; order Passeriformes; family Paridae; genus Cyanistes; species Cyanistes caeruleus. The sequence goes on from NC_141703.1 coordinate 46,432,871, forward strand.
TTCCTTAAAGAATAATTTGTTGTCATCCTGGGTGGGTGGCCAATAGCAAACTCCCATGATGACACTCACTTCATTTGTTTGTCCCTCTATCCTTGCCCAGAGGTTCTCATCTGTGACATCACCAACTGCAGCTCTGGACATTCCAGACCTTCCACTACATCCAACACTCACAGCAGTGTCCTGCACACTCACACACCTTGACTGGAAGCTGCACACTTGCAGCAGTGCCTTTCACACCCTCACAGCAGGGCACTGCACGCCCACATGCTACAGCTGTGCAGCTCCTATCACAGCGGTGCCGTGCACACTCGCACACTGCAATGCAGCCATGAATGTTTGTGCGCTCCCAGTTGTGCCCTGCTGGGACACCACTGATCCATTACCCAATTGCTCTTTTCTGCCTGGCTTCTTTTTTGCTTGTTTCTTTCTTCAGGGTTGGTTGATTTGTTGATTAGGATGGTGGATTTTCAGGAGTATTTTTGGGGGTTGGACCTTTAGGATTTTGCAAACATTTCATATGAGTGTTTTCCCTCTGTAAATTTTGATCTGTTTAAGACACATGTCTCAAAAGTATGAGCTCCCTCTACAATATTTTTCACTTTCTCAGCTGACTCAGGTCTACAGACTCTTCCACAGCTTATCAGTTTTCTTCCCCTCCTACCCCTCCCCTCCTGCCTCTTGGAGAGCTTCAGAAAACCTGCTATGGATAATCTTTATAGAAAAGAATTACCGACTGTCAGTCTAATCACACTGATCACAACAAATCACCATTGTCCCCCACAGTTTCACATAACTCAGAACTGCAATGCAGTCAATGATTTCTGTGCTTGTAAAGCAGCAGTACCTAATTAGAAAACTGATAGAAAGTAGCTTTCAGTTAAACATAATTAGCCTTGCCAATGCATTTCAGTGCTTTCAGAAAATTAAGTTATACTTTCCAAAATTTTTGATTAAACCCTAAGTTGTTGGGGAAAAAAATACAGGTTTATATGATGGCTGGTTTTAAGGTAAACTTTTTCATAATATTTTATTTGAATATATTCATATTGAATTAGTAAATCCTTAGGGAGAATCAACACAAAGTGTAAATACATATTGTGATGTGCTAAATTAATACTGAAAGCTCTACAAAGTATAGCACTAAAATATGAAAAGTTCCTAAACTTCTGAATGGAGAGAGATAAAAGAAGTATGAAACAAATTCAGCTGTTTAAATTTCATTGCTACTTCAAAAAAATGTAATGACATCCAGAAAAATTAAATTTCTTATAAAAACACTGTAATACTTCTCAAACACTGATCAATGTAATTAGAATTTGTAACATGTGGATAACTGCCCCATAGATATTAAAAAAAACCCCTCAAACAGATTAAAAGACTCTTGACTGCCTGTCTGAAAGTGCCACATATGACTCTTTCCAAGAGTCGTCCTAAGGAAAATGGTAAAAATTAATATTAGGTTTTAAGTTGATTCCTCTCTCTCTCTGGCTGGCCGTTTTTTGGAAACACATCTTCAAAAAGACACAACCTAGAAAAAAACCAGGGTTTTTTCTTTTTTGTACCTTTAGGGAAGAATCACATTTTAAATTTTGCATTTTATGAGAGAAAGGGAGAGTACAACAGAATAGTTCTGTAGATGAGACGCCATTAGAAGAATTAAAATTACATAATGCTACACTCACATTGATATAGAATTTACTTTCCTTCTTGGGATTGAAATAGTAAAATAAAAGTGCTAATATGTGACTTGAAAAAAACACAGGAATTTTTTTTTGTGGTTGCTTTTTCCTGTTGTGGTTTTTAGTTAGTTTGTTTCTGTAACCCTAATTTCAGTTGCAATTGCAAATAGTATTAAAAGGACTGTGTAATACTGGAAAAATGTAATGATGATAAGATTCATATATGATAAAACTGAATTATAATATGTTTAAAAAATTCTGAATCTTCATTAGGAAGTTGTTCTTGCATAGACTCTATATGTAGTATTGGCCTGTAGAAAATCTGGTGGTTTTACAGTTTGTTAAGATCAGTATTCTTTTTTAGCCTCCACCCAGGCATGAAACAAGATTAAAAAAAAAAAAAATCTCAATATATGCAATTATGGTTTAAACAAAATGATGCTGAAAACAGTATGATTATTTCTACCCATTTCAATAGTCTGAGGATCAGTCCTTACCTAATACCTTTGCTTAAATGTAATTATTTGTCCTGATTTTCTTCTCCTGAAAGTTTAAAGATCATATTAAAATAATTCTAGTCCAAAGTACATAATAATCCTTCTATTTTAATTAATTAAATATAGTTAAATAATTTTTACCTGAGTTCGGGCTACCAAATCTATATTTTTCATGTTTATTTCAGGGAAAATCATCTCAAGTCACCTATTTTAATGCAAATCAGGACAGATGAAGCTTATTCATCTCTCATAATGACATAAAATTAGCTGGCAATAAATGAACCATACATAAGTATTACTATTAGCACTCTAATAAATAAAATGCAACCCTTGACATTTAAAAAATGTAAAAAACACTTTTCTGAACACCCTTCAACACTGAACACCTTTCAAAAATTAATCTCATAACATTCTACTGTTTCTTTGTCCCCTTCCCACGCCCCCATATTTAGTTATATCATATGACCCAGAAGTGAAGATACTACTGAAAATAGAGGTCCAGATCATGCTTCCCACATCTCTGAAGACAGGACACAGCTACAATTTTAGTAGCTCAGGGTTATGGAGAGCTTTGATAGAGGCTCATCCTACGATAGAATTGAACAAAATGACACATTTTCCACAAAATGCAAAACATTTTGCCACAAGCAGTAGTATTAACAAGCCCATCTCGTTTCCTGAGCATGTACTTATTGTGTGAATATGCCCAGTTCAGTTATTTACACATTGGGGTCTTGTGCCATTTGTAATGTCCCGGGATATCTTGCTCAGCTTCCAGGTTCTGCTCTTTAATAAGTGTATTAAGGTCTCTCAGACTCTGTGCCATGTCTGCCAATGTCACTCAGATACCCTTTGATAATGGTGGCACTAGATGTGTATGCCTGTGTCACTAGACACCCAAACCATAGCATTTACACCCTATTTAGCATTAACACCTGATTATTTAGCACATATCTGTTCTTCCACCTGTTTTCAGTCACCCTGGTATTTTTCTTATTATACCATCTACAATCATTTATGCTTGTTATTTTTAAAGAATACCAACTCTATACAGCTTTCTGTTGCTTTCCTCTATGGGTGCCTTTGGATACTGTTTTGATTAGCCTCTATCACATAGGATCTGAGAATAAGGTAACCCTTAGAGAAATGACTAACTTCAAAAAGTCATCATCCACTTTATACCATTTCTAAAGAAGAAAAAGAATTTCCATTGTGCAAAGGAAATTACTTGAAAGCTGTTTTCACTGTATCAAGATGGGATCTTTTAGTTTTGAACTTTATCCTGCTTTATTTTTGTCACTCCTATTAAATGGATTGGAAAAAAATGGGAAAATATTGATTGAAAACTCCATTCTGTCCTTTACCACAAATCACAGTCTCTCACATCTATAAGCCTTCAAATATTGTGTCTGTGGTGTTCTTATTTACTCTACATATTGTGAATTACCTCTGCCTGGTAAAATAACTTCTCTGATCAGAATGGCCAACTTACATTGAAGCTTTGTTCTTGCTCTCAGAACCAATCCAATTATTTAAGGGTACTGATGTACAGTTGAATTGGGTTAAGGGGTCAAGGGTTTGGTAGACAGGGTGGGCTCTGTGAGAAGAGGCTGCCCTGTGTTGGGCACAAATAGCTCCAGTTGGCTCCAGCAGACAGACCACAGTGAATGGCTGAGTCCTCCAGTCATGGGTCTTGATGGGAAGACTTATTAAGGAATGGGCAAAATGTTGCATAAGCAGTGAAGCATGAAGAAAGAAAAAATAGGAGCAACCATGTGAACATCAAGGTCAGAAAAGAAGGAGGAGGAGGAGAAGATGCTCTAGATTCTGTATCAAAGGTTTCCCTAGAGCTCATCAAGAGGACCATGGTGGATCATACAGGTATTTCTTGAAGCAACCTGCAGCCCATGGAGGGCCACAAAGGAGCGAGTTCTGTCAGGAGCTACAGCCATTGGAGATTTATTCTTCAGGTTTATCCTGCAGAATTGCTGCTCATGGAAAGAACCCTTCACTGGAGAAGAAGAAAGGTGTGAGAAGGAAGGAGTAGCAAAGAGCAACAGTTACGAACTGACAACAACCATCCCCTCCCATCTCTTCTGGGCCTCTCAAAACAGGGGAGATGGAGGTACATCAGTAAAGTTGAGGCAAATCTTCTGTAGTTCCTTTGTCTGTGTCCTGGTTTTAAAGCAGTAACTAAAAAAATTACTTATTTCTTGCTGTGAGATATGGATTAGAGCAAGAGCAAAACAGGCTTAAAATTTAAAAAGGAATAAAGTTTATTAACAAACTACAAGAATAAGAACACCAGAATAAACTTCCAGAAAACTTTTTTTATCCCTTACTACCCACCATTCTCTTGTTCACATGACAACAGAGACAAAATCTTTGGAACTTTGGTGTTTAAAACAGTCCCAGTTCTTGCTAGAGTCTTTTCATCAGTCTTTGTAGAGAAACAGTAGTCTCTTTCTGCTAATGTATGGAGTTTTTCCCAAGAAAAACTATTTCTATTATAGCTTTCTATTTTTCTGATGCAAGCTGCCCGGAAATCTTGTCATCAGAAATTCACTCCTCCCATTTCACATCACTCTGAGGTATGTATGGGCCATGACTCTAGGGATGTCATTTTAAGGATGAGTTATTCAAAGGCAAAAGTCTTCTTCATCTGTCTTTGTGAGCTCCACTGGAAAACAGTTTTCTCATTGCCCAAGGCTTCAAATTTTCGCTTCACTTGTTCCAGCAGTTCACTGTATTACAATTACTCTACTTTTTACTCAAAATCCACACTTTGAACACTCTATTCTTCCCTATATACTCTGTCATGAATTAAAGGAGTTTTTTCAAGACCTTATTGTCCATCTCCATAGCTTTAACAGAAAAATATTTCAGCTTATAAAGTATCTCCTTATTCTCTACCTTTTCTGAAGCTTCTTTTCTTTCCTGTCTGATAGTTTATAAAGTCTTTTATATGTTTATTACTCTCTTTTTCTCTCTCTGGATAAAAGGATTAATCTGCAAGTCTCATCTAGGTAATGAAAAGGTTAAAATCTTGCCCAGGTTTTGTAGATGGCTCTGTGACCTCTGCTGGAGCAGCAGCTGGAGCTGTCTGCGATGGAAGATTCTTCATGGCTGCTCTGGAGAGTGTGGTCACTGTCTCAGTCTGCCGCAGGTCAAGAGCTTTTTTTTCCTTTCTTTACTCGGCAGTCTCTGGTGAATTCAGTCACAGCAGAAACTGCAGCCGAGCCAGGGACCGGCCTGGCCCGGCCAGAGCCCGGGGCAAGCCCCGCAGGCCCCATCTCCCGGCCGGGAGCCGCTGGGCCCAGCCCAGCCCCTGCCCCACGGGGCCGCATGGCCTGGGCAGGGAACGGGAGGCCTGGAGCTCTGTTACCTTTCACAGCCAGGAAACAAAGAGAGCCAAAGTGCCCTGACTTTAGGGCTTCCTTCTTAAGGAAGTGTTCACAGGTTGACTTAACTTTTTAATGGTCAAAACTGCTGACCAATGACCAATAATTGGTCAGGAGAAAGACTCCCATCAGTCACCAGCAGCTTCAACTTTCCTTAGCTCCCAAAGCTATCTTAAAGGTAAAGCCACCCCATGACAGTCTGTCACCATCCAAGTCTAGTTTAATCGGCATTAAATTCTACTTTTTTTTTTCCCAAGGTAAGTCTGTTTTACCCCCAAGTGTTCTTGGCAAGACATCTTACTGTCTTTCTCTTGACTAATAATGTTTTTCATCTTATTTTTAACTCTGTGTCTTGTTGAGTGAGAGAGGGTGAGGATCTGGCAGCCAAACAAGGTCAACCTGACAAACAATAAATAAAACCACAAAATTTTCAGAAATGGCATAAGCAGTTAATATTTTTTAACAGTTATAATCTTGAAAACTCGCAGTCTATGATTGAGAAGCCATAACTTCTTTTTGCTGTTTTCATGGTGATGGGTTTTTTTGAGGTTTTTTGTTTGGTAGTGAGTTTTTGTATGTTTGTTTTTTGATTTGGTTTGGTTTCTGGTTTTTGTTGGTCGTGATTTATGACATTTATCTTCATGAGTAACACGTGTGATGGAGCCCTGCTTTCCTGGAGATGGCCAAAGACCTTCCAGCTCATGGAAAGAGTCATGAAAGATTTCCTTGTTTTGTTTGCTTGAGCGTACACCCTTCCTCTTACTTACCTATCTACAAGTTTTCTCAGTTTTGCCTTTCTGATTCCCTTCCTCATCCAGCTGTGTGGAGAATGAACAAGCACCTGTGTGAGGCTTATTAGGTGCCAGGGTAAATCCAAAATTTCACATATCAATTAATGATAAATTTTCACAATACATATCACCTGTAAATTTTTATTTTTGAAAAAAATAGGTAAGATTCACGTTGCTAGGTTAAAAGTCTAGCATTTCTTATCTAGTTTCATTTTAAAATTTAAGGAAGGAAGTGTGATCACTATGCAGCAGTTTCTCCTTCCTATATCATTAGACAATTGATATCCCTCATGTATCTCTTCACTTCTTTTTAGTGATGTGGGAATTTGGATCATTATTCTAAACTTAATTGTTCAATGTGAAAAGTTATACAAAACCAAAAAATGCAATATGTTATGTACATTAATTTTGGAAATGGAAGGGAAAGAAAGTGAAGAGGTGCTACCAAAGGCAGTGGTGTTGCAGTTGGAAACGTGGAAAGTCTATTTTATGCAGTCATCCTAAAATTGAAAGATGAAATCATAGTTTGGGCTTCTAACTACCCATAGGATTCGTGAAGAGAATTGAGCACTTTTGGTTGGGTCTTCCACAGTATACTGTACAAATAACAAATGGATCTAAAGAAATACAGGGACTCAGTATTTACCACTCTGTCAGAAGTAGAAATCAAACCTCTATCTACCTTCAGATGAGTACTTTGGCTCCTCAATAAGAAAATTAAATTACATTTAAACGCAACAGTATTTTGTCTAAAGCTTGGTTTGTAACACGTATTCTGAGAATGTCTGCCAAATTAGGCTTGATGTGCTCAAAGCAAAATCTTATTTCTGAATATACTCGAGGCTTGAGTCTACTCAAAAACTTTTTGCTGTTTGGTATATGAAGTAAAAGAACATTTAGATCCCTCAGAAAAATATCAATCAAAATCACAAGTGCTTTCAGAATTCCCAGATTTTGAGGCTAGGTAATGACTGCGCATTCTAGTAACTGTTTTCTGGACAATCTCTTAGTTGTAGATACCTGCAATTCCTTTTTAATGTCTCCTAGTGAGGTACATAGAATTTTCCAATGAGATGCACAGGAAGGAGTTACACAGTCAATTCAGAGAATATGAAATGCAAAACAATTTCCCTGGAATTATGCTCTTCTTTTATATGATTTCCCCTTTCATTTGGTTTTGTGTGGGTTTATTTCCTGCAGCTCAATATTGTACAATAGCTACTGAATGTCTAGACAAGCAGGTGTGCTTCCTCATGTTCATTAAATACCCTTAGATTAAATTGTTTTCTAAATTTCCATATATTTATATTTTTTATTTGATATATTCATAAATTTAATATGTCATTCAAGTTATTAATGAATAATATACGGACTTAAATTAGAAATTACACTCATGAAGACAACAATCTGGTGCTATAATGTTCTCATTTATGGCTGAATTTGAACTTCACAAGAAAGTAACTCCTAATCAAATAGAAAACTATGAAAACTAGGTGGCATGTTATGACTAAATTTGAAAGAGAAGTTACACTCAAGCAGAAAAATAGTAAAATTCAGAAGGACATTTTAAGGTCATGTAAATTCTGAACAACATAAGTATAATATGAAGATTCTCAGTACTGAATAGTCCTGCAGACAGAGAGCTTGGCTGAAGAAGAAAATTAATAAAAAAGTTCCAGAGTAATATACAGAAAAAAAATACTTTAAGTTATGCCTTTTTATCTTTTGTTAATATTTATTTTGGACTAAGATGCATTTGTTTCATTGCTGCCAAATAGATTCAGAAACAGATTATCTATCACCTCCTTCAAAATCAATGACACTTTAAAATATTTTAGTACTAATTTTACTTTTGTCTGATAGTCTGAAAGGACTTAGTGAAGCCTAGCATGTTATCAGCCAAATTTGTGATAACATATCTATTGAAAGTAATAAATATTTTCAGATTCAGAATTGTGTGAAACATCACAAAGAACAAACTGGTGATTATCTAACTAAATATATATGAGGCATGACCACTTTAATTTTCATGTAATATAATATTTGAGATAAGTGGACTTTAATGAACAATTATAGTTCCCTAATTGTAGCCTCATCTCCTCTCCTGGTTATTAGATCTGCAGTTCTGGCCAAAACCAAATACATTGAAAATTTGATTACCTGAACTAAAAAATCTAACTCTACAAAATAGGATCAGTGATGTTAACAATAGCCCTCTCTTCTGCTGAGACTGCATGGAGTTTGAGGAGCTGAAGCTGACACAGCAGTTTTTACCAATGAATTCTTGATAACCTTACAAGTCTTAATCTTTGACTGCCATTATTAGCTAGGATGCCAATACAGGAAATAATTTTAACTTTAGAATTACTTTCTGAAGATGTCCAGAAATACGTTAAATGTTTTGTGTATAAGAAAGGAGAGCAATCATTTCTGGATGAAAGCCAAGAAAATTGTGTCTTCAGCAGAACAGATAATATTTGTCAATGAAATTCCTGTCATGGGAATGTGATAGAGAGACTACAGTGTACATGTCTTTTCAAGATTAAATTGATGCAATCTGTTTTGTTGTTTTGATTTGGAGAGTATTCAAAGGTATTTGTTTTGCCTTCCTTATCTTCTCACACTGAATTCGAAGACTTAATTATGTTAAATAGATTTTAGGGGTTCTTGAAGAAACAAACAATATTTTCTTTTAGTTTTTTTGTTAATTTTTTCCCCCACCACCACCCCCCAGTCCTGAAAAGAAAAAAAAAAAAAGAAATTACTGAAGAATTTTTGTTTCCTTCCTCACCCTCATCTAGATAAGTGGGCTGAAAGCTGGTGCAGACAAGGGTGCAGAGCCTGATTCATTGTGGTTTAGGAAGAAAATAGTAGAACTTCGGTAGTACATAGTACATGTAAAATTTATAAATAAATACACTTATATTGCGGGCATACAATCAGAAAGCTTCCACTGAAAAGGGTGGATGATTAAGAGTTTGGGAGACCATTTTTTGGACTATTTTTTGTGTTGTTATCAAGTTTATATTTCTTAGCCTTAAAAATGAGGGACAACAAAATGGTCAAACAATAATTAGTCCAGTTTCAGTCTTGTAGAAAGAAAAAGAGAAACAAATAAGACAAGCATCCACCCAAACCCTTCCTGTGAAGAACTTCCTAATGTCCAGCCTAAACCTCCCCGAGTGCAGCTTAAGGCTATGTCCTCTTGTCCTGTGGCTGGACCCCTAGGAGCAGAGCCCAACCCTCATCTGGCTAGGGTTGCCTCCTGAGCTTCCTCTTCTCCAGGCTAAATAATCCCCAACTCCCTCAGTGCTCCTTATATGACTTGTGTTCCAGACCTTCCATCAACCTTGTTGCCCTGAACTATCTGAAAAAAGACAAGATTTTCCTGAAAATCTGCCTTAGGAAAAAAGTGAGTTTATTTCATAGAGGTTTAGAAAGCATTATTTTTCTTGACAAGGATTATACAGTAAAACTGGACTTAGTTCATCCTTCATTCCTTCCTTAGGCATTGATTGATGTTAGCATCTGCTGGCCTATTTACAATAACTGTGTTTCTGAACCTCTACATCCTGGCTAGGCTACAAATTCTTTGCACCATTCTCTCTACCTATAAATAGAACAGTTTGATATGGAAACTCTAGCATAGCACTCTGACGGCTACATTTGTAAACGTATTATTTATATGTCTTGTTGATATTATTTTGCTTAATTGATTCATTAATGGATCATGATAACCTTGCAGTTATAGGTCTTTATATTTGCAGAATGACCTGGATATCTTCAGAAGACTGTTTAGAGGTTCAGAAAATTAATCTAATTGAATGCAAAGACTGGAAAATCCCTGTGATGGATAACCCTCCCCCACTCCTTCTTTTTATACTGATTTTTTTTGGCTTGTATTATGTAAACTATATGTACCTAGGACACATACACTTTTACAAGGACAAAGAAAAGAAATGTAGGCTATTTACCACCCAAAAATTAAATTCATGAGGTAAACATACTGCTAAGGATTAATAATATTGATTTTTGAAAAGAAAATACAGTAAACAATTACCTGGGGTGGTAAGAGGGTTAGGGCATTCCAGACAGAAACTCCAGTCAAGAGCAGTAAGGAAATTGACACTTTTTTAACATATTAATCTTTCTGTATTGCTAATAGCTGGAACATATATAAGTATTTCAGATTATATTATATATAGTCAGATTATAGAACTTGTTTTGAACTATTTATTTATAGCCCAAATTAATTTCTGTCTGCACTTTTCTCAACGGTTGCATTAATATTTTTAGGAGAAAGATATAAGACCATACCTAGCATTAGGGAAGTGTTGCAACATTATTAATATAAAATAAAGAAATGGTTGTGAGAAAGGAATTAAATTCAATGATATGCAGTGAAGTAGGAGGTTAAAAAAAAAGGACGTTATATTAAAGGAGTGTGATTTTTAGGCATATCTTCAAAACTTTTCAATACTTTATGATAATTACAGTAATTTAAAATGTACCATCAACCATAAGTTTAAGGCCTTATCTCAGGTCAATAATAATGCAAGAGTTGATTAACACTAGAAGAAATGCCTAGTGAGAAGGTGAGAACAAGGTGTCAAAGGTGAACTAGAAGGTGGATTGAAAATCAAGGCAGTTTTATAGAGAAAGCAAGACACTGGGAAGATAGAATGAGTGAAAATAGAGATGGAAAATAGGTTGTAGAAAATACCCAGATACAGGCAGGATGATGAATGCTGAGTTGAGATTTCAGCAAGATGTAGTCAGGATTGTGGTTAAGAGGAGCCTGTTAAAAAGTTGTTCTTTTGAAACTGAAAACAATTTTGGAAGGCTTGCTGTTGAAATCTAATCCCAATGATGTTCTTAATTAATTAGTAATTTAGTGGATATCCCACAATGAAGAGAAAAAAACCCTGAGGCACAGTGAGCATGCAGCTGTCATAATATTGAACATTTTGTTCCATATATTAATCTTTATAAAAATATTTCACCTTAACAGATCAAATTATTTCTACAGAAACAACATTGATTGGAAACAAATTTTCTTTGATGTCAATTTTTAATTTTGCTTTCTTTTTTGGTTTTTTTTTCTGTTTTGGTAAATTTCATAAACATTGATATATTTCATAATCTCAAAATATTAGAAATCTGAGAATCAAGAATCTTTCCTAATATATGAGAAAAATTTAGACATCTACAGATTAAGTTAAGCACAGGTCATCTTAAATGGCTCATTCTTAAATTAATCTTTTAATTAATCCTCAAATTAATTATTTTAATCTAGATCGAATAAATAAAGAACTCAGCTAAATTTTAGAAAAGGGTTTTAATGTTTTATATTATTACATTTGGATATATAGATTTCACAAATGATGTTCATCCATACATAGTTAATCCTTTTATAAGTGGGTTAGTTACATGCAATATGTAATATTATGAAAACAATTTTGCTATTAGTCCTCATTTTCATTACTATTGTCATAGAATTCATTTTCCCAGGGAAATCCTCTTTAATTTCTTTAGAAATATTTTTAAATTTAATTATAGTCAGTGTCAAAGTCTTAAATGTTTGCAGACACACGTTTTTCTGTCTCTGAATGTTAGGACTTGGAAAAAAATCCCTTTTGTGATTGGTAGGTGAAGAAACTAAATGTTGCCTTTATGAATAAGACAATTGATAACAGATAACCTTTCAAATAATACAGCAATTATAAATGGAGATACAAAAATTAAAGGGTTATTCTTCTCCTCACAAATATTTTTCCTGTTTTGAAAAACCATTTTCTACTATTCATGGTTTGGCATGTAGTTTTATAAATTTTGTTTTAATCATGCTCATTATTCCTAAAAGAGAAATCTGTAAATCTTTTATAATTAAAAAAGAAATATTATACTTTGAAATATTACTTTTTTATCTTGAGTATTTTAATATTACTTAGAACATCTGAAATTGTCTTGGAATGATACAACATCCTTGTAGGATGTCTTGCAAAGACCATCACAGCATGAATGCAAAAGCAAAGATAAATCTTGGATGGTGATACCAATGCAAATCATAATGCAATGTCAGCATAGTAAGGAATACCCAGAAACACTTGTATGAAAAAGTAATGTTTACTTGGATCAAAGCAAAAAATTAAATTTTGTTTTTGTGAATGTGTGTGTGTTATAAATCCCTGGCTTTTTTTCTGTCTGGTTATCATTCTTAATTTTATTTGTTAAAAGGAAGGCAAAACACCCTTATAGTGCCTGTTTCTTCTGAGAGAATAAAGGAGTTCAACCATCTTTCATTTTTACTTGAGTGAATGAAGCAAAAGATGGCAAAAGATTGTACACCTCAGTGCATAATCTTTTGAGGTGAAACTCTGTTAGAAGTAAGATGATTTCATGGTGCTTATTTAATTATACAGAAAGGAAGTTATTTCCTGGGAATGTATATTCAAAAAGCAAATGCTAATAGTCCCCACCAGTAATATGGATAACTGAAGAAAAAACTGAGTAAATACTTTAAAAGATTCCATATTACAGGCAGATCAAGTAATGACATGATTATTTTAAGGTCATTACAAATTAAAAAATTAACCAATGTCTGGATATAACAATTTCAACGTGGTCTTTATTTTTTCATTTTTGTAATACCAATTTTTTCAACACCAAGTCATTTCTACCAAAAACTTATTCAGAATTAAAATGGTTTTTTTAGGGAACTAAAACATACTTTTGACACACGTCAATTTTTTTGACATATTTTTGTCATTTAAACTGATGATATTCAATCAGTACAGCCTAGTAGTATATCTAAATTTCATTCCTCAGGTTTTTGTCATGGGGAAACAGAAAGTCAAATAAAGAATTGATGTTCTTTAAGAGGATTTTTAAACAATACTTCACCTATGAGTTTTTTATTTTTTTCAGTTCTGATAGCACATCTCTCTGAGCACAAGTATGTCAAAAGGACAACTTCCTTTTCCTAGATCCAGTAGATCCTAGGGAAGATATACAGAATTGAATGAGGGACTGACCTCTCAAAGACGAATAGATAATATTCTGTGGCCAATTTTACTAATGCATTAATTTCTGGATGCATAGATGTTAGAGATTAGCTTTTTTGTGTACTTGCTTTCTTAGTATTTTGTAATTTAATTTCTAATAAAGCATCAGGTTATAATATTTTATTTATCATTATTATTAATGAAAATAGCTTATTTCTCATAGATTTTATATAAATTTATGTTCAAATAATAGTTTTTATGTTTCCTTGCCAGTTGGCAAAGAAATACATTGTCATAGGTTATAGGATAAAAAAATAATAACCAATTCCCACATCTCACTTCCCAAAATAAACTCTTTTTGGTGGTAGTAACTGCTACTAAAAATAGCTTCGATGAAAAAAAAAATAACATTGGAGTCTTGGTAAATTATTTTAAATAAGTGAAAAAATATATTTTTTCTATTCATTTAATTTGGCAAACTCTATTTAGCTAAGTCTATTGAAATACAATTAATTTGTATCTTCATGTGATTTTTTGAAGAGGTGAGAGAGAAAAGAATTAGTGTTTCTATTCTAATATTCATATATAGTCATATAATATTTAATGTTCTATTATGTTCAAGGTTAGATTAAAAGTTATAACTGTCTCTCATGCTGGCTAATGGTATTCTACATGATTGTCCTAATTTTTCAAAACTTTAATTTCTGCTATAGCACTAGGGAAAAAAATAGCTTATGCTAAAATCTATTTCTAAAAGAAAGAGCAATCAGGAATTGTCTGTGGAATTATGTACAAAAATAGCATCAAATATTTCCAATCTACAACAATTCAGAAATAAAGTTATTTGTCATTATGACTGTGTAGAGAGATGAAATAAACACCTTTTTCATGAGCCCATCATCCTTAAAGAGTTACCTGAGTTACTTTATTGTAACTTTACTTTCTTTGAAACTTTATTGTGACTTTCTTTACTTGAAAGAGTTACTTTATATTTTTTTTCTTTGAATTTTCACTACTATTATTGAAGCAATAACTGTCTTCTTGGAACTTGAACTGGTATATAGAAAACTTTTTATTTCTTTACTTTAAAGGAGACACTGTATGAATAATTTGGGGGGGATGTCATCAAATAAAGCATCTTCATGTAGTATGCAGAAAGATTTAAAATCTACATCAAAATCTATTATCCTACACAGATACCCCAGTAGGTAAGGATTCAGGTGCCTTCGTACTTTATATATCTGTCCCCAAAGTATAGGGTTCACCAGGATATCATGTAATCTTGTATTGTTTTGTTCTAATGGCCACACTGAATCCTACCAGTTGGTCTCATTCCTCATCATCCTGAATTTGTGCAAGAAATTACTCCGTATCCATCCAAAAAAGCTACTTCCCACCCCTTGGCCATTTTAAGTGCTATCCAAGATATGCCATTAAGAAAAGAGTTTCATTTTCTTTAGCTGTGCCCAGTTACCTCCAAATTACTTTTGCCTCTCTCTTGCAAAACATCAGTGTGTCACTGAATGATTGGGGGGTTTTTGTGATTCCTGTTTTGTCGTTCTGATTGGGAACGGCAGGAAAGAACGACACAGACTCTCAAGGGAGTCACAACAGGAGAATCTTCTAGTTTATTGCTCTAGGCTTGTCTTATAGACAGATACGTGGAAAGTACAGAAAGGAAACTCTTATTGGTTAGTAAAGTGCTACATCACCATCATTGGTCAGTATGACCAGTATCACCACCCCTCTGACTCTCTCCTGCAAGGAAAACAAGAGGACAGACAAACAGCACCTGGCAGTTGTTTTCTGTCTCTGAGGATTGTTTTGAAATCCTCCCATGAATTCCCAGGCTAGCTTCTCCGGCAGGACTGAGAGGCCATGGGCCTGCAGTTTCTGCAGCTCCCTGCAGCCTGTTCCAAAGCTAGCATCCATACTGTTTCATGGAGAATCAAGTGACCAAACAGTGAAGTGAGTTTGGATCCACAATCGTTTTTCCCCTCCTTTTAAGTCCCCTTGTTTCCTTCTGTGTCCATCAGTCCCATTTTTTTCCATAAGCAACTAAAAAGGATTATCAACTTTTGTCAGCATTGCCTCTTGTATCTATTAACTTGGTCTAGTCAAATCCTCACCTCACTACCAAACATGAACATTTTAATTGTCATATACAAACATCAAACCCCCTCAGACCCAGACAAATATAACAACACAAGTGGTAGTACCAGCACGTGAAACAAAGGAAAAGCTTTAAAATATCAATGAAGACTGACAGTGACATGAGTTTTATTTTTCAGCAAGTAAGTAAAGTGTCACCTGAGATTTATAAGTATGACTTTTAGCATTTATATATATTTGTAGTCAAAATTGCTTTTTACTTACTCAGGCAGATGAGAGTGTCAAGCACAGCTGGTTATGACATCAGTCATTTTTTTACCTTTTGTTACAGTTAGTAATGGAAAGCATGATTTCTTAACTACATTTAATGCTATGTGATATTAAAGCCTATCCACACATTCTTTTTTCCTTCTGAATTTAAACTGGAGAATAATGGAAGAAATTATACTCATTTGTACTTAGAACACTGTAATTCCCTGGACTTAGTATGGTGTAAAAGGCTGTCTGCAAAACAAAGTGGAAAAAAATGAATATGGCACAAAGCTTATGGATAGAATTTAGAGAGGAAAATGTCAAATTTTAATTAAGCAAAGCAAAGCAAGCTCACGTTGATCAGCTGGCTAAAACAGGGGAAAATTAATAGATGCTAAAGCAGAATT
Source organism: Cyanistes caeruleus (assembly GCF_971803275.1). NCBI lineage: Eukaryota > Metazoa > Chordata > Aves > Passeriformes > Paridae > Cyanistes > Cyanistes caeruleus. The sequence goes on from NC_141703.1 coordinate 46,449,014, forward strand.
AGAGCAAATTGCCATTGGATGAAGTTATCAAGGGTAATAATTAGCTTCTCCACAACTGCACACTACGCATTGAGAACAAATGTTTGTTTGTTTTAAAAAATAAATTGCACAAAGCATGGGATTTGAAATGGAAATTAATTAACTTTATCTTATCATCTGTGTTATACAGGGTATAAGAGTAAATGATCATCACAAAGTCTTCTATCATCACAGTCTTTAAAACTGTGTCACTGTTTTCCCTTCTGGCAATTGGGATTTGTTTGATTATCATATAGGTTATCATATAGGGCACACAAAAGATTTTACAAAGCAGGTTATTAGCACTGTCAAGCAGATTAATATCTAGGTGGGTTGAATTCATAAATACTAAAGCAAAGCATGGCTAATAGGAATTGCTCAGGAGGAAGATAAATATTTATAATAGAATTAAATTTCTTGCACTGACTTTTCTATAGTTGTGGCTATCCTTACGATTCTATGCTTAAAGGAATATTTTCTTCACAACAGATGTGAATAGATTTTTTAACTCTTAAAAATAGAGTAGTACAGTATACTCTGCAATCTTTTTTCTCATATTTGTTTTCATCTCATTTTTCCAGTTTTTCTCTTACCATTATGACCAACACCAGCCTCAGAATTCCTCAAAAGATTCTTTCTTTGGTGGTGGAGCTTGGAAGTGAAAGCCTTATTTGTGTATTGTTTGACAAGACATGTCACGTGCTCAAGGTAGAATTCACAGCTGAGAATAGGGTAACTACACCAAAAACCATCAAAAGGGAATATTGAAGGATCTCTTAAATAATTCAGATTAGATGCCTATATTTCAGACAACAATCATGAAGCAAAATGAATCTTCTCTGTGATGATTCACTACAGAAATATGATACTTGAAATGCTGAAACTCCTTAAGACTTTGTATACAAGCAAAAAAAGTCTTCTTTGAAAACCACAACTCAGAGTGTAATCTCATATAACCTTTGGGAATTTATTTTTTCCTCTAGTTGTTGGTTAGGGTTATTCAATCCAATAGCGAATACAGCATTGTTAGTAATGAAAGTTATTAGAAAAGTGGATTCACCCTAAAGCAACACTGTTTAAATTTCATTTTGAGACTGGCGCTATCAGGCATCCATACAATGTTTACAGCAAATGTAATAAGAGAAATATTAATTTCTTGGCATTTTGAAATGAATTCATAAACGATAATTCAATCTATCTTTTAATATTCTGGATTTTCAAACATCACAAATTAGCAAAACATCCAAGAGCATCTGCATAAACTCAGAAATCCTTTCTTCTATATCTAACTACTTAGGTAGTATAATCAGAAGTTTTGCATTGCCCATACCATCTGTTCTGTTCTGCTTTTCCTTTCTAGCCTTTATTTTATCTTTTATGTGCATATACATAACTGGAAGGCAGGACTGAGTGTTCTTCCAGTCATGGACAGGCTTTTCACAGATGGACAGACAGAATAAGTGACTGTGCATCCCATAGGACTCCACCTTATGCTCTCTACAACTTCCATATTCTAATGACTAGCACCAGTGCATTCATTTATCAAAATTTTAAAGTGGGATGTACTTACCAAATGGTAACCAGTAAGCAGCAATTATCCTTATTTTAGATTCTCTCTCTCTAGTCAATGGCTCTTCTGAAGCAGCACTTGCTTTCTTTATTTAAAAGGAATTATTTAAGATGGACTTAATTACGCCATTGTTTCATTACTAGGTGTTTTGGGAATGGATACATCATGAAGATTCATCATGAAGAAGCTATAGCAGCTTGATCCATTGCTTAAGTTTTGGAAATTTCCCACCTGAGATTTGGTAGGATGTTCTGACTGAGATCCAACTCCGTTTGCAGAAGGCTGGACCCCTCTAGGTATATCAGCAACACTGCAGACAATCGAATGATATTAAATATATATAAGTACATTATTAAATCCATTAATCACTCCAGTAAATTAGGCACCTAGCTATAAGTTAGTTAAAATTAGGTGAAATTAATTTTTATGTTTGTAGGCAAGTTTCAGATTTTTAATAGATGAGTACAGTCATCTTCATGAAAGCATCTACATGAAGAGTAAGAACCCAGGATGTCACTATAGTCAGTCAAAGTGTAGTCAGTACAGAAATCCATGTCACCTGAAACAGGCGCATAGTCCATTTTCTCAGCATGGCATCCAGGGGTAGTGAGAATGTTAAAGAAAAACTCCCTCGGCCTGCAGCAGCTCTTGTAGAAATTCAGAGTTTTCTCTAAGTCCTTTGTCACATGCTGGTACCATGTAAACATCTCATACACCTTACAGAATCTCAAACTGCATTTTATGTCTCTGTGTAGGCAGTAGAATAAATACTCTAGTAATTCAGTTGTTAAAACACAATTCCATGTATGTGTCTGTAGTCTGCAGCCATTTTTTGGCAGTGTAAGCTATATATATATACATATATATTTCTGTTTGTTTCTCTGGTCACTTAATAAGGTCAAAAATATCCTTTTTGTTGTTGTTTCACTGATACTGTAATTTCTGAATGGCTATAAATAAACTTCCAAATTAAGATTGTGAATATGCCTATCTTTGTCCTTTGCCTTTCTAATTACTAGTTTTCTCTGTCTGATAAGGCTGAGAGTAGAATTGAGTTAGAATTAAGGATCTATCTTGCAAAATACTGTAAAATATTGCAATAACATTTTTATCAGAGTTGGAAAGTAGTATATTAAAGATAGAGCTCTTATCAGAGGTGAAACTTGCTAAGCTGGGGAGCTGAAGAGTTTTGGACTATAAACCAGAATAAATTACTCCATTTATTGATAAACTAGACACAATCATTTCATAAAAATTATTCTACTAAGTACAATAGATAGCTTTTTAAAGAGAAAAATCAGCTAATGAAATTGTTTTCCATGCTCTCCAATTTTTGTTCTCTATGAAATGTGTACACCATAGAGAACATGCAAAAAGAAGCTTTCTAAGAAATATAAATTCTGAAAATTATGAAATAGTCATAATACTTCTCCTCCCCTCCCCTCCCCTCCCCTCCCCTCCCCTCCCCTCCCCTCCCCTCCCCTCCCCTCCCCTCCCCTCCCCTCCCCTCCCCTCCCCTCCCCTCCTCTTCTTTCTCCTCTTTTAATTTACTGCCCATTGGAGTTTTAAAAAGTACTGAGCCAGCAGTGGAAATTTTTGATGGTCAGTTTGGGAAATAAATTAATTTAAAATAATAACTTTAATAGCAACAGTATAAGAACTGAGAATTTGCAAAAAAGTAGTCATACAGATAAGAGAAGTGAAAATAGGGAGGCTTGTGAAAAGAAATGCTTATGTCAAAATTTTTTGGATGTTAAGTGATCGACTGTTTTTCAAAATATATGGGAAAGAGAACTGCAACAAATATTGTCTTTGGCAGGAGAAATACAGAAACTCTGAATAAAAGTTAACTAGAAAAACTGAAAAAAAGAGGAAAGACATTTTACAAGAATGTCATAGAAATTATAGCCCAGATTCTACCTCTTACAGGCATTAGGAATGTAAAGAGGTGTTTTTTTGGCTAAGTGACTAAAATAGAGCTCAAGTTCTGATGAATAATACAGACATCAGGACTCCACTCCTGTGTCTTTTTATGCTTTTGCTCCTTCAGAAAATATCGTAGCAATAAGAATAAAGATACATTCAAAATTCAAAATATCTGGGCATTAGGATGTCAGAGAAAAAGCCTCCTGTCATTCACACCTTGGGCATTTCATGTAATTGGGCATTTCATGTCATTCACACTTGGGCATAGTAAATCAGTATTTACTATGCATTCAAGAGTGAGTATTAGTCCTTAACAAACTTATACCAGATTGGCTGTGGGTAAGCAGCACTGTGGAATTCATGCTGAATACAGTCAGTACTGACGATTACAGTTCCTGATTACTTTTAGAATGACCAGGCTTGAGAGTTCCCTACAAAACAAGTCATAACAGTAGTAGATTTCTTTCTTCTCCATGTTTTCTTTCTTTCTTGATATAATTATCTTCTTTAGCTACTTCCAAGATAAATGGATTCTGGTCTGTCCCTAATACTGCTAATATTTTTCTCAATTTTGGAAGTAATTTTGTGTATTTGGGATGGTCTTCTACTTGTTTGTAATTCCTTAGGATTACCCAGTTCCTTCCTCTTCTGTAATGTGTGTAGTCCTGCCTATAACTTCATGTCTTTGTTTTCTCCTTGGTAGTCCCACTGTTTACACTCTCATGGAAGAGTCTCATATTGTACTGAGTTATATCATCACAACATTATGAAATAGTTATATGCTTGTTTATTTACTATTTCAGTAAACTTATATTTGAGTTGAAAGAAAACCAAAAATAATTATATCATATATTTTTTACTTATAATTTAGAAAACGGTGTGGTTAGAAATAGGTTCTAAGACTAATATCTGGGAATCTGGGAGTAATCTGGGAATCTTAAATTTATTTCTTCTTTTCCTGTATTTAGGTATTTAATTTACTGTGACATTCTTCAGCCAAGCTAATATTCTGTTCTAAAGAGTAGCTGTTCACTGAATTCCATTAAAAGCTTTCCCTTTTATTTGTTTCTTGTCTTCTCTGATGCACTTTGCTTCCCACTGATTTCTATACACTTGTGTGATCACATTCTTCACATTTGACTGCTTTTTCTACATATGATGTTTGAAACTGTATTTTCTTTGATAACTTAAACAGAATACTAATTTACTGTGATTTATAAAGGATTCTATGTGTAAATGGGGTTGCTTACTAGAGAGACAAGAACAGTTTTTGTGTTGTTTATATATATCATAATATAACAGTAAAAATGTATGAAAAGTCAGTGAACAGTTGGACATGGTCCAGAAACTGCTTTATGATCTTTTCTCTTCCTTCTTTTCTCTAACATCCTATAATCCAGATTAACCAATCCTCTATTCAAATACTCAATAAAGATTTATCTTTTCTTAGAAGAGCATTTATTACTTTGCAGAATCTTTTTGTTTTTGCAAAATAATGTGCTATAGAAAGCATATATGCTAGAAGTTAGGTGAGAATTTTTTTTATGAAATTATTCACCTTCCTCAATTACCTCTTTTTAATAACAGAGTATTCAAAAATTCTTGAAAGATTTGATGAAAGAGTCTGAAGAAGGATCTTGGTTGCCGGCAGTAAAGTTCTGTTATTCTTGACTTGGTTTCCTGATGGTAGAATTAAATTGTATATAACTGTCTTGCAAAAGGAAAAAAAAAAAGATGAAAAATAGAAAAGCAATATGCCCTTACTTATTCAGCTCATTTAATGGATTCTTGGATCAGTAACTAACACTCTTCCTTTTATTCTCTTTCTCACTGGAGTTACTCTATTTAGATGTGACATACTTTATAAGGCATCAGCAGAGTTAAGCAGCAATATAGGAAGACATTCTCCATATTTCCCTCTTGGTAAAGTGATTTGTGATAAGAGGTGTGATAAGATATTTGCATTTTATGAAGAAGAAATTAATGATAACTCAGTAATTTTTATTTTTTTCCATCCAACATAGATAGAGATTAGACTTACATTTAAAACTGCTTGAGTATGATAACCAAAACTGTTCTATGAAATGATGTTCTGGTGTACATTCAGGTAATTCTCTGAGATTCAGCTACTGATGCTTTTCAAGCTGAAATGAGACAAGACAAAATAATCAAGCTGCTCATCTGCCCTCGTTCAGTTCTGAAATGACATATCTGAAATTATGGAAATTGGTTAAGAGTATTAATTTATCTTAGTTTTCTTGGGCTGAATAGAACCATGAATTTTCCTCCTTTTCTGCTCTATTTCTCAATTTTAGAAATGCATTGTTCTTCCACCTTTAACTTTAGGAGAGTAATCACAAAACAGCTAAATGAATTGCTGCATAAAAGAAGATGCAGCATAACATCAAGGAAAACAGGCCTTCCAATTAAGAATAGCACACCCCCAGGACTCACCATGGGAAGGGATCACCCATTAATTAAATTTATTTCTCTTTTAATTATTTCAATGAAGTACTACAAGATTAAAATTTAAATTAATTAAATCTTCTGTTCCTGGACAACTACTCATCATAAGTAAATTTAAAACAAACAAACAAAAAAGTGTTCTGCCTGAAATCAGATTTAAAAATTTTGAGATGCATTGATTTTATTGAATCTGCATAAATTTCAAGTTAAATAATTTGTTCAAAGCAGTTAAGGTCATCTTATTCTGAGCAGCTGACCTTATTTTTTTCTAAAGGACCTTCTTAGCTGAAACTATTAGATATATCTCTTAGCCTATTAACTATTAAAGAAAATTATCTCCTGTGAAGACAGGCTGAGATACTTGGGATTGTTCATCCTGGAGAAAAGAAGGCACCAGGGTGACTTTACTGCAGCCTTTCAGCATCTAAAGGTGCCTGTAGAGGGACTTTTTAAATGGGCAGATACTTATAGGACCAGGGGGAATGGTTTTAAATTGAAAGAGAAGATATTTAAATTAGTCTGAGGAAAAGATATTTTACTCAGTGCATCGTGATGCACTGGAAAAAGTTGCCCAGAGAAACTGTGGAAGCCCCATCCCTGCAAGTACTCAAGGCCAGGTTGGATGAGGTTCTGAGGAAGAAGATCTATTCCATGGCATTCCTACTCATGGCACGCTGGCTGCAACTAGATGATATTTAAGGTTCCTTCCAAACAAAACCATTCTACGACTCTGTGAATCAACCCATGCAATTCTAAAATATGTTTATGAAATAGCATTCAAGAATAGCTGCAGCTATTGAAATGTCATCACTAGGTATTAATACAGTTGCCATAACATAACCCTTCTATTACTGTTTTTTAGTTTTCATATCTTTAAATTTTGACTTTACTCTTCTGATAAAATGGATTTTCATACTGATATTTCTTTTAAAAAGGGAAAAACATTCATGATTAAAAACATTTTCAGACTAAGACTTCAGAAAGGTTTTATTCTGTCTGTAGGTAGCATGGCTTTTACATAATTTGTTTTTTTGCAGCATCAAGTTCAAGTTATTTCAATTTCTTGTTTGAAGTCTTTTCATGCAGTTAGAAATTGACTGAGGCTATCAATTACAGCATATTCACAGTATTTCAGGAGCCACAAAGCTTGTTTTCTGGACATAAATTAATAAATTCATTGCAAGGTTTGAGTTTTGTTCTGGATGTGTCTTTACACAAAATTGTAAATAGTCAAGAGTTAGGTAAGACTTAGAGCCCTAAAGATAAGCATCCAATGCCATTCAGAATTCTTCATATATTCCATACTTGAAATATCCAAAGTATTTACACAGACTGAAAGATACCAGTGGGAAACTTCAAGCGAAAACAGATACATTTATTTCTATTCAAAATTAACAACTGTAGAGAATAAAATATTTTTTAATTAGAAAATGGCTTATTGACATCATCTGTATAGGAAAGTCATGTATGAAGAGTTGGTTTTAGGATCAGGACACAAATCTTTGCAACTTCTAGGATTTCTGGGTAATTTTTTGAATTCTGAGGCATATAATGAAGCCCAGCAGAAAAAGAACTTCAGGAGCATTGACATACATTTAACAAAACTAATGGGTAGCTATTCTAACTTCTTCTGTCTGTCAAGTTGTAATAATGCTTCTTCCTAAATATATTAATTTATATAAATAAAACTATAGCCATTTTATGTTCTATTGATCTGAAATATCTCAATTCAAACTTCAAACAGATTTGTGGAGTGCCCTTGGAATGAACATCTTTATTAGTATTCCCTCAAGGAAGAAATTATGCCTCCAACCAGAGTAATAAGTGTGAATGAGGTAATTCCTGGGCCACGCATGTGTGTCTAATGGAAATGTCATGATGTTACCAAGGTAGCCTTTGCTAAAGAAAAAATTGAAGTGTTTTCCTGAAGTGTAATTTTTGAAAATAGTTTTTTCTGTTTTCAAAGAAAGTAAAAACATATGACTGGAACTACTTTGATGCAATTTCTTCTTTGTGCTCCATACTTAAAGCATTTAGTACTTTATTTTGAACTCTGTTTTGATTCCAGTGTTTGTTGCTGTCCTCCTTTTTCATTCCATTTTTACTAAGCAAGGAATCTATATATAGTGTTCTGACAATTTAGAGAAAATTTGATTTTGGTTAGAATCACACTTTGTTTTCTCATCCTACAAACTTCTGTATTTCAGAATCCTTTTATTTCATCTATGCAGAGGAGCTGCACTGTGGAACAATATCTGTTCTCAATTTGAGTGTCATATGCCTTTAAATAGACATTGACTGAGATGGGAAATGTTCCAAACAGAGCAGGAAGATGGAAATTTCCTTATCTGGTGGGCAACTGAACACTCCTCTAAAGAACCCTGTGAACTATAGGGGATAAAATTCAAAGGAAGAAAAGAGGAAAAGGAATCACAGAAGAGGGCTGCAGGTCTCTCTCCTGTTGAGAGGAAGAGGGCTCATATCAATGTGTTAATGAAGGATTCAGGTGATAGCCCTGGACTTCCTGCACCACACAGTCCCTACAATCCCAAGACCCCTAGCTATTAGACAATAGACAGGTCTAAAAGGGTTAAAGGAGAAATTGCAAAACTTGATATGGAAAAAATGTATCTTTGGCAAAACCAAATAGCTTTAGTGTCTTTAAAATGTAATTCCATTTAAAGCTGGACTTTGAATTGAAATAAAAAGAAAGGTATATCGTTCTTGTCTCTTTTTGACCGAACCTAGGATAAAGAAAAGAGCTTTGCACTAAGCTCTGATCAGCTTTGGGCCTGCCATTCATCATTCTAAGGGAGTCTCAGTGGCATTTTGGAAGACAGATAGGACAGAGAGTTGATAGAAACAGTGAATTACAAATGTGGAATAGGGAAGTGGTCAGTCTACTTACATTAAGACATTCCCAATAACTACTAAATATACCACATAGCAGGTCACAAGGGTATAATGATGGTATGACATTGAATATGTTTTTGTGGTTTTTATTTTTCTGAAGTCAATCAACTCACAATGTTACTTTTATTGTTTTCTGTTTATTTTTCCAGACAAGTATTTGGATTTCAGAGGCACATTGCATTTATCATGTCACACTCAGATGATATTTTTTACCACTGGTGTGTTTTACTTTCAGAATAGTACAGTGGCCATAAGTTGGACAATATTATTGACATGAGTTATTTTTATACAGATGTATTTGTTTAGTGGCTCAGAAAACAATTGTTTATCATATCAATCATACCTGTTACATTTTGCCTACAAGGTTTATGATAGATAGGGTGAAATTGCCTGAAACCAAAGTTCTATAGTTCTATTTATTTATTAGCCCCTAGCATTATCTCTGCTTCTGTGGAATCTTTATCTGATTATTCACTAATTTACTTTTATGAGAAAATTAATTTTATTTTTAAACTCTAACTTATTTGTTGAGAAGCATGTACCTAGAAGCTTTGTATGGAAGACACAATGATTGTAAAATTAAGCATACCCTAAAAATTACACTGTATCTTTTAATTAAATTATTTATGTATTTTTTAATGGAAACTAAATATTTGGTGTGACATTCAGTGAACATATAGACAGGAATTTAAAGTTTATGTTTTTAGCAACTATTGTAAACTCTGTCTATAACCTGTCAATCGAAATAAGAATTTTCAGTGGCCAGATTCTTGTCACTAAATCAGTTAACCAAAAAAACTTCCTGGAAATATCTATTTTTTCATTGAAGAAACCTGGGAAACTATTTTAAATTATATACCTGCCTTTTAGACAGAACTGCAATGATGTAATTAAAATCACTACCTTTATCTCAAGACAGATTGAGAAAAAACTGCAGTAAATATAACTAGGTATTCATGGTTGTCTTGATTAGGACAAAGAATTTGTCTTGATATTTATAGGACAGGAGAAGTGAAACTCAGTACCTGCCTAGCCTCTACCTAATTATGTCTATAACTTTACATATACTTTCAGAATGAGTTTAGGTAGTTCTTAAAATTCATCTATTTCCTCATCATTTACTGCGATTATATGTGATACTGTTCATATGAAGGCATGTAATGTTTATTTTCAAACTGTGCCATGCAATAAATCATATATGCCACATACATGTGAGAATTAATTTTTATTTTTAATCTTTTCTGTGAATGCAGCCTTCAAAAGCCATTTCTATCTTACTAATACTGTTATGAAATAAATTTACTTAAATCTATATTCTTAAGTAAATAGTAGCTTCATAAGTCCTTTTATTAATAAATGTTATCAATAAATAAAAAGTTTAAGGCACTTCTTTTTTATTGAGTTGTGCTAAATACTTGTACTGCATAGTTCTTCACTTAGTTCTTTTCACAAGAATTTAAATATGACTATAAAGAAAATCATGTTATATTATATTGCATCATTTCTCATGACAACCTATGAAGTGATTCATTTTCATGTGCCTATCAATGTCAAAACTCATTTGCCTAAGTTTCTTGTTAATCTAGAGGAATATTGTTTGGTAGTCTCAGAAAAATTTGCACTCTTGGAGAAATGAAGGTCATCTAATTAACCTAAATAATACTATTTGCTTAGAAAGTGATTTCATGTCCCCTTTATTATGGAGCCAGAAGAACATTTCTTGCTTTTGTGATTAAAGTAAATGATCTTTAAAACCTATCTGGCCCACAGATAGTGTCTTCTTATGAAGGGAACTTTGGTCTAACAGTGTATAGACTACGATTCTAGTCCAAATTAGAAAATAAAATAGCTGATATGCATTAGTGGTCACTAAACAACTGGTTTTACAGCTAAATTTAAATAAATTAATAGATAAAATTTTAAGCTTCATGCAAACCTTTAAATAAATTTGGGCAAAGCAAATTCAACATGGTCTAGCCCTGGTCTCATCAGAACTAATGCAAAGTCTCTTAACTCTCTGCTGTTGTCAGTGTTTCAGCATGATTAGCAGTGGTTCAGGCCTAATTGTGATATTATTCTGTCTGCCTTTTACCCAGGCATATATTGAAATATGACTTGGCATAGTCACATAAAAGAAAGATAGCAGTATTCATCTTGTAGCTTTAAAAGTGAGTCAAGTGACCAGCACCCAGATACACATACCTGAATGAGGTGATACAACCCAGATCCCAGAAATTAGACCCATCTGAATTTTCAGCTTATGAAAGCAACAAGTCATTCTTCATGCCAGGCAGATCTTGACCTGTGGGAATTGTTTATAGATACTGGTGATATACACTGGATTTTGGGTCCCAGAGAAGATAGTCTCTTTGTTTTTAGCTTCATTCAGCCTGGCTCCCTGGAGCATGTCTCTCCTGATCTTGGAAAATAAGAATTAACAAAGACTGCAGCTATCAGAACCACTAATCTATCATTCACTTACTGATCATTAGTATACTTTCTTAACATTTGATTCTCAATTGATAAAGAAAGATTTCATATTGATTGAATGCAACAATGCATGCTTATTTGAAGATACAGGTTTTTGCTGGTGTCTCAGTTGCTAAGACTTTTTCTCCCCAGTTCCCTTGTATTGACAATTTCAATGATGGTAATAAAGTTTCTTGAGCTACAGGCTTACAATAGCTTTATTCCCAGCTGTGCCTTTCATGAGGGAATATCCAGAAACAAATCATAAATAGTCATCACTGTTGATAAGAATTAGGCTCTAAGAAGAGCTCTTCACTGCAGAAATAGTCTCTTAAGGATCCTGCAACAGAGATGCAAAATTTGAATGAACACTGGATCTATAAACATATGTCCCATTAGAGATTTTTTGTGTGGCTTTTCTGTTGCAATTTTAATGATACTTCTCTGCTCTGTAAAAAGCCATGATTCCCCTGCCTGCTACCAGAAAAGAAATATCAGCTTTTGTATTTGTGGCCAGGCAGAAGACATTTTTGAAGCAAGAAATTGTCCAAGATATTTTCATGAAGAGAAGACCATCTTAATTAGAATCTTCTCCTGTATCTCAAGACCAGCATTTTCCAGAATAGTGATATATATAAATATTTGGAAGCACTGTGTTCTAGAATTTTGCAGTCAGTATCAGAGCTTATAGCTTATATTGAAAGGCAATAGAGAGTTTAAAGGCAAAGGTTTCACTTTTTTTGTCTTTCTCAAGGTAAATTATATACTATAACATCTTTCCAATATATCACACTCAGCTTCCAAGAAAAAAATTATTTTTGTAGCCAATATCCCCAGCAGTAATTATATTTTTATTTGTGTGTGATTATACTGATTTTTTTTCCCAACTTTGAAGAATTTCAGGTTTTCTGAGCCTGAGTCTGATGTAGTGAGCCAATGGAAGATTATTCTCCAGGCAATCAAAACTACAATTGATGGAGGACAGAAATAAGAATTTACTGGACATAAGCAATGTAAGGGTAACTTAAGCTTTGGGATGAGATGTCCAGACATTTTATTAGTTTTGTTGTTTTTTTGGTTTTTTTAAAATATATGTTTACTTTATTTGCAGCATTCATTTTTCTTAGCAGACTTCTGGGTTTTATAGACATAACAAAGTTTTCCTCTGCTCTCAGACAGGAGATGTTGTAGTAATGGGCCAAAGCATGAGAATCTAAGGTATTTCACTGATAATAACAGCAACATGTAATATTAACAGCAAAGATAATGAACAACAATTAGATTAGTCAAACAATATTGTATGGGGATTTTAATATCAAGTTGATAATTGTAGTTTTAGGGACTTTGGTATGGTAGAGAGAGTTCAAGCCTAATAATGGCATATTCTGGTAAGCACTAAATAAACTTGTTAACAATTGGATAAAGTATCTGTACTAATACTTTATTTCCTGAAGAGTTTCCAAGGATTCAAAGTAACTTTAGGAACTGCTATTCAGTGTAAACTTCATTCCACCAAAACTCAGAATGATCTCTAGTATCTGTGTTACTATTTATAATATGCTGATGGCCAGATTGAATTCAACCTGTAAATGCATCAGCTGCATCTTGTGATGTCAAAAAATCTCTGATGAAAATGCATTTCTGATCACTGTCACATTATGCAGTGAGTCTAACCTTAGAGTCCTGCACTCATGAAGTGTCCCTGGCTCTCCTAGAACATGTATCCCTCAGTAGCAGTATCCTACAGCTAGTCTCAAACATGTTTCTGATGTCAAGTAATATGTGTGACCTCCTATTGTTCCCTCAAGGTTGTTTTGTGTGCTCCTGTCTGTAAGAATGTGCATATAGTGTAGCAAACACAAATACTTCAGTACTCAGTGCTGCCAAACATCAAAATTTCACTGCACAATGGATAATCTGGTGAACTGTAATTCAAAGGTGAGGAGTAGGAACTACCAAAATCTTTCACTTAAAACCTTTCACTGAAAATACCCAAGGAATATGGAATTATTCTCAATTTCATTTTTTTATAGTTTTGTGGCAACTTGACAAAATACTGCATATATCATAGCAAAAATGGCCACATGTGGCCATCACAGGATGACCACAGGCTCTCTTTTTTATCCTTCTGCACTGCTTAGAGAGGGAAGAAGAGGGTAAAGGAGTTTGGAATTAAGGATGTGCCATACAAAACACCAGAGATTAAAAGTATTGCCATAACTGTGAGCTAAGTGTAAAAAAAAAAATTAAAATGCTATTTCATCTAACCTGGAACAAGTCTTTGAACTGACAAGTCTTTATAAAAAAAGTCATGTCCACTTTTGACAAGGCAAGAAAAGTTACAAAACTGTCCTCATCTGAGTTATGGAGAAAACCTGTGATACAGTAGCTATCCATGTGGCAGAATTTGTGTACCAAACTCCCGGATGAACTAAATAATTCAACAAATTTTATCTGATTTTAGGAAAAAAAAATCAAAGCCAGTAAGTATTTTGTAAAGACATGCAGATCTCTAGCGATTTAATTTCTACTGCATCACAAATGTTTTCTTCGAGTCAAAATAATGTAATGAAATATTTCAGCTAAATGACACAACTCCCTGAAATTTGATAACAACATCAGAATAAGAAATCTTATTCTGTACAATAAAAATGTGGAACTGTATTCCAGTAACAAAACAGACATGAAAATACTCTATTCTTTATCAGGACCATTAATAGAGAATGAACTACTGACATCTACCCCAAACTTCAGCACAATGTCTCTGTGCTTCTTGAAAGGCTGAAGAAGACATGGACATCTCTTATTTTACAAGATACTGTCAGATGCTGCTAAGAAAAATTTTGTCTCTAAAAAGTAGTCTACTGTGAATAATTGCCTATTTAAACATGTGGTCTTCTTTTCCAGTTTTCCAGCGTACTACAGTTTATACTCTTGTCTTCTCCAGAATTACCCCTATATAAATAGCCTGTACTGCTCTTGCTTTGTATCATACTTTTGTCTTAGAACTTTGTGTTATGTGTGTGTACACACATGCAAAGCTCTGCTGCCCAATTTTCTGCTGAGATATGGTTATCTAAAATAATTAGACTTGCCATCAACTGGAATATACTGCTGCAAAGCAGAACTGGAATGTGCTCTAGATTTCTTAATTTAAAGAAGTCACTTACTCTCTGAATTACAACAGTAACAGTGTATCACTCTTAATTTTCTCATCTTAATTAGTATTTAATGACTTATACTAAGTGAGAAAGATTCAATGGGACACAATGCCCTTTCCTGCCCTTTTCATACAAGACAATTTATAGGGCTCCTTTTGTCAATCTAATTGTACATTACCTCTTCAAGACTCTAATCTACCCCACTGGGCCCCAACCTGGATCAAAACAGAGAATCATACAGAAAAGTTAAAAGAGGTGCAATAAATACCTGAAAGAGCAGGTCTCTTTTAGAGCATGCTCCAATAAAAGGAATAATGTAAAAAGAATAAATGTAACCACAATCAATGTTGGTACCAGTGTGGACTATTTGCTTCAGTATTAAGTGAAAAATTAATTAGGGGGGGAAAAAGTGGGTTTTTTCTTCAAATGCATGAACATTCTGCTTCAGAGTTATTTCTTAGAAATGTATAAGATCAACTTCTTTTCAACAATTTGCAACTCAAAGAATGATGAATTTCAGCAAAGTGTTGTGGCTGTTTAATCATTGTCCCCTAGAAATTACTGACAATGCACAATGCAAAGGGGAACCCAGTATTATAAAACTGCATATCTGAAACACGACACACTAATTTCCATAAAGATGGCTTACTTTTCCCCATATATTATTCACAGTTTTACCTGTGGCTTTAAGAAGAGAGCAACAGAGAAACAGACGGGCAATTTTAATGCTGATTAGAGCCTGCTCTTAGCTATATAATGCTAAATTAGACAGTCATCTGCATTCCAAGTAAAGCAAGCAGTCCTGTTCTGCCCAGAGTGCCGGGATAATGATCACACACTAAAGGTTATGGAATTAATGGATAGAGGAAAAAAAGTAAATTGCATCTCTGTGCTACACATATACATCAAATGTCTACTTATCACTAGTCTAAGAAAAAAAAGTGTTTGTTTCTTATTGAAAGGGTGTAAAATACTCATTGGGATGTAGGAGAGCAAGGAATTGTGTGCTGCTATGCCTTTTTCTTTTGAAACAGTTGTAAATTTTTCACAATAAATTCCAAGAAATACAACCATAGAATTGAAGAATGATTTGGGTTGGAAAGGATGCGAAAGATTATCTAGTTTTATGTCCCTCCACCACGGGCAGGGACACTTTCCACTACACCAGGTTCATGGCCCCATCCAGCCTATACTTGAATACTTCAGGATTGGGGCGTCCACAACTTTATTGTCCCGCTGCCTCACCTACCTCACAGTAAATAGTTTCTTACTAATATCTAATCTAAACCTACTCTCAGTTTAGAGTCATCCCCCTTTGTCATATAAATAATACCCTTGTAAAAAGTCTCACTCAATCCCTCTAATAGGCCCTTTTCAGGTGCTGAAAGGCTAAAACAAAGTCACCCCAGAGCCTTCTCTTCTCCAGGCTGGAAAACCCCAACTCCTACTTTCTTAGCCTTTCCTCATAGGACAGGTGCTCCAGGCCTGAGATCAACTTGGTGGTCTGCTCTGGACTAGGTCCAAAAGGTTTATGGTCTTGTGCTGAGAACCCCAGAGCTGGATGCAGCACTGCAAATGGAGTCTCAGAATCCCCTCCCTGGCCCTGCTGCCCACGCTGCTCTGGATGCAGCCCAGGACACATTTGGCTCTCTGGGCTGGGAGTGCCCATGGCTGGCTCATGTCCAGCTTCACACCCACCAGCACCCGCCAGTCCTTCTCAGCAGAAAGAAATTAATTATACTGGAAATTGTCATTTAAGTCATCCTAACCCCAAGAGGCACAACTATGACCCTTTCTGAAATTCTCAGGCCATACATGCCTCCACAGCTACTGACACGGGAGTAAATTACATTTTGCAAGGAAATGCTGGTTGCTCCAAACTTTGCAGACAGAAGGTATTTTGTAGGGCAGACAGAACAGCAGAATATTGTTTGTAAGTACATTTTCTGAATTCTTTTCAGCAATATTAAAAGCAGCAGTATTTCAAATTTTGTTGTTCTTTTTAGTCTTGGGCTGCTTTTACAGAGGACTATAAGAGGACGGACTCACAAGGAGAACTTCATGATTCATGATTGCATGATTTCCTTGCAAATGCTGCAAAATTACCCAGTTGTTCCCATTTAAGACTAGAAGTGCCAGATGCAGTTGGTAAGTCTTTTAATGAAGTGTGAACTTCAGCTGATTAATTGTCTCTCATTAAGAGATGAGAAAACAGTCCATATGAACTTCTTACCTACAAAGTTCATCATCAGAGAGAAAAGTCACAATCTTTTTCTCAATATTTGCTTGGATCTCTGAAGGTTTAACCTATCATGCATGAAGCAATATATTCAATAAAATAAGCATCAAACTTTCATTTGATTTCAGTGAGAAGAGAGACTTAAGTCCCATTTTAATGCTTGGGCAACATGGCTCTCTAGTTTCTCTACACAGTTTTAAGCTGAAAGTTAGTTGAAATACACTCTTTTGTAACTTCCAAGGCATTTAATACTAAATGCTGTAAAATCATTATCTATTAGAAACTTTACTTAATTAATTTTGAAAAAATATCTGTATTTTTTGCGTGGCTAAAATTCATTCCACTTCAATTGTCCCTATTTTTATACCTAGTGAATTGGCACATCTAATTTTTTTAAGTTTGAAGAAAAATGAATCATAAGCTTTCCAGAATATGATTTCTGCAGTGGAAAGATTTTTATAATTAATAGAAAATAAATTTATTTGAGATAAAAAAATTATTTTTTAACTTTCATTTTATAAATTATTTTTCATGCCACAGAAATTATGTTTTATAGGTGACCTGTTATATTTTTTTATTCTGAAGTGTACATCTAGCTGCTAATTTCATTGGCAAAATTACCTCTTCCATGCAATAGAATTATAAGTAAAACATAACAAATGAAAAGATTTTAAGCAGACTTTGATCCAATTAGAGAAATATAAACATTTCCTGAATCATACAGGCTTGAGGTGTACATCCAAAAAGAAAACAAACATAATTAATTACAAGTAGTATTTCATTTGTTGCCTGCAATTAAGATCTGAAGGAGATCCAAAGCATTTGGCTGAACATTCAGTACTTGGCTTCAGCCACATTATAGCAAAGTATGGTTTCCAGATCCATTGAAGGGTGAGATACCTCCTGATAACTTACATTCAGAGAAATGGTGTATCATTAATAGACTGGCAGCAAAAAGATATCTCTCTATTCGATACATATGTCTGAATAACTGTGCTTGACCTAGTTTTGGGATCCTGAGCAAAGAGGTTTATTTCTCTTGACAACAAACATCTTCCTTTAAGTTACAGACGAGGGAATTCTATCTACAAAACAGTGTATTGACTTGGGTACTCTGCTGGGAATCACAGTTTCTTATAAGTGTTCTCTGGGCATCTTTAAAAAAAAACCAAAAAAAAACCTATGTTGAAACATACAGAATGACATTTTAAAGCCTATACTCAGTGTTCCACACACATCTCTTTTTCTATTTCTCTGTTTTCCTCTTTCTTTTTCTTTGACTCTTTTACTATTGAATAAAATACATCAAGTTTTTGGCATGAACATCTAACCTCGTTTGGTTTTAGTCATGTTTTTTTGGTATATTTTGAACTGGGTCTTATGTCTTTTATTCACAGATGTTTAGTTTCCTTTGCGCTTCTGTGTTTAAACTGGTTCATAACACTCCTGAGTTGCCAGGGCTAAATTTCCAAAGTACTGGAATCTAAATGATTCTTTAGTATTTATGAGAAGCTGAAGAAGTACTTCAGAAACACAACCAGTCTCTATTAATAAAAAATTATACAAATTATGGAGAGTTTTGAACATATTGGATATGTGAGATTAATTCTACCAATCTGAAAATGTACTAAGAATTCATTCTTTATGTCTCATTTGAAATGTAGCTACAGTTTCTGTTATAGTATGTTTATTTAATTTTGCTTAATTTCGTTAAAGCTTGTTGGTATGTTCTTGTTTCCCCCTATTGATTGTATTGGTTTGGCTCCAGTTGTCAGTTATGTAAACCCCTCCTATTTTTCCTGAATGTTCCCTGCCAGTCACCTTAGCCTTGCCCCTACTCCCTATCCATTATTGTAAACCCCACCCTTTCCTTGAGACCCTTCTGTGTCAATCATTTTTCCCTCGAGGCTCCACTGGTTAATGTACCGTGCTCCCTGCCTCTGTGTATCCCTATTGGTCCTGAATTTGTGATCCCACCCCTTACTGCTCCTCTCAAGATTCCCCATTGGTCCATGGTTTGTACCCTCCCCTGGAGATTGGGCTGTACTTAACTCCCTGCGCGGCAGTGCTCGAGGGTCTCTCGGACCTGACCCTTTTGGGTGTGGATCTCTGGTTTTCCCCAACCTAATAAAACCATTGCTGGGAACTTCAATCCAAGTGAGACTCCTCTACTTTGTTGTCTTCACCCTGACACCGTGCACCACAGAGCTTGGGGTGGCCCAAGGCTCTGGAGGCTTCGTTGAGGAAAAGCCTAGTCTCCAGTGATTCCTCACTCTAGGTGCTTGCCTGCGCCTGAGTACAAAAGACCATCATGGAACGAGACAGAGCTCCGGTGCAGTGCCACGTCAAGTTTCCACTGATACCTGGATGGCTTTTTATCTTTTAGACAAAACATTATCTCATAATGCTATCATCTTCAATGTGTCTATCATGAAAAACCATTGTGAAAATGCCAAATGGAAAAATACCACATCAAAAAAAGAATCTGCCAGTGTCAAGAAGCATCCCAGATCCCATCACTCTGCCTTATTCTAACAGTAATTGTGTCACCATACAGTATACTAAGCAAAATTAGAGCCAATAGGTTTGGCAAAGTAAAATGTCATCTCTCCTGGGGAGTGCTTGTGACATAATCAAGGAACAAATAAAACACTTCATGGTAATGGAAAAGGAGAAATGGAAACCACAAGGAACATACCAGTCTTTTAATTTCAGGGTTTTTATGTGGTTGGTCAGATGCTGAGGTAAACAAGATGACAGCTATCTAAAAGCAGTGGGGAGGGAGTGGCCACAGTAAGGGAAATCACTCCTCCCAAAAACGGTCTAGAAGTTTCTGTAACGATAGAGCCCATTGGCTCCTGCCCATTGAGAGTGTTTGCAGGTAATTCTGGAAACCAGAAGAGGCTAATGAGTATAAATGATGTTCGAGTTTCTGTCAGTAATGAAAGCTCTACTAATAAAACTACAGCATTACAGTTCCTCAGTAACAGTGAGCAGTACCAGATGGATTCAGAAACTAAATGATTGTCGTATTTTAGAAGGGTCAACTATTAGGTTGCAGAGGATATAGAAATTGTAAAGACAGAAAAGTAGGAATGTTAAATACTGGGATATTTCTGAATCCTAAACAAGTTTTTTAATACTTGACTTTTGAACATATTGTTACTTAGATTTTGAATTTTATGGATTTACTTGCGGCATTATAGAAACCATGTTTAATTTCTGTGTTTCATCCAAATTTAAATCTTATAAGGTACACATAGAAATGCCTACCTTGTGCTTATCTGGAATCACTAAGCATTGTAGGAAGAAAAAAATATCCAACCAACCTCTGCACCAAAAGGAAAGTACAAAGTCAATGTGTTTTTGCACACCTGACCTATCTTGCAAAGAAAAGATGATTTGTAGTGCTTGATTGCCATCTGGGTGTTAAACAATAGCTTGCACAAGTTTGACCTTTCTGTTGAAGAGGCTGCAGAGCTAAGATCCATGGCTTTTCAGTGATGGATCTGTAGCATGGAAAACAGTGGGTCATCAAAGCTCAGTAGAACCCCAAATATTGTTAAGCAGAGTATAGCATCTATTCATCTTTTAATGACAAATAAAGTAGACTTATACCTTCTTTTAAATTTCTTGCTATTTTTATGTTAATTGTAGTCTTGCAAGGGGCAGATGGGGCATGATTTCAGGTTAATGTTAAGGAAGTGAAACTCTGTTTACATCAGTATTTACTTAAGGTCTGAATTTGGGCTTGTTTGAATAATTCATAAAGGAAAATGTATATTCTTAATTTCTTTTCTCCCAGGAATATAGCAGTTTATTTTCCATGTGAAATGCAGAATAATGTTTTCCATATTTAGTCAGTACTTTAAGGTCTGAAAACAGTCCTATAGAAATAGCTAGTTAGCAGTTGAGTTTTCAGTAGCTCACCAAATTTTTAACAGAAAACACCAGTTGAGGGCATTTCTAATCTATTTGAAAATGTATTAGTGTGCCTGTTAATTTGCCCCTTTTATTTACACACACACACACTTGAAATGACCTACCACTCATCTCCTTTATTCAGAAAAAGATAAGTTATTTCAGTTTACGAAAACTGAAAGATTTAAGGCAAATTAACTTTGAAAAAAACTGGTTTTCAATTCCCATTAGCAAAGCAGTGTATCAAACTTTATTACTTCAAGTTTTGTTATTGCCTCAACCTTTGTTACATCACCTTTAAATAATACATGTACAAAATGCATACTAGGATGACTGGAATAAAAAGAAGCAATGAAAATTATTTTGCTTTAGTAATTAAATTATTTATTGATAAATATGTTAATGTTAAGTGTTTAGTAATAATACAACCATATGAAAATGGTATTATACCTTGTTCTCATAACTTAATGATGAAAATAAGAATCCATTTATAAATCTTGATAGCTAACATTAATGTGTATACCAAACTTGATACTGCAGTTTTATTAGAATAACTTAGGTCACAGGAAGAACTTAATTCATGCATCAGAATTTTTTTTCTGACTATTGTCTAAATAGTTTTTTCATCTGCTTTTTTTAAAAATTTTTGTTCATTTGAATCATATCACTTCAACCAGCAGAATGTAAATCAGGAGGCTGTGAAATGTGACTAAACATTCCTTCTAAGAGATGTAACAATGTTAAGTTAGAATAAAAAAAGTGGGCTTACAGTTTTATAGAATCTGAATAACTATTTTCAGTTGGAACTTTTGAACTTTTTACTGGACTCCTTGGGATATAGTTTATTTCATAAGGAAGAAATCGGTGCAAACAGCTACAGAAGGAGATGATTGTTTATTTTAAGGTGCTAATGAGAAATTAAAATTAAAAAAAAAAACAAACAAACATAAAATAAACTTTTCACCTCTGGCTGATTTCTTTAGGAAGAAAATAGCATCTTAATGATATCTGAAAAGCTTTTTCATCTTCACTGTGAAATAAAATCAGTTTGCCAAAACCTAGAGATAGATATTGAAGTTTGACTCCAAGGTATCAGTGAAGGCATTATTTTACTCTGAACTGAAAATTTTAAAGTATTAATTAGAGAGCTGTGGAGTAGGTGTGATATGCTGAATTAATTGATGAATTGCTTGTTTGATTAAATTATGATTAAACAGATTTATTTTTATTTCATAATCCATAAATGATAAATTACTCTAAAACTAGTTCTGTAATTAAGTTACACATACAATAAATGAAGAGATTAATGTTTAATTAACTAAGGTCCTAACTATAGCACTTTAGGCTCTATTCATTAAGGAAAAGCTACAGTAACTACACTGGCCTAACCCTTACTTTCATTGAACTTTAGTAAAACGAAATAATTGTATATGAAGAATTAGGCTCATTAGTGAAAGTGCTGCAGGGGTATATTTTTTTTCTCGAAGAAGAAACTCGTGGGTGTATATTCTTGCTTGTTGCAAATTATATCTGTATCTGTATTCATGAATATTTACTGATTTCCATCACACAAGATTCTGATGCTGTTGGGTCATTTTAATTAAATAGATTTTGGGTCAAATTAGTCTTGACTATGACTCTAAAAGTGCATGATGATTTTATTGCATCTATCTTTTACTGAGTAAAGCTGAAACAAGATCAATTTGGAGTTTATGAAATGTCATTTCATACAAGTTAAAAAAAATTCACTGAAGATGTAAAAATTCCTTCAAATTTTTTTGAATCCCATTTCTCTTTAACCAGAGATAAGAGAGTAGACAGAAGTCAGTGCTCCATGCAGATGAATACCTGACAATGAATTGTAGTTTAAACTAAAGAATTTTGGATGTAGAATCCAAAGCTGTGACTTCTGCATATTCATAAAAAACAGAGAGGATGATCAAATGTACCAGAGTAGTGAGGATTGCTCTCCAACCCCTTCTAAAGACAGGAACCGTAATTCTAAGCACTCCAAATGCACATATACCTCTTCACACAATTTAGGCAATAGGAAGGGGGAACTGAAGTTGTGTGACCAGTCGGGGATTTACAAGATTCATTAGAAACTCACTTGACTTGAGGAACACAATGGATGCCTACAAATCCAAAATACAATACCATCAATGAGCTACTACAAAAAGCATAATCTCTATACCAGTCAAAACCAGTATGGAATTGCATTGATGACCTCTTTGGATCTGGAAAAAAATACTGACTCAATTGGTCTAGGAAAGGAATTCAGCAGAACTAAATATTAGACAGTAACCACCCAGAAAAAGTGAAACTGCAGTACTGTTCTTGTGAAATACACTCAGAGTGAATTTAAAATTGTTTTTACTGACTTTGTGTGGTTTTACTTATCATTCCTCACAAACTTAAATATATGGTTTTATTCTTAGATTAATAAAGAGAAAAAAGTATAGTTGCAAAAAAAAAAAAAAAGGCAGGTATTTCTATTAAACAGTTTCAATTAATTGTAGTATACCCCATAACAACATCTAGCCCTTCAGCACTGCAGCATTTTTGTGCTTCTAAGGTACTGTCACAGCTACAGAATACTGAGTTTAAATTTGACACTAAATGTGAGTCTTGCAGTAAAATATGACTTAACAAGCCCTTATTTCTATTGTCATTGGAAATAGCAGCATAGTCGCAACCACGCACAATCGTGTATGCTCTGAGATCTCAGGGCAAATTTTAAATTATCTCTGTCAATGATCCATATGTGATCATGAGTTCAAGGATCTATAAAAAGACTTCAGCAACTATGTTTTTACACTTGTTAAACTATTTCCTACTAAGGAGTCATTTCTATTCTGAACTCAGACGCATTTCCTATTAAAACCCTGGCATATGAAATTTACTAGCCTATAGAGAACTATTCTTTTCCCAGCTAAGCCAGAAAACAAAGCTGTGATAACAATATTAACCAAACAAAAATTAGTTTTGTCATAAGATTACAATTGCCATTGAAACATTTCCAAGCTCAGCAATTAAATATATGTCTTCTTCATCACATTATCATAAACTAAATTGACCATGAGTAGCAACAACATAATGAAACTGATTATGGCAATGTATCTTTTCATTTTGTTTTGGAATTCTGAAAGAAAAAAAAATAGAGAAATTAAGTTGAAGCTGTCAACTATACTTGTGTTGATATTTCAATTTCAACATTTGTATTTCAAATACATAAATATATGATTATATATTTGAACTATTTTACAACCTTCAACTAACTTCAAAACAGAAAAAAAACTTTCCTCTTTGGAAGGCTGAAACAAAGAAATTCTTGGAATTACTGGGAGTCCTGAACTCAAAGTACATTTGCAGTAGGTACAAGATGATTCAGAAAGGACCTTACTGATGATGTGAGTTGAATTAATGTGAGAATAATGCATTATTTACCATTGTACTGCTGTTTTCATTATTGTTTCTTTATAGAACTCTTCACTTAAGTCTTTTTCAAGACTACACACACATATTAGGTTCCTACTTGCAAATGGCTTCTTTGAGAATATAACAAAAAAAGAGCATGGAAATTCAGTACTGAAATTCTTACAGTTCTGTGTGCACTTTCTGACTGTAACAATGTAGATTCTTAGGAAAGAGTATAAGAAAAGGACACGTGTAGTGGTGTTTTCCCAAATACTTGCATTCTCCCAGTGTACAATGATTTGTGGCTCAAGGTCTTTCTGACTTACGTGTGATTTCTTTCTTCTTTATAGACCTCAAAGGATTTTTCTTCAAAAATCTGTCCAAATCTTCTTTTGAACACACATAAACTTAGAGCACTCAAAATGTCCTCTGGCAAGCAGTTCAATAGCTAAGTATTTCCTTTTATTTGTTCTCAATCTGGCACCCTGGACCTTTGACTAGAAAAGAGAGTAAACACCATTCTCCATTACTCTCAGAATATTAGACTTCTATTTTTTTTGCCTCTGTAGGTTGCAGATGAAAAAGCCCTAGTACAGACTCACTGCTATTAGTGCCATTAAGTCCTTTGTTGCTTTACCTTCACAGTAAATGCATCAAAAAACCCCAAAATATTTCCTCTCATTTTCAGCCAGGAACATTGTGTCACAAAAGGGGAAAAATCCAGTTTTAGCCTACTTGCATTTCAAATGAATTCTCCTTGCTGTTGTCCACTGATATGGAAATAGGGAAATATGTCTATTTGCTTTTCCTTTCACTAGGATGTCCTACCACATGTTATTAAATGAAAGAAAAAATCCAAGGTTTTCTGGAAGGGAAAATGATAAAAATGTATAGCCATCAAACATGTCTTTAATTCTTTTCCTATTCTTAAAATGTATTACATCTGTTTACATGCATAAAACACTGTTAATCACCTGATTAATGTATTCCTTATTTCCTTCCTATCTTATGCTATTTTTGACCACCGTGCTCATTTTCTGTGTTTTTAATCTTTGCACAAAGATTTAATTTCAATGGGAAAAAAAAAAAAATCATAAATAAACTTTTTCCGCTTCCTTTTCCTGTACATTCCTCATTGTTGAATATCAAAATGGAGTAATAACTTGGGTCAACAAGTACTTAATAAAACTTATTGAGAAAAAAGCACCCCCACTAAGAATAAGCTTATTTGGTTCACATACATTATGATTTCTATATAATTTGATTTTTAATGTCCAAATTCAAAATCTAATTCGCTAGAAATATTACACTGATGGTGTCAAAAAAGATACTTTCCAGGAAAGAAAATAATTTGGACATTATTTGGAAGATGGAGTTTATATGAATTTGCAAAAAGTAAACAAGCTGCAGTCAATACAGCTGTAGAAATTCATATCTGTTCAGCTTCCCTTATGTTTTTCACCATAATTAGACAATCAGGTCTTTGTTACACGGACTTTCAGTTTGACATCCTGGTTTCTATATAAGATATCCACATAGTGTGCTTTTGAACGTGTCCTTCTTGTGTACAAATCAAATTTGGTCCGCAAGTAGCGTACATCTTCTTTTTAAATATGAATAGAAAATGCTTTGTTTTGAACAAAATGCAACAAAATGCATGCTTTGAAGCCAGGAAAAACATACATAAACCAGATGATGATGCAACACCATCAGTTTTTATATTATTGTACTGAAAATATTTTATAGCTCTGTTGTTCTCTTCATTATGTGAAAGGACGATAGAGGATGCACATGCATGAGCTGTGACAGTTATTTCATTCAGAATCTGTGTTTCTGAACACTGCTCGACTGTTTCGTTTTTTATGTTTGTAGCTGTGTGAAAATGAAAATAATAATAACAGCCTCTATGAATTGTCCAGGACATCCAGAAGTGCTTTGATCGATACTTCCCTAAGTCTTTATTTCTGCAGCTTTTTTCTTTCTATAATAATGAATTATGGATGTAGTGAGTGCACTGTCACTTTATCATATAGTAAATAAGAACTATACTGAGTTTTATCTGAAAATCCCGAGGTATTTGTTTGAAAACTCAAAATTATTTTTTATATTTTTTGACTACGTAAAGAACCTATTACATTAGATAAAAAATGGAATTTGTGTTATTTGAAATATTATCTCTTCCAAGCTTATGTTCTGGAGCGTGACTTTTTCCATGGTATTCATACCTTGTGAGTCCTCTTTTCCCATAAGATGCCAAGATCTACTCAACTCCAGATTTTAAATTTCTTTTAAAAATTTATTAATGAAATAATGAAGTTCCCTAGTGATCTTTTGTACTGTGTAGGTAGAATAATATTCTTTTACCACTGATGAAGGATTTTATACTGACTTTAATACTGAATGAAAATTATTATGCTATCTTCTATAAATGATTAATAGCACCTGTCAAGATATTTCACTGCAACATAATGGTTATTTCAAGGTTTACATCTTTAGTTTTATTTTTTATTATGCTTATCCATCTCTTAATAAATTGTACTTCAACTGAGATTAACGTGTAACAGTCAGTATTTAGTTGAATAAACTGAATAACTGGATGTCTAATATTTATGCAAGAGGTAATATGCTAACTTTCTGATTCTCCCTAAAGTTTACTACCTGAATTAAAGTTTATTTCTTGACCTTCTCAAAACAGAAGAATGGATCTTGCAAGAATGAAGTTCTATTATGACAGTGATTAGATGTGTGTAATTTAAAAAACTGACAAATGAGATATTAAATAAGAGGGCGTCCAGGTAGCTCAAGAAATAGCAACAATTAAATCCTGCTCCTCTGCAGAATTTATAAACTTTAATAGTGGGAAATAGTAGATATTTATTCCCTTAAAGGAAACAAAAAAAGTAAGTATGAAACTGAGTAGTTAGGGTTAGTTACCTACACTACAATTATTTTACCACAAACTTTTCATGAACCTGATCTAAGTCCTATTGATGTGAAATAACATCTCACCAGGAAATACTGGAAATACTGTTGCATTCCATCCCTCCGCAGTTCTTTTCAATGAGCTTTTAAATGCTTGCCTGTCATTTTTCACTAAATCCATACACTTGGGTTAAACTCTCTATATATCTGCTTTATAGAGAAGATAGAAGTTTTCCTGTTTTTTATAACTCTATCCATCCATGTGGTGTCAAGTCTAATCATCTTTCCTAGTATCTACATTCTGAATGCAATCAGGCAAATTCCTAGACTGTATCATAGATAATCTTTAAGTAAAGAACTCAGCCTACTGCCCTCCCAACATTTGCAATTCATAAATTTGCTGAGGTAGATCTTTATGACTTCAGTTACTAGTAAGAGTTCTTGTAGACAGCTTCTAACAGTCTTCAATCTTCATAGATCCTCAGACCCCTTATTAAACCTTAGCATCAGAAGTATTACTTGGCAAGAAGTGTCACTCTTTTAATTGTCTAATGGGTAAGAATACTCCTTTGCTTGCTGTGCTGTAGCACTTAACAACTAGAGGGTTAAAATCCATTTACATGAAATAAGTAATACAGCTATTTAAAGTCCTTACTGAACTGTGTGCTGGGGTTGGCTGTCGTTAATTTTAACCACATGGGCTGGTATGGAGCTGTGGTTTTGGATTTTTTTTTGCTGAAAAGAGTGTGATAATACAGAGATATTTTTTGTTCTTGCTAAACAGGGCTTACATAGAGCCAAGGCCTTTTCTTCTTCCTGTACTGATACTCCGGAGGGGAGGCTGGGGGTGCATGGGAGGTGAGGACAAGACACAGAAGGAACAGGTGACCGAAAATGCTCTAAAGGGTGTTCCAGACCATGTAACATCACGCTCGGTGTATAGCACTTGGGGCAAAGAAGAAAGAAGTGGAGAATGTTTGGAGTGATTGAAGGACATTTGGGGAATATTTGGCTTCCCAATTTTTACATTCCATGGGAAGCAGGGAATTAATTCCTCATTTTGCGTTGCTTTTGTATGCAGCTTTTGCTGTTTAAGTAAGTTTTCTAGCTTTTACCTTTCCAATTCTGTCTCCAATTCTACTGGTGAGGGAGTGAGTGAGAGGTTGCTTGTTGCTTGACTTGTTGATTGGGGTTAAAACATGACATGGTTAAAAAAAATAAAAATAGCCTTGTTATTCATAATTTTAACCTATGTACTTCTTTTCTATGCCTATATACATACATATATATATATATATATATATATATATGAATAAAAAAACCTGTGCTATTTCTTCTCTTTTTTTCCTATCCAATTTATTTATTTATATATGTGTACTATAGGCAGAGAGAAAATGAGTTGGATGCATGAACATTTGGTTCTCGAAAATCTCAGGAAAATTCTGTAGTCTTTTAAAACTCCCTGAACTGATTTTAAGATGAGTGGAAGACTAAGGAAAATAGGAGGTCAGACTGATGTTATCATATTTTATTTACACCTGGAGGAACATAAAAATCTTCAATTCTGTATTGGAGGACTTGCAAAGCCAAGGAATTAGGAACTTCAGTGGAGAAAATATTTTTAAATGTGTAAGAGACATAGTAATAAAACAGTTAAATCACAGAATGAAAGATAAAAGAAAAATTAAGGTCTAGATATGGATTACAGGCAGGGATAATTCAAATCAATGAAATTCACATGCCATTCATACAATGAGAGAAATTTCTTTTAACGGGAAAAATTATATTTAGAACTTAAGACTGAAAATAGTAATCTGGGTGCACCTTTACTGTTCAATGAGCCCAGGCTTGGTCATTCTGTATAAAATATCCACATCTGCATGGCAATGCATACCATGTACTGAAATACATGCAGTCACATTTGTCTTTTATTTGCAGTGGCAAAATATCCTGTCCCATAGCCACACATCAGCCTATGCTGATCTTGTCAGTCCTGAGAAATGCACTGAGAAAAGTAAGCTTTCTGATGAGCAACCGCTGCAGGATCACTCTTAGCCCATCCATTTACATTCATATGCTTTTTCATTCACACCACATTCACTCACTGTGGATTTTGAGGAGTGGAATCTACTGTGAGGATGAAGCAAATTTAAGACAGAAAAAAAAAATGAAGAAAAAAAATTTAAAAGGCATCTTATAAAAAAACATAGACAAGTTGCAGAATATTTTGTTGCCTTGTAAATAGGCAGCATGCCCTGAAGAGATCACACAAGGACTTTGTGAGATCAGACATAAGCTTGGCCTAAAAGAAAAGAATTCTTCGTTAATTTCTGGTTCTGGAGCAGAACTGAAAGCATAAAATATTATGTCTGCTTGGTCCTTCCAGCTTCAGATGCCTGAAACTGCATCTAGAATTTTAGATACCAGCTTTGCAGTCCTCTTCTGAAGCACCAGAATCTATAAAAGGTGCTGCCATTCCAGAATATATACAAGGTCCTGCCAGACCAGAATCAGGTTCCTATTATTTCTCAGTTACACAATCATAGCTAAACAGTCTGGTTGATGTTGACAGTTGTTGGGTCAGTGATTTGCAAAGCAAATATTTCTCCCTGTAACTGTGAGCTTTGAACAGATTTCTTCATTATGCTGTGTTTATCGAGGGCATGCAGTCTGCTTGCATGGTTCACATGAATATGGTAATTGCAAAGAACATTAATTTTAGTAGATCATTAAGAGTGCTTTGATTGATCAAGGAAGAAGGTGGCAGGATCCATGATGGCATCTGCACCTCCAAAGTAATCAGTTTATTAAAAAAATAACTTTACAGAAGTAATATTCTTCTGGTTCACTCATAAAATGATGACAGAAGAGAGCTTATCAAATGTGGGTCTTTATAAGTGAAATCAAGATGGGAGCTAGGGAATTAAGGGATGTTTTTGAACTAATTTTTTTTGCCGAACAATCATCTTGTACAATGTCATTATGCTATATCAGTATAGTTTTTGCCTCAGTGCTGTTTCACCAGTTTCATTATATTGTGAAAAATTTTAGAAGCTATGTTCCCATACTCCTGTAGTTTGTTTTTTTTTTTCTCTTCATTCATACCTATAGCAGGAAGTGACATAGCGCCTTGATTTACAGATGATGTAGGGGGTGAAAAATGGACTGGAAATAGACAGGATTTTAGCCAATTGTTGTGGGTATATGGAATGAAGGAAAGATTTTTAAGGGAGTGGTAAGGACTGGGTCATTTGCACACCAAAAAAAATAAAAATAAAAATAAAAATAAAAATAAAAATAAAAATAAAAATAAAAATAAAAATAAAAATAAAAATAAAAATAAAAATAAAAATAAAATCAAAAAGAAAAAGAAAAAGTACATGAATAAGAGTAATAATAAGAACAAATCATAAGCCAAAACAAAAGTGAAGAATTGAAAAAAAATACATAGAACAAAGTGAAGACAGAAGATAAATAAAGTCTGAGTTTAAAGAGAGAAGTAAAAGGGACAAAACCAAGATTCAAGGGACATATGAACATAAATTCATTATAAATACCTAGCTGATAGAGAGGAGAAACTATTTATCCACATCTTTCCTGGAAAGTAGAAACTCAGTAGAAGAAAAGTTGTTCTTCGCTTTACTGAGCTAGCAAGCAACCAGGAAAAAACTGGAGGCCGAACTATCCTGCTTAAATTTGTACATATAATTCCTTTTCAATTTTAATAAACATTACCTGAATAGAAAAAAAGTAGATTCTTATATTTGTACAGTAGGGAATAACTAATAAATAAATATTGCAAACTAAATAGCCATAAATGTAAATTGGTTAAGTGTAATCAGATACACATATACAGAGGAGAAAAATAATTAGCTTTTTGGATTTGCTTGAATGAGTTAAGATGATAAACATGCTTTCAGTCTAATTTAAATCTTTGTGAATACAGTTGCATTATTTCCTAATAGAAATGATCTTATCTTCTGGGTCATTTATCCTTTGTGAGATCATAGTTTCAAGGTGAATGGATTTCAGTTAAGGGGAATAAATATATTGCTTCCAGCCATGCTCTATAAATGTTGTCTAGTATCCTGTCAGTGTTTTAAAAGCCAAGTGATAAATAAAATGGCAAAGGTTGTTTTAACTGATGAGAACAAAATGCTTCCACTTTATTATACACCACCAAATGTAAAGGTGCCTCCGTTTTGTAATCTATTAAGGTTCTACATCTTTATAAAATAGGAAGAAAGAAATTAAAATCTATCTTTGAAATAATTTATTTGAAAGAATATCTATGAAGGTTTTACTAAGCATTAGGTGACATGATCTGATAGTACACTATCTAAAATTAATGCACAATTTTAGTCTTGCTTTTCAAACTGTCACAATGAATGAGAGTTATGACAGAAGTTAATGAAATAAGGAGAATGAAATATGAAGAAGTTAATCAACTAAGAAACCCCTAAATTCCTTGCCAGCACAGCAATAGGAAAAGCAAAAATGCCCTTGGTTCTGTGGAAATCCTGATCAACAATAACAAAAATATCTCTACATTATCAACCCTGTGTTCTGCACAAATTCAGAAGAAGCCTCACACCGGACACTGTCAGGAAAATTAACCCAGCTGAAACCAGACTACATAGATGTAGTAGGATTGTTACCTTGATTTTCTTTTAAACAGAAATCAAGCAAACTTAAACATTGTGTTTTGTATTGAGTGGTAACTCGTGGTAAGTTATAGTTCTCTGGCAACTCCCTTATCTTCAGAGGAAGAATGAAACTAGAGGATAAGACTGGAACAAAAAACGTAGTTCATTTTAAACTACATCAGCTCTTGTCAAAAGTGATGATACATTGCTTTATTCTTACATTTTTTGAGTCCAAATTCATAATAGCGGTTACAACATTCAAACTTTCATGTATATGTGTGCACACACACAGACAAAGGCATGGTGCTGAGGAAACTATAGCATTTTCCAGGGATTTGTTTTTTCTTGGGAAAACACAAACCTGTTGAATCTGAAACTTCTAGATTGAAGTAGTAATAATGTCTGTTAGAAAATGAGGTTCAAGGTGGGATTGTTTGAGCTGAAAGCACTACTTAGCCAAAATAACTAATAAGAATGAGGTATGACAAAGAAATTAAAGGTTCTTCTTGAACAGAATATGTTATACAACAGAATGATTTTTTTCTTAGTGGGTTCTCCCATAGCAAGCAGAGAGATTCAGGAATTTTAAAGAATATTTATCCAATTTATGTTAGATGTCTGTTTCCAGCATTGGTGGGATAAAACAAAAAATCACCACCAAACCTGTGTGAAACAACAACAAAAACCCACTCAAGCAAAATTTTTGTCAGGATTTTTTTTGTAGGTTTAAATGTATGTAAAGATTAGTTCTTCTATGTACTTAGATGTTTAGACATAATAACAAAATTCCATGCTTATTTAAATGAATTCCAGTTCAGCAGACTAGGAGATATTTTAATTATTCCAAGCAATGGGTATCTAAGAAGAAACAGAAAGCATGGAACAACATACAGTGCTTGGAAGTTTTGTCATTTCTTTTTCACTGCCTACAAGTATTACTACGATTTAAATCTGTGTTAGAACAAGGTGGAAAATAACATGAAAAAAACAGTAACTCTGTGAATTTGAAGCATATGCAGTAGATAAACAGTACATGTGATAAGCAGGTAATTATTCAGTGGAAAATGGAGAAGGCAAGTATTGACTCTCAGACAAATTTGTCACAGTGTATTTGATGGTATTCTAAATTAAAGTGTCTTTATATTTCTTTTTATATAGAACTTATTATATTTTCCTGAAGTAAGAGGACAATTGTGTAATCTTGAATAATTAACAAGATACTTTACTAAGCCTATATACAATTATTAGGTAAAATAATAATTTTTATTATCCTATAAATGCTAAAATAATTCCATTGCACTTAATTAAGCATAGCATGAAGAAAAATTTAAAAAAACAGAAAAAAACCTCAGAGAATTTAAATGTAGATGCACTTTTTCTTTTATTTTAGCCAAGTTTGCATAAAAAATGTTGCTGAAACATTTTAGAAGAGAGGGAATTAATTAAACTTCCCACTACACTCCATCTGTAGTTTTGCGTATATCCATTTAGTACAGGTAGTCTTTCATTGTTATTTCTGTAATGTCTTTGAAATCTATATGAGACTTTGAAGATAATATCTTCCTGCTTCAGTATTTCCCTAGGAATGATAACTTTGATTAGCTATTACTATTACTATAATTATATTATTATATTGTGCTACTATAGTAACACTGCTGTTATTAGTGAATTCTGTAGATCCTTGTGTCCTAAGAGCAATGCTAATAAGTTTGGAATGATTATTATGGTGCTCTGGAGTTATCCACACCTGCTTTGATTGAACCTAATTTAGCTGTCAATTATTTCAAATGTCAGACTGAAATGGAGACATCTAAACTCATGGATGATTCCTCATTGAACTGAGACCGTCTGTTAGAGGCAAAAGTTTCAGTCAAATGTTATCATTGTTTGCATATTGTATTGGAAATCTCTGCACCAGGTAAAATCTCACTAAATGAAATATTGCATCAGTTTACTAAAACAAATACAGATCAGGACTCTGCTCAGAAATACAATCAATGAAGAACACTTCTCCTGACTCAATTTGCATTCTAACTGGTCTGCACATTCAGATGAGAAATACAGTACTTAAGTACTTAGAGTAAGTACTTTAAGCCCTGAATACTTTTACCACTAAAGAACAAAGGGCCCATTACCAAAAAAGTTTTTAAGACTTTTGATGGATAAACTATTGATAAAGATTCTAAAGTACTTTACGATCCAAAGTGAAATCAAAATTATTAACCAACAATCTTGCTTTATTTGACTCTTGCTATCCCACCTATAAAAAAAACCTAGAAATAATGTTGTCTAATATATTCTGTGTACTAAGATCAAATACCAGTGCCACAGTGGGCAAGAGAAAAGCCTATCAAGTTTCTTAAATGATACACACTTCCCTATGTGAAACACTGACTACATAAAATATCAATTTCTGATAAACTTTTTAGTTGATAAAGCTGAATTGGAATAGCTCAAAACCAGTGAAATAGATAGAGCATATAAGATTTTTTGGCTACAAGTATTTTAGGATTGCAGACAAAAATTTGAAAGGGGAAAATGGAGTGATTTTTATATTTTTGTTTTGGGGTATTTTATGGTTTTGATTTTTGTTTTTTTGTTTTTTTGTTTTGGCTTTGGGAATGGGTTCTTTTTCAATGGCTCTGTCTTCATTTCAAATAGTATTAAATCACGTCTGACAGATACCTCGTATATGGTACATCAAAAAAATAATAAAGTTTAGAAACCTACTGGTTTGTGACAAGTTCTGTATCTTGCCAAGGAATAATATTATCCCTGCTTTCCTGTGAGATCAGTGGGACAAGGTTATATTGGATACATTGTATAATTTAATTCTTCATTAAAACTAGAGCAGTTGCATGAGAGATTGCAAATGTAAAAATATATATATATATATCTATAAAATCAGTAAACAACGTATTTAGACAGAAGTAGGATGGGAGGCTTTGTAACTGAGTCTTATTTTGGGGCACTGTTAATCTGACCTATTTTGGGAGTCTGCCCTAAGATGAGATGAGCCATGCCCTGGAAGTGCCTATTCATCATCCTGATTGTTTCTAAAGGGAGTTTAGGGACTTTAGGTGAGATACAAACATCTGCATGTATTCAGATGAGTCTTGCATTGTGTAATTACAGAGACAAAATGTAGACCTTTGACACAAATGTTGACAGATGAAAAGACACAAAAAAATTACATTTAACAATATCTGTATTTTATTGACTTGTAACCTGATTTTTCAGTTTTCTTTTAAAAAGGAAATAACTTTTTTCAGTTAATGCTTTAATATTCCTGGCATTTTTCTGCCTGTCAAACTCCATGTTTAACGCCTTCAGAGGTAAAGAATATTATGTAGCCCATTACTGAAGCTTTGAGTTTTTCAGGATATATTTGGGTCATATTCTTTGTTGCAATATTGGCAACCTATGTTCCTATAATATTTTTACATGTGGCTTCATTTCTCCCTATGGAATTAAGGATCAAATCTTAGTATAACAGAATCCTTGTAAGGGTTCAGCACCTTGAGTGTCCATACAAAAGCAAAGTACTCAAGAATTATTTTATTTTAAAACAAATTTATCAAATGGTGAAAAAAACCCAAGCAAGTTCCCAAGACTAACTTACAGAATTAAACCTTGCAAATATCTTTTCTGATTTCTGCTTCTGAAAATTAGATGGCTAAGAAGAACCTGATATTTAAATCAACTCCTCATGTTTCTCTTCCAACAGAATATTTATTTTAAAATAATTTCATTCTTCGATTTAAGATCCTACTTTAGTTCACTGTTCTCATTGGTTCACAGTATTTATGGTTTTTTTCTTCTCTCCATGGTGTCAAAAAACAGAGTCCATCATAGAGGTGGAAGTCACATGGCTTCATAAATAATTATCTTCAGTGCTGACATGTAAATTTGTTCCAGTAATTAATTATACTTTTGTAGCTGAAGAACAGAACATACATTTTTAGGGTGTTTGTTGTTTGTCTGATATAAAATAGGAATATGTTTTGGAGAAATTAACAATTTAGGGAAAGTTTCCTTTTTCTTTTCCTCTCAGTAATAATAAATCAGCACCAGAATAAAAAAAAAAGTATAAAAAATCTGTAATGAAAGCATTAAAAAAATATATATTGCATAATAATTTCATAAATTACTTGAGAATCTATTTTAATAAATTTCTATGACAATATTTCTCTTAATCTTTCTATAATCTTTTAAAAAAGTAGAACATTTAAAAAAATAATGTTATGAATTGTCTTGCAAGGACAAGTACAAGTCTCATGAATTTAATGAATTTTCTAATTAAAAATGTTATACAAATAATTTAAAAATGAATTAGTATGCAATAATGCACACTCATTGTCCTTAACAGAGCAGAAAAAACATCATAGCTCATGAGCTTTGGGCTTGAGCCAGTCTACAATCACTTCAGCAGCAGCTAGCCCATGAAAATTCCCTAGATTTCAGTGAACAAATAACTAAATTATTGAACCATCATGTTTCCCAACAAGAAGGTCATGTGTTTCTGATATTGTTACATGAGGCTCTAAGGAATCACTGAATAGGATTCACTTACACAGAGGGATGTATCAATTGTGTTCTGTTATTTTTTCATGTCCATTGTACAGGTTTCAATTTATTACATATAACACACTCACACTTTCAATTAAAAAAACCCTGTTGTATTCCTGGCAAATTGTCTTGGGATGCTTTTAAAACCAAAATAATCTTCTGTGGTTATCAGAAGTCTAAATCTGATCAATGAGAACATGCTAAGGAAAGTTTCAGTTTGATGTCAATGTCATACAGTGTGTCAGTGAAAAATTTAAACTCATCTCTTCCATCCCCATCCTTACAATGATCATATGCACTGTTCTATGGTTTTACTCCATTCTTATAATACAGTATTTATTTTACCTTTTCTTCACTCCTATGGAATATATTAATTTCTTTTTTCCTCTGGTCTAAACAAAAGTATATCCTCTTGGTAAAGATCTCTTCTCCAAGTGTTCCTGGCATTACTGGAGAAGACATTTCTGACATTACTGAAAAAAGGTTTATGTACTTTTACGCCAACATTTTCTAAACTTCAGGTTCTGTTTCATGTTTTTTTCATATTTGACCACTAAATTTGTAGTTAAATTGAGTGTACATCCCCCAATTTTTTTATAGTCTGTAATGTATATGTTGGGGGGAAAACAGGATGGCACATAGAACAGGTGAACTCTGATCTACTAAATAAAAATGTTATTCTTTGCAGGATGTAAAAAAACTTACATACAGGTTGGTTTAATATGAAATCAGTAGGCTTGTGTGGAGTTTAACATCAAGACTCTGGGAGACAGAAAAGGATGATTGCTAGCCTCTTCTACCTTAAAGATTTAACAATCAATTCACTGAGTGACTGCCTTTGTCCATAAGAAATGGCATAACTATAGTAACTTAAATCCCTCAAGAAGCAGGTTTTTCAAGAAGTAGGAGCCCTCAGATGGAAGCCTTGTAAAGGATTTAGAACTGAATATTTTGTTCCTTCTCCTTGAGTCCCTGAAAAAATAATTCTAAGAGGTCAGTATGTGGAGAGTTTAGCTCAATGCATTATTCTAAACCAAGGTGATAATCCTTACTTCACAATCAAATTACAATAGCCTTTATAATTCAGTCTTTTTTTCTTTCTCTGAACAGAATTAAAAGTAACTAAATCAATGACAAAAAATAGCTACCACAAAGTATCAAGTGTTCCCAGAATTCAAGCCAAAAAGTTCTCCAATGTATACTATATTAGCATATTAAAAGTAGTATTTTACATCTTCAAAATATACAACAACCAGGAGCACCAAATTGACATTATTTTCACTCTGAAAAATGCCAAAATACATACTATATATATGTATGCTACCATAAACCTATTTAAATATCAATATTTTGCACTCAGTTTTATTCCTTAAAATTTCTTGTCCTTTGGGCAGCAATTTTTGAATAATTATTCTTTTAAACTTAAGAAAAATTATCAAAATCTTTATATTTCAGAACTATTTCTCTTTATAGGTTTCTTTGCTCATGACATTACCCCAGTGGAATACCCTGAAAATACAAATATTCTTTGTAAAGACTTGTATAGTTGACATTCTATTCTGTTTTACATTTCTGTACTGAATAAATATGTGAGGTTTTTTTTTCTTTTAAACTCTGCAATTGCACAAGAACAGTTATGAAACAAAATCACAAGTGCGATTTTGATTTTCAGTGAAATGAACTGAATTTGAATAATTATCTGAATTTATTTCTTTAAAACAAAACTCAAATAAAAGCCATAAATTTCTGGAGTACATTGTCTTCCCTGTTTTATCACTTTTTATCACTTTTTTATCACTTTTTTATCTGTCTTCTGTAGGTTTATTAAGCCTAAAGTGTTACCACACTCTGGCAATATAGCTTTAACAATATGTTTTGTAATCACATTGTTTGTCAATATAATTTTTCTCTCATAATTACTTATACCAATGAACTTAATGAATGATGGGATTCTGTGATTTTAGTCAAACTTTGAATTTCTTATGATAGTGGTGGTACATTTTGTATTTCAAACAAGTTGTAGATAAATGCTAAGAACTTATCTGGATCTCAGTGTGCAGTTACCAGCCGTTAATCTCCCGACCCTGAATTTCCCCTCTTGGGTATCTAATTTACATGTGATCAGTCAACTTTATGAATTTATTTTCAACATGGTGAAATGTAAAGAACATTTAACTGTGCTGTAGAAACTGTAGACAGACTACAATTTAGAAGCTGGGGAATAGGAACAGACTTTTCCCTTCCTCTCTTGCACTTACGTTTCATCTCTCTTTTCCATGCAGGCTCTGAATATGCCTTGTTTCCTTTTAATGAATATATTCTTCTCTGGATTATGTATTTCCATATGATAAGGAAAAAAAAAACCTAACTTACCCCCCAGAACAACCCCAAACCTACAAAAACCCAAGCAGACCAACACAAAAAAAAACCCCAAACAAATAAACAAATGAAAACCACAACAAACTCAAAAAAAAGATTTTGCCATAACAATTTGTCTTAAGGCTCTTAGGTCCACCTCTCTCTACTTGAAAGCCTGTTACTGCGAACCTACTGACATGCAGAAATTATGTATTCAGGGAGTGAGGACATAAATAAGGTCAAAAGAGCAGAGAATTCTCATAGCTTTCGTTTGCAATTGAATATATTAATATGAAAACCTTTTGTTTTCCCACTAGAAAGAAAGTCATTAATATAATGAGATGACTTTTTAGAACTTCTAAGATCAGTTGCTCATTTCTCATTGAATGTAATTAATAATGAAGTATTACAATGTTTCTCTTGCATTGTATGGAGTTTTTTTTGTTTGTTTGTTTGTCACTGAATTTAGTTTAGTTCAACAAGATTTCCCTTTTTGTGTAACTTTGTTTCCTTGGTTTCTTAGTAAGACTTTCCTCATAGCTGCTCAAAAGTCAGACATTTTCCAGATGTCTCTTTTTTACATAAAATCACATTCTGAAAATAGATAAATAGTCATATTATTTGTTTCACTTGTGATATTTAAAGAAAATTGCAACTTTCCAAGCAACAGCAGTCTAATTATATAAAAAGCCTCTTAAATAATTATATAAATAATATATATATATAATTCTATAAATAATTATATAAAAATACTTTTAAATATATTATGCAGCACATCAGAAGCAGAGTTAAAAAATGCCGTGACAGACTTTTATAGTAAAGCATAGAACAAAAAAAAAGGAGTTATTTAAAATATATGGCTGTTTACTTAATCAAATCGTCAAAAAAAACCTCACAGCAAATTCACAAAATATTTAACTTAAATATTTATACTGTTATGAAGAATAATAATAGGAAGAATACTTTAAAGATTAATGGCAAACTCTTCAGATTGCTTGTAAATACACAAAACAAACAAAAACAGTCAGGTACTCCCCCCTGTGTTTTGCTGGTAGATTGTTTGTTTGTTTGTTTGTTTGTTTTTCTGTCTAGTTATTATATAGAAATAAAAATATTGTCTTTATTTTGCAAATTTTATTTTGTCTTGGAAACAAGAGCATAGCATCAGGCTTCTAGAATTGTTCTTCCACCTAAACAACATATGAAACAATGTAATTGCAACATTTAAATTTTTAGATGTAGAGCATGTTATAGAAGAAATATTTGGCAAGAGGTGTTGGAGAGCTCTACCAGGCTAAATGGATATCCAGAACCCAGAGGGCAATGCAAAACTGAACATGAGAAGGTGCCAAGGAACTGCTACATGACACTTCTATGGAAAACCCAGGTGAACACTCTGGAGCACATGTCTAACTAATGAAAAGATTTAATACTGATTTACAAACGCAACACAGAAGGTCCTCAGGGAATGGTTCTGATAAAAATAACAGGATAGTTTGTTTGTTATTTTATTAAATAGATAGACAGGTGATACAGACTTAGTGGGAACAAAAAAATTGCTGTATCTTTAATCTCAGTTTTTGATATGCGTATTTTCACACGAGCATATTTTAAATCTTTTTTTTTTTTTTTTTTTAAGTGCTAGTGATTTAGCAATATTGAAAGAAATAAAAAAGCCATTCCAAAGAAACTACAGTACATTTCAATGCAATATACCCTCCTACATTTTGGCACTTACAAAATTCAAGAGATGCAATCTCAGATTTTCAGTCTGCACTTGAAAATAAAAATATTGAGGCTGAAAAGATAACTTAAGGTCTCAAGGCTCTTACATTTATACTGATTTATAAGTTGCAGCTATTTGTCAGCCAGAGACTGCTGTTCATGAATTTTACACTAGGGAGCTGTTAGACACAGAACAAAACTAACATATAAGCAGGGTATTTAAACTTCAGTACTCCTGTTCCCTTCAGACTTTTGGAAGCACTGCCAGGAGGACTATTCGTTTTCCTTGCTCTTTTCAGCATCAGAGCTCATGTAGCTCATCAGCCTGGCTTCTGAAAAAATGACCTATAGTAGTATGTAGGATAATTCTCTTGCATGTGAAAAATACAAATTTAAACAATTGGTGAAGGCCTGGAATGCTGGTATCAGCCTTCCTAGACACTCTCTGACAGTCACTGCCCACCCCACTCTACTGAATACTGAAATTTTACTCTGTGTTTTGAGTGGAGCTGAAAAAAGACCATGAAGAGCTCTTAGCCACAAGTTTTTATTCATATTTTGTTCATATTGCCTTAGACAAACTGAAGGTGTCTTGAAATTCAAATGCTGGTTCTAATGTATTGGGTAGTGATTTGTCAGTGCCAAGAAATTTTCCCAGTATCTATGCCTTTCATGACTTATTTCTCTCTTCAGGTTAGACTCCAGAATTTATTAGAATTCTGTATCATTTTTTGGAGCTTAACTTCTTAAATCCTCTCCAATCTTCATGTTTGTGAGTTCAGTACTACCTGATATCTTTCTTTTATCTGTAGGAAAATCTGCAGGGTTATGAAATCCTATCACCTCATATCAAGTGGATTGTGTTTCCATCTTCAAGAATATTATTTTCTGAATTTATTCAGGAAGAGTTTCTATCTGTTCTTTATCACACCAACATTTTCTCTATATTATGTCTCTTTACCTTTTCTGATGTTTTTGTCCCTTAGGTATGTATAGAAAGCTGTCATATTTCATACATATTTTGTTTTCCATTCAGATTTTTTTTGCTAGACGAAACAAAAAAAAGCTCTTGTAGTCTCCTGTGTAAAAAGGGACTCTCCATTCCTCTCATTAGTCTGCTCATTGTTTTTATTTGTATTATTTTGATTTTATATTGCTTGACCACAAAAATGTACAAAATAAAGAATGTATTAGTCACAGTATATAAGTCATCAAGAAAAATCATGTGGAACATTGCCAATTCAAGTAATACATTTTTTTACAATATATGAGAATGTTATTTTTCCTTCTTCTAGCTGTGTATTTAGGTGGTTTACAGTCAGTCTCTTTGGCTTTGCTTGTTCTACATAGAAAGGTTTTTTTAATCTGAATTTCTTTTCTAGTCTGTTTTTTGGTGACATTTATCTGCACAGACTGCTCTTAAGTATATCCTCTCATATGTGTTCTTAATAATTTAATTTTATCTCTATATGAACTTTGATTCATACAGAGTATTTGGTCTGGCTAAATCTGAAATCCTTAACAGTCTAATAATGCTTTAATAAATTATCCAGCTGTAGAGATTTTTCATTTTCCTGAGGATGCTTATTAATATTCCCTGACAAAACCCAAGTGATGAAATCTTGGTTGGGTTTTTGTTTATTTCTCATCAAGAAAAAAAATATTTTTCTCTTTTTTTTTTTTTCTTTTTGCTGTTTCTTTTAGTTACAAATACTTTAAAAATGCATTGTCATGATTTTCTCTTTGATTTCCAGTTAGATTATTTTTACCCTCATAGATATTCAATATTATTCCTTTTTTTTGCTTTCCAGCTCATCATTAATGTAAAAAAGAGATAAGGAGAAAAAAGAAATTGGATGTAAGAAAAGTTTCATAATATGAAAGCCTACATATGAGACAGAAATCAGCATAATTTTAAACTATATCCTTCTCCAGGCAAATCTGCACTAAACTTAAACTACTTTAGCAAAACGACTTTTGGTGGCTCTTTGCAGGTCACAGAGTACTTTCAGATTTTCTTTTCAGCATTCCTATGCAATGTGCTGCTGTCATGGCACCAAGACTGTTGTCTGTACTAGAAATATCAGCAGTTTTATTTTTCCATTTC
The DNA here is from genome assembly GCF_971803275.1 of Cyanistes caeruleus. NCBI lineage: Eukaryota > Metazoa > Chordata > Aves > Passeriformes > Paridae > Cyanistes > Cyanistes caeruleus. Next base: position 46,491,441 of record NC_141703.1, read on the forward strand.
ATGTAAAAAATAAGATAATAGGAGTGGTAGAAGATGGAATGTTTGCATACTCATTTTTTAACTTTTAAATGAAGAACACGTCTACTGGACACTACTTATATATCAGACATGTGTTGGCTTTTCCAGTTTGTCAGGACACCTTTCCTATTGCTTGCTACTGTATTGAAATATACAGAACTCCAAAGAACCACAGGTTAAATAAATAAGTGTGTAATACCAGTTTGTTTAAAAATTTGTCAAAATGAGAGAGAAGAGCTAAAAAGGCAAAAACAATTATTCAGGATAGCATCAGCATTTTGATAAACACCATAGATTTGTAGGTTTTAATTTTTTTCATTTAACTCAAAAATTTCATCAGTTCATAATATTCTTTACAATAGCTTCTATATTATTCCGTTTACATTTTTCTTTTTTTCTTTTTCCAGTGATAATCTGTGTCTTATTTCCAGAAATATTTTAATTGAATTTTTTTAAAAATAAAGTATGTTCATATTCATAATATGAAACATGAATTCTTTATATGAAGAATCTGCATAAATTCTAATAACCTAGATTTCTAAAGTTATCAAAACAGCAGAAAGAAAAGGGGCTTTATATTTTATAATATTTAACTGTGATTAACACAATTTTCAAGGTATGTTTATCAAGGGTAGTTATCCACTTAATACTAAACTGGTATAACCTTAAATTATAGAAAAATTACATGTGCAGGAGCAAATCAATTTAATTTTTCACATCAAGTCAGTCCATTATTTTATACAGAATATACAATATCAAATATTGTAAACATTCATTCCAGTGAAAGGTAAGCCATTTCAAGAAAGACACCAAAAGTGTAAAACACATAGAAAGAGAATAATAAGAAACATTTTACACAAGTTATTACTGTATATTATTAATTTTTACATTACATTTTTATTACTACATATATGTGTTAGATGCTACATGTGAGGAATAGAAATACATTGCTATGCTGAAAGCAGAAATTAAGGGTCCTCAAATTCATCTGTATTGCTTTTTTCCTGGTTGGGCTTATTTAAAAGTATTGTTCTCTTGATGTTCTATCACATGCCAAACCAGTGATGTAACTCCATTCTCAACAGTCCAGAAATGAAAGACTTTCATTACCACTATATTTTTGCCACTGGGTAAAAGTTTCAGTTGATTGTTTTTAAGTAGCATGTTTATTACAGTTATGCTGAGAGATTCTTCAGAGCATTTCAGTACTGGTCATGATACAGATTGTGGATAATATAAGTGCTTCAACCAAAGATTGTTCTGGTTTTTTGGACAAATAATGGAGAGCAACCTTTTGTGATGTAATCTATATAGAAAAGATGAATGTGGAAAATAAAAAGAAAAGCAAAGACAGATGAAATATTCTGACTTTTTTCTTAATGAGAAAACAGAAAACTTAGAAGACTTAAGTTCTTACCAAAGATCTTTCACCAGACTCGAGATGAACATAATGCTTTATGTTTGGCTTTTTAATTACCTTCAAATAAACATGATGCTTCTATTAAGAAAAAAAAAAAAAAGGAAAGAAAGTAGATGCCATTGAAAGGGAATCAGACTCCAAGACAGTCTGATATCCTTACCTTATTCAAACAAAATGCATGTTATCATCATTATATGCAAGCTAAGACATCTACATGTGAGGATATGGGCCCTTTTGACTTTATGGAAGATGTTTAAGGAGCAGGGCTGCCAGTACAATACTATAGCCAGAAAAGCTATTGAATTTCTGCCCACATATAGAGGTAGAGTGAGCAGGAAAGGGATGTCACTGCTGTGTACAGCATTGGCAAGGGAATGGTTGGAGTTCTGAATGCAGATATCTACTTTTAATATGAAAGGTGAGCAACTGAAAAAGGTAAAAGAACAAAGTATAACATGGACAAAATGCTTTTCACTCAAAAACTTAATGCTTGCTCCACAACTGATAGTTTTTCAGCCTAGTCTACTCTGACTCTGTAAAGTGGTATCAATTATGTTGTCATGTGGGAAGGCTGAAGCACAACATACACTGAGTTTCAGAATTCTAATTTACTTAATCTAATTATGTTTTCATTCATGATGTTTTATGTATGACTGCTGTTTCTTCAGCAGAGAAATGTGATGAGGAGTGAATAAAAAGTAGGCTTTCTTGTCTAGATGGGCGGGGTACATGTTGGCATTTAAGTAATAGCTTCAATCACCTGAGGTCCTCAGCCAGTATGCCCTCAGACTGAAGTGGATCTCTGCTATTTTGCTTCCATTCCTGGACTTGTAACTGTTATAACTCCTTGCTACCTAATTTATTCTGACCACACAAGACGTTCACATCAGAAAAAGAACCCATCAGTTCGTGCTTTTGACAGGCCTGAGCACATTTATTATGTAGGTGTTGTTGCTTTCATTATTAATATTACTGTCATCCAGTATGGCATGATGTGGGATGTATCTTCTTTATATTTTCAGAGAAACAATAAGCAAGTTACACTGACATGTTCTTAATTAAAATTTCCTTTCAATGAAATATTTTTGCAAATATTTAAACCAAAGAGTAAATTACATTGTGAAAATATTTGTTCAATGACACTATAACATTTCTTGCCTCAAAAAGAGAATATTTTGTTGAACATCACAGAGCTTTTTTGGCAAGTTAGAAATCAAAAATCAAATTGAAGCAGGACTGATTCACTCGTAGCTTGTAGTAACTGAAGATTTTCGTACCTTTGAGCACAAAGACCATCAATATGTCAAGAGTGGCAGCTGTGAGGCAGCACTGTGATGTGTTGGCCTAGCAAAGATTTGGTGCTGTGAGGTAAATTACACATTAACTTTATATGGTTCTGTAGTTATGCAGAGATATATCAACCAGGCAGAGGTAAAGCTAAATATCTGGTTTTGCTGATATTGTTTTGTAAGTGATACTTGATCAAACTCACAACCAAATATACATGGCCCTTCTCTCTATACCTCTATATGGTACTCTATATTACTCTATATGGTAGCATCCAAATGGAACTAGTGCAATGCATGGAAAAGTCTAGAATCAGCATTAATCATTAGACTGAAGGAAAAATGCCAAGAACATCACACTGCCTAGATGAAGTACTTTGTTTTCTGTTTGTGGCACATAGAAAGGGATGAGATGAGATAACAACACGAAAGAAATGTTGCTTTCTATACTGAAAGCTATACTGTCTGGAGAGAAAAACAGATGGATCATGGGAAGTACACTCATATTCACAATCTCATGATACTTTACTTACCAGGAGGTAATTCCTGTACATATGGTCACAGGAAATCAAGATTTTTTTCCCTTCTAGCTGACATCCTAGCAATCAAAGATTAAAAAAAAACAAAAAAAAACCTCTCAATTAGAACTGTATGTAATTTCTATGTTCTACATAAAAAAATATGAACTACACATTGCATTTATTACTTCTAAAACTTTCTTTATCTAGTTTCAAAGTTTCTACAAAAGCAAGCATTTATTTGACAAGCTGAAATCAGCAGGAAAACAGTGATTACAGATTCATACAGTTGAAACATCACCTTCACCTCATGTAAAAGTGATGGGAATATGAAAAAGACTTTATGATTACTGCTTCTGCACCTTGGATATTTTTGTTAATGCAGAAACTTTGCAGTTGGAAAAAAACTCTGATTTTATCTGCTAAACTGCCATGGATCTTCCATAAAAAATACTTTTACAGGTATGACAGATCGTCATTGCATGAATATCTCTTCCTGTTCTGCCCCAGGCTTCATATATAACATATCCAAATTGCTTCAGCATTTTAAATACTAATAAATCACAGTAAAATAGGGTTGCGAGCTAGGGATGCATGCAACATTAAATAAAAATATTTGGTCAGCTGGAAGTTAACAACCTGACTTCAAGTTTAGGGAATGGTAATTATTATATAGCAGAAAGCTAACCAGGTTCTTTGCCAAGTTGTCAGGTTATAATAAGGAAGTTAAAATGTATGTTTGTTCCATGTTTTGTAGTAAATTTAACTTTGTACACTTTTTAGTTTCAGTTAGAATGTTAAAACAGTTATTAAAAAACACTATAAAAACTACAAGGTTGTGGGCTGTCCACAGAACAAATGGGAAAGCAAAATTCTGCTCAGTAGCTAAATATGGAAACACAGAAGCAGAGGACTCTTACAGTCCTGAAACTGATGATGATAATCCACTTCTGATCTGCAGTTAATTAGGAAATTATTGATATTCTCAAACTTCTTCCAGAAAATGACTGCAATTTCTGCAAAGACAAACATGATCACATTATCAGGTAAATTATGTTTATTTAGGATACTGAAAAATATCACAAAGAGAACAATGTTTGTTCTGAAAGGAAAGACTTTAGTTTCTGGATAATGGGAACCAAAAACAATTTTAAAAAGGGAAAAACAGAACTGTAGGTTATAAGCAACAGAAAGTTGTCTCAACCACTGTTCCAGGATCTAAGTGGAATAATCGCTCAGCTTGCTACTTAATGTCTGCTTCCCATGAACTGTCTTGCCTAGAGGAAATTATTGATGCTACATGAATATTTAAGAAGGAAAGTCACTGCCCCTGGGTGTTGAAGGAGTTTTTCACTAGACCTCCATTGACTATAACAGGAGATGAAATGGCTAGTTACCAAGCAGATTTATATATTTAGATACCATTTTTGTATAACCATAACTCCTGTGCTAGTTTGGGCTATTACAGGAATCTTATCCAACATTCAGCTGCTGACTGAAATGGGAGCTGATCCTCTCCAGCTATGTATCGTCCAGACATAGCCTCACATAGAGATATAGATGTGTCAAACATCCTCTGCATCTTAACTTAAACTAAACACCTCTTGCTAAGCAACTAAGCTGAATCTTTTACCTTTTTTTTTTTATTATTAATATCGTAAGTTAGGTAGCATGCAAACCAATTTTTGTCATGAATACTCACAAACAAAAGGAAGATGAGGAAACAAGAAAAAGATTTCAAATGTTTTAGAAGATATATATTTTTATCATGCCTTGTAAGGATAAAATTGAGACCCTGATATTTTAGCTTGGTTGGTCAAAGCATGATGCCAATAATGCCACATGGGCATTATTGCTTGTAATGGGTTCAATCCCCATTCAGGCTATTTTCTTAGCAACAGGACTCTATGAACCTTGTGGGTCCTTTCCAACACAGAATATTCTATGACAGCTCTTCTGTTGTCAGATTTACTGCAATGTTTTCCGAGGGGAAAAAAAAACAGACAAAAAAAAAGAAAAGAAAGAAAAGTGCATTAGAGTAATTCTTACTAATCAACTGTTGAATTGGAATGAAAGGGTGAAAAACTTGCAACTCAAATAACCACAAAGAAAATATTATATGGGTCTTAATGATTTTCAGCTTGAGTGGAAAGCATATTTCATTGTCAAACCTATACAACATTTTCATCCATCTGCCTGTCTGAAGTACTGCAAGTTTGCAATTGTTCCATGAACTTACTGGTGATTTAATGCTCAATGTTTTTGTCCCCATTCCCTGAATTTTTCAAATATAGAGGAAAAGCACTGGGGAGAATTTGAAACATTGTTCTAACATACATTGCCAAAAGAATAAACTAATGTTTATATTGATTAAAAGTTCCTAAGCAAATGAAACACAGATTTAAACTAATACCATATTCTATCCCATTTTTTCAATGAAACTTCTTTTCTATGAAAAAAGAAGTGAAAATTTGCCACTGACTTGTATGATCGTTTTTCAGCACTAAGAAGCTAGGAAAGAACACTGAGATGGTGGTTTTCATAGTAGTTTATATGTGATTGTGCTTTGGACTAGTGATGGAAACAATGCTGATAAAACAAAGATTCTTCAGTTACTGCTGAGCAATGCTCACAAAGAGTAAAGACCTTTCTGCTTCCCTTTGATCATTTTTGAGGTGCCCCTTTGGACTATCTCTAGCTTATTCTTGTCTCTGTTGAATTGTGTTGACAGTAAGAGGACTCAATAATCCAGGTGCAGCCTGTAAATTACTGAGTAGATTTGGATGATCACATCTCTGTCTCTGTTGGCAATGCCCCTGTGGATGCAGCCTGCAATCCAATTTGATACAAAACATACATACATGCTTATGCCTTCACACTACTGTGCTCCAGACAGCCTCAAAAGGCCTGACGAGCCTTTTTGACCTTCTGGAGATTTCCAGTCATTGGTTAGGCTTGTACAGCCAACAGCTAGCTTGAGTAACTACAGAGGCTGTAGCCAAAGACCACAGGTGAGCAAAGCAAGCAGCAGCCTGGCAGAGTGGACTGTGCTTCCTGTGTGTCCTGATGACAGTCCCTGTTTGGCTTGGGATTTTTTATTTAATAACATCTTTCCCTAATCAATGCTGCACACTTTTAGTGTCAAACTTCTAGATTTTACCAGGATAATGTTGTTCTAATCATTATGAATATGTCAATTTGAAATTTCCTCTACTTACATAATTAATTACATGTAATTACATGTCTTTTAACGTGAAAGGTGGGAGTATGGGAGAGAAGTGGGAGAACACCTGCCTTAATTATATTTATAATCATCATTATTCAGAGAACAGCTACACTATATCCTGAAAGCTCTCCTGCTCTTTATTTGTTTGTTAAAAATTTTCCATCAGGCTGACATATGCACACATACAAATAAAAATACTTGCAAGGTGTATAGTTGATGTCATATTTTGGCTCTTATTGGTAAAAACGGTTTGGAGTAAAACTGAAACAAAAAGAGAGAAAAAGAGAGAGTCAGAGAAAGGTACAAGTAAAGGGAAAGGGAAAAAGAAAGAGAAAAATCTCAGTAAACAGCAAAGAATTGGAGTGTCAGGGGTCCCCCATACAAGTGTAGTTCTCTGGAGGTCTTCTCTAGTGGAGCAGGTGGCTGTCTCCCAATACTTTTCTGATAGTACTTACGTAGTTTCTTCAGGAACCTGCTCAAAGTCCCTGTTGGTTTTTCCTCATTATGATGCTATTGGTGCTGACTGAAGAGTGCTTTGATCAAATGCAAAAATTGCACTCTCATTTGATGCTAAGTTCTGTGCATATATATTATTGATATGCTTACCATATGTTTATCTGACAATTATCTAGTCAGTCATCCATCAAGTCTTGGTTTTCCTATTGGACAAGCTGAAACCTACCAAAAAAAAAAAAAAAAAAAAAAAAAAAATTAAGGCCTATGATAAAAATCCTCATCCCAGCAACAGTCACTTTCCACAATAATAATAGTGTACTTACCTTTTGCAAGTGTTAGTATAGAAAAATAACAGCAAAAGAATAACTGCTGTATGGCGATAATACCAAAGGGAAAAAAAAAAGAAATATTGATAAAACAACCTAATTGAAAGCTTATGCAGTTTCAAATGAAAGGGAGATTGTAAGGGTGAGAGTGAAGGCCCTCAAGTACCCAAGTGAAGCCCCTTGGTATTGAAAAGCTTAAAGAGTTTAAAACACAATATAACACAGGAAATGGAAAGAATATTCCAGTTACAGGATTTAATCCCTTCTTTCAATCATAAATCAGTGAAAATACAGGACGTCCTGGGTAAATTTTGGAATCACCAAAGAATTCACAGTCATACAGGGAATCCAGCTCTCTGAATTTGTTAAAATGGAGGATGATTTTTTTTGGTTTTTTTGGTAGTGATTGAGAAAACACAGAAAACAAAGAAGAAAAACTGTTTCTGTCATTGAAATTATCTTCCCTGAACATCATTTTTAAACACAAGCTCGAAGCACCATTAGTGTTGACACCAATTCTGCTCCCAGGTCATTCTATATCCTTCTTTCTATCTTAAACAAAATATCCTTTGGATACAGATTTCTTATTGTGACTCCTGCTTGTTTTATTTAAATTTTAATTCTGCAAGCACTTAGATTTCAGGGTGATTCAGAATTATTAAGAGAGTTCATCAATACAGGACAGGATAGGAAAGAAGGTAAGAGATTGAAGAGCATAGGATGCTAAGATTTTCTAGAAGGATGTCAATTCCATGAACACGTATCTAAAGTTTTCCTTTAAATCTGGTTTTGATTTTGCTTAGCTAAACCTATTACTGTGTTTAAGAATTTTTAGCTTGTTACAAGCTAGATGTGTAAATATATAAGACAGCAAATCTTAGGAATTTAATAGTGTCAGGAATTAAAAGAAAAAAGAAAAAAAGAAAAATGGAGACTGCCCAATTTCAGAGTATGCAACAGAAAATGTTAATTCAATGCAGCTTTGGATGATAAAAAATGGTATTTTTTTGTTTGTTTGTTCAGTTGTTTAATTTGTTATGGGGAATGAAATTTCTCCTTGAGGAGGCAGCAGTTAGTTGCTGGATTTGTCACTTGAGTCATTGTTCTTAAGCTCATTGTAGAAAAATCCCATATGAAATACAGATCCCTCTTTCTGTACATTACAAATTCAAGTAAATTAATTCCTTCTTGTTAGAAGCTCCTCTTGGTTTGTTACAACAGGATCCAGTTGCACAGCTGCAGTAAAACTATGGTAACGCCCTGTATTAGAAAGAATGTGTGATATATGCCTCAGATCTATTGTAAAACTGCTGCTTTTAAGTGAAAAATAAAGATAAAACATGATAAAAAATGACAATGAAACTACAAAAATATTAACTGCCTTGCTTTTCTTAAAGAAACTTTAAATTTAATCCAAATTCAGCTGCTGAGCCAAATCATCATGTTTTAAAAATACATTATGATGCAGTAGGTGGAAAACATTTTATATCAAAAACTTAATACATCAAGCTCCAAGGCTGGTTTCACATGAATTACATCTGAAATATTTTAGTCAGCTGCTAGGATTTAAAAGCAACATTTTAATATAGTGATGTATAACCCACTCTAACCACTGCCTTCCACAGTACATTAAAAAGCTGAATAGAAACATTAAATAGCTATTTTATTTTATTTTCTCATTTCTTCCTTTTTTTTTTTAAGCATACTACCTAGTGCTTTTACTACTCTGCCTTTAAATTCACCACCAAAGTTATAAAGCACACTAAGTTTGTCATTACCATAAAGCCGTGTTCTTACCATAAAAACTTGGCTATTTTAGACAAAGTTATAAATTCTTCTCTCTGCAGCTACATAATAAATACCCTCACTTGCCATTGAATGAGAGCCTGTGTGTCAACAAGATCAAGTCATAAATTCCCTTACAGTTAGATGTTGTTAAATAGTAGATGAAATAAAATCATGCCCTGTGCTGCAGCTTACAGTTTTCCAGAGCTGTTTGCAGGAAACCTTCAAAGGCTGCTTGGAAAGAACTGAGATATGAATAGAAGGCAAGTGCACAGAGGTAGAGAGAGCACAGCCATTTTCACTCAGGGCAACAGTGTAAACATTCTTGAGAATGTGGAGATACTGAAAGGAATTGAGGGGCAGTGACAAGGACTGAAGATAAGGAGAATCCCACATAAGATTATGAAAACATGGAAAATTTTAGGAGGACTAATATGAAGAAAATGATAAATGGTAAAAAGGGGTCCCTGTAACAGCACTTTGTAATTAGCAGAACTGAGGGGTTCCCAGTGCTGAAAGCGTAACTGCTGAACACAGGGCTGAGATTAATAAAGTGGAAGTGACAATCAGATGTGAGGATGGAAAGGTTTGAAGAACAGAGAATTTTTGTGAGATGAGGAAGAGATACGGTATGGGCTAATAAAAGACCGGGAAGATATAGTAAGTCAGAGCAACTGAGAAGTTAAAAGAGCGAGGAAGTGGTGAAGATTGGTTCTCTAATCAATGCTAATGATTCTAAGTTACACTTTTTGTCTTAGGAAAGAAAATACTTGTAGACTGTAATTTATCTCTTGCTGATACTTCATTTGCCTGTACTTACCACACAGACATCTACTGACACTTGTGACATGCTGGGTGATCTGAGATATCCAGCATGTCTCAAGTGGTGGCACAAAAGAACAGGCACACACAGGCTTTTTTTGGAGTGTCAGCTACAGATCATACGGAATGCTACTGGATACTGCACAAAGTGAATATGCATGGTGGTTAAACCAGGCTGACATGCTTACATTTGGGAAGCATGACCCCATGACACCAGGAGAAGATAAGCACATGTTGTTAGATGCTTATAAACCCCAATTACACTGCAGTACCTGGTTTTGTCCACAGTTAACAAAGTGGATTCAGGATAACAGCTCAGATTTTGCATAATATGTAACTAAAGGCAAGTAACATAAAACCCACTTCTGTATCATGCTGCAAGGAAACACCTTGCGACTGTCATTGCTGTCTAGAGACATGGAAGGCATGAAATTAATACATAGCTTTTGGTCCTTGGTTACAAGGAGAGCTTTGCACAACCAGGGTAAAGTCCAGTTTATTGGAAAAGTTAGCACTATGCTTTATTATTTTTTTCACTTTTGAATGTTAGGAGCAGGGTTTTTGACCATGAAAAATGTTTTAACTCCCAGAATAAAGAGTCTGGCCCTCATTCAAAACTTCCATTTGTTTCATCTAACCACTTAAACACTTGGTTAGCTTTCAGCAAGTGTCTGAATCCTCAACTGCCAATAAAGGATAACCCCAAAAGTAAGTGAATAATTTACTAAAATGGAGTGAAGAAGAAGCTCTTTCTAATTTCCACTAAAAGGGAAGTAAAATTCCCAAATTAATTTTAAATTTAATCCTCCTTAGTGGAATATTTGCATACCTTCAGGAACAGAAACATAAAGGCACTTTAATATGATTAATTCTGCTTCATTCCCTCAGATGTCTTGCTTGAGAAAAATGTATGGCGTATGGTTCAAAATGTAATTCTCTTCCCAACTCTTTATTGATAATCATTGTCCATAGTTATATGTTCACAGTCACATGGTTATACACACAGAGCTGGTATGTTTTCTTCATCTTTGCTAATGAAATAATAGATTTTGGTTTAGAAATTTTTAACACATCCATCCCAAAGTATGTGAAGGAGGACAACAGACCATGTAGCAGAATATCATCAAAACCAAAGTTAAGCATTAAAACACTTATTAAAACACTAATTTTGAGGATGTGCAGCACACAGGCATAATATAGAGCATGGAAAAACATAACACAACAGTATTATTTGCACCCTGTCATAGGCAGTTTTCTCTAGAATGAAGTGTGACTGTATTTTTTTGAACCTTGAACCTGTGTTTTGCTATCTAGTGACTTACTCAGAGTCCCCCAAAAAAGGATGGAAGAGGAAACTGACAATTAAACATAATGGATGACCATGGCCCAACTCCTAATATTTTAACACCATAAATACAGATAAAGGAATCTGAGCTGCATCCATCTGCTTTTCTTTTTTATCTCATAGAGACAAGTCTAAGCCTATACCATATTATACACTTAAAAAAGCCAGTTGAAAAGAGAAACCTTCTTTGGGAGCAAACCTTCTTTGCGTCTCATCTCAGACATAATTTTTCTTCAGGAACAGCCCCTCCCACTCATCCATATATGAAATAAGGACATTCTTAAAATTTAGAATCAGGTCATTTTAAAGCTTATATGTCTTACTTTAAATTAAAGGACTATTTCGACATTTATAGATAGATGTACGCTTATGTATGAGATATATATGATATACTAAACATTAAATTTCTAATTAGTTTATTTATACACAAATATGTTTTTTCAAAAAAAAATCTCCTGAGGTCAAAATGTTCAGCTCAGATCATGTTTATAAGTAATTGTGAATATTTTAAGCTTGCTTGTAAATGCTGCAACCAAGCTTATAGCTTCCTTTAAAGATGCATAAATTGCAGGTTTTGAGCTTTAATGGGAGAGCAAGTGCAAGCAGAAGTCCGACGTGCTTTAATGCCCATATTCCCATATGCTTCAGAAAGCAGAACATATTCTTGGGCTACATGGTAATGCAGAAAAGAGAATGTGTCTGAGTGTCTCAAAAAGTATTTCACAGATTAAGCAGTCCTGAGAAGCCTAAATGTTGCAAAAACTGAATAAAATATAAATATAACAAGAGATATAAATATTGGATGGATACTGGGGAAAAAAATTGGTTTATTCTTTGAAAAGTAAATTCTTAATGGAAATTAAAGGAAATTAAGGACAGAGTACACATAATTGTTTTTTTTATACTCTGAAGCTCGATTTGACTTTTTGTAATTCTAGCAAGAAAATTAAGAGAGCATTTTTTCCACACAAACTTGTACTTTAAGAAGTTAGAAATTCATAATAAGGCTAGCCACTTTAGGCTATATTTATAGCCAAACAGAAATTAAGATTCTAAAATAGACCATTAAGACTAACTGCAATATTTTTGCAGGTGTGTACTTTTCTGCACTGACTATAAAGAGATCCTAAAATATCTACTTCTAATTTAAATATTTAGTTATTTTTTATTTTTAGTTCAATCTTCTGATCTAGGAAATCAGAGAGAAATATAGAAAGAAAAAACAATGGGATTGGACAAGGATAATGAGGAGGGAAAATCTTTGTGGAGGCAAACAGAGCAGTGAACTAGAAAGTCCTGATATAGAGGGGAAAGAAGGTGCTACAAGGACATGACAAAAAAAATACTAATTTCATATTTTCTTTCCCTTTTTTTGTGTGTATTACACCCTGTCATCTCTCTTCTACTGACATTTTTTCTGGTGTTTATATGGAAAGGTGACAAGAAGGTGAAACATTTCATAGTGTTCTGTAAGATTCAAAGCTCAAAATGTTCATATCTGTCAGAAAGTGTCAAACTCATCAAGTTCACCATTTGGGGGAAAAGATTTGAAACATGCTTTCACAAAAACCTCAATTGCACGTGGATTTTTATTCTTATTTTTTTAGATGTTTTTAAAATTCAGCTGTACTGTAGCTGTGTGGATTTCTCCTCCCATGGGAAAATGCAAACCCATTCATGGGATTGTCTTTGCTTGTGGATCAGGGTGTACTTGGTGAATAATGCAGAAGAATGGGGAGACTCAGTGCGGGCCTCAAAGAGTTTAAACCTTGGTGGGGGGAATAATCTGAGGTGTAAGTTGTATGCTGAAGGAAGTAAAGTAGCAGGAAGACATTGAACTGACAAGGACTGAATTTTGAGAGGAGCAAGGAGAGGGCTACAATGACCTGAGCCAGGACAGTGTCGATGCCCAATGATTGATCGTGCTGTTTCTCCATGAAGTCTATGAAATGGGAAATATTATCTATTTGTGAAAGGACAGGGTATAGTAGTTATGAAAATGCATAAAACCTACTGGATTTCACCATCAGAGAAGGTTTATGTTCATAAAGAAAAAAAAAAAAAAACAAAAAAACTTTTTCATGAGTAAGTATAGAAAAGTTAATCTTGAAAAATCTACAGGTTCCAGCTGCAAAGACTTTTTGAAGTTCCATCTCTTTCTAGTATTTCACATGAATTATGTAAACACTTTTATATATATATTATTATTATGTGTCTAATAATATATAGCATTAATAATAATTAATAATATAGAAGTAAAATTATATAAACATTTATATTTCTATATGAATTTATATATAAATTACATACAACATGGTATTATGACAGACCAATTAAACCAATTCTGTGAAATCATAATGAGATTTTCTACTCCAAAATAACTAAAATTTTACTTTAATCAATATGTATGATCTATACCAGTGAATCAAAAGGAGAAAATTATATTCTCAGTCTGTCTTTTAGTAAAAAAAAGAGACTTATTCCTGACAAACAAAAAAGTTACTCAAAAGAACAGTTTCAAGATCTTCTCTCCTTTCTCTCCTTTTACCTTCACTGGGCCCTGATTCAGCTTCAATGAAATTATCATTGAAATAATGAGTGAAATTATCACTGACTGAAATAATCTTTCTGAAGACTGCTACGACCATATTTTACCAAAATCACAGAATCATTATCCAGCCCTCATTATCAACACTTTCACCGGAGCTAGTTCAGCTCTTCTTTTGCTGGGACATGAGTCATTGTCTCTCCTGTCTAATAGTTTATCTCTGTATACTCATCTTGCAATAGCACAGATGCCTAACTTTGGTTTAGACTGCTGTGAAGAAGAGGTCAGAAAATGCTTCACCACTGGCCTTCCCCATCACCCTCCCCTGTTCGTTTTTTTTGCAAGTACAGGTCCTCATTATTGGTCTTTGACTTAGCTAAGCTGCACACATGCTTTGGCTTCTTTGTATGTCTTTCACGGTTCAAAATGTTTCTCCATAAATCCTCCCCATTGATCACAGAGGTTTTAGAAAGCAGACATGATTTCACAATGCATGCCTTATCCATTGAACTTTTTTTAACTACGTATCTTTCTCATTTCAAGGAAACTCATCAAAATTTAGACCATTTGCTTGATAAGCTGTAAGATATAATAACCTAAATTATATTATGAGTTATTTCTCATAAAAGTTTCTTTGTCTGTCATCATCCTTAAACATGAAGGAAATAATTTTAAACAGTAGGTGTTGTTCAGTGATGACATGCTATATAGGTTACCATCTGTAAACCATGAAAAATAAAGAAATTTACATCTATAACGGAGTGAATATAAATAAATAGAAATCTGATAAATAGAAAGCTCAATTCAATATCCTAGTATGGCACTAATAAACTCAGATGTCCTGTGGCAATCTGATTTGATCTTTAACTACAATTCCTGAAAGAATTGTCTCCCATGCATCCAGTGCAATGTCTGCCACTCCCAGGTAGATGCTCAGCCTATTGAGGACAACTCAAAGAGCCCTTAATGTTTACAATTAGGCAATTCTATCTAGTTCAAGATTTCTGATTTCCCTTTATAGCCCATTCTATAATGCTAGCTGCACACAATTGCCTGGTACTGTATGAGATATTTTCAATTTCCTTTAACCTGTCATTTGCAAATAGGAAACAAGTTTGCCACCTACCATATTGCATCTGCCTTGGATTTACAAAGGAAGGCATCTCAAATGGTTGAAAATGTTTCTGTCTGAACAGCTCTGTAGCCATGTATGTAAGTTTCAATCCTAAATTAGGATGCAGTGCATTGCATTCAAATAACTAATATTCAAGTAACTAAATTAAAGTGTGTGCAACCTGAACGTGAACACTATCCCTAAAGTAATATGAAATTTATCTTACCTTCATGTCCATGTAGAACTTCAGGAATGGGATTTATTGTTGTGTAAGCTTCTCCTAATCTTTCTTTTACTCATCCTCCCTTCTTTCTAAATCATGTGATACCAGCAGCAACAAAAAATCTAGTTCAGTTAAAAAAGGACTTTTACACTCTTATTCCTATATTTCTTTCTGTGTTACTGGAAGAATATGTTTGCTTTAATATAGTTCCTTGATCAAGTCAAAGAACTTTGGGCTTCACTGAATCTCAAGAATTCTTCAGAGACAAATTAGAGGTTTGAAAAAGGAAGCTAGTAAGGGTTCTATAGCAACAAGAAAATTACAATATAAATAGGAAGAAAGAACTGAAAGTTTATGATAAAATATGGAATAATTCCTGTATGCAAACAGGAATAGCATGCCATTAGAAAAGAAAGGCAGAACACTTGGCTCTGGGTTTATTTTGAAAAGTTAGTATACAGAAAAAGAGGGATAAGCTGTTACCTGGTGATGGATGGAAATAGATAAGTAGATTCAGAAGTTTGTTGAGTTTCAGAATGATAGTCCAAAATGACAAGATACCCGTCTTTTGAATTAAGCTGAGATGATAAAGAGGCTTTATGATTAGCTGTCCAACAAAATGTCCAACAAAAATTAATGACCTATCATGAAAGCACAAAATTGATGATTTAACAATGTTTCTCTTGTGAAAAAGAGTGTAACACATGAAGCATTTAAATATCAAGTCATCCACCACTGGATGTCTGAGATTTCCATGTTAAAACCTGGGGATTTTTCTATTAAATGAACTTCAGTCCTGAGAATGTGATTTCAAACTATTGGTAGGAGGAGAACATTTTTTAGTAATTGCTAAAGAGAGGCTGTTAGCACTTCTACACTTTATAGGCTTTGTAAACAGGAAAATGGTGAAAGCTGGATTCCAAGATGTCATGGATATCTCGGCATGTGAACTGTAGAAGAAAAATAATTTATTTTAAGCTTTAAAAATTGCAATAGTTAGATTTCCTAACTAACCCCCCAAAAATTAACATTTTTTAAAGTATTGTAACCCCAAAGACCAAAACCTATTGTAAAAGCAAAGACTTTTTCATTCAGAATAAAAAATATTGAGTATTTCAAATAAAAGTTGGTTTGTTGTGGGTTTTTTTCATAATTTTAGGGTTTTGATTTGGTTATAAAAATTTCATAGTGTACCTCATTAACATGCAAAATCGGTATCTGTGAACACAAGATATTTAATATATATTTTTTAAATCTTTCTATAATTCTACCTCATATTTTTTCATTTATTAAAAAAAAAATCTATTATTTTCTTTAAATTTGCATGTAATTTTTAGTGTATGTATTAGGGTTTTTTTGACCAACAAATAAGTAAACTGCCTCTAAAACCTTAGGCTTCCTTACATTCAAAAGTGTCTTAAGTTCTTTACCAAATTCTTTGAGAGGCCAATTTCTATAATGAGTTCTGTCTAGCATAATAAATTAATAAGTAAATAAATAAAAAAATATTTTTTACATTATAATAATGTACCTAATATTTGCCAATGAAAAATTAGTTGACTTGTTCAAACAGGTCTTGGTGCCTTCTCCATATAACGTGGAGAGAAAGTCACATATACAGACTGTGAATCATTTAATCCTAGAATTGATTTCTACTACCCAATTTTGTGTTGCCTTTTAAAGATGTCACCACTGATCAAAAATCCTATTTGCACAATTAGTTTAGACTAGACATCTACTTTTAGATGGTTAAGATGAGAGTAATGTCCCAGTGCACTAAAGTAGTCTTGAATTAATCGTAGGTAACTAAAATACTGTGACAATCAGGATAAGTTGGAATCACGCTATCTAAATCAATTAGCTTGCATTTAAATTTCAATGCATTAATCCCTTTAAAAGGAAGTGTCAAAATTCTTGATAGGTACAATGGACATACAGGTATCCTTGAAGTGCCACAACTCTAAAATTTAAGATCTAGTTTTCTCATCAGATCTTCAAAAACATCTACTTTCCTGCACTGAGGATTTATCCAGCTGAAAACACACCATAGATGCTGCATGGAACTCTGACCTCAACCTATGTTACCGATGTTTCTTACAAGTCCTGGGTATCTCATAGGTCCACCAAGAGGAGTTAAGTTTGTTTAAATTGGTTCCTAGCTGTCTAATATTTAAGCACAGATTAGGCACCTGAATAAGCTGCACAGGGCACACAATAAAATGATTTCAAAACTAAGGAGAGCTTGAATTCTGGGATGATACCATTATCTCCTCACTAGCTTTCTGATGTTGTATCTCACATTACCTACCTCCTTTTTCCCCAAGAGTGCTTCTGTAGTGCTTGTACATATATTGAGATAGATACATAGGTTTTAAATCCAAAACAGACTAGCAGGAGTGATATTTAGCTTTACAAGTCTAACAGTAACTGTGTAATTAGACTAGTTGATTCCTTTATCAGACTTCTATTCAGATTGACCCAAGACACCATTTATGAACTAGGTTTCTGACTTGTTTGCAGCTACTTCAGTGGAATATACAGAGAAGATAACAGAGCTTGGAAGATCACAGTGGTATGATGAGAGGCGATAGACAAAAGAAGAACACAGGAAAATGCAATTAGCTCTTAGGAAACTGGTTTGAGGTAGTCAAACTGTAGAAGAGGTCTCCCAGAGAGACTGTGAAATTTCCACCCTTGGAAGTTTTCAAGGCTCATCTGGACACAACCATGGGGAGCCTGACGTGATTATATCTGTTTTGAGCATGTGTTGAGCTAGGTAACTTGTGGGGGTCCCTTTCTTTGTGAATTATGGTACTGAAGTTCCACGACTGTACTGTATATTTTGCTGAAAAGTAGTTAGCTCTCATTATCTTTTTTTTTTATTTAAAAACTTATGCTTTTGTGTCTACGTGCTTTCTCAACCTTCTTAATCTCCTAATTGTGGCAAATAATCTTGTAATGTTAGGATTTAGCAAGTACAGAGTAGAAATCACTCAAGTATTAGTATCCCTTTCTGATTTTTTCATATCCTTCTGAAATATGGAAAATATATTGCCATTATCTACAGCCTTAATGAGATTGTGATCTTCTGTCCAGTAACTTCACTAAGTTTGTAATTACAGCCAAAAATTTATACTCTGTGTCACTATCTGTCTTTGCATAAAAGATACGTAATGAAAACAATTCATTTTTATATATAAATATTATCTATTTTTCATGTAACAATACCTAATCACTAATATGGTTAAATATAGAAATGTTGATTTTATTAAGGGCAACATTTTGGTTAAAGAAGATTTTAGTCTAGATACTACTTGAAGTAGTATTTTAAATCTTTAATGTACTCTTGGCCTTTCTTTAGTTATTTCCTCAAGTTTTGGAAGAAAATATTCTGCTATCTAATAGATTCTGGCAGCATAGACTTGAAGAAAAATCTTAATTAATATGCTTATCATAAGCACTAAATTATTTCATGGGAGATGGAACGAATCAATACAGTGATGACACCACCCCAGAGATATATAGAACTGTTGGCTCTATAAATAAAGATACAGGCAGGGATTCAAAACTGTCTAGAACAATGTGCTTATTTAACACAGATAATATCTTTAATCAGCAGATGGGAAGGTTTGCTTTTATTAATTACTTGTGCTTTTCTTAATTAATTTTCTATTTGTGAACAAAGCTTTGGGTGCTAATGATGTGTGTGGTTGGTATAACACAAAGTAAAATATTACCTATACTTCATGCTTTCATGCCCAGCCACTGTTCACTTTCTGGTCTTGTCTGAGTATCCTGTAACACACTCCTGCTGAAAAATGTCCTCCTCTCCTATCCTGACATTCAGATTTTCAGTCAGTCTCTTTTCCCATCCCATATGGGAGCTTCCTCCAGACAAGATGTTCCTTCCTACTGACAACAAAACTCTCTCCACCACCTTCCCTACCTGTCATTCCTAACAACCTTTTTTTGCTCACTACACTACTCCATTTCTACCAAGTCTTAATTCATCCAACAACATTGCAGTTGTGAAGCAATGTGGCATTCTGATTCCTCCCGCTTGTTTCCAAGGCTGGGCACGTTTTCATATGTATGCTTCACAAAGGCATTGTTCCATTCAGTTTCTGAGGTCTCTTTTGTTCCTGTTGCCATGGATCTTTGTTTTTCCATGTGTGTCCACCATTTCCACCCTTGACTGTGGCTTGTAATCTCTATTCCCTTTCCTTCCTAGTTTAGAATTCTCTTCACCAAGATGGAAAACTTGCTGGATCTTGCGTTTCGCCACTTTTCTCTTTCTTCAAGCTGCTGAGTGTTTTATTTTTTTCTTCATCACTCACTTCAGTGAACTAGTAAAACAGTTTGAAGAAAATAAATGGCTTATCTTTTTCTCTTTTATAGCTCTTCAGTCCTTTTGTCATTTCATGCTTAAATCAGTCCCTTTAGAGAGCTGCTAGCACTTCTTAAATAACTTCATTGTTAAGGCATCTTTGCAATGCAGAAATTGGTTATTCTCAGAAGGGACAAGCTTATTTTTTATTGTATTTGCATTTGAATAGAGGCAGCATTTGTTTAAAAAAACATATACTGTGAGGTCTGTGTTACCTTTTTTAGGATTTCAACTAAATGTTGAGATAGAAAGGCAACAGAGAAATGAGAGTCTCAAATGCTGCTGACAGCCCATCATGTCAGTTAGAAAATGGAAATGGCAACTTGATAGAGAGACACACAGACTTGTAACCTCAGCCATGATTAATAAATTGTGTAGAGAGATTCTACAGTTTTTTTCTGGAATATTTTTTTCCCACATCATAAATCCATAAGTACTAAAAAAATATATTCTACTCCTTTCTTTTCTATTATGCAAGAGAAATGTAATTAGAAGAGGACTTAACTGGATCATCAAATGATATATAAGCAACCTGTATGTCAATGGTACAATGCTGTTCCTTGCTCTCTGTTGGACCTTCTGAACCATCTACTAGATTATACAGGGAAGAATAAAATAAGATCAGTAATATCTTCCATAATATCTTTTATCTTTAAAAAAAAACCAAACAGTTTTAGTCTGAACATGATATCGATAAACTCTTTGATATAAATTTTAATAAATAGGGGATGCAGTGTTAGGGAATTTATATTTAAAGGTAAGTCACCACAAATACTTATTTCATCTCTGCTTAATTTAAAAATTGTTATGGTAGAGCCAGTGACAGATATAAGTGTGGCAGAAAATATGTGAAGATTACACTGAGCAGGACTGAATGTTGACACAAAGCAGATTCAATTTCCTCAGATGTCTTTGATGCTTGCATTGTTGATGTACAAACAGACTCTTACACTCTCCTTCAAAGACTGTTAAGTAATTCCACTGAAGTAAAGGTAACAAGGAAAAAAAAAACCCAAAACAGCAAAAGAGGAAAGAAGATTGAATTTTAGACATTTCTAATGGTTTACATAGAAGAATAGAAATTTATTGAGGGCTCTCTATTAAAACAGGATATTCCATTATTTACAGTTTAAAATGTGGTAATTTCCCGCACAGTTTCTATATTTTCCAGTTGGATAATTCTATCAGTTTAGACACTAAAGTATTCAAATTAGAGCTGTTTGTAGGACAGATGGAAGAGAAAATAAAAAGGGAGAGAGAAAAAGTAGATGGAAGAAAGCTGAAAGGAAGGCCAAACAGTCTAGACAAAACCATCAAAATAATTTGCTGCTTCTTTCCATCTAGATCTCAAATAAAGAGAGCAGTATCATAATCTGGCATAAGAAAGCCCGCCTGAGAGAAAACTCAGCCAAGGACTCAGAAGTGCTGGCCTAGAGTCACACAGGACAAGTTCTAGGACCTTGTCCTTTGTCCTTGGACTTCCAGAGAAATCAGCTTTGCTTTGCACCACAATTAGGGCCGTGGTCAGCATGGACCCATCCTTAGGAGAAGTATCAGCCAAAATGAGTGCCCTTGCCCTGGAGGCTGCCCGTGAGGATAGATGTGTGGGAACACGACTGGCCTGGCACAGCCAGATGTCACAATGTCACAACAAATGAGGCATTTGCCGTGTGCTGTGGAGGAAGATATTAAAACCACTGAGAACCTTGAACTATCTCTGGTACTTCAGTGCCACAGCTGTCCCCATGGCAGCAGGAGAGAGTCTGTGCACCACTGCTACTAAAGGAACATTATTAAAAAGCTCTGTCTGCAGCTCAGGCACTAATGTTCATGTCAAAAGCTGTACTAAACTGTAGCAAATTCCAAAAGTGAGGCTTCTTGAATCGCAGAAAGGTCAAATATAAATAATTAAATGCACCTTTTATCAAAACTCCAAAGCTTTAGAGAAAATGAGAGAATGAGAAAATTTTGTTTTTCATGAGAATATAAATAAGAATATGGCAGAATACAGGAAATAGCTTTACTTGCTTTACCAGCTGGATTCAAATAAATGTTGCGAATAAATAGCTGCTTTCAGGAGGCATCCTATTGTCTTACTTAAATATTTTATGAATATGTGCTTTCTCCTTAACAAATAAATAAAGATAAATTCTGAAATTTCTACTATTAAATAGGTGCAAAATTAACCTTCAAATCTAATGGCACTGGAATAAAAGAGTCTATGAAAGATCTATTTCCAAAGAACAGAACATTACACAATTTTTAAAAATAGCTGTATTAATCCACTGAAAGGAAAATATACAAGTATATATTAACAAAAGATCACATATATTTTAAAAATTTATAGTCCTTGAATTAAAGGAAATAAAGTTTCAATTTCAGGTTTCTTAGTCAAAATGGAACAAACTGGATAAAGCACCCAAAAATATCTTCTAAGAGCTCAGGGAGTTAGAGGTAAGTTCTTTCTTTTACTGAAAAAAAACCAAACAAATAAACAAAAACAATAACAACAAAAAACAATAACAACAAAAAACCCAAAAAAAACTACAAACAAAAACAAACAAAAACAAACCCCACAAAAATCATAGAAGTCTTGCTTTTAACACATTTTCTTGATTTTCAAAAGACTTAAGGTAATTGAGAAAATGATAAAATTAAAAGTAATTGTAAATGAGTCAGTCAGGCTGAACATATTTGAGGCAACCTACAAAGCTGTCCTGAAAAGACATAAATATTTTATCATTCTTAATGAAGAAAAATACAGCAATTTGTGTCCGATGTAATCATGCCAATGAAGTTGGATCTAACTGTTAGTGACTTACCTTGAACTCTTCCTGTTTCTGCAGCTGTTAAGAACCAAGGATGAATGTGAAGAATGCATATAGGTTCTAACTATTAAGGTGAGCAACGACAGATGTACGAAGAACTTTTTGTATACCAGAAGTAATGGGAATATCCATTTACCAAAAAAATAAAAAAAAGGAAACACCTTGGGTTTTTAACCTGTAAAGTTACATATCATTAATTACAAAATCAAAAGCTGTTTTAAATTGCCTTAATTACAGTAAGTTAAATCTTCCTCCTTTCCTTCATTTTGCTGCCTTTTCTCTCTCTCTCTCTATAGATTCAGGCTGATTTCTGTTTCCTTGCTGAGGAAGCTTGTGCACATATGTGTGTATGTGCATAGCATACCCCTAGGCCTCCTGTGTTAATCCTAAGAGCACTAATTATACAAAATTCTTATCTGGCTAACACACACTGAGAACATTTGTCTTTTGGATTAGCAGTGCTTTAATACTGATAAACAGAAACACTTCCAAGAATCATTGACTTCCATATTTTAATAACATTTCACTCTATTGTTTCCCAGTTATGCTAGAAGGATCCTTTCTGAAGCAGGAAAAAAAGTTCAGGAAACAGACTCACAGAGTTTTAAGGCTGTGCTGAAGATGATCTGCAATTTGATTGTAATTTTATGTTTTGTTTGTTTGTTTTTGCTTTCAATATATCAACATGTTATTATCAATTATTATGGGATAGCAAATTGTTTAGACCTCTACTGACTGACTAAAGATTTTTGAATGATTTTGTGAATGTGGATTTCCATGACTGCACACTACTATTTTATCATATTTCTCAGTACAGGGAGAAATTTTAGAGCTGACAAAGGGAAAACCTCTAAATATCACCAACATTATTAATTTATTTTCACTTTTTTCTTATTCACAGGTTTATTTTGTACATGACATTAGGCTTACAATCTATTTCTGTCATTACAAATGTTCACATACTAACAAACCTTCATAAATACCGAACTTAAACTTCTTTATTCTGGCTTTGCAACAAAAATAATGGAGGGAAAGAAGATCTGATAGAACTATGAGAGTATTTTTGCTTGGAATATGGGGGAGGAGGAACAGGTAAAAAACAATACACTCCCTGTATTCCAAGTTCATATTTAAGTACATTGTCGAGTCTGAAAATGTGTCCAAAACAGGAGTTTGCTGTCCTGACTAATTACTGGCCATTCAAAAGTTTTGTCAAAATAACTATTGCAGAAGATTAAGCTTCAGGAAAAAAAAAAATAGAAATATAAATGGATGCTGGCAAATATTGTACAGAGAAATAGATTGGAAAGAATGTATTGTGGTATAAAAATATCCATCAAAAGAAAGCCTGAAACATGAAGGTTGATGTCCTTGATTATAAATCTCAATTCAGTTTTCTCTTAAAATTAATTAAGATAGAAAACCCCACCATATCTACAATTTGTTTAAGTAATGTTTAAGCAATGTTTTCCATGCAATGCCTTCATGCTGTTAGAATAATAACTTTTTTCCTCTTCCTTTTTTTTTTTTTCTTTAAATATAAGTATCTGTATATTGAACCAAGGTGTTTTGTACTCTCCATAACTTCATCACTAAATGTTATGTTTTCTACACTTCAAGGAGAAAACACTGCTTTTCTTTGGGGTGGTTTTTGTTCTGTTTTGTTCTTTACTTTTTTACTTAACTTTATTATACTGTATTATACTTGAGTCCATTTAATCTCAGCATTTGCATCTGGTTAAGCATAAGAATTCAAGTGGAACATAGTAATTCTCTCTCAGTGGTGGAGAAGTTTAATTAAAGCTAATTGAATCTATTTATATCAGAATCTGGTTTAGGCTTTAGAATGTAGTTCATATTATTTTTATTCATTTAGAAACACAAATGCTTCATTACTGCAGCTGCACAATTGTACTTTAGAGATACATAATGACTTCGAGATATTCTTACTTCAAAAGATACTGCAGTTTCAGAGGCCATCTCCAGGTTTTTATAATATTCACATATTTTTAAAGGCAATGTTGTTTCCTTATAATATCTTAAAAGCACATCATGTTTTCCTATTTTGACTTACTAGTATTTGTGAGTTTTTTTCTCAGTCGAAAAGCTGTAAATTGTGCCAAAATCTAGACCCACAAAAGACCATAAGTCATAAATATGGTTTCAGTAAGCAGGATAAATATAAAATGCTCAATATATAGTAAATGACAATTTCCAATGTATTATAAATTAGTGATTTTGTATTTTTATCCAGGCGTAGCTCTACTATACTTCTAATAATTATTATTTACTTGTTATGTTTTGTTACTTTATTATTTTTTGATCCTACTAAAGTCTAAGACCATATGCTTTAAGCCAAAATAATATTTTGAGTTTATATATAAAACAACTGATGAGTTAAACTATAATTCATATATTCATTATTCTCCTCCTGATTTAAAATTGGTCTCAATTTTATTATGTGAGAATTCCAGTTCAAAATTCTTGTTAATACAATACAGAGGAATGTTTAAGAATAACTGTAGCACAAACACCAAAAAATCTAATCTCAAGATAAACAGTTTTCTGAGTTTTCTAATTCAGTTAATACAGTAATATCAGTGGAAGAATTGTTATTAATTTTCTTTCTATATTTGGAGTTGGAAGTATTTTTCTTCCTTGAGAATTTTCTCTGAGTGCAATACAATGTCTTCTTTAAAGTATCATGCTAAAATATATCGACTTAAAACTTCTCTTATAAAAGGAGCAATGCTGCAGATATAGGTGTAGAAAGTTTGAAGATTCTTGTAAAGGCAAGACAAAGTTTACAGTTTAATATTCTGTATTCAACCAGTAAGGAAAACTGTAAAAATTAAAACCTTTTTTTGGCCACAGAAAATTTTGATTAAAGGCAGGTGACATCTTGAAGACTTCACGTTTTATTGTTTGTTGCCCAATGTTCAGTACACTTCTGAATGCATGCTTGGCAGGAAGAACATGAGGAGAGCTTTACTCTGGTTTCTGGTACTGTTCTTTTGTCCCTACACCCCTTCTGCTATCCTGTAAGCTGGCATGAGGTCAACACATGCCATTTTCTTACTTTATTTTGCTGTGGATCTATAAAAGGCCAAGACCACCTTAGGTAGCCACAACTCTAGAAGAAATTTTTTTTCCTATCTTCCAGATCTGCATTTAAGAGTGAGAAATTAGAATTACCTTAGCTTAACATAGTGGCATTTAGTATTCTGGCACCTGGCAATAGCCATTCCAGATGCTTTAAAGACCACTCCTCTCCTGGCAATAATAAGGAGGTTGGGGCAGGACAAGAAGATGGGAAGAGACACAGCCAGGACAGATGACCCCAAGTGACCAAAGGGATATCTCAGACCACTCAGTGTTCTGGTCAGCAATGACTTCTGCAAAGCTGGGGGGAAGAAGAAGGAAAGGAGAGGATATTTGGAATAATGGTGTTTGTTTTTCCAAGTAACCATTTCACATGATGGAGCCTTGCTTTCCTGGGGATGTCTGAATGCTTGCCTTTCCATGGGAAGTGGTGAATGAATTCCTTGCTTGCCTTGCCTGTGTACTCAGCTTTTGATTTTGCTATTAAAATTCTTTGTCTCAACTGACATTTTTTCTAATTTTACTCTTCCAAGTCTCTTCTCCGTTTCTCCAGGGAGGTAAGCCAGGGGCTTAGTGGGGCTTAGTTAGAGGTGGGGCTTAAATCACAACAGCTTCTGAGTAAGGACCAAGCAAGAGGTAGATTACAATTTGGCACTGACTACTGATTCATAAGTAAAACAGAGAATGGATTTTGAAGAACAATTATTCTCTAGGGGGAAAAAAAACAAACAAACAATCAAAAAAACCCCCCAAAGAACAGAAGATTAGCCTGCTGTTTTATCCAGAGCTCCTTCTAGTTTTTTATCTTTCTCTGACAGAAGCCAACAGTAAGATGACTGTATAATATGTCCTGGAATACCTTCACAGCTTTTTTATTTTGTTTTGCACAAATGTTTTCTGAGACAGAATTGGTTTCCAGGTATTACAGCCCTGGGTTCATATTTAGCCGATTAAATTATATGATCAGTTGCAAAACT
The DNA here is from genome assembly GCF_971803275.1 of Cyanistes caeruleus. Classification (NCBI taxonomy): domain Eukaryota; kingdom Metazoa; phylum Chordata; class Aves; order Passeriformes; family Paridae; genus Cyanistes; species Cyanistes caeruleus. The sequence goes on from NC_141703.1 coordinate 46,517,822, forward strand.
CAGCAGAAAATTTCAGCAGACGTAGCATTTTGTAGCTAAGGTTTCTATAGCTTTCCAAAGTTTTGCTAGTTCTTACGGTGGTTAATTGTACATTCTTCACTGAGATTATGAGAACTGGAGTATGTTTGCAAGAACGAATTTTCTGGTAATGTTTCTACCATGGAAGAAAAAACAAAAGAAAATAAGCAAAGAAATCAGGAAGAGTTTTATTTCCCTTCTCCTACTCCTATAATAAAATCCAAAAATAGAAATTATCGGATCTTCACTTAATTTTGCATTAAAATATTTTCCAACTGAGGACATATTTTCAAAAATGTTAAAACAATTTTAGACAGATGTGCCTCCTACTGTTAGATTTTTTACTGGTGTTTCTTCAGATGGTATTGTTACATCCCTTTACAGTTTATATTTGATATGTAATATATAATATGGCTTTTACTTATTTTAATAACTGACCCTTTTCTTTATGTTATTCATTCTACCCCAGGCATTTATGAGAAAGGATGAGGTGTTTAGTAAAGATTTGAGTGATATTTCTATGTATGATGTATTTCTTGAATTGAACAGTGTTTTGTAGACCTTAGCCTTCTTTCCTAACTGATTCTCCTTCATATTTTTGTTTATATTCTGGAACCTTCTTCTGTATCTCCTTTTTATGCAAAGTGTATTATGCTGTATTTTATATGCATCTCATCTGTAATATATCCATATTGTATAATGAAGAAAAGCTTTGAACAAGACTTTAGAACATGGAAAAATACTAAACTTTTCCCCTCTCTTTAAAATTGTTTAGTCATTTACAGAATTGCTTCTGACTGGTGAAATATAAAGAATAATTTATCTCACTTCAAACCACCAAACAATAAAATTTATTTAAGCAGAGGGGTAGGCAAAAGAGCAGTAAGAGATCCCTTTTTACTATTAATGCATTTGTTTACATATGATGTTTCAATGGCACTGTTAGACATATGAAATCAGGCATGGTCTCCTGCCTTTGGTTTTGGATGGGACAAAGCTGGAGACTTCCCATCAGGGACCTGAATGCATCCTGCTGTCCTGTGCTGTCAGGGTGCAGGATGGTGACCTTGGATCAGGCTGCTGGGAAGCAGCAGGGTAAGAAAGGGCTGGGAGAAGTTCAGCTGAACTCCAGCTTGTCTGGATTCTGATTTTAATCTCAAGTACTTGCCCTGGGTCATTTTTTGTTATAGACTACATTCAGATTGTGCTGAAAGGCAATTGCAAACTGAGAAAATTCCCTTGGGATCTGACACGAGGAGTTATTCTTAATAAAGGATTCCAGTACTTTGTTTTCCACTCACATTTCTAATTTAACTCAACTAGTCTCATGCACAATGACCTCAGTATAGTTTGAGTGTGCCTGCAACTTGTTCTTCAATGTCTATTCCAAGAAATAAAAGAAGGTCTCACTAAAAAAATGTTGAACCCAAATTTAAGCAATGGTAAACCCTGGGTTCCAGGCCCAGGTATTGTATTGGGTAAGATGTATTGAGCAGAGACTGGGCAAGCCATATTCCAGCTATATCTAAATTAGGGTGCAAGTTGTCAGTCTAGCCTTAGATTTCAGAAGTAGGTATTTTTCATATATTTATATTTATGAAGTGTTTTAACATTATTTTTTACACTTTTAACAGCTGTTTTGAAGAATATATCACAAATATTAATCAGATGAGATAGATATTAATGATAATCTTTTTAATAAACAAATAAAAAGACAAAAGACAGAAGAACAAAAGGACAAAAGAAAGGTGAGATTCCATAAAGAGGTTTCTGTAAACAGTCTGCAAAGTTATTGATTTATTTGATTTTTCCAGTGTTTATCATTTACATTTCATTAGGTAAATTTCTCACATTCGGAAATTGCTTTCTAAAGAAAATTGAGAAACTTCAGGGGTTTTATCCAAACCAATTTTTAATAATGAAGACTGAGTTCACTTACTTGATGGACCCATTAATACATTTTTCTCATTCCTTGATTTGAAAGTACATTAGAAAGTAGAGTAAGAGGAAACAATAAAGTGTCAGCTTCACTTTGATACTCGCCTTCATAACCCTTTTTCATCTAAGGTACTATTTGAAATTCTACCTTACACAAAACTGACAATCTGTTATTGCAGTCTTTCAATGCACCAACTTTGCACAAACCATTTCAATACTCTGACAGATAAGCTTGAATTCCTAATAAGACAGAGTTGCAGCAAGCTGTTTCACAATAATGAAAACTGCACCAAACAAACTATATTTCAATATGCCTTAATTGTCATTTCCCCATCTGACTTTCTTCCCATAGAGAGACTGGGAAGTACTGAGGGGGCTAAAGCTGATGAAAAGAAAATACTGAGAACAAAATACACTGCAACTGCAAAATTTCCACTGGAGTTTTGCTTCTTCTAATGAAAGAGCAAAGTGCACTAGTAATACAGAATGATTTGACAGCTGTCACAGAAGTGATGTTCTTTTATTAGGAACAGATTCAGACTAGAGCAAGGCTCAATGAAGCTGGAAACAGAAAAAAAAAAATAGAAACATACAGAACATCTTAAAGAGATCAAAGGTCGAAGTTATGGTGGCAGGCTTTTCACTTTTCCTTCTATTTCCAGCACATACTTCTAAACCAAATAGAATAATTGATTTTAAGTACTTTTTTTCCTTAAGTGATACTCCTAACAATTCTCTTTCTTAAGCTCATTATGGTACATTGATACGCAATTATGATAATTTTATGACATGATTTAGAATTCTTTTATTCTTTTATTATTTAGAAATTTTTTATTCTATTATTGATCATTTGTGATCAATAATGTTGTTTGTGTTTTTCCTCCAAATATTTGTCATTTACTTTCCCTTCCTCAGGATAAGGCTGGTCACTGTTTTCAGGTGCACGCAAGAATTTCCTAATTAGAGGTAATTACTATACTATTCCATTGGTTTCATTTAGGCTACCTCTGGAAAAAAATGGGATCTTTACATGAATTCTGAGATCAAAACTTGATATTCTGCTCTTGAAATAATAGTATCTTAGAGTTGCTCCTACCTAAGCAGCACACCTCCAGGCACCAGCAACTCCCTGGCAAAAATAAATAGCATAAGTCTGTCTTTTTGTTTCCCATGGCAACTACATTTTCTCAGAAATCTACTGGTGCCTTTATAAGACAAAATATATATGTAAATATAGGGTTAGTGCATTTTATATTATAAGCATATTTATATGGACTACTCCAAATTCCATATTTTGCTTTTATCAAGATGCAAGAATAAATAAATTTGCATGTTTAGTGGGAACCAAGGAAGTGGATTTTTACTTTATGTTTTAAAGAATCACTAAGGCTGCAGAAGCTATCTTGTAGAATAGTAAGTCATAAAATATTTTAAAAGAAGAAAGCATTTTTCTGCAGCTTTCTTTGAACAGTACAGAATGAGGCTGTTTATTTTTTCATTCTCAAAGGAATCCTTTACAAAGCAATATAATATTTTTTTTTTTTAGTTCAACTGTAGACTTAATTGTTACCTGTAAAGGAACACAAAATAATTTGTCAAAAAAAAAATTTAAAAAAAAGTTATATGCAAAATCTGAGTTAAAGTAACACTGCAGATGAGGAATTACTGCCATGGTATACCACCCCTATGCATTCAGTTAAGTCAAAGTACGAGCCTTAGTTTTAAGCAGCAGCTGGAACTACTTACTTTTCAAGAATGACAGAATGATACACCAGAACATGCAGGGGAATTAACCAAGAAGCTTTGAAGGGAAGGACCTAGGAGTCTGGATGTACATCATCTTGAATATGGGTGCTGTGGATTAGCCCCAGAAGGCAGCTAAGCAAGACACAGCTTCTTGCTTGCTCCCCCACACAGTGGGGTACTGGGAGAGAAAATCAGAAGAGTAAAAATGAGAAAATTTGTGGGTTGAGAGAGTGCAATAGGTAAGGCAAAAAACATGCACACAAAGCACAATAGTAGTGGATTCATTCACCAGATCCCGTTATGAGGTGTTCATCCAGAAAATCAGAGCTTCAGCATGCATAATGTTTATTTGGGAAGTCAAATTCCAGGAACATCCCCTCTCTTCTTCTTCCTCCAACCTTTTATTGCTGAGCATGACAAAATATAATATGGAATTTCTATTTTATCAGTTTGGGTGTCATCTGTCCTGACAGTATCCCTTCCTGTGCACCCCCACCTCCTTGCTGGGGTAGTGAAGCGGGATGCAAAAAAGTCCTTGACTTTGGGTAAACCCTGTGGAGCAATAACTAAAGCATCCCTGTACTTCTAGCACTGTTTTGGTGACAAATCTAAAACATAACCCCATACATGCTACTATGAAGAAAAATTACCCGCCCCTGCCAAAGCCAGTTCTATGAGCCAGCAATGTATCTCTGTAGCAAAGAGGGCTAAAGATAAACCTGTTAAAAATCTACTTCAATCTCTAAATGAGTTTAGAAATCCTTTAGAATTTTTCACATAAACTTTTTAATGGCAGCTAATGATAAGATTGTGCCCACTTTTTCTCAAGGACAACTAATGAAATCACTTGGCCTCAAGTAATCCCTTCCTGAACCTGCAGAGGTACAGAGGCCTGTACCCAAGAGACAGTCTTAATTTTTAAATGACTGGTTGTAACTTGGAAAATGAAAAAGAGGGACAGAGAAACAGTTCTCTTCCCTTCCTGCTTAATATGAATTTCCATGGAAGAAGGTTTGTGTTGGTTGAGGTAGAAATTATTTATGCAATTTTTATGCTCCCAGGGGATAAACACAGTAAGAAACAGGAACCTTGGCAGCAACAAACTGATGAGGATATTTTTCACATAGTCAAAATGATTATTTAAGTATATTAAATCCTACAGAAACTGCTCATTTGTTTTGTATTTTTGTAAGTACTCTTAAGTAGATAAGATATCTACAGAAAGCCAGGAGAACACACTTAATTCAGGAGTAAGAATTTTGTAGGAGCGCAAAAGCAGAATCTGGAAAACATGTCACACTATTGCTCTGGTATGAAGACAGTATAAAAATTAAGAAAATGCTTGTAACTAATTAGAACTATGTAGCCGAATCAAGGCTAAAGTAGAAACACTGTTTCTAAAAGTGTCTAAGTGCAAGTATAACTTGATAATTTCTGGGCAACATTGAGACACTCAGACAGTAGAGTCAATAGTATCAGATAAGAGTAAAAATGTCTTAGTAACAATGTTGCAAACTCCAGATTTGTGTTCATTTGCAGCAGCCATTGAGATCAATGAGGAAGAAACAAACAGGAGAAGATAGATTCAAAATAGGATAAAATAAAAAGAAGAAAAGAAGGCTTGAAATCAGGTAAAAAGCATAAGAGACCATGATCTGGCAAAGGGAGGAGTGAGTGTCTATAGCCAGTAATAAAATTTGCCTTCAGAGACAAGCCCAAAAAAATTTTGGGGGAGTCCCCCTCAACAGTCTATGAAATTCTCCATTATTTTAGTACCTAAAAGACTAGATCTGAGAGGATGTAGTAAAGAGGAATTTGTTTTCATCCTGGTACTGAGTGGTTTGACAAGGGAAGGCTTGAAAAACTGTGGTTTTATAGTACCATCTTTCTCATTTAAGCACTCAGTTTCTTACTTATTTTTGCATTTTGAACTTGTAAATATTTTCAGTGTTCTATATCAAGTTCTAAAATAAATTTATTCTTTCAATCAATGATAGAGCAATTTGACGGCTTGAGTATTTTCTTGAAACATACAGGGAGACAGTTTAAATATCTTGTTGAAGAGACCCCTAATAAGATGAATCTAACAAATTAATCAACCCCAAAAGGATAATTCCCTTTAGAAAAAAAAAAAGAAGAGATTTTGTGTTTTCTTTCCCACTTCAGAAACTCCAATAGCAGATTTCTGAGTAAATTATCTCTCCAAAGTTCATTGGGTGCTCCCATACTGACACAATATTTGTATTTGCCCACAGAGTGAACTTCGTGCCAGAGCAGTCTATATCATACCTAACAGCTCTGTGATAACCAAGGTTGGACTCACTTGGGACTCACTAAAATCTATCACATTCTGTTTGACTTCAGAGCTTTTTGGATGCCTCTGTTTCTATGGCGAATCTGGGCATAAAAGCACAGAAATTGTGTATTAGAAAGCCAAAAGCAGATTATGTGATATAAATCTTTATTTCTCAGCACTAACTTAATTTCCAAACAGTAGAGAACTGGGAAAATTGGGGTGACTCATTGCATTTAAGTGCCGGTGTTAAGCAGGAGGAAAGTCATGTTGAAGCCTGTATCACTTTAGAGAAAATCAAGACTTGACAAATGAGAAGCCTGCCCCTGCAGGTTTTTTTTTTGAAGAGAACTCAAAAATAGTGTGTTTTCTAGAACATTTTCTATGATTATGGAATACCTTGACTTCAAATCAGTTATTCAGATTCAAGAATATCTTTGTCATACCAGTATCCCCTAGGGGTGAAATCTTGATCTATCTGTATAGAAGAGCAAAACTCTTTTCCTAGATACCTCCCCAGATAAGTTGCAAGCAAGTGCAGCTGCTCCCCTGCTGTCAGATAAGAGAGAAGACTTCACAGTGCTGTCTGAGTTGCACACCAGGTGATACTGAATGCATTACATGGGGAGAAACATTATCTTTCTCACTAGTAACCTCACTCAGCCCTGTTTTCCAATTGTGTAAAAATATTTCAGGTTCCCTTTTCTGTAAAATGGTTTGTCCTTCATGTGTTAGAATCATTTTTACTTTCACAAAATTCTATCAGGATCTTTGTAATTTAATGTACACACCTCCAAGACATTTTGAGTTTTAAAATATTCCTAGCCCATAGTTCCAGTCAGTGACAACAAAGAGAGAAGAGACATTTTTTATGAATTTCTGTTGGCCTAGTGAAGATGCTTGGTTAACCTATATGTCTCACATAAGACCAAAGTCCAATTTAGTCATCTGAGTGAATTTTGTAATCAATATGAAGAGCTACAAATCCTAATCTGAGAGGATCACACCTATGTTATCAACAGAATATCCTCACTGACAACATCGATTGATTTCTCCAGAAGCTACAAATAGTCACCAATAGGTCCCTACTGCCATTGTAGATGTCCTAGAGTATCTGAGATCTCAGCATAGCAAAGTCTATAGAGGTGTTGAAAATCAAAATTGCAGCAAAATAACCCAGGATTTTTTAGATGTTATAAAAGTCTGATATGCATGTAAGCAATCAAATTTTTCCCCCTCTAATTGGAACAGAAACTCAGGTATGGTGTTCCAATGTAAACTCTGACAGTCATTTGGATCATATGCAATTGTCTGACATGAAAGGTGTTCTTCAGGCCAACAGTATATAAGGAATCACTGCCTAACAAAATCAAGACCTTAAAGGCATCCAAACAATTTTTATAATTTTCCACGGGTATGAGGGCATCTGTGTTTATATCACATAAGCTTTAGTCGCTACATACTGCATCATTTACTCCATAAATACTTCAGTTAACTGAGAAGATTTTTAAGAAACCTTTTCCTTGGAGGAAGGCAATCTTATAATCTCATAATCAGGAGATCTCTCAGGTGAACCCAGAGTTTTTCTTATATCCTTGTAAGTATCTTTTGTTGTTTATTTGGAGAGTTGCAATATTGAATTATTTGAAACACTAGTAAAATTAGGTGAAGTTGCTGTGTTGCAGTTATCATTCAATACTGCTTATTATGTTATCATAACCAGTAGTGCATGCTATATTCATTGCCACACTGTAAGTGTGGAATATGACTACACGTTGTCTCAGGAACATTAAAGAAGAAAAAGAAAAGAAAAGAAAAGAAAAGAAAAGAAAAGAAAAGAAAAGAAAAGAAAAGAAAAGAAAAGAAAAGAAAAGAAAAGAAAAGAAAAGAAAAGAAAAGAAAAGAAAAGAAAAGAAAAGAAAAGAAAAGAAAAGAAAAGAAAAGAAAGAAAAGAAAAAAGAAAGAAAAGAAAAAAAGAAAGAAAAGAAAAGAAAAGAGATAAAAATATACAACCATTGTTTACTGTATAATCTGGATACACTCAGGAAGAATATATTTGTTCAGTTGTTTTTTTATGATTCTTGCTATTCACTTAGCTTCAAAAACCCAGACTGTTAGCTAAAATGCTATTCAAACCTTAAAAATTAAATTATCACATGAACTCCTCCCCTCCTCTCCCCTCCCCTCCCCTCCCCTCTCCTCCCCTCCCCTCCCCTCCCCTCCCCTCCCCTCCCCTCCCCTCCCCTCCCCTCCCCTCCCCTCCCCTCCCCTCCCCTCCCCTCCCCTCCCCTCCCCTCCCCTCCCCTCCCCTCCCCTCCCCTCCCCTCGAAATAAAAATAAAATAATGTAACATTTAGTCAGGATTGCATCTACCAGATTCGATAAAAGATAACTAAAACCAATGGGAAGGAATGAAACATTTCAAGGTATTAAAATCAATAGCTTTTCAAGTGTTTGCAAGATAAATAAGCTTCCCCAAGTTTAATATATACTTATTCAGTAATAGACCTAATTTTAATTAAAAAAAAAGTATCAAAGAATGTCTATGGACACAATGTTTATAAAGGTAATATTTTACAGAAGCCTCTTTATGCATATTACCATCTCAGACATTATATATTCAAAAATAATGGCTTCTTCTAAATGCATCTACAGAGTCCAGGTAAATGATATTTTGTCTAAGCCAATAATAAAATGTCAATTTTCAGAACAAGATAGGAAATGCAATTATGATGTTGTCATAACTTTACTGACCAAGCATACTACTTAGCATGCATATTGTGTATGTTTTTTGTGCCATTTTCATGTCTGCATTAGATATATTAAATGTCACATACTATGTCAAATGCTGTTTTAATTCTCCAGTAATATAATCAGAAAACTTCAAAACACAGGATGAAAACCATGAATTATATAGGTCGGTGCTGCATTTAAAGATTTCTATTTATTGAGATGAATGACTGCAAGATCAAATGTAATCATATAATAAACCTCTGGAAAAATCCCAGACTCTGGGTACTTTCTGTAGGGTGACCCAGCAAACAGGTTAGAAACTCATGTACCCTGTTGCTACAGCTATAGAATTTCAAAAATTTCACTCATTTCTTAATGCAATCACAAAATAATATGAGGAACTTTGCTTTAAGTACTACAATATCAAAATATCATTTGATTAGATGAACGATTACACTGGAACACTTGATGGTTTTTTTTCTTGATAATAGTTTGGTCTGTTCATGTTAAAATAGTAGTTAATGCTTTTTAGTTAGGTATCTGATTGCACTGTGAAATATGAATGTTTCCTTATGTGAAAAAAAACACAAATGTGTAAAACTGGGCATTTTTACAGTCAGAAAAAGAAGACAAAATAAACAAGTTCAAGCTACAAACTTAAAAGAACCTTTAACAAACTATTTTGCAATTAAATTCATTACATTTCATGCATTTTTTACAACACATTTGATTAATACATTATTTGAACTATTTTTGTAGTCATCTTCACTGAGGCTGAACAACATCAAAGAAGGTAACAATAATGATAAAGTATCACAGTCATTAAAAGCAGGATATTGCCCTGTAATCTCATTTCATTAATTGTGCTGATAGTGATGTGCAAAGTACAGTATTATCTCTGTCATTTTTGTATTCCTATTTTCCTATGACAAGAAAAATAAATAGCTATCTTGTCATTATTGTTCCAATTTAAGACAAAAGTAAAGACAAAAATCTGCCCCAGAAGAGAACAAATTATGCTGGAACATAGCAGCACGAAATACTCTTCAAAAGTTTGCAAAGGATTTTAGCAAATGTATGTTCTATTTTTTTTCGCCTTCTAAGTTTTTGCCTTTATTTTCTGTTTAGAATGAAGTGATTACATAACCTATCTTTCACATCTGCCAAACAATTCATTATGAAGCCTTCATAAATTATGTAGTATTTTAAACTTTTAAGAATTACTGTAATATTTCAAGCATGGGAAACCTGCACTGTTTTATTATAGACATAGCTGTACTAGGAAACCAATCACAAAAGCCTTCATGTTCCCAGTTGAAAAATCTCATAATTCAGATGTCCATAGAGGAATTAACAGAATAACCAGCAAAATGCATGAGGTTCTCAAAAAATGTAGCAGTATGAGGAAAAAAATTATTCCTCACAATCATTCTGAGTCAGTAAATTCCACTATTTGTATGCACGTAAACATATAATTGCTGAGTGTTTTTTGATCTGTTCCATTGATTTACTTGACTTTCCTGTAGAACAAATAAGCTATGGGATAGTACAGCATAATATACCAGGAAATATAAAAAAGGGTTATTTATAGTATATACTTAATATTTGTATATACTTAATACTTGGTAGGCTATTCCTGCACACTGCAATAAAACTTTTTTTTTATCAAAGTCACATTCAACACGATAGTCAATCATCTAGTGCTGCCTAAATAAAATCCTGATATCTTTGAACTAAACTAACGAATACTATTATCACTGATACAGAAAGCAGCAATAAATTTAAGATAAAATGTATGAGACTGGTAACAATGAAATTACTGCATTAAAATAAATGAAGAAACTGAAACCCAAAAGGATAAGCTGTATGTTGATAAAGCACATCTTTCATTAATTCCTAACACTGCAATTTAAAACATTTATAATAAATACATAAACCACAATAATGGTGGAACTCTGAGCTTGAGGTCCTAAAGGCAAAAGAAATTTTAAAATATTTGAAGCTTCACTTTGTAGCACAAATAAAATCAGTTTGGAGTCTATAATTCATCCCATTGAAGTTACAAAAGAAAATATTTCCAAGGTTATCTAAGAATTTTGCTTTAAGTATAACTCTTCATTTTGAATTGTGACAGTTGTGTTTGGTGGGTAAATAAAAATTCTAAATAAGAGTTAAACCTACATCCAAAACAGTAGCTGTCAAGCCATTAGCATGATAGGTTCTGAGTCAACTGCTGCTCTCATCTGTTTAGAACATCTGGTCTATGTTTCTGGTACCTATATGCCTGTTTAAAGAATATTTGAGGGTCAAATAACATTCTTATAATACAAAAATACATTTCAGTTGCTTACAAATAGGACTTAGGAGCATTGTGTTTTGGTGTGTCACAGCAATGCTTTTGTCATTCATTTCACACACACTCACAGACTGTTAAATAATCTTGAAGACTTGAAAATTAACACAGAGATCCTCTGGCCCTTGGAGTCTTGATCCCATGCTTTGGTAGGGACTACAGGTTCTTTTCCCTCTTGAAGTTCCAGATATTCTCTGTGTAGGAGAGGATTAACTGGTTTTATCCCAGACTTTTTGGGATCTTCTACCAAATTTTTCTCAAAAACCAAATTCCTAAATTCAATTTTTTTACAGAAATTTACCATGAGAACTTCTGAGTTTATTTTTATTCTGTTCATAAGAAGGAAGCTGCTATGCATAATAAGGGCAATTTAATCTGGAAAAGTTTCCTTTAGAGAGTTAAACCAGCATATACTACAAACTTACTTTAAGTCATTGTCCTTTTTTGGTTTTTTTTCTTCCTATTAATTCTTCTTCTCTTAATATCCATTCTTCCAGTGTTGGACAATAACAAATGGCATATTATCTAATTTTTCTTCCAGTTTCCTACTAACATAGATTGTACATCTTAGTGGTGCATGCAAAATAAAATATCCAGCATACCCAGCAAACATATACAAATACTGTGTACCTTGAGCTACAGTTGAGCTCTCCAAATATTGTCACTGTTTCGTCAAGATGCTTTAAGGTATGGGAGACAGCTACAAAGGCTGCCAAGTATGATGAAGGACCTACAGAGACATGTGCTCATCTAGAAGAGCAATACATAGTTATATAGCACAATTTAGGGAATATTAAAGCACACTGGAGGTTTACTCTTGGAGAGATGTGTTCCACCCTTAGTATGGAGGAACCTGAGTTCTTCAGCAAGTAAACTCATTATTTACTTTATTTAGTCTTCTGCTGACACAATCTCCTCAATGTCTCTAAGAAATAAAAATATAAAGCAATAGTTGTAATATGACTAAGCAGGATACAGCATTGAGGATGAACAGCTTACAATGTACAATTAAAGTAGTGTTCATTATGATGAACTCCAGGTCTTTTTTATTGCTAAAAATATATTGGTCAAATGATGAAATCATTCCCCACAGAACTATTATCTGCAACACCACAGGGGTGCTAGAAGTTTCATGGAGGTGATAGTCTAATACATATAAATAAATCTGATATGAAAAACATGACAAGTTAGATTATGCTTTCTTTCCCTCAAATATCTGACAGAAGAGTAAGCTGGAATGAGATCTGCTTCCCAGTCCTTGCCAAAATCTTATTGAAAGTAAATAAAATTTATTATATGTAGCAGGTGCCTGCCACCCACTTCATATCTGTAAGACGTAAATTCAAGGCTATGAAAATAAAATGAGACAGTTTCAAATTTTAGGTGGACATTAGACTGACAAGTTTGGTAACAGAATTGCACAAACCATTGCTATCTAAAGCTTTTAGCAGCAGGAATTTTTTTTTGTTTGAGATATTATTGCTACTTTAGTAATCAAAGTGCTCCTGGGTACACAATGTTAAATGCTAATAATCATGGAAAGTTTGTTTTTTCTGAAGGCTAGGTTTTGAGAGTTAGGTTGTGAAAGTGAAAATATACTAATGCAGAAAGGGAAATAAATACTTTGTTAAAAATGTAGCAGTGACAATAGAATGTTCCTGGACAATTACATGTGACCAGAAGGGGAGTTATTTGGTTAGCAAAACGACAAAAGAATAATTTAGATATGGTGTTAAATGGTACATTGAAAATTACCAATAAAAGGGAAGTATATTCCAATATGAGTGTGAGCATCCAGAAATCAACATCAGCTTTGCAGGAAGGTAAAAATAAATCAGTTTCATTACAAAAAAAATTTACCAGAACTTTATTTGCAGTTAACAGCAGATGATGTGTAGACAGGAACTAGTGAAGCCTCGTTTCCCATAGCAGTGCTTCTGAATGACTGGGACCTGGAGGTGATGGTGAAAGTTTGCAGGCTTTTGCTGAAGAATGCTCTAAAACCAAGGCATTTTTCATTCTTAAGGAGATCTCTAGTGTTCATTAGTGTGCATTATGCTCAGAAAGTTAATACCAGATATATGAGATTTTTACCAAACTCTCTATGTATGTCATGTGATTGGAGAGCATGTGGACATATATATGCCAATGTTTCTGTTCTTTCATAAAAGCAAGAGTTAAGAAATAAAAACAAAAAAGAGTGAATTTGTATCCCTAGACTGTATTTTAGCTGTAATTTTTAGAGTGCAAAATATTTGAGAAAGTTCTTTAGCAAAAATAAATGAATTATGCAATTAAATATTTCCTTCTAACTGGAAAATTAACACCTATTCTGTAATTAAGCAATGATAACTAAAAGTGCACTTCAGCATGATTGCAAGAGGAAATGAGAAATGTCATAGGACAGAAGTTTAATATGTGAAGTTTTTCCTTGATTTTGATGGGGAGGGAGGTTTGGTACTTGTGTTGCTTGTTTATTTATGTTACATTTCTGTGGTTTTTATGTTTATCACAGAACAAAGGAAGCTTTACTAGAAATTTCCAATTTCCAGTTACAGGAAAAAAAGAGAAATAAAACCTTTCCTCTGTTCATGCCATCATCTTTGGGAGGCAAATTACTGGGATCTATGAAAGTTTCTCTGTTGCCATGTTGCAGCTCAAAATTTGGTTACCCAACCCTTGCCTCTGGACTCAAACTTGTTTGTTGTGGATGTTAACTGTCTCCAATACAGAATATGGGGAAAAATACAATAACAAATTAATAGGTCTTTCAGTCAGAAAAGTGTCAGGAAAAAGAGAAAAGAAAGTGTTGATGCTCTGCTTTTCTTTATATCCAAATTATTATATAAATTGGGGAAGAGAGATTATTTACTTAGGGGTATAAAAACATAGTAAACTATTGATAAACTGTAAGTGACTAAGAACAGTGTAGAAAGCCAGACCCAAACACACTTCTTGTTACACAGCACAACAGTATTTAGAATTAGTTAGAATTGACCGTAATGACCTTAATTTTCTAGCTTCCATTTTCAACTGAGGAACAGAATAAGTTGTAAAACAGAAAAAAAAAATAATGTAGGCATAATCTCAGTGGGAGAAGAATGGGAGCATAGAAGAAAAAGACAAGAGCTAAGAGTTCTTTGCTTTCCCAGGTGTTAGATGACTTTCTTATATGATAGACAAGTCCCAGTCCCATCACTCATAGTTTAAAACTGTTTTGAACAGTCCAGCCAGCCTATTTACCAAGTTTTTTTCCATTTTGGTCAGTTCAATCCTACCTCTTAACTATGCTTTCTTGATAATCAATGAGGGTGCCTTGGTCATAAAAACAAAACCTTTGTTATCACTACAAAGTGTGCAGCTAGTTGTTGACCTGCAGAAACTTACCACTCTTCCTCTCCGCTCCTCAAGCCCTTCTCCCTTACTTAAATCATTGAGGAGAAAACCCCCTGGGTCCCCATGCCCTTGGTCCTCAGCCCCAGTGCCTCATGTTGACACTTGAGGCCTCCCCTCACAGTAAAGCTGATGCTTATGTGGAGGAGCATCAAGGACAGAGCCTTTTCATTCTGTTCACAGCATTCCAGATCTGAGCAGCAAATTTTACAAAAAAATAGGTTAGGTCAGCAGATGGCAGCCTCCATTCCCTGGAGTAGGGAGTCTCCCACTGCTGCCACTCATTCACTTTCCTCTTGGTGCTGCTATACAGTTCAGAGCCAGCCTGCTTGGGTGCATCCTGCAGCTTCCAGCCCCTCATGTGCTACCAGGACACTGAAACTCTTCTGTAGTTTCACATATACAGTTGTATAGATGCTCCTACAGGATTAATTTAGGGGGACTTTTTCCTCGTGACAGAAGTTAAAAGTTTCCAGACTTTCCATTATGAGAGTCTCCATTTCCCAGCCCAGAGAGCACAGACTCTGTCCGTGCCTTCTTCAGTACAGCTGAGCATTTAGGTTATTGTAGCTGCAGTACCCTAAGGAAGATCTGGACAGCCTCCTTCACAGTATCTTCAGTATTGTGCGGTCCACTGAGCTCTCCAGCAGCTACTTGGCAATGCAGATTTTCCCCCAGCACACACTTCCAAGCCAGAACACCACTTCCCCAATCTCAGCAAGAGGCCTTAGGCACTATTCTGTGAAAGTCACTGCTTTTGTTGACTGGCAGTAACACTGGCTCTCTGCAGCACCTGCTGAAAGGGCACTATCCCTCCTTTGTTTGGGTGGAACAAAAGCTCAAAGAACCATTTCATCAGGAATAAGTGACAGAACTTCTTAGACGTTTCTGTAGTTTGCTGGAAGCTGGGAGCCTCCTGTAGCTATCCTCACCTGTTTTCAGTGATGTTCTTTCACAATCCTAATTCTCAGGATATTTAGGTGCCTAAACAGTACCTATAAACTGCCATGCACATTTCTGCACCTGTTGCTTCCCTGTTGATCTATTTAAATTTTCAGAACTGTATGATTCTCAATTATGTGTACATGAATTATAACAACTATATTAAATCAACAGCCTAAACATAAACCCTCAGATCTGTACAGATTTTATTTATATGTATTAATCTTGCCTAGTTAGTATACAAACTAAAATTTTCTAAACCCTGTTCATAATCAATTCTGAGGAAAAAAAAATCTATTTTTTACTTATTTACAGAGGCCTATGCAATATTTTCCTAAATACACCTATTATTCTACATTTTGCATAAAGGGACATCTAATTTCAAATACAGATTTCTGTATTCAAGATATCAAAAACCCAGTGAAATTCACCTCAATATTAATGCCTATAACACTTTGAATTTACTGCCAATTCAAGTAAATTATTATCAATTCATTTAAATGATGACTGCATGAACATTGAATTCAGCTGTAAATGCAGCTGAAGTTCTATTGTCTAGATTTTAGTTTGGGTTTTCTTCATGATTTAGGGTTTGAGTGGAGATGTGGGCATCATCAAAGGAATCTGATATTTTCTGATATATCTGAGACGTGCACATGAGTCTAGCAGGTAAGATTTCTCTGCTGGAGAACTTATATGGTAATAGAGTGGAAGCTGAGGGCCAGAAGAGATATAATTGGCCATGTGTTCAGATATTAAACAAACAAATAAAAACCTTTTTGTCTCCTGAAAAGCTCACTAAATCTCACTGTATTGACCAATTTTAAATCAATATCTGTTGGTTTTATGTGAGTCTAACTAGTCTAAAACCTAATTTTATATTTCATATCTGTCTTATGAAGAACCTGGTGTAAATGTCTGAATTTGAATCTATTCCATCTCTGGGTCGTCTAAGAATTCAAGTGATAAAAATTATAACTTACTGGCATCAAGAAAAAATTTCTGTATTGTGATCATATGTTTTTTGAAGAAAAAAACAACAAAAAAAATTTAATGGTAAAGTCTTTATAGGCCACATCCTACAGAACTTGTTAGTCAGTGATAAAAATGCTAGATCTCAAAGCATATGCTTCTAAAGAAAATCTGACTTGTTTTTAAATCATTTTATTCATAAAGGAATGGAAAGACAGGCCACCATTCAGCTGCTGGCTAAAACTGGTGAAAAGCACAATTATTTGTCAGTGTTATCTTTCACTGATGTACAACAATTCTAGTAAAAGCTTTCTACCTGTTCTTCTCAATAAAATTCCTTTTGGTATGTATAATCTGTTAGAAATATTCTCTGCTAGCTTTTACAAAAATCTGCGAAGTTCACTGACAGTAAGACTGAAGAAAAATTGTGTAGGCTGCCTCATAGTATGTAGCTGACAAATACTTTTTGTGAAAGAAAAAATGTTTGCTGTACACTTTGGGCTTGTCTTCAGCAATCAGACATTTTAAAACTTCTTTAAAGAATATGCTGGAGAAGCATTGAAGTTCTGAAAACAGCAAAATTGAAAAAATATGAAATATGGCATACTTGTTATGAGCATTAAGCAAAATAAGTACGGCTTCTGGTAATCAGTATGCTGTGAACATTACCATTTCCCTCAAATAAACTCTGGGAAAAAAAATTCTAATTTCCTTCACTAGAGTTTGAGCCATGAGAGCAATTTGAAAGCAAAGTGAAACTTTTTGTTCACTTATTAACCTTTATTTTTATTCTCCAGAATTTAATAACTCCCTTATTCTGCCAATAGAGAGTTCTTAAATTAATTTGGAATTAAATAAGGTATTGCTCAAGTTGAGGAAGATTAAAAAATGTTGTTGTTTTGGGTTCTTTACTATTAATAAGATTATAATTAATCTTCTGATTTTTCATTCGGAGAAGTATAATTTACTACTATGGATACATAGTGAATCAAGCTCTATCCCTACTTGATGGATCTTCTTTAGCTAATATTCTGAAATCCTTTTCTGACAAATAAGATTCTCTTTTTTGCTGTCATTATTGTCAAAGCAAATTTTCCTTCAAAACCAAACTTGTCACCTTTGCTGGAAAATTAATAAATCCTCTGACATACTAGTGTAAGAAAATGAGGTTGAAATATCATACCATGTTTTCAGGAAAAAAAAAAATATTGAAAAAATTAATCAGTCAGAAATAACAAATTGTTGGCAGATAATTTTTGAATGAAAATATAAAAAAGTAGTTTTGACACAACATGCATTATTTCTTAAAAAGAATATTTTCAAATTAAAACCAGGTAAATTTTTTAATTTAATTTACATTTAGTACACATAATCTGAAGTATTTTAACACTGTCTCAGAGTATGAGCCCCTAAAACTAGGAATTATATAAACATTGAAATATTTTTATCTTCAATGTGTATTTTGAAGTAAAAGATGCCTAAAATCTGAAGGTTTGGTTTTTTTCCTGGAAAAGAAGGTTGAAAAGATGAACCTGGGAAAGACAAAAAAACTGGTACAACATATTCAGGTATGTTAATTTTATTGAGGAGGATGTTTTATCTATATGTTTTACCAACAGGGTTTCTGAGAAACCCTGGTCATTTTGTCCAGGAAATGACAGAAATCAAGTTTTTAAGGAATGAATGTGAATAAGGAAGTGTACACTGCTGCTCTCATTGTTGCTTCAACCAGTTGTCTACAGACAGTGGAGAACCTGATCTTTAGAGACAAATTATGCAACAAATGACAAAAAAAAAATACAAATAGAAACAATTTTCAAGTTAGTGCAAATAACCTCTACTTTATGTCAAAGCTGGAAAATAATTTGTATGCATATAAAACCAGAGTTTATTGAATCATGAAGAAAGCTGGAAATGGTTACATACAGATGTTCTTCATCACTGTACATCAAGTCAGTATAATTGCTATTTTCAACCTAACAAAACTCCTTATTTGCTATTGAACTTTGTTAAGTTCATTCAATATATTAATGGGCAAAATTCTATGGGCAAATCTATGATACATAGTATGTTTAACTCCCTTCTAAAACTGGATTTTTAAAAATTAAAAGTGATGATAATCATATTGAAGCAATAAATATTAGATTTTCTTCTAACCTTACAAAACATTAGTCTGCAAAAGGCAAATATATAAAAATCAAATGAAAACTAAGTAGTCCTCTGGAGCAAGCCAATTTTTTTCTTTTGGCTGATTTCAGAGTATTAGTTGAAATTCTTACCAGACCTGTGGAATTTATAAATCTCTACTGTTAATGTGTACTACCTTTAACTCCAACTTACACATTAGAGTTTTTCTTCTCTAAGCCATTTATGGGTGAAACTCCTAGGAGCTTGACTTCTTTTAAAGAAATAGAAATGCAAGTACTTTTCTGTTTCCAAGAAAAATCTGAAATGCTTGTTCATATTCCAAGGAATCTCCAGCATGTGTTACTCTACAGATTAGATGAAGTCACAGTATGGACTCAAAGATTAATAGGTGACATATTCAAGGAAAAAATGTACAGTGAGTGCAGGGGCATCCCAGACAAATCCAGCACAATTCTATTCTCCTTTTCTCCTTCTTTCATGTAATCAATTAAAAAATTAAGGTGTCATTGAGTTAAGCAAAAGTCAGCCCCCTCTTTCTGAAAACAGCAGATCTAATGGAATGTTGTGAAATTATACTTAAGACAGTAATTCAATTCATATATGGGATAATTATCTTTCAATCATAACTTGTTGCATGTATGCCATATCTTGCATCTCAGTCAGTTTGTATAAAAAAATAAAAATGGTCAGGATCAAAAGATTTCTGGAACTACCTGTTATCTGATAAACCTATTTTTCTTGGAAAAAACTGCTTGTATTCATTACCCACATAAAGGAAAACTAGTCACAACCTGGAATTAATGCTCTATACAGTAAATGAGATAGTTCTGGTTCAGTGTCTGTAAAACTAGGTTTTACTGATCAAGTTGTTTTTTTCAGGTCTAGTATAAAATAAGATTTATCCAACAATGAATGAGATTTTTCAGGATTTAAAAAGAAGTAGAATCTATTGTTTACATAAATTTTGAAGAATTAACTAATATCTCTCTCAAATAATATCCTGAGAGGGAAAAAGGTATAATGAAGAGCAGAAAAAAAATCTTGTGGCTACCTTATAGAAAAAACTCAGTATCATAAGTGATATTGAGTTCTTTGTATATTGTGAGTAATATTATCAATATCTAAAAGAGATATTGGTCTGGAGAAGGATATATGCTGGACTTCTATAAAAACTTGAGTACAGTGTTGTGCCTTGAAGAGAGTAAAAAGGCGTAGGCAAGAACTAGGGGCCATCAAAAGGCCCCTAGGCTCAAACTGGAAAGAATGAAATATCTCTTCAACAAAAAGGTAGCAAATGCATGGAAGTCCTTGCCAAAGGGCATTGCTGATACAAAAAGTTGACCTGCATGTCCCCTTGGACTTTTCTTTCTGAAAGCATCTAAGTTACCATGCATAGAGTGTTAGGTATAAAGTTCACCACTTTAAACTTCCCTGCTAATAAGGTGATAATGGAATGGAAGTTCCTGAAGCAAAAATATTATACTTCTGCCACAGTGGCAGAACATGGAGTGACAGTCTGAGCAGAGTGCCAGCTGGTGCGACAGGAGCTGTCATTTGGCCTAACTATATGGGGACACAGTCCCAGAGGGAAAATGCATCTTTCACATACCTCCCTCTTCAGAGTATGGCACCAGTGCAGTGTGAGGGGATGACTGACACCAGGAGAGGCCAGCCTTGAGAGATGCAGGCCCTGCATATCTCCAGAGCTCTGACCTCCATGGTGGACTACTATTATTGTTATTATTGTATAAGACAACAGCTGTGTCTTACTGCGAGGAGCACCCGGGAGGAATCACAATGTGCAGTCCCACATGACAGCTGCCAGGTCAGAGGCTGCACTTGC
This sequence comes from Cyanistes caeruleus, assembly GCF_971803275.1. NCBI lineage: Eukaryota > Metazoa > Chordata > Aves > Passeriformes > Paridae > Cyanistes > Cyanistes caeruleus. The sequence continues at coordinate 46,538,201 of NC_141703.1, forward strand.
AGGGATTTATTTGTTAGGGGTTGTTGCTTGGGCAGGGCTGTTAAAGAGTATCTGCGTTGCTTGTATGTAGGGAGCGAGGGTGGCTGGGAATCATCTCCTCCTCTGCTGAAAACTTTTACTCATATAGACCTTTAGACAAGTTAAGATGTGATCTGTCATGTCTCGTATCATTCATTGTGCTCTCCACAGTAAAGGTTCAGATGGGGAAACAACAGCGACTGGAAAAGTAAACTTTCGAAGACTACTAAAATGGGAAAAAAAAGAAACCAGTGTTAGGAAATTCTCAGAGCCAAAACTGCTGGAAATACAAAAAGAATCATAAATGTCTCTTCTGTTAATAGTCTTCTATACCCTCTGTAAGCATCTGCCCAAAACCATTGGGAAATTCAGGATATTGAGTTATATAGACTCTTGGTCTGGAGCCAAATATAGCCTTTCCTATATTTCCCAAATTGAAAAAATGTAGCTGATTTTATGGAACACTGATTTTTGAGCTACTAAGTACACTTGTTAATAAACCTTCCCTTAAATTATCTGCAAAATTTTGCAATATTTCTACCACAGAAAATTAAAATTAGTAAACTATAGTCGTGCAGAAAGTGAAGTAGAATATCCTGAACGCAGCGCTCATTTTATACAAACCAGTGAATTTTGTGGAATATTACTGGATTACTGTGAATAGTTATACTTTTTTTTTTTTATGTACAGTCAGTTTTATACCACCTTACTTTGAACATCAGCGTTGACATGTGAAGGCAAATGACTAGACTTCAGCCTGAGGTTTAACTAACTGAAACTCTCATGAGAAATTATTTGACTTGACATGAAAAAACTGCTACATGGTACATAGCACAACAAGAAGCTGAAAAAAGTTACAGATATCTCCATGAGGAGATCCCTGAGGTGGATCTCAGAGATGGCTAAAAGGGGATTTGTGCAAAATGGCCAAATGTTACGGAGAGAAGAAGGGAGGCATTGATTATCTTTGAAAGACCATTGGTGACTCAGTAAACCACACAAGTGATACCCTTTAAGGAACATATATATTCCTGGTAAAGGTCTTAGACTATATCTGTTTTTAGTATTTTTACTGTGTGGAGACAGGTGCAAAAAAAAGGAAGGGTCAAAGTTTAGATGGGAAGTACCAGCATGGTATGAAAGGGAATAAAAAAGTCTGGTTTTTTTATAAACAAGCCACTAGTCTGGACTGAGTCCTGTGCCTGATTACTGCTCCCTGCCCTGCCTTATATGTGGGTATATGCTGATCTACAAGCAGGAGCAGAAGAAGACAGACATACAGACAGACATTATTTCTGCCAGATTCAGCTCTACCCAGTGATGTGAGCAGCCATAAAAGTGAACTGGTTAGAAGGGGAAAAATACTGAACAGAAAAAATGTCTGCTGAAAATACTGTTAGAGAAATTGCCTGCCAGCCAGGGAGCTGTGAGCCTGGGAACAGGAGCTGGGAACCAGAAACATCCCTGAAAAATGCAGCTGGACCTTTGAAGTACAGTTGGGTACCTAGAAACCATACACATCCTGAGATACCAATATACATAAATGGAATGGCAACTTGCCATCTGAAAAAAATGGAAACAGTCTGGGAAAAAAAAAAAATCACTAAAAGAAAAGAAAACTTCATCCATCCCTGGGCTTTTACAGGTGAAAAACAGGCATGATGCTCATTATTGACTTTTCAAAATGCTAATGCCCTGAGCCTTCTTATTTCTCTATGATAGAAAAAGGACTTAATTTTTATTGAGAATATAGGCCTCTCTCTGAGACTTTCCCGTGCTGCACACACTTTTCTTTTCCTAGCTAGCATGAACTTTTCACACAAACTTTCTTCAAAGTCTTGGACTTTCACTGGACACACCTGTCTGACTCCAGACCCTGTCATGCAGATCATCTTTGAAGTGAGACTGTCTGCAATTTTTCTGGTTCCTGCTCTGGGACTCCTTCTGGAATAGATACAGCTTGTTTTTGCACATCTGCAATGATCAAGGGAAAGGCAAGGATGTAATGATCTCAGTTTTATCTGCATTAAAAGCATCCACATTTCCCCGAGCTCAGTAATATTTGCTAGTTCAAGTGTCATTAGCATTTTCCTTAGCTGTATCCTCAATTATTTAAGGGAATTTCTGTTGCTTGCACCAACTTGTCAATGGCCAGTGCTTAGGTTTGTAGATAAGAGAAACAGCTTAGCTCAAGAGGGAAGTGCATGAACACTCCTCTTTCTTACAGAAGTCAATACACTTGTGCATATGCTCATGGAAAATTGTATTTTGTATGCAGTATTAGGCCAATAATTAATTATACATTGTATACAATAATGAGTCAATGGATTTCTCCATTGTTGCATCGATTTTCACAGAAAAACAGTTCAGCAATTCTGCTAATATATACGGCTCACACAAAGTCCAGTGAGCTTCTCTGCTCCTGAGGGCTTTTGCCAGCCAGTTAAGCACCAGTGCAGACCTGCTGAGCAGCCAGACAAAAATCCCAAAACATGCAAACAAAAAATAGGAATGGAAAAAAAATACTAAAACCAATGTTGTTTTGTTTTTTTTTCCCAACCACCCTTCCCCCCTCCCCACACCTGCAAATTTTATTGAAGGCAAGAGAAAAGAAAAAACTACACAAAAATTCTTAAACTACTTTGTTATTCTTATTACATCCTTTCACTTGTCAAGTCAGTTGAAAAAGATACAGACAGCAAGAGAAACCCCAAAAGAGCCACCTCTTATAGAGAGATCACATAGATGAAGAATTTATTTTTTTTGTAGAGTGTCCTGAAATATGTTGAAAGGCTTGATATGGAACTAAATTTTTTTTACATTAATTATTAGCAATAAATATAAGTAAATATAGAAAAAAATATATCTAAGTAATATAAAAAATTCAGTTAATAGTACCCTTAAAATGGCTTTATTTTTCTATTTATTTTTTATTTTTTATTTTTAGTTGCATATTTAACTTCATAACGCTGAGTGAGAGGACTTGGCTTTTATCAAGCAAAGACACACTGAGGAGTCAGTGCCTGGTGGTTCCTGCTGGAAGGAATGGTGGGCCTGTGGTGGGTGCTCTCCCCCTGGCACAAGGGCAGGTGCTTCACTGCAGAGTGAGTCTGGCTGGCTTTAGGAGGAGCTGAACCTCCTGCTCCAGAATAGAAAAAAATTCTCAATTTAAAAAAAAAATGGATAGAGGCATAGCTTCTTCAGATCTTCAGATCAGATTTGTGCTCAACAAAAGGAGTAACTAAAGCAGAGAAACGTGTGGGTAAACAGGAATTTATGATGAAGTGCCAGGTAAGAACAGGAAGTAATGTCATAAACTTCTGTTTAATAATATCTAAAAAATGTTTGAATGACCCTGGATCATTTTTTTGATTGCATTCTGGGAACATTTTTACAAAAATAGCTGAAAATATTATTTATTCTTACTGTAAAAACATACTCTTGTTCAAATCCCATAGCTATATGAATTGTAAATATGTAATGAAGTTTTATTATTATTATTGTCATGACAATCTATTCTTTCACAGACTAGACATTCATTTTACTTTTATGTGATTTCAATATGACTTTTTAAAATATAGAGTTATAAAATAGTTATTAGGTTTTCCAAAAGGAATAATGGTTAATTTTTTCCTGAATACATGTTTAATATTTCTGATGTTTTAATATTATGGAGGAAAACAAGTAAACAAATTTTTTATTTTCTCTTTGGCACATATTACATATTTCAGTTTAGTGAAAAGGAAGAATAGTAGAATGCAAGGGTACAAAACAGGATCTGGCAAATACTTGCTTTCCAAAAGGACAAAGGTATCTGAATTAGCAAAGAAAATTTTCTCACTTTAAAAAACAACAACAAAACCTGAGTAAGAAAAGCTATATCAACATGTCAGGTTGCTTACATGGCACATTGAATTGCAAAAGTCCCTGTACATAAAGCTCTAAAAATCAAAGCCTAAGACCTGGATTCTAGCACAGTTAAAATGCTGTGCCATAACTAGAATCCAGAATTATAATATAATCCATAAAATTATATAACATAATCCATAGAATTATGTCTGTGTTAAATAGACCAAATGTATAAAATAGCCAGATTTACTTGCTAAGCCTGACAAGTTTGATTTACATGTATTTGGTTAAACCATAACTCCTGAAGTAGAAAAGCATGATGCTATTAGAAGGCATGTTCATTTTTGGAAGGCTGTGAATAACAACCTAAGTAAAATGGAAAGGAAATTAATTTTGCATTAATTAAGCATTAATGCAGAAAAAACAATAATGTAGAGACAATCTTTTGTACTACTAGAATATTTTTATGCCAAAGTAATAACAAAACAACAAGGTTGATGAATAAAAGTACTCAAACCAATTATTACAGTCTGGCAATTTATTTCATAGGTACTTAATAAAACAAGTATTGTTAATACTTTTAGAATCAAAGTATCTAAACACAGAAAATTATGATTAAAAAGGAAATAAAATCTGTTGGGATAACAAAAAAAGTCAAAAATAGCACACTAAGCCTTACCCATATTTTTTCTTTTTTCTTTTTTTCCTCTTACTTTCAAAGTTTATTCCTATGTTTAAAACACATAAAAGGCAAAGAACTTTAATTTTGCCGTGAAACGTTTTTATTATAAAAAGAATATTGCTGTTTATTTTTATATTTGGTTATTTCCAATGTATTTCCTGATTATCACTGGGTCCTTCCTTCTTCACCCATTTTAATTCTCATGCCTTGGAAATTTAGTTGTATTTTCCCCTGAGGCTGCATACATTTTAAATGTTTAAACCAACATCTTAAATGTTAAGATCATGTAGTCTCACACTTTCTTTCCATGTTATTGACATATTTCTCTATCCAATTAGGAAGACAAACTGGAGATATTTTTATCTCATTTATGTTTTTAGAACTCATGAAGCTTATTCTTATATGCAACAGAAAAAGTAGTAAGCACTCAATGGAATTATATTTTCGAAATAATTGTTTTGCTATTACAATAAATATATGTTAATTATTCTGTGTGTTTTGCATTTTTAAAGGAAAGTGTATGAAATGGGAAAAAATTTACTAATAAAATTTGCAAACATAGAGTTCTCTTCATTATAAATAGGATATTTATTTTCTAAAATGTATAATGGAATATGTTTTCTTTTTTAAACTATGCTAGAAGAGAAGAAAACAAATTTTCCTCCTGAAATACTGACTTTTAATCAAAGTACTACAAGGTTCAGTTGACCTGTAATAGTGACCCTAACAGATAAAACTAAGGGCAAGGTTTGTTTTTCATTTGCTTGGAATCAATAGTGCTCTATTCATGAAACTGCAATCATTAAATGTGAAATGGACACAGGCAGAACAAGATTAATGTCCATGAAATTTTACCTAATTGCCCTGGAAGACAATGGGCACACAAACATAAAAGTATGAACATTTTTAAAATATAATAAATCTGAAAATTTCCAAAATTTCTAATAATTCTCTAATGATGCTTTTGGGCTTATCTTTACCTGTGTCTACTCTGTTCCTAAGCAGTCCAAATGACACCCACACTGTTTAATGTTTGTAATGAAGCTTTTTGCACGTAAAGATAGAGCTTGTTTACAGTGTTTAGGGGTAATATAAACAAGCCCCAGGATCTCTTTAAGGTCCAAGGCACTTCTAGAGCTTAATTGCATAATTCACATTTCTTTAACAGAAATGTTTAAGAGAGACAGTTTGAATGTCCCTCTGGTGAGGTGTATCTCTCTTCATTAATTATGACTCTGATTAGATATCGAACTAGTAAGGACCAAAATTAGATAGAATTAATTCCATGCTGTTCACAACCTGGCTTTATACACTGATCAATGAGAAAACTAATTAAAAAAATATTTGAAGGTGTGGAGAGAAATACTGAGGATACAGAAGTGTTAAAGGTAATCCAAATTTGGAAGCTTGGGGAGTAAAACGAATAAAAGGCAATAGGAACATTGCATACAACTAAAGAGCTTGAAACACTTGTCTCATTGACACTCAAGGTTAATTAAAAAAATTAATGTCTCTTAATTTTGTATTTATTATTATTCATTTATTTTAAAATTATTTCTTTGTAAAATGGGGGTGATAGAATTTCTTATTTACAAAATTTGAAAAATTCTGAAGCATATGCATACTGTCACAGTAGCACTACATACACAAACAGAAGGAACTTCTCTTTCTGAGGCAGGATATGAATAATATGCATTATATAAAGCATGGAGTTATGGATGCAACACTGACAAAAAGCTTTGAAAGTGTTTATTTTATTGAGTAATAAATTCAGTATTATGCTATTTGTGTCAAGAACACAGACATGAAATTTGAATAGAGCATCTGATTTCTGTCTTTCTTAACTCATATACTTGTCCTTGCAACTTGCATGAAATTTCAAGAAACATATCTGTGTCAATGGGAACAACAGTTCACTCATGGATTTGTCTGCAATTTATTTATTTGTATTTTATGACCCAATTTTTAATAAAATCCTCTTTTATTTTAATTACTTCTGGAATTTCCTGAAAATGTGTTGAAGCTCTGTCAGAATAAACAGTATAAATAACAATGGCCTCGCTCTCAAAAACAGATGGAGTAGGTGAGTTCTAAAAAGGAGATTCATCTGTACAGTTAATTATCCACAAGAAGACAGGCATTTAATTTCTGGTACTCTATAGGCATGAAAAATGATAAAATAGGAAAAAGAATCCATTAAGAGGTACAAATTAGTGGCATATAATAAGAAGAATACCTATAGTATAAAGTGGATCTGAATATCATCCAAATGAAGTCAACTATATTGTAAATGTCCTCTAAATATTGGACAAATCCATACAGATTTTTAATATCATCCAATCTATAGCAACAAATTTTGAATGAAATTTTGAATGTTCTGAGAAACACAAGGTAATATCTTCACCCATTCTACATATGCTACATCAAATTTTCCAGATTTTTTCATGCAAAAAGTACTAAACTCAAAGCTAACAAGTCAAGTTTGATCACAACTTATTTGTTGTTGTGATAAGTGAGATCTAAGATACTCATGTTAGGCTTAGAGTTTTGTCATTCCATGAACCTGATGAAGAGAGAGTGATAATGTGATGCTTTATGAAATCTGATTAATGACCTAAATTAAAGTTTAAAACATGTGTACTTCCCTTGACTCCATGATGAAAATCTACTGTGATCTTAGACTGAAAAAAGCAGCTCTACAGAAGCCTGAAGATTTTATTGCTTTTTGGGGATTTGTTTGTTTGTTTGTTTGTTTTTTATTTTGGTTTTTTGAGGGAGATTTTTTTTGCATTTGGGACTGTTTTTCTTGGCTGTCTAAATGTCCTGTGAACCATGTGGGTCACTGAGATTGAAGCTGTTGGATATATGAAATCAAAATAATAACTTCCCTAAACTGTATTTGTAAATCCTTTGGGGTTAGAACTCCAATTTCAAATTTTCTTATTTGCCTCACACTGTTGCACAACATTTTCTTTTTCCTTTTTACTCTAAGTTGAAATAGGGCTGCTCTGTAACTAGCTCCTTGTGGAAAAAAAGCAACATACACAATTTACTAGGAATTCAAATCCAGTATTCTTTCGACCATGAACAGTTATTTTTGTCTAACTTCTGTGCAGACATACTTTTATCCATGTGTGTATGTAAAAAAGATTCAAAGAATATCTCAAGTTGGAAGGTACCAATAAAGATCATTGAGTCCAACTCCATGCTTCTCACAGGAATAGCTAAATCTAAACCATATCCATCCTGCCATCAAACCAGTTTCCCAGAACTCTTTCTGCAAGGCTCCTCTCTATCCTCTCATCCTCCATTTTGCATGTGTAACCAGGTGGTGAATTTGGCACTAGATTTGTTAAATTTCATATGGTTGGTGGTTGTCCAGCTCTCTAGATATCCACATCTCTGTAAGACCTCTCTACCTTTGAGGGAGTCCACGGCTCCTTCCAGTTAAGTATCATTGGCATCCTTACTTAAAGTAAATTCAATATCTGCATCCAGAACAAATGTAAAAATATTAAAGAACATACATATGCATATGTTTGTGGATATGCATACACACTTCTTTTTTTGTTTTCCTTTTTTTTTTGTACATGTGTATGTATAGACATGCATAGCAAACAGCTATGTGCCTTGTGGACATAAAATAGAAAAATGAACACAGGACTTAAAATATCTTAAATTCATTTAATAACTTAAAATTAATTTCTGAATCAGCCTAAATATTTTCCTTTGAACAGCAGTGTTGAATGTCATATTGATTAACTGAGCTCCAAAGGGGGACACTTCATGTAGATAGGGCTGAGCATCTAAAGGATACAAATGATTCTGAAAATGAAAGAAACCAGGCATTTCTCTCATTCAACTGTAAGCATTGCTGCTGGGTAGTCCAGTCTCCCTTTACAACAAAAGGACAGAAACTTACACAATTTGACTCACAAGCCCTTTCTTGAATGAATATTTCTGAAAGAGATGACTTACATCTACTTTTCTCTACTGGTTATGAACAATGCCTAGTCTGACAGTTCCTGTATAGAGGTCTACATGGTGAGCATCTCAAGTTAAGTGGGTTTGTGTTATATAAGGATAAAAGCGGAACACTGTGGAATCAATTTGTGATGTTATTTTGGTGTATTAACTGAACAGGTTAGTGAAATGAACTGACAAGCACCTCATGAAGTTCAACAAAGGGGAATGCAGAGTCTGCAACTTGGGAAAGAAGAAGTCTGTGTGCCAACTGGAAACTGCTTTTTCAATTAAATAGAAAGCACACTTTGCAGGATGTGGGAGTGCAGTGATCCAAAATTTTATCATAAGGCAGCAAATGTGCCCTTGTGGTAACAAAGGTCAAGAGCCTCTGGGTTCCAACACTCAGGAAGAGCATACTGGGAGAAGTGAATTTTGTCCTCTACTCAACGATGATGAGACCACCCCTGAGCTACTATGATGTTTGTACTATGGAGGAAGTCCTGGGAAGGACCAGAAGGGCCAAACCCAAACTTGGGGGCTAGGGTGTATTTTCTGATAAACACTGGAACTGCAAAACTGCTATTGATATTTTAGATCCTCCCAAGGATGCTGAAACCACATGCGAAACCAGAGCAGTTCATATTCTGAGTCTGTATTATGGTTTATTCATATCTATAAATCATACTTCTTTTATCTGAATAGCACACTACTAGAGCTGTTCATTAATGCAAAATATAACTGGATTAATAAAATATGAAATCAGGTCTCTGTTTCACTGATATATATTTTTAAAGAAAATAATTTCAAAATGTTTTTTATTAATTAAAAAGATTAGTTTCTGAAAACACAATTATTAATTTCTAAGTTTTTAAAACTAATATTTAAATGTAAATTTATGTGGATCAGGAAGCAGATTTATTGAACTTCTAAAACAAATGGCATCAATGTGGTTTTAGTTTTCTGGAATGTCAGAATCTTCGTTAATTAACAGAAACCCCTCAGATTTTTTTTCTTGATTTTTTTTTTCTGCCCCACTAGCAAATAAGTAGATTCTGAATTGCTCAGAGTCCAAAGTCAAACAAAATACATAAGGAAACTCTCAGACAACTTCTTAGCCTTCCCTTCAGATGGCTTCTTAGCCTTTTGCACACTTTAATTTAAAAGCCAATGAGTTACTCTAAGGTATAACCATAAGTCAGCCTGAAGGAAATCTCATAGCTGTGTAGATGATGGAATGAAACTGTAACGCACAGATGGCTTCACTGTTACAAAAGTAATCAGCCCCTCAAGTCAACTATGGAAAAATCGCACATTTTCCAGACATATATTAATATGCTCAAGTTTTTCTATCTGCATTAAAAAAGTGCAGTGAATTTAAATGAGACCAGTGAAATATGTGTCACAATCATTAATACATAGACTTCTAGGGTCAAAAAGATGACTTTTCTTGAAAAGAATGAATTAAATCCCAAATATGATGATAGCCTATTTCTTCTTCAAAGAAGAGAATAAAGATAGAATATTTGAAAAACTGAACTGCATGGTGATATTTCATAATATCTGATAACTGGAAAGGATAATATATATCAACATGTGTATTATTAAGGCAGTAATTAGTTTGCATCTGAACACCTTCTTTTTAATTGTAAAAGATAGTCTCAAATATTCACAAGTTTTATACTCTTGGTAAGGGGGAATGAAAAAGAAATACTGTAGAAGTGTAGTTACAACCTTTAATATAACCTTGAATATATAGATTGATTTTAAGCTTTAACTTTCTTAGTCAAGCATACAGGAAGCACTACTAAAAGAGAGAAAGATTAATCAGATTTTGTGACTTAAGGCAAACATTTGTCTTAAAAAGAATAAGTTTGTAGGCCTGAATAATTAATTTCTCTTGTTCATCTTAAAAATTACTGAATCTATACAATATTTTGTATTTGAAGAAAAACACATATGGAATGTGCAATGGATTGAGTCTATGGATTGAATAAATATTTTAATGTAAGGTATGTTAGTCTTCCATAGGCATGGAATCATAGAATCATAGAGTGGTTTAAATTGGAATGGACCCTTAAATATTCTCTAGTCCAAGCCTCTTTCCATGCAAAGTGATGCCATCCACTAGATTGGGTTTCTCAAGCCCCATGCAGCCTTACTTGGACACTTCTAAGGACAAGGCATCCACGGTATCCCTGGGCTGCCTCTTCCAGTGTCTCACCACACACAGAGTAAAGTATCTTCCTTATGCCCTATCTAAACCTACTCTTTGTGAGTTTAAAATCCTTCCCCCTCATCCTGTCGCTACAGCTCCCAGTAAAAACTCTCTCCCCATGTTTCTTACATGCCCTCCTTAAAGGCTGAAATAATGTCTTCAAGGAGATATCAAACAGTGCAGACCCTTGGGAGACACCACTCATAATCGGTTTCTATTTGGACATTGGTTGCAGCTCTTTGGAAAGGGCAGCTCAGGCAACTCTATTCATTCAATAGTCTATCCATCAGAACTGTGTATCTCCAATTTAGGGAGAAGAATGCTGGTAATACTGGGAACAGGAAAATAATTTTTGAAATTATTTTATCATTATTATTATGTAAAAATTATAATAATTAAAATTATTCAAATCATTATATTATATATAAATTATTATATCTTGGAAACCCCATTATGAACTATAGTTCTTATTATGGGTTAATATGCTTTAGAAAAGTTCAGTAAAATCAGAAGTCTTACACAGTTTATGCTTTATTACCCCAATCATGTTTATTTGGGTCATGCCTTAGAACATGCTAACAGTGGAAAATTTCTTCTCTGAAGTACTTTTCAAACAAAAATTAACAGAAAAACCTTTTCCCTAAATGGAGCATAATAGGTTAATTATAAAGACAAAGACAGGCAATGGAACAATACAATAAGATACAGTAGAGGAGAGGAGAGGAGAGGAGAGGACATTGCAAAAGAAGAATAGGATGTTTCTGTAATATGAGAGGGATTCCATTCACAATATCTGAGTGAGAAGTTTTTTTTCCTATTGCCATATAATGAAAGAACCAGTAAGCAAATTAATTTTTATAAATAATATATAGATTCAAATCTATTTTGATGTTTGTAAGTGCTTGTCATTGTGACAAATTTGGGGGTTTTAAAATTTTTTATTTGTTCTACTATGTTCCTCTTTTAAAACTTATATTAAAAATCATGGTGAATAATAGGTCTTTTTGCCTCTGTCATTTTTAAATATTCCTAGGTAAAGTTTCTTGGAATGTCTGAATATATCCAATTATTTATGTCTCAGTCAGGTGCACATAATACGCAAAGTTGTTGCCTGACTTCAACCTGTAAAAATCTAGAACTAAGAAATTTATGGCTGTGACTAGTTTAACTCAAAAGGATTTACTAGCAAATATATCATTTAGAAGTCAAAGTTCTGGTAGTTTTAGAACCTTAAAATGTAACAATATGTAACAGAAATCCCAGACAAGAGTCTTCCATTGAGAATTACATTATCTGTTTACTCAAACTTGTGATTCTGCCCAGTGGCACATATGCATGCATTATATCTGATAATTAAGCCTTTAATTAACATTGGTAATACTAATTGCAAGTAAATAGATATGGTATCAGTCTGTAAATACTGTTTTTTACTAACTTTGTTAATATCTAATTTACTTGATTAAGTTATCTTGCTAAGCACTAATATAATGCTTTAGTACACTTTCAATTACAGTCTATTAATAGTAGTTCAATTACTTTTATATTGCTTGTGTAATTTAGAAGAACTAAATAGCAACAACATTTACATTTTATCTTTTTACAGCCTATTAATGTTCTTAAAATATTTAAATGCAAAAAATACTAATGAATTGTCTTATTTGTGGTGTAATCTGTGAAATACTCATTAATAGGAGCTAAATAGAAAAAGGAACAATCTACAAATAAAGGAACAAAAAATAACAACAACAAAACAACAACAAAAAGATGAAAAAGGGTACCTCAGTGTTCAGTCAAATTCTGCAAGTTATTTGAAATAAGACATTTGTCATCTCTATCAAAACATTTTTAATGAGGAAAAAAACTAATTAAATATATAACACATACTCAAAGTAATGGCTCGCACCAGAATTTTCATGCATGCAATACTCTCTTAGCATAGATTAAATCTAAAGGCCAGAAACTTAGCAGTGAAAAGTATTTTTCACTCCCTCCATTCACTAAGAGGGAAATGAACTGCAAGAGAAATCCCTTTTGGCACAAGTACTCATAAATACAGCTTCTCTAGTGATTCTAAGTTGAATGAGGTCCACCACAACCTGAGACCTGTTTCAGTCCAGCCACTAAAACACTGAAAGCTATTCATGTGGGACAAAGCAAGCCGCCTCTGGCACACAGCACAAAATAGCCAAGTGTGAATATTTGTTGCAGAGCTATTCAGACACCTGAGCTTGTCTAGAGCATCTATTCCCTCTGCACTTGCTTTTAGCATTTTTAATTTTCTGGATATCTTGAGAAGCCTCAAGCAAATGTAGACAAAGATAAAACAACTTCCTGGCTTTTATTTTCTTGCCATGAACCATTTCTCAACTGATTTGTGAATGGAAATTCCATTACTATCCAAGCAAATTCTGCCGCATGCTTACAAAGAAAATGACTTTATATTGTTTTGCATCACTGTGTTATCAATCATAGACATAAAGATTGTAATAATAAGGTATCTATAGCTATAAGGCACTACTCAAACTGCAGTAATGCTTAGAAAAGATATTCACTATATTCACCTCTAATCCCACGACAGCGCAGCATTCAAAACAATCCCTGCCTTTACCCCCTGCCACACAAAATTTCTGTTTCTGTATTAGAACAGAGATGTATTTGTAGAAGTTTTGTTGTGCAAATCTGATTATTAAATGTGATTTATTGTTTTCTTAGCTTGTTTAAAAGAAAAAAAGAACATCTGAGGAGGGAGGTTGGGGGCTGGGTTTTAATCATCAGCTAAAAACCATCATAAGTACATTTGATCCAGACTTTTTTCTGTTTTAAATTTGTTTTGTTGCTTTATATTTTTTCCATGTTTGAAAGAAATTATATCAAACATCTTAGGAGGGGAAAAGCTGTCCTGGTATTCTATGCCATCATAACGGCTAGCCTGTGGAATGGCTGCCAGTCCCTTAAAATGTGTTAGAGTGCTCATTTGCAGTGTCCAGTAGTATTGCTGAAAAGAGAAAGGATGGTACAGTAACCAAAAGAGACCTCTAACAAAGCCCTCAAGGTTTGCTGGGATAGATACAACAAAAAACCAAGTGTTCACATAAATGTTTTGGTTTGGTTGGCTTTTGGTTTGTTTTATTTGTTTTATTTTTCGTTTGCTTTGGTTTTCATCTCTTGATCATTTGTTTGAACAAACTCCTTACTAGGATATAGAGAGGATTGTCTGAACACTGGTGAGGTATCTTACTGTACAGCAGATTCACCAGTCAATTCTCAAAGGAACTTCAAAAGGTAGGGACAATCATTAATATAGTGAAATTATGTATATTTATATATTTATTTTAAGGTATTTTAACTACCATTCCCAAGTTGAATTATTTTCTTTTATTTGTGTCCTGTGCAAGTCTGTTTATCCTCATGCTAAAGCTCTGTCACAGAGAAAACTGGCTTAAAAATATTTTTAAAAAAACCACCTGTGTCACCTGAGCTGGCAATAATCAGATTAAGAATGGAGACTTTCAGTTTATTATCCCTGAAAGATTTGTATGCACATAAAAAGATACACACAGACACCTGCTGTGAATTTTTGCATTAATGACACAGTATACTTATATAAATCACACAAGGACTTTGTACTACATGAACTTTTAGAGTTCTGTTTATTTCCAATAATGGTTCCAAAAATGGGATATAAAATAATTCATCTTGCTATAATACAATGGCAACTGATTTTCAAACATGACTTTGATCCACCTAGTCAAGCATTGTGGAGCTTCTGTCAAGCATGAACCAGAAATTAAGCTTTGTGACTTGTCTATATACTGATTTATGAAGAAAGAAAGAATCAATGCTGTGTATATGGAATATTTCACATATTCTCAGTTTTCAGGTGAGCCATTTGCATGAGAAAATTTGAGTTCTATTGTTTCACTCTTTTCCACCTGCCAAACAATCAGTGTACTTTATAGAAGAATGGTGTACATTAAGAAAGCAGACAGGGTGAAAAAGGAGGTGACTAGGGTCCCTGACCTTACTGTCTTTAAGAAACTGCACATATTTGTGATTTAATACCAAATTTGCTTATTTGGTCATAATCGATGTTACGTAAGAATTCTTCTTTAACACAAGTAATACAAATTCCACTGAAACTATGATGAACATGTAGCAAATTACAATACAGTACCTGAAAGAAGGTCGCAGGGAGGTGGGGGTGAGTCTAATTTCTCAAATAACAAATGGTAGGACAAGAAGAAATGACCATGAGTTCTATGTTTTAGGGTTTTAGGTTTGGATTAGACATTAAGAAAAAATCTTCACTGAAAGGGTAGTCAAGCCTTGGACTGCCCATGGAATTGTTGAGTCACCAACCCTAGGGGGGTGTAAAAGATGGTAGACATGGCCCTGAGGGACATGGTTTAATGATGGGCTTGGCAGTTTACAGTTGGACTTGATGACCTTAAAGTCTTTTCCAACCTAAATATTTTATGACTCTATGACGCTGGGTGTCCCAAGTCACCGTGAAGGAGTATGTGGGTTGAAGCCAATTAAAGCCTGTTGCCCTGTCTGAAAATACTTTCTTGATTGTGTGAAATTTCTTTTGTGTAATTGTGTATAACAATTTTGGTTTAACCACATATTCACACTCCTCTTGTGTGTGTGCTGACTTTGGATGACATAGTTACACCACCAGATGATCCATTCAGCTGTGATATAGTCCATTAATCCACTCAACTGACAAAAGTCTCTGAAGGGATATTCCGAACAGCAAATAGCTAAATGTTTTTACATTATCCCATATAGATCTATTTGCACCTAAAAATGCTATTTGATTGGCTTGACTTTCTTATCCTTTAAGATCTTTTGAAATAGTTACTGTAATGGTTAATAGTAATTTTAGTACTTGTCTCCAAACTTAGTTTCCACTTTCTTGTAATTCTATGTAATTTCCATATTCTTGTAAATGTGGATTATTTATATTTAGAAATATTTTATATTTATCTTTTTCTATTAAAAATAAATTTAAGACAATAACACATTTTAAACATTTTTAACAAGTTGCATTTTCTTATTAGACTGATTTTTGACACTTAATTCAATAAACTTCAGTATACAGCAAACAGTATTTTTCAAGAAGAAAAGATACTTTAAAGAAAACGTATTAGAGCAACATATTTGGTGTTAGTATTTTGTAGAGATTGTAAAACTAAAGTAAATGGAAATCATAAATGCATATTTTTTGAAGAACAAATAGCTCAGTTTAATCACTTACATAAAATTAATGAAGCATTATAATTTCTTCTCTAGAATTTGCTATAATACCCAGTATAAAGATTCTAAGCTGTTATCCGTCCTTGGGAAATTACAGTCATTATCTGGGACTAAAGAAAATCTGATAATAGGTCAATTCATAGTTTTGGGATATCACTAGAATTAGATTGAGCAAAGAAATTTGTGTTGGGTTAAAAAAACTGAGTAAATCCAAAGAAAGGTAAATACAATTGTTGATTTAAGCTTTAAGTACTAATACATTAAAAAATCCAAATAAAAGCAATAAAAACAACAATAAAGCATTTTAAGAGGAGAAAGACTATTCAGTGGCAATCACTGAGAACTGTTGTCTTTGTGTCATATTTTTCTCTGGGGAAGCAGTGCATTGTAAAGTGGAGTTCATTCTAGTGCATAATCTCTGATTAGAACTTAGTGGTTCATTAATGAATTATTTTATTTTTATTTTTCAAAATACCTTTTGCAGACCTCATTGACTGGACAAGGAGGAACATCTGAGCTGAATTTTAATAAGTCTGTTAATGTAAGAGAAAACCTTTTTGACAATTATGGTAGAATAATAATCCTGAAGATGTGATCAAGAATGTAAATTAAAGCATAAGAATCTAAAAGAGAAAAATTTGGTCTGTCATTTCCCAAATACTTTAATGCTGCAGTTTCAAACATACTAAGGGCATATGCACATTTTCCTGGAAAGCCTGAAAGACTTCAAACTGGAAATCTCGAAAGGTAAAAACTTTGCCATTGTTGCAATTCAGTTCTAAATAAAAAACTTTCATGTCACCTAAGGCTAAAATCATGACAGATATTCACCTTCAACAAGAGGTGGCAGAAGACACTATTTTCCCCAGGCTTCTTCATCCTGGAAAAAGGAGCACATGATTGTTCACACAAGCCATGCATGAAGCCATCCTTGGAAGACATTGTTTTTCTCTGTTTCTACAGAAAAATCAGATCACACATGAATCTTCCATACTTAAGCCTTTTTGCAGGAAAGAAACAAGTATACTATTTTTTTCCTACATAAGAGGTTTTGAAAGCCCTAAAACTAGAAATATTTTGAAGTTTGTAAGGAAGATAAGCATTTTTTTTTTTCTTAGAACGAGCTACTTTCAATTGACCGTTATTTAAGCAAATATAACTTTATCAAGGATTACAGTAGTTATTTACAGGGGAAATATTGAAAATAGTCAAGGATAGAACAAATAAAAGCTTCTCTTTCCCTCCTGTGAATGTTGAGGACCACAATGAGGTTTCCTGTTAAGCTCCTCCAGGCTGAACAAACAAGTAAGGTTAAGTTGCACAGTTGAATCATGTCAGAGCACACCCTAAACACAGATGACTAAAGCCCAAGGTGGGCTGGAAATGTGGGAGTACAAAGGGCATTAGAGAGGAGAATATTTATAGGGAATTGGAGTCTCTTGGTCCTTCAATTAGAAAATTTCAGCCTAGAAGGCTTTAAAGAGTCTGATTAGGCTTCAACTGCAGTTTTATCTGTTTGTTTTGTGCTTAATCTTTGCAGTTAGTTTTTCTGGTGCTGTCCAACTAAAGTTCTTTTTCTGTTTCTTAATATCTTTTTTAAGTGCTTGTTGAAGAATTTGAATACCAAATCACTAAAAAAGTAAATGTTTCATCATTTATGGGTTGTCATGTTGTATGAGCAATCAGGCTATATTCTTATACTTAATGAATTATAAATTTGCTGCCAGGAAAAAGTAATCACCTGTGAAATGAAGGTATTTTCAATTGCATCTGAAATATGTATACAGAGGATACATAATACGTCATTTTAATATTTTAGCAGCACGTATCATGTCATCTAGTCAGTTCTGCCCAAAATACATTGGTGGTCCAGGCATAAAAGGTGGAACTAACCATTTTCATTTTGTCTGGGTTTGATGGGCAGAGGAGCAAATTTCAAGAGATAGTTAAAATTGAAGCTTTCATGTTACAGAAATGTCAATGTTGCACACATAATTTTCAATAAAAGCAAAACTTTTTCTTCAGAATTATCTAAGGTTATTTTAAGCAGCTTCCTAATTAGAATGATGACTATCAGTCTTTTCTAATTATGTTTATAAGCTTAATTTAGCTGCTGCCAATAAATGATAAGACACAAGTTTAGAACTAACTTCAAACAGTCAAGACTTCAGTAGTTTCAGGCATAAGGGTTACCACATGGAATCAGAGCAGAACTTTATCATGCTCTGTATTATGTTTTATGAATTGTAGTGCCAGCCTACGTAATTTCTTGTCGTAAGGAAGTCATTCATTACCTTTACCATACCAGCTTAAGTGGGTTTTATCTGTCATGAAATCATGTAGAGTAAGACTGTTGGTACTGCTCCTATTTGCTCTGAGATCCTAAACACCTAAGCACCGTGTTTTAGATTTTTTTCGCTTATATCCATGTTCTGCAACAGTATCTGGGAAATGATTTGCTTCTGTCCTTTATGCTGCCACTTATTTTTCATTGTGCTGAAGGGTTTTTACAAAAGCTGTCTTTTACTGAAATTCATGTAGCACCTGCTGTTTAAATTCCTTTGCTCTCCATCACTGTCTTCAAAACTGCTTTTTTCTTTTGTTTTTTGGTTTTTTTCCCACAGCAGTGAATAGGACTTTCCAGCATCATGAGAATAAATATTTTTGTGTCTCTAGTATTTGAAAGTCAGGTAGTATTTGGCATTTATGACATATAAAAATGATTGTTTCATAGAATTCCTGCATCATCTTCCCACATTGCTTTCTGAGGATGGGAAAAAAAAAAAAAAAGCCACTACATATTTTTCTTTTCACAGTCAGATATAGTTTGTGATCTTAAAAACGTTTCTGTCACCAGACTAGCAGATTTGTGTCCTCTGCTGCAAAAATACATTTTTTCTGTCAGCAAACACATCTTACTTGCTTTTTACCCACTCTAATTATTTACTCAAAATTGAACTCAATAACTTACAAAAACCTGGTTCTTGCAGTTGTATATCAGGAGTTGAAAATGATGTACATTGACATAAAACTTACCATTTGCCATAAAAGTACATTAAAAAATAAATTAATTTAGATAAGCACAAATGTAAATACAAAATATCCACAACAAAATTAATACAAAGTGAATATTCAAGTGTGAATGTAAGTCTATGTATATTTTACATACACTTTATGTAAAATACTATGATTTTAAATATGGGAGCATTAATATAGTAGCATATTCCAATCTCTGTATGAAATACAAATTTTAAAAATCTTATCACAATGGATTTTTGCTTATAAAGGTAAAAAGAAGAAGAAATTCACATTCTGCATTTTTTCACAAAATAGCCAACCTCTTTGAGCTCTATTTCACATCTATTTTCTGTTCCTGACATCTGGGAAGCTCTCTCTCTAAAAATTTGTAAAGAGAAAAGAGAAAACATTTTTTGTTCTCATCCCACACCAGCTAGTACAAATGGTCCATCCCAAACTGAGGGAGAAAGAGGAACTATAGGTAATTATCTCCTCACTCGTAGATAGTGACATGGAACCAGGAAAATAGGCACAGCAAGTTTCACCCCAAAAGGTATTATAATTCATCAAATTCTTTTTTTTTCTTTTTTTTTTTTTACATTAGGCTATTTTATAAGCCTACTTAACACCTACAGTGAAATACAGTACAAGAATAAATCTGCCAGAAACATAGTATTGGTAAAAAGTGAAGCTGAGAAGAGAATCAGAATATTAGTCTGATTTCAAACAGAAAAAACCCAACCAACCAACCAGAAAAAAAATCAAATCCAAAAATACAATATTTTGGCCAAAGGAGCACTCATATATTGAACAAATTCCACTCCCTCCTTTGTCTTCTCTGACTAGCTTCATGACAAAGTTATTTAAAGCACAGAAAATTTTGTTCCATCAGCAAATGAACATATGTTTTGAAGAAAGGAACATTGCCAGCCTTCCATACATGGCATTTAGCTATTACCACATGCTAAAAGTAACAGCAACAGGCACGTTGCTAAAAGCAGTCCCATAAAACAGTTCAAACACTGTTTCAGACATCATCTCAAATGCTTTTCTCTTTATTAGCAGCTGGTGTATGGTGGCAATATGCCCCATTTTTTCTAGAGAGAACTAATAATTTCCAAGTGAACTTTCAGAGATATGTTATTTCAAAGATTAATATTTATTTTCAACACTAATAACTTTAATTAAAATCTGGAAACAGATCCAGTATAACTTAGCTAGAAGACTTCACCTGAGGACATTCAGCTATGAGATTGTTTTCACCTTTTATCTGAATTTGTAATGCAAATCTACCTGGAAGTCATTGACTAAAAATAGTAACTTTCCCCAGTTATGTCATCCAAATAAAGGCTCAAGTTCCCTCTTTGCTTCCATACCTTTTTCAGTTTCTTTGGTCAATAGATTTTTATATTTTTTTTAATATTTTAAATTTTTTTTTTTACTAGATACGGATAGTTTTTGATAGTTCTCTATCAAAGCTCATCTCTTTTTATCTCTATATCTTCAGTCTCATGGATTAGTTCCTCAAAAGACTCTTGGATGTGTTTTCCTTGTTTGTTTGTTGCACTTACCGTGTGTCCTGTTTTAAACTGAGATAATTTACCCTCAGTACCTGTTAGAGGGCTGTGTTTTGGATTTGGAATGAGAATGGTGCTGGTAACACACTGATGTCTTGGGTTTTGCTAAATCATGTTTCTTCTAAGACAGGGATGCTTTGTCCTTGTCTTGTGCTCTGCCATTGAGGAGCTATGCAAAGGAAACTGGGAGGGAATGTAGTTGGGAGAGGTGATCCAAAGTGTCCAAAGGGATATTTTACACCACAGTACATCATGCCTGGTATATAAACTGGGGGGAGTTACCTGGAAGAGGAACTGATTTGGCTTCAGGTAGGGGTGTCTGGAGTCAGTCAGTGGGTGAGCAATTGCATCGTGCATAACTTGCTTGTTTCCATTTTATTATCATTAATATTATCATCAACATTTACCATTGTTACTATGTTGTACTTCATTTTCAGTTTTCAGTTATTAAACTGTTCTTATCTTGACATACAAGTTTTATTCTGATTCTCCTCTCCATTTGAGAGGTTGCTGAGCAAGTGGCTTTGTGGTGTTTAATTTTCAAGTGGGCTTCAAACCATGACATGAGGTCCTGTTAATTCTAAGGACATTTGTTTCAGGTGTACAGGCAGATAGGAAATATGACTAAGCATAGCTCAAGCACACTTGAATGGACTATGCAGTATCATATAAAGGAGTATATAACACAGAGGATGTCAAATAATGGTAATGTCACAGGCAGAAGAGAAGTGAGCCTTCATCTCTCTGAAGTACATATATTCTATTTTTTCTTTTTTTAAGTAATTGATGCATGTTAGATGCTGAGATATTTGTATATAAACAAGTGAGGAAAGCCTGTGGAGATTTATAAAAACTTTGGGGCCTTTGTTCTAGTCTATGGACTCATGTTCATTTATTAACTTCAACCAATTATTTTTATGAGTTCACAAAGGAATGACAGACCAGTTCCTTAACAACTGTAAACAGTGTAGTTACCTTATAATAGTTTCAAAAGAATGTTTCATTCTATTTAGAAGCTCTGAATTCCAACATCAACATTTGACATAATCTCTAATTTGTTACCTATGATGCATGAAGATAACTGACTTTTTCTTTACAGGAATTATATGCAGAATTTTTTTAATATAACAAAGAAGTGAAAAGATTACTTTTTAATATATCTAATAGATCAAATATTTGAGTCTTCTCCCTGCATCTTTCATATTTTCTCTCTTTTGATAGCAAATTAGGATTATTTTTGTCTTTTTCTTTGTTTTCAGATATGCTTCATTTTCTCAACAAACTGCAAAATCTTGTTATCACATAAAATCAATTCTTATTAATAGATTTTTTAATTTGTTATATGGTATGATTCTATCAATACAGTAACCTGACATAGTCTACTTCTTTCATAATTTTACTGTCCCATCTTAACAAAAATCTCAGGTGTGGTCAGCTAAATGCACTTGGCTGCACAAATCTATATTGCTTTTCTAGGAGACATTACATGGAGTTATTTACACATTTTATCTGCTCTCAATGTGTGTGACATCAGTGGAAATATCTTGTGTATCCATATGGTTTAATTTGTTACCAAACTAAATTATACTAATGGATTTGACTAGGTCAGCCACAGAACATTGAAGCCTGTCTACATGTTACAACCCTTCAAAACACAGCAGGCAGTTCACCTGAATATTGTCTCCTCTTCAGCACTGCAGATTACAGTGACTATTAGCAGATTTGACCATGAAGAAGATCCTTAAAGGTAACACATGAGAAGTTTATACCCAGGCAATGGGCTTCAGCTTCAACTTCTATTGCAGTCACCTCTTAATTAGTAGAGTAGAATTTTTGGTTTTTTCCCCTATGTTTTACCCTCTGACCTCAATATGGAGTCAGATTATTTTCTATCACTTGAATGTATAAGGAAGAAAACTTATTGTATCGCTATGGAGCATTAAGATGGAATTTCATGTGTCAAGCTTTCTTTCATTCATGTTTATTTAATGTCCACATTACACATTTTTCACTTTAACTTAGGGTTAAACAAGCAAAAGCAGGAAAACTTTTGCTAAATGAGTTTTACCTTTTCTTCAAAGACAAAAATGCAGCAACACTGTGCTGCTATTTCAGACTTTTCAGTTTTTATCTGGCCCTGTCTAGATACTCCCTCTGGAGACATTTACACCACAACATCATCTCAGTCAACATCCCTAAATGATGAGCTTTAATAGAACATGATAGGCTACTCCCTGTAATGTAGACATTTGTAACAGATGAAAAGAATTTCTCCCTAGATATGCCTATTACCTCTCCCTTGAGTATAATGGGAGTCTATGATAATTATTTCAAATATAGGTATCTGTTTAAGTGTGGTAAATTCCAGAAAAAAATCAGATTTTACATCACTTTTTTGCATGGGTATGAAATAACAAAACAACACTCCTTATAATAAAAACAGCCAAGAGGATACTGCTTTCGTCTGATTGAGTTACTTGTGTTTGTGCTGTAATTCACTAAATAAAGAAAATAGTTACATGATGTATTATTTCAAAACTAAAGCATATACAAGTAAAGACAGCAATTATGAAATAGGAGTCTATTTAAGCAGAATGGTTGACATGGAGATATATGTAAAACATTTCTGACATTAATTGTACCCAGTAACAACCTTCAAGATCAAGCAGACATTGATATTCACAGAGCACATTCACTGCAGCCACAGAGCCTTCACAGAAGCTCATCTGGTAACAGAAATAGAAATGGAAAATAATGACCTGTCTGAATTAACAGGAGAACGCCTGTGGAATAATTTTCTTTTTTACATCAACATATTGACACTGATATTTAAACAGGATGATCCGTCTCACTCTCTAAAATGACCTACTGATTTTAGAAAAGTTATAAAGAAACAATTACTACATTTTGTCTTTGGAGGAGGTCAGATGGCAAGACAGCAGTATCCCCTGAACTAAGGTAGCTGTTTCTTTCTTTCTTTCAGAAGAGAAAGAAAATAGAGAATATACATCTGCAGTGGGTTGACTTTCTCTAGACATCACAGTCCACCAAGCTGCTCTAGCACTTCCCTTCCCAGTGGGACAGGAGAGAGAAAATAAGATGGAAAACAACTTGTAGGTTGAGACAAGGCAATTTATGAAGAAAAAAAAAAGGAAAAAAAAAGGAATAAAAAAAGGTGAAAGTTCACATAAGCAATCTCTGCTTCTCATCAGCGAACGATGTTCAGCCACTTCCCAGGAAGCAGGGCTTCAGCACACATAGCAGTTGCTCAGGAAGGAAAATATTGTAGAATAAAAAATACACCCCATTCTTCCTCCCTCCCTTAGATTTTATATCTGAGTTGAAGTCATATGGCGTGGATTACCCCTTTGGTTAATTTGAGTCAGCTGGTCTGGCTGTGTGCCCTCGCAGGGCCTTGCCCATACCCAGCCCCTTGATGGGGCAATGTTGATGGTGCAGCACCAGCACTGCTCAGCAGTACCCAAAGCACAGAGGTGTTACCAGCACATTTCCTGCTGCCACTGAAAGATCAGCGCTCTGAGGGCTGCTAAGGGAAAATGAGTTCCCTCCCAGCCAGACCCAACACAACACAATATCTAGTAACAGCTACTGTGTCTGTACAACAACATATGTAAAATCAATCATTTTTCGGGGATTTAGTTAATTCTAAAAATTCAAAAAAATGCCTTTTGAAGGCTTGGGGTGTCTTTCCTGAATTTTCTGTTATTTCAGTATATTCTCCAGGAATGGTGAATTTTATTCTCGCATATGTACATGTTCCAGAAGTCAAAGCATGGATCTACTCCTCATAAATAATTCTGGAAAATCTAGTTTTGCTTTATTATGGGGCATTCCTCTGAGTTTTAGTTTAAATATATTTTTGTCTTTAATGTTCATTTGCTTGTTTGTTACGTAATCTGAAAAAATGGTTACAAATATTGCTTATCTCTTCAAAGATAAGCAATTTCAGCTGCCTCCTATTTTTTTGTTGCATGTATTTGTAAGAGTCTGCTATAATTAGATATGGACTAGAGGATGGTTCTGAGAAGCTTAACACTCCAGGCAAGGAAAGTGTTTCAAAACAATAAGAGGTTACTGTATAAAAATCTGCTTTTACCTATACAAGAGAAAACTGCCACTTTCTATAAGGTTTTTTCTGAAAAATTCTTTCAACTAAGTGTACTTTGAAGTTTTAGATAACTTTTATTATTAGAAAACAAAAGTAAATTATTCTCAATCATTATAGAAACATTTAAGCTATTCAGAATTTGATTTTTAAAACAATCTCAGGGGATATCTAGATTTTCTTTCTTCAAATATGGTAATTACCTTGAAGCAAACAAGACTGGTCTTTCAGAAATGCTAGATTTATGCTATAGTAAGAGCTGGGATGCCTGCCTCCCATTCTGTGGGATTGGAGGTAAAAAGACAACAGTCATAGGTATTTAGGCAAATTGGCAGTATTGTTAATTTTCTTTCATTTCCAAAGTGTGTACACAACATTTCTTTGTTTCCAATATAGGTCTGCATCTCTGCAGGAATATTGCAACGAAAACAGTCCACAGAATAGGCTCAGATACTGGCCCAGGTCATGCTCCCTGATTTTGTACATGATTTTGTATGGGCTAACCAACATTTTCCCCAGTAATTGCAAAGCCTGGTCTAGTGAGACAGCTCACCATCCATCAGCACAGGGAAAGTAGAGCTGTTATTTCATATCTTGACTCTGTATGTGGCTTTGGCTTAATGTTTCTAAGAAGAATACCACAGAAGGCTTACTCAAGGAGTGCCTTCTAGAAAAGGTATGATGGAACATTTGCCCTGTGGGGTCTCATCATCCTGACAGGCTCCTCAGCACAAAACCAGTTAGCTAGAATGCTTCCAGGTGTGTAGATGCAGCTTGAATGTAGAGGTAAAAAAACTTTTGGTGGAATAGAAGAGTACTATTATCACTTAAAACAACAATCATTAATACTATTCGGTAGTGTTACCAGCAGTAATAAACTAAAAAAATCTTCAAAAATAATGAGTGCCAAAAAAAATTCTAAAAATGTCTATTCAAATGCAGTAAAAAATTAAGTCAAAAGTTACATTATTAAAGATTAACTTCAGAGGCATTTAGAAGTTTAATGATGACTACTAAGGGCAAGTATTCAAACAATTTCCATAATTAAGATATTCTAAGAATTCTCCTGTTTACATCATATTTGATGTTAATCTATATTACCAAGATTTCTTATAGAAAAAAAAAATAAAAATAGTTTCACTAAATTGTTTGAGGACCTATGGCTTTTCCTTAATTGCCTCTTTAACTATATATCTCCATATAGCAAGCACAAATCTACTCATGAACTTCAAACTATTCTTCTTTTAGCATAAATGGAATTATTCTGAATTGAATAAGATTCTTGAATCTTACTTTTAATGCCTATAATTTCTTGGTTGAATTCACTTAGTTATAAGAACCATTAAATTTTTGTTAGAGGTTTCTGCAGGTAAATAAGAAAGCAGCTGAGGACAACTCCCAGATAATAGTGATAAATTACATAATATTCTCAATGAAAGGAATTCTATTTTTTTTTAATCCTTTTAACTGATTATATAAAGATAATACCTATAATTCCATGCATAAAACAGTATTTTCAAATATCTTTGTTTTTAATGCTAAAAAATAGAAAATTAATGCTTAACTTTTAGTATATAAGTAATTAGCAACAGAAATTGAGAATTACAATTTAAAATCAGGTCAGATACTCCACTGATCAACATGTTAATGTTTTATAATCTTGATTACATCAAAATACAGCTTGACTTCATGTCACTGCTTAGAGAACAAATTCTTTTAAATCACTTTTTGAAAATCTCAAGTCAAAGTAACCATCTGCAAATTTCAAAATGCAATCATTCTACTTGACACATTGTGTAACTAAGCTTATATAATGCATAAATTATTATGGGGTTGTGGGGTTTTTCTGGTGCTCTTTTCAAAATATTATTAAATATAAGGTGTTGTTTTCTAGTTCTTGACTATATTATCTTATTTTAAAATATTTCACAGCAAAGAATCAAAACAAACTTTACCTATTCTATCAAATATGTAAGTGTATGTCAGGCCTTTTTTTATTTATAAATATGTAAAAAGTAATGTATATAAATTACATTTAGCAGACACAGCTGATAGACATCTTCATTTTCATTTGATAGTCATTGAGATGACTCTTTTCCTGACTATCTCCATGATTACTATTTGATGAAAAGTGCAAAGAAAGTAGGATGAACCTGTGAAGCTGTGTAGAAGTGTGTAGAACTTATTTCTCCACTAGAAGTCTGATGGTAGTATTATTCTCAAAGTTCTAGATATACTCTTTTATTTTTTGTACTTTTTCCTGAAGAAAAGGTCTCTATGTTTTCTCTTATTTTTTTATATGTACTAGAAAAATGAAAGCTTAATTCTTTCAGCCGTTCCTTATGATTATTAAGAAATGCCCCTGTCCAAAATAAGGGGAGATCATATGCTCAAGTCAATAATGCAGACTTTATTTAACAGTAAATGCGACAAGAGAGAAAAATAGGAAAGAGGCAGGGGGGTGAGATGGGGAGAGCAGATTAAGGGAGGGATTAAGCAGAAAATAGTCACCACCACTGCATGGATCCTGTCCTCAAATCCTTCTTCAACCTGCTTTCCTTAGTGGTGGGAGTCCCGGAGTCATTCTTCTGGAGATATTGCCTTTGTACAGCCCAAGTTTTGGGTATCCACAGAGCATAGATGTCATTGCCATAATTTGTGATGGCATGTGTATAAGCAGTTGTTTCCTTTCCCACAGATTTCCTCAGTGGGAATACTTGTTTGGGTGCATTAACTAGGAGGATATCCAGATCAGTCTCGGAGGGCCTCGAATTAGCTTCTCTCCTTTCTGTCAAAAATTTCTCCCTTTTGTGATTACCTCAAGTTACCACTTCAGTGATTAAGCTTACAGCAAGTTCCTTCTGTGGCCTTGATAGCGTTTTGAGATAGACAAGTGCATCTCTACATTCTTATACCTTTACCAGTTGAGGAAGATAATATAAATTTTCATTCATGAAGCATACTTTAAAATGTGCTGCAGATGAGACAAAAAATTTCCAGTCTTAGAGGGTAAGAGGATAGCAAACAAAACACAAGCAAATAAGCCAAAACTGCACCCCAGAAATATAAAAATCTTATGTGAAAGGGAAATATTTTATTTAAGGATTGCAATGGTAAAATGAAATAGACTAGATAGAGCACATGGATTGTAATAAATTTAGAAAGGTTACAGCTTATTACAACCATGAGGTCATCAATGCTAACTAACTGGTAAAAAGTCTCAGGAATTACTGTGTTCTCTGTGAATGATTATTCTTACAAATAGTTCTTGGGTACTCAGTTTTTTGTACAAAAATATGTTAGCTGTTGAAACTATCTAACTGAGATTGCATGTTGAACAATACCAATTCATCTTAAGCACAGTAAATATTTTTTTATATAAATATAACCATAAAATATAGTACTAAACCACTTGGCTGATAATAAAAAATGAAGTATCTTTCTCCTGTAAAATAAGGAACATATTTTAAAGAGTCACAGCTGGTCTGAACAAATTTTCTCCCTACAGTTGCAAATAGCATCTCTGTAGTCCTTCTATGCTGCCTGTCTTTGTTTCCAAAGTGCATACACTTTAATTTTCCATCGAACTTTGAGATGAATATTCCTGTTTAGACAAGACAACCTTCTACATTGCTTATTTGAATCCTAAAACTTTGAAGTTACACTCTCTCTTCTGCAGCTTAGCTTAAATTTAAGGCTGAAGATTGTTGTCCTAGGGTATTGCATAGTCTAATATTTGAAGAACTGTTGCAATATAAAGAGTAATGAATTCATACACCCTCTGGTAAAAGGAAATTTTTAGTCCAAATTTTATACATCTGGGAACTGTTTTGACAAGCAAGGGAAAAAATGTATTAGACCTTTTTTGCAAATGTTCTGAAATCTAAAACCCTAGCTGACTGTATAATCAGATGTGACTCATAGAACACACTCGCAGTCAGATATTCCCCCAGGCCATTTTTATTTGGTTTCTCACTAAATGTGTACAAGCATTTAAACTTTCTGCTGAAATGTCTAGTTTTCCTATTCAATGACTAGAAAAATCCTTACATTTCAAATTGTCCTCAGGAGGCCATCAGAAGTCCCTAACACTATGCACTGCCTATACAGTCAATGCACATATTTTGTAGGCACAGGAACAACTAAATTAGGTGACTAATTTAGTAACCTAGATGTAAGTTGCACAGTGTTAAAGAGCTTTTATTTCAGTATAATGCAAAAGATGATATATAAAAGGTTAAAATAAGAGAGATTTTTCACTCTAATATTTTAATTAAGAAACACTTGAAAAGGAATTGTCTGAGTGATATAATTCCCTTTCCTGGTGCCATGGTCTAAGAGTAGTGTTCTCCAATTTAATACTCCTGCTAAAACTGCATCACCACTCACTTCCTCCCTTACTCTAGTTGGAAGCACAAAAGGCAAAGGTCATGGGTTGAGATAAGAACAATTTTCTGGAAACAGCAGTGAGGTAAGAAAACAATCAATAATAACAAAAACATTAATAACAAAAAGTAGAAGACAAATAAACACTTCACACGGAAATAAACCCAATAATAGGCAATAAGGGACCAATCAATCCACCAAGTTTCTACACAACAAGGAAGACCCTTCTCTTTAGAAGGTAGTATCTGCCCCCAACCCCAAGGATGTGTTGTGTTGAATAACATCTGAGGCCTGGGCACACATCCTCAGCCACTGCTCTCTCAGCTACTGCAAAAAATTAACCCTGTCTTGGCCAAAACCAGGACACTTGCATTTTTTTGAACCAAAAATTCTTCCATTGGTAAAAATTTTAACTTTTGCTGAAAGGTAGAAACGTTGTTGGTGTGCGGAAGCCTTTTTTATGTTATTGGCTGATATTAATGAATCATGAAACTGCTCACTCTCTTCTCTTAGAAAGCAAGATGCATATTCTTGTGTTTCATGAAACCATCTAACTTAGCAAATAAAATTAGATTAATGAAAAATGAAGGTACAAACCATTTCCTAAGAGATATTTGTAATCTCATAGAATAGTTTACATAGATATTAAGTGGTTGGTTTACATAAATGTCAATGAAACTTTACAAGCAATCTGTTCTCAGGATGTTACCCTCTCAATTAAATAGAACCTGACTTGCTGTGTTCTGCAGGTCAGATAGAAAGTTCATATAAAGTTAAATTAAGAAAACGTCTAGGATCAAAATATCACTCCAATTCATACAATATTGATCATTTGTTAAGCGGGTAAGTTAACATATATTAACAGTACAGCCTTTAAAAATTTTGAAAATTAAGTCATGTAAAATGCACAGGAAGTAGTTGTTGGACTTAACTAATGACTAAGTCTGGTACTTCAGAATTGTCTTCTGAATCAATAATTTTCTTTTTCAGGTGCATTATATTATCTTGGTTACTTTGTAATCTAAAAATCATAGTTTCAAGATAATAAATATTCCTATCAGATTTGGAGACTAAAAAGCTTGTCACCATTTGTGATGGTTTTTGTAACAACTTTAAATACTTGAAATCCCTTAGACACAAACCTTTAAGCAAAACTGTCAGTTAGACCGTCAAACTTGAGCTACAGAAGATATATATACACTCAGTATAATAAGGCAGAATATGTTTAATGGGAATAAATAAGCAACTACACAGAAAAAAAAGAGAAGTAAGTGGTATAAAAATGGATAGAGATTCTTTAAAAAAAGCCTCATAACCCCATATTTCTGTAATCTTATCTGTGAAACATAAATCTTTTTACTGTGTTGTAATAATAGTGTGATTATACTGCTAATAATCATACTTTGTCATGCTATAGAATCACAGAAATACTGAGGCTGGAAAAGAGCTTTAGGATCATATAATTAATCCTTAATCTGACACTGATATTTCCAACTCTAAAACATCTCTCTAAGTGCAGTATCTACATATCTTTTAAGTACTTCCAGGGAGTTGAATGTACCCAACTACTTCCCTGGGCAGCCTGTTTCAATGCTTGGCAATCCTTTCTATGCAGAACTTTTTCTTAATTTCCTAAATCAATCTGGCACAACTTGAGACTGTTTCCTCTTGTCCTATTGATACCTATGAGAAGAGGCCAACCCTTTTCTCTCTACAATCTCCTTTCAGGTAGTTCTAAAGATAAAAATGTTCTACCTTGAGCCTCTTTATCTGCAGATGGGGGCCCAGCTCCTTCAGTTGCTCTTTATAAGACTTATACTCCAAGCCCTTCAGCAGCTCCATTGCTCTTCTCTGGACACACTCTGTAACCTTAATATCTCACTTGCACTGTGAGGTCCACAACTAGACACAGGATTCAAGGTGTGGCCTCACCAGTGTCAAGTTCAGAGTGGCATTCTCTATGTTAATCCTGCTGGCCAAACTGTTTCTGATATAAGCCAGGTTACCATTGGCCCTTTTGGCCACCTGGAGCCTCTACTGGTTCATGGGGACTCTGCTGGTTCATGTTCTGCCACTGTTGACCAACACTCTCAGGTCTTTTTCTCCTCAGCAGCTTTCCAGCCACTCTTCCCCCAACCTAATAGTGATGCAGGGGCCTGTTGACACAAAGGCAGGACCTGGCACTTCACCTTTTCAAACCTCATATAGTTGGCCTTGGCCCATTTAGTTGTCCAGATCCCTCTGCAGAGTCTTCCTACTCTCCAGCAGACCCATATTCCTGCCCAGTTAATTTCATCTGCAAAATTACTAAGGGTGCACTCTTTCCCCTCATCCAGATCATTGATAAAATTATTGAAAAAAGCTGGCCCCAATGCTGAACCCTGTGCAATACTGTGAGAAAGCAACGCTGAACCCTGTGCAATACCACTTGAGACTATGTGAGACCAGCCTCTGCCTGAACCTTTAGAATTTCCTTTATGAATATTTAGGCTTTCAAACTCCCTTTGCCCTGTAGAGCTATCTCCCAAGGAACCCTTTCAACCAGTCCCCTACGCCCACCAATGCCTGCCTGACAGAAGTCAGAGGAGGAAGTTCTGCTGGCACCCCTTCAAGAACTGAAAACTGTTATTTCATGATTGTTGTGCCAAAGAAAAGCCCCAGCCATCATATCACTCAAAAGCCCCTCTGTGTTCACTAATAACAGTACATTACAGTCCAGTACAGCATCTACTGTAGTTAGTTCAATCACCAGCTGTGTTAGGAAGTTATCTTCCACACAGTCCAGGTATCACCCTGTTTTCTTTCCTCTGTATTCTCCTCTGTATTCTATTTCCATCTTGGGAATTGAAGTCTCCCTTGAGAACAAGGGCTAATGATAATGAGACTTCTCCCAGCAACTCATTGACTGGGTTATGGCTCAGAATAAGGAATATTAACATAATTACTTAATTGTAAAACACATTAATAAACAGCTGGTACTAAGTTTTAAGACAGTCAGTCATCACATGACTTATCTGTAAGGCTATAAACAGCTTAGGAAGTGGGACAAGAAACCAGGATTCCTTATTGTGCATGCATCTTCATTCTAAGGTCAGTCTGGTTTGAACTGGCCCTGGTTTGAACTCCTCCAACTAGCTCTGTCTAAAACAGATGTGCAAATTGGCTGTCCAAATCCCTGGTTTTACCTGTTTAGCAATACAAACTTATCTATGTTTGTTGTTTCTGTAAATGTATCAGACCTAGATTTGATAATCTCTTCATATAAAATTGAGCCAGAGACCTTGCTGGGATACATTTGACACTCTTTGAGATGTTTTCCTCTGTTTTTACAACTCCATTGGGCTGTAACCCATTGTATAAGATGTTTTATGAACAAATAAGTTAAATGACATTCAGGGTTTAAAATGTGTTTCATAATATGCCTTTTTCATGACCTTTTAATAATGCAACAATACTGATTTAGGTTCAAAATAATGTAGTATATATTATTTATGCATGATAAGCATTAATAATTTATTAATTACACATTCTTTACAACATGCTGTAAACTATCTGAAATGGAAATGAAAAGCTTTTGATAAAGGGTTATTGTAGTTCATGTAAGAATTTATAGAGGCTTCAAACACAGAAAATCTTCATGTTTAAAAATATCAAAATTCTCTTCTACACGATGACTAAGTTATGGCAAAAAAACCACCACAAATTCATAAGATTTAACTGTTGGAGCATGATTTGAATGCTTAAACCTGTTCCTAATGTCATTTTAGACACCAGGCAGAGTGTGGGTCTTCTAAAGTTCTTATGTCTGGTCTGCCAGGACAGTGGAGCTATCTCAGACACTTTATGGGTCATAAATAAGTAGATATCTAAATTTAGGCACTTAAATTTCTCCCTTAAAACCCTAACTTGGGGGTAGCTGAGTCTGAATAGAAATCCCTTTAAATAACTTTCTTTTGTCATTAGGTCTGTCCATCATGCAGCCCAAACTCTAGCTGATTGGCTGCACATTCTGCAGGGAAAATATGGTTTTCCATTGCTTAATTTTGAGTGGGTGTATTAAATAGAATTTTTATTTCTTGGGGTAAGTGGTTTTAGTAGCAGTGCAGTATAAACAGTAACATTTTTAAATTTTAAAATAAGAAAATAACTGTTATTCCATTTTGTGAAGATGTAGTGTTTGTATGTGTCCTTTGTGCTTTGATAGCAGCTCAGGTCCTCGAGAGTATTCAAACGACTTTCAGTTTAAATAAAGCATGTCTAGGCATTTACTGGAGTGTGATGTTTAAATTGCTATATTGTAGTTGTCTAGCTCAGAACTAGCCAATTTCAGTTTTAGCTACCAGAGTTTTTCTAAATCTGGCTGAAGTTCATCAGTAAGGAATAATGAAATAGATGAAAATAATTTTTTTTTTTTGTTTTCCATATTGACTGGAAAAATGCTGATAAGTCAAAATCATTTCAGTTAAATGCAGAAATACATTTTGATATCTGTTTATTAAAAAAAGAAAATCTCAGTTTATTTTAAAGACAGTCCCAAGATGCAAAATGTTTTGATCTATACTGAACCTGAATTTACTCCTGTGTAATTATGCATTACAGCAAGGTGGGTATTATAGCAGGCTTATATTAGAATGTCTGTAACAAAATCACCACAATACCCTCTGATTGGTACATTACATTTTTTACAGAAAGTTTAAAATAAGGGCACAGATAGCACTAATTCCTCTGTAAATTTTATAGTGACTTACATGAGGCCAGGGAAAAATAGCTTTTCTCTTTTTTCTTCTTTGCTCCTTATTTCTCCTTCCCTTTTTTTTTTACACCTTTATTTCGTTGAAGCCTAAGTCTTCGTGTTTATAAATAATAGACAAACATTTTATAAATGTATTTTTTTAACTCGCATTCTGTATGGAATGGACTTAAATTTGTCCTGATGGCAAATAAAAAACCTCCATATTATAAGCTGATAGGACTCTTCTAGTATTAAGATACAGCAAATTGGCAAAAAATAAAGCTTATTTGCCCTGCTTTTCAAGTACTTGGTGGTGGGCATGATCTTTGACTCGTCCCAAGAGAATAAAGATGTCATGGAGAGTGCGGTTATTCAAAACTACTCTTGGGTTCTTTTTCTCACAGATGCATTAATACTTCAGTTGCAGACTTAGCAATCTACTCTATTAAATTGTATATTGTACTGGTTTTGGGTGGATGAGAGTTAATTTTATTCACAGCAGCTCATATGATTTTTGGTTTATGAGCAAAACAGTTTTGATAACAGAAGGGTGTGTTGCCCATTGCTCAGCAGTGCTTGCACAGAGCCATGTCCTTTTCTGCTTGTCTGCTTCTCCCCACAAGTGAGGAGGCTCGTGGTGCAGAGGAACAGGGAGAAGACACTGCCAAGACAGCTGAACTCAACTGACTGAGGGATATTCCACAACCCCTGGTGTCATGGTCAGCATGTAATCTGGAGAAAGAAGAAGGGGAGACATTCAGACTTATGGTGTTTGTGCTCTCAAGTCACTGTTCTGTGTGATAAGGCCCTGCCTTTCTGGAGAGGGCTCAACACCTGCCTGCCCATGGGAAGTGATGAATGAATTGCTTGTTTTGCTTTCCTTGTGTGTACAGGTTTTGTTTTACCTTTTGATCTCCCCTTAATTCAACCCATGAGATTTCTCACCTTTATCTTTCCAGTTGTCTCCCCCATGCCACAGAGGGGAAGCAAATAAAGCAGCTGTGTGGGCCTTAGATGCCTGCCTGGGCTAAACCATGGTTAAATGGTTAAATGGTTAAACCTCAGTCCTCATTGCATACATGTAAATCTGCTTCTGTCATAGATATTGGTAGTGACATGACTGGGAAAACTGCTGAGTGGCTAAATGCAAATTTTTCCTCATTTTTTTTTTTTTATATGTGTACATAAAACCATCTTTTACAGCCCTCATAATTTATTCTAAAATTTTAAATTGCTCTGTAAATATACATGCACTTTTTCCTGCCCAAAATACTGTAATAAGTGGTCTTATTTAAAAAAAAAAACAACACTACTTGAAAATGATCAGCCCAATATGAGATTTTCTGAAGTTAATTTTCACTAAGGGTACTACAAACTTTGGGTATACAGATGTTTCAATTTGAATTTAAAATGTTCAAATGGAAATGCTTGCGATTTGTGTTAAGTGACTAGAGAAACCATCTATAATATCTGTGAACCTGTATTGTCCTAGTGGCTCAGTAGAAAATTGAAAAATAAGTATGTAGAAGTATATATATGTATAATATATAAAAAAGTAGAAAAATAAATATGAAGACTTTAATTAATTAGCAGCCGCTAGATCACGTTACCTAGTCTATAGTCAGCAGCTATTTTTTCCCACTTTATTTAACTGAAAATCACATTGTCAGTCCATTTGATGGTTGATAAGACTAAGGGTATTAACAGTGTAAAAAACAAAGGGCTAAACTTAATGAAAAGGCTAAATCAGACCAATTTTGGAAAAGGCTGGTGCTTAATATCACCTGACTTGATGATATTGGCAGTCAGTAATTAGCCTAACAGCGGGTTTAAAAGTCAAATTAAGACTTACAGTTCTAACAATTCTGCAGACAGCTTCATGAAAGAGCTTAAATTGAGAATCGCACATTTAGCTAATCTGTTTTCAAGAAAGACACACTGACTTTAGTATGAAGTGGGTATTTTGATATCTTATGATACTAATGCTTTTGGGTGCAGCTTGATTTAGTTTGGGCTAAGTATGTACCTTAAGAATAATTAAACACTGTGTATTGCAGCTTTTGAAATGAATAGCCACAATATTCCTACACATCTTTTCTAAAGTACACAAGATTTTGCCCTGTTTTTGCAAAGTTAATCAAAACAGAAGTTTTAAAATTTACCCTTTATCTTACACCCTTAAAATCAAAATATATTCAGCTATAACATCCCTAGTGATTAGAGCTGTACTATCCAGAGCATTCAGAGGGAAACAAATTAAACAATTAGGCTATTTATTGTAATTGGTCTTTTCCCAACCACCCCATATAGTTCTTTGTGGCACCAGAGCTCCCTCCATTACCTATCCTGTAAAAACTCTTTTAGATTATGACAAGTAAATAATGAGATAGCTTCAAGTTTCAATTACTAAATTAAATGCTAATGTGTTCAAAACCTCCTGAAGATTTTAGTTTTTATTAATGTTTTATCTTCCCAAATAAAATTGTCAAAAACTTCATAGCAAGGAAGAATAAATTTCATAAAATATTTTACACCAAAACCCTGCCAACAAACAAAACAAAACAAAAAAATGGAATGCGAGAAGGAAAGATACTAATAGTAAAAACCATGGAGGTTTTTTACCTCAGCCCTCTAACAATATAAGTTAGTAAAATTATCTAGCTCTGAAAATATACTGTCATTAATTTTTAATTTTATTTTCTGAATAAAGAACTTCCTTTTGATAAGACCAACTTTGAGCTAAATTGCTCTACCCATAATTTTTTTCCCATATCATCATTTTGTAAGTAATTTTAAAAATAAAAATAAAATAAGAAGGAAAAACCTTTCACAGAGTTTTATTTCTGACATAGTTCAAATACCTTTGAAATGCACAAACTGATGCTTTATTAGTTTTTTTTGTAAAATTTCTTTGTTGATTTTTTGTTTTGTTTTGTTTTCTGTACATCTCTCACAGCAGATGTTATAGTCAAACATCTGCTGTGAGAGATCAGCTAAATTCCAAAATTCAAACTCTCTTGACTTTGGTCTGGAAGTGAAAAAGTCAGCATTAAAAGTTACAGTTTATTGCGAATAAAGTAAAAGTTCACCCTTGTAGGTTTGGGTTTTTTTACATTTTTGCATCATTTTCTGTGCTTCAAACACTTGGCTTTATTCAAAAGCAAAATTTCTCCTATTTTAATATCATATCTATTGACATTTCAACTATATCAATACAAATCAATTTATTTTTTTTTTCTAACAGTAAATAAGGATGTGTGAGACTATCTTTTTTACTTATTCCCTCTCTAGAATTTAAAAGCATGCCTGGAGAACTCAAGAACATTATCAAAATCTCCACCTGCTTCTGGTTTTCTTTAGTCTATAAATAGTCCTTACATGATTAGTGCAAACTTTATTTTCTAGCCTTTCCTTCCCGCATAGTTTGGTCACGGGTGAAGACATGGAGTCAAAGTGAAAGAGAAATCATTCCTATAAAGGGCTGATCTGCTCTCTCAGCTTGGGAGCAAGCCAGTCTTTAATTGCATGCATCTGTCTGAGTTCTGATTTAATGTAGGTGACTAACAATTTATTGCACAGATAAACTGTTTCTGTAATATTCACACTTCACCACCTTTACACACAGGGTATCAAATTAAATATCCACAGGCAATATTCACTGTAGTATTCCTTCTTCTAAGCACTTGAGATTTCAGCCTTTGGTAGTGTTTTTAAATTACTTAGTTTGGGGATCAATTTGATGCTTAAGGAGAAGAGTGTGCAAAATGCAAATATTTAGTGTAGGCTCATTCTGATATCGAAATGAATCATGCACATTATAACCCTTTCCAATCATTGTAACTATCAGTGTTAATAGGATAAGAAAAAAACCCCAATAATTAAGAGAAAAAGAGTATTGTAAGTGATGAGAGGTTGAGAATGGATTTCCTAGATTTCCTAGACTTCCAGAGGTCATATAGGAGTTAGTCAATAGGTTCCCCTGGGAAACTGCCCTCAGGGACAATGGAGCACAAAAGAGCTGACAGATCTTTGAATATATTTTTCATAGAGTGTAAGATCTCTCAATCCCCAGGTGTAAGAAACCAATAAACAGAGGCAAAAGATCAGCACAGATAAGTAAAGGACTATGGGTTAAACTAAAGCACAAGAAAGAAATGCACAGGCAGTGAAAGATACAGGGACAGATATGATGAAACACTGGGACAGGCTGATCAAGGAAGTTGTGAATGTCCTTTTATTGAAAGGGTTTAGTGTCAGGTTGGATGAGTCACTGAGGAAGATGATCTAGTTAAAGATGTACCTGCTTAATGCAGGGGGTTTGGGCTAGATGACCTTAGATATTTCCTTCCAACACAAACTATTCTATGATTCTATGTATTCTAGCCACCCCAAACAGCTACATTTTGTGTCCCAAGATTCACCTATGTGACATGCACAGCTCAAAATTGTTTAACATATCTCAAGGAATGAAAAACAATGTTGTTACATTAAAGCAACTGTCTACTTTAGTTTCATAAGTGTATTACTTTTAGCTTCAAATTTTCCAATATGTCTTTAGGTATGTTAACTCCCTTTTGCAGATTGATACGCTACATATATATTATTTTTAATGATACACAGATCCACTCTCCACTTTCAGACAATGCCTCTCCTAAAATCCTCACTTTCTTTGTCCCTTTCCTATTTTTCAAGGAACATGGCTCTTAAAACAACTTTGTCAATCATCTAGGTTTAATCCTCTGCAATTGAGAGCAACTGCATTTTAAAGACCCCAGTTAAGGTCAAACACAAATTTACACATGACCAATTTATACTCATTTATGCCTATTAGTATTTGAAGCTATTGCTTTTATCTTAATATTTTCTCCTTGTATTTACAAAGAATAATCATATCTGCTAATAACTTCCATTAGGCTAAGCCAAAATCCCTACATACTTTCTTGGAGTTTGGTGCCATGCCAGCTTAAACCAGTCTAATTTGAGATTATCCTTTTTGCCTGTCCCGCTATCCTCAGTCATGTGTGCCGAGAGTACTAACTGCCTTTCAAGCTGTCAAACAATAAGCCAGTTTAGAGAGCTAATTCAAAAGCAAACTAAATGTAAATAAGGAAAAATTATATTTTGTCCTATTCTTGGGGATTTTTATGTCCCCTTCATGTCTCCTATGAAGTGTTTTTTTCTAGTTCTGGTCCTTGAACTGCATCATCAGTGGATGCATGTGTATTCAGTACATGTCAAAAGTTCAGAAATATAGAAATATGATAGAAAACCATAATAGAATATAGAAATACAATAGCAACTGAATTTTTGGTTTTATAACATGTGATGTGATTGAAACTGCAAATTCCATAATTGTCACTTTGAGATGGCTGTTCCCAAAATGTAACCCACTTTGAGTAAGGAAGCAAATGTGCTCCAGCTAGACATATGCATAGATATATAAGTATAATCCCACGCATGCACTTTCAGAATTCTTATATAGTTAACTTATATTCATGCATGCAAGAGACCAGTGAATCCAGTAGAAAAATGTTGTGGTTTAACCCTAGACAGTAACTATGAACAACACAGCCATGT
Organism: Cyanistes caeruleus; assembly: GCF_971803275.1. Classification (NCBI taxonomy): domain Eukaryota; kingdom Metazoa; phylum Chordata; class Aves; order Passeriformes; family Paridae; genus Cyanistes; species Cyanistes caeruleus. The sequence goes on from NC_141703.1 coordinate 46,577,606, forward strand.
GCTCACTCGCTTCCCCAGTAGAATGGGAAAGAGAAACAGAAAAAGGTAAAACCTATGGGTTAAGATAAGAACAGTTTAATAACTGAAATAAAGTAAAATGTAATGCTAATAACAATTATTTACAACAAAATGAGAGAGAAATATTATCCAAAGGAAAAAAGAAAGGTGAAGCACACTACAATTGCTCACCTCCTGCTCAATGACACCCAACCCAACTCTGAGCAGCAATCACTCCATCTTGGCCAGATCCCCTCAGTTTATATACTGGATATGAAGTTCTTTGGTCAGTTTGGGTCAACCATCCTGGCTGTGCTTCCTAACAGCTTCTTGTGAACCTGCTCACTGGCAGAGCAAGGGAACCTGAGAAGTCCTTGGTTTAGGGTGAGCGCTGCTTAGCAAGAATTCAAATATCAGTGTGTTATTGACATTAGTCTCGCCCTAAATCTACTATATTAGCTAGTAAGGAGAAATTTAACTCTAGTACAACTAAGCTAGGACAGAATGATAGATCCAGAAAATTTAAAAACAACAGGAGGTTTAAAATAATTTTGGGAGATTGAACTGAAGCAGAAGAAGGCATAAAGTGTACCTTGGTAAGCAGAGCAGAAAACAATGAAACTTAAATAAAACATGAAAAAAACTGCAATAAAACATCTCTTAACAGATGTTCAGAAAACCTATGGAGAATTGAAAAGGAAATAAAACCAAACCAAAATAAAACCCTCAAATCTCTCTGAATATATTTCAAGCACAAATTAACATAGTACATTTATCTTTTTATTTTCTTGTGACAAATACCCAACATAGGACTCAACAGTTAATATCTTCATGAAAATTATATCATGTACCACCATAATGAAAGAAACTTGCAAGAAACTTAAAAATACTATAAAATAAAATATGAAGATGATCTTAAACATTTACCAATTATTCAGTTTCTTCCAGTCCTTCCAGACCAATAAAATTTTAGAGAGTTTTTAGAGCCTCTAACTAAATATCAGTGTTTACTGTAAAAGCCTAAGCTTACAGAAGCAAAGCCAGACACCTATCACCCACACCACAAAGGTTATGGAAGAGTTTTAATCTTAAACATGTTTGGAGTGTGTTACACATTTTGTTTAATTCTGATGTGAATTAAAATAAATCACTGGAGGACATAGTAAATTTTCTTCTGTGATGTGTAAGTATGTGGTCTTTTCACACTGGAAATTTCTTTCTAAAAGCGGTATAAAAAGTGAGCCAGAGACCATCTCCTGAAATAGTGATGAATTTAAAATCTTGAATAGGCAATAAAAGTAGAAAAAGAAAAAAAAACCAAAAGAAAACCAAACAAAAAAAAACCAAAAAACCCTGAGAAGTTATTAGAAGCCCATTTTTGTTCCACTGCTTTTGTGACGGGTTGGGAGGAATGGATTCCTTGTATTGCTTTCTTTGAATGCATGGCTTTTGCTTAGGTTTTTTTTTTCCTCAACCCATGAGTTTTCCCACTCTGACTCTTCTGTTTCTCTCCCCCACCCCGCTGTGTGGTGAGTGAGCAAGCAGCTGTCTTGACCTTAGTTGCCAGCCGGGACTAAACCACTACAGTATTATTTTTGACAGTGTATCTGATAAGCTCAGTTTACTTAATAATATCATTTTAAAAAAGCTATATTACAAATAATTGTGGCCATAAAGTACAGTATGGAATAAATTTTTCTATAAAAATAATCTTTTAACTGAGCAGGTATTTTATTCTCTTGGTAACCAGTACACTACCCATATCACTGCAAAATTTGTATAGATTGTCTGCTTGCAGGGGGCTTTAAAAGAGGTAGAAATAAAAAGAAGGAGTTGTGAGAGAATTGATATTCTTCCAGAATTTCATTCAAATAAACCTAAATTTATGAGCACAGCTAAGTGAAATCTGGCTTCAGGGGTGAAAAAACCCTGAGCATTCTGTTGCCTACTATGTCTCACCCAAGATGCATGAGTACAAAGACAGTAACCTATCACATTGAATCTTTACAAGCAGTTTGAATTCAAAGAATTGAAAAGATGAAATCAGCCAGCCTTGTTGTTTTCCAATATAACATATAATTTTATCTGGAGATAGTATGACAGTTTGAATGATGTGAATATTTATATTTTAGTTTCTTTCATTTATTCCTTATACTATATATAACAATTTATACAACTTTCTAGAAAGTCAAAGATATTCAATAATGTTCTTCATAAATGTATATAAATATTTCAAGTAAAGCCCCACTTCACCTGGACTGTATTTTTTCTGGAGAAACAAAATCCAAGTCAAATTATGACTAATTTCTGATTTGTTGGATACAGTTGTTCAGATATAGTATCAAATTTAATGAAGAAAAGGAAAGCATAATAATTCACTCCAGTGATATAATTTAATTTAGTCTTCTTAAAATTTTTATCTGAGAAATAATTCTTCTCCTAATTTTATACTTTTCTGATTAAGTCTTTAACTTTTATATTAAAGTCAGTATAACTTTATTATCTTAGCATTTAACAGTAAAAGCAAGTGTATGAATTTGTAGCAGGTTGACCCTGACCAACCTTCAAGCACCCAGAGAGATCTCATTCACTTCCCTCTCCTGTGGGTCATGGAGAAACTAGATGGAAGCTTCAGGGATTTAAATGTTTAATAGAGAGAATAAAGCTGTGCATTCAAGCAAAGCTAAATAAGGAATTCATTCACTACTTCCTATCAGCATGTAGATGTTCAGCCACTTCCAGGAAAACATGAATAATAATAATTTCTCTAGGAAAGCAAACATCATAATCTTGGTTATTGCCCTCCTTCTTCCTTTTCATGACCTTGTATTACTGAGCACATCATATATTATGGAATAATGCTTAGGTCAGTGCTGGTCAGCTATTCTATCTTTGTCCATTACCAGTTTCTTGTGTTCTTTCAGCAAATCACTGAGGGACAAGAGTGGGAGAAGAGTAAGCAAGAAAGAATCTTGATGCTGAGCAACTGCCGTTTGGCAATAGCCAAAACGCTGTGCATTATCAATTAGTCACTAATCCATACTACTATGAAGAAAATTAGCTCCATCCCAGCCAGATTTATCACAGAATAAGTAGGATTTCTCATTTCTTTCAAGCTTGGTATACTTCAAAAGTCACTAATAGTTTCACTACTAGCACTAACACACAAGGTTACAGAAACTGAGATTCCTATTGAAGAAAGTATTGTATAAATGTATATGGAAAAAGAACAAACAAGACTATGTCTATAAAAATAACTGAGCTACCTTTCCCACAGGGTGGTATTCAACCAGTTAGTAACCCATTTACAGTGTCTTCTCAGCATTTGATTTAGTAATGCTCACCACAATCATGCCATAAAAAAAATCAGGTCCATATTGTGTGAAGAATGAGCTTTTATGAACAGTTCATCATGTGATAATCTTTTTAACTCCTAGAATAAAACCTACGGCAGAACTCCTGGGGAATGAAAACAAACAAATCCCATAACAGTGTTCTTACTGAGCATTTATATTACCATTTTCGTGATGATTTAAATATTACTTTCCTAATAACAGTTGTAAAGAAAATCTCAGAATAGCAGAGTCCAGGAACATTTCTGAGAGCCTGAGAGATAATTTAGATAAATGTAAAGAAGAGACAGTGAAAAAAAGCTTGGGAAAGGAGAACATTCAATGAGTGTACAGGTATCATTGGCCATAAATAGAAAGCTGTTGGACAAGTAGAGATAGTTCTTAATCATTAATACCTTTTAGGGATTTTTGCAAATGACATTTATTACTTTACATGAAAGTCCTTTAATTGTCTTATATTACCAGAAGCCAAATAACCCAAGGTTATTTCAGTTGAAATGGAAGAACTGCAACGAAAACCACTAAGAAAATGAGAGTTTTGCTCTAGGAAAGAAACATGTGAAAGAGCACTGAGTGATATCATGCTTGTAGAGTTAAAGAAGGTCAGTATCGCAGTAAACCTAGAAAATGATATAATATTTGATTTACAGTTATGGAAAAGATAGGAGTTGCAGGGAGATGTTGACTTTTTTCAGCCTCACCAAAGCAAGTGTCAGAATAGCGATGAGGACATAGATTATCTAATTTACAGCATTCTGCTCTAGCCATTAAGCTGTTAAACAGCATTATTTCAACTAATGGAAAACCATTAAATTTTTAGGGTGTCATTTAATGTTAGAAGAGCTGATCACTAAAGAACAATTGAGTTTCTACAGCATATTTTTTATGGCACTTAATTAGGGATATGTCCTCAAGTAAACTCATAAAACTTCTGTCTCTCCTGCTTAAAGTTCTTTAGGTCATAGGCTCTTAAAGTGCTAATAAATCTCTGCTAAGTTGACATCACCTCCTGACTCTTCAAGTGAAATTTTCTTTACAAGAAAGAAAATTTTTATTTTACAAGTTATTATAGTGCCTTCTTTCTTTCTGCAATAGGAGCCATCTTGTTAGATTATACATAATCACTGTAAATACATTGACCTTCACGATGTTAGAATTTATAGGGTTTCCAGTTATCAAAATGCACTTTCAAATTATCATTTGTTTGTCACTATGTAGGCTAATATAAATAATAATAAACAAATAGTACAATACTTCTAAGAGTTAATTGAAATTAAATTACTGTGCAGCTTTTCAATTTCAATAATTTCACATTGGAAGTCCTACCTTAGAAGAATCTTGGGAAGGATTTGGTTTTTTTCCAAAACAGAAGAAGTATGTAAATTCAGATTTCTCTAGGAAGAATAAACTAATGAATAGTATAGCTGAACTGGGGCATAACATAAATTTGTATTTATAAGCTTTCAAAGGAAGAATTTCCTATCTTTACTTCATTTGAGTTCATTTATCTTAAGAGTTAGAAACATAACAATAACATTAAGGTGGAACAGAATGAAGAACAGCCTTTTAGGAAAAAAAGAGATGAATTTCAGCATAGATACACTCAGTAGATTCTCTAAATAACTGTACATATGTTTAATATATAATCAGGGTTTAAAAATATAAATTGTGTAGATAAAAGAAATACATTCAAAAAGCAGAGTACTAGAAAATAGAAAACAGAAATATAGAAATATAGAAATATAAGCATCTTTGACTGAAGTAACTTTCAGGCTATAAGCAAGTATGTCACTTTCATGTTATATAGGTGTCAACAGTAGACACTATGAATAGAATTGATTCTCTTGTAAGAAAATCCTGTCAGAGCTCAGACGAGCAAAATAGCGTAAGCTTCCTGAAGTGATCTGCATGGCATGGCATGCTGCATGTTAATTGGAGACTTGTTTGCTGATGCAGAAATCAGGGTACCCAGCATCCAAAGTAAGGTTATATTATCCATAGTATCCCCTCTTTCTTCATAGTGTCAGCTCTAGTAAATTACATTTTAAAAGATATTTTGGTTAAAGTGCCCTTCTTACTGGCATCATAATGAACCAGCAGTTGTGGTAGATACTGCATTCCTGAAAATTGGTGTAAGACTATAATCACAGAGAAGTGCGGCATCAGAAATTCACTAATTTGATCACATTGCAAGAAAAGAGTCAGGAAGGACTGGGAATTCTGCATGCCTTTTCTACACACTGAGACTTATGGATGTTCTTGAAAGAAAAAGGAGAGTTTATGAGAAAGTTGGATGGAAGACACATTATTGGTCTAGTACCAAGAGCTAGGGCATTGGAAGCAGAGGGGTGACTGAGTTTCTGAGTTTAATCATTGACTTCTCACATTACAGAGCGTGGTCCACTGTTCTCATGGCTGATTGAAACATTCAGCGTGACATGGAGAAGGCAGAGGAGAGGACCATGCTGCCTTGACAGAAGATGAGGATAATCAAATGTTTGGACTATCTGGGTAAAGTGCCCAGGCAACTCTTTGACATAACAGCAACAACAATATATTCTGGTGAATAAAGTGCTTGGTGCGCTTTATTTACCCTGTTGAAAAGAAGCAACTAAGTAGCAATCTATTGAGGACAAAATAAAGCTTTTACTTTGAACACTTACTTTAATATTCAAAAGTGTTCAAATGTTCTCGTTGTCTTCCTTCACTTCCTTCTTTGCATCCCTTTTGTATTCAAAGCTCCTAATCATAGCACATAACAGGAAATTTAACAAGATTTGATGCTCTTAAACAAAAAGGAAAATATTCCAGTTTATGCAATCTGTGAAAAAAATGTAGTTATACTAATTTTTCCCAGTATGAGAAAATTGATCCTTTTAAAAAAAATATGACAGCAATTCAGAAAGATGAAATTATTAAGTCTATATAGGTGAATGGCAATGTAACTGTGATATTTGGTCTCAGCAGGTGGAAATATCAACTTATTTCTATGAATTTACAGAAATATATATTTTCAAGTTATAAAACAAAATTACAGTTATTTTATACCCACAATGGCAAATTGTTTTCATTATTTTCAAATGGAATCTGCTTTGATAGAGCAAGTTTTCTTGAGGAATTGCTCACATACATAAAATCTTAAATGGTATAGGACCCAGATATAAAAAACTTGCACTCTTACTCCTTTGACCCATTCAAGTATACTGAAAGTCTCTTAATTCTTTTCTGAAAACAAGTATGTCATGAGATTTTATATATGCCTGCCTTTAAGTTGGGAAACTTTTTTCTTCCATGTTTTCAACTATTAAGACTCTGGAATTACTTTTTTCCACTATTTTTCCCCATCCTCAAAATCTTATAATGAACAAGAAAATATACATTATTTGCAAAAAAAAAGAATTTATTTTTAATGTAATAGAAATTTATACAATCTAAACAAAGAATTATTTTTACTGTAAATCTAGTTGTTACAGATTAAAAAAAATACTGAAAAAATACTTGTAATATTGAAAATGGTTATGCACTTTCTAGTATGTATAAACTGTGTTATGATCCTCCTTATTTTCATTCATCCTAATTCTGAGCCTTCACTTTTCTTGGTGGAGGGGCAGTTGCAACAATTCATCAGTATCCAAGGACTTCACCAGGATGATATTACCCACCCCCCAACAGATATGCAATGAGCTTTCCTAAAATGTGGATACCTAAATATGATATACTCTCCTTATATTAAATAGAGATAATTCAATACTTTCAAAACAAATTTCTTAGGGGAAAAAATCCTGCTTCTTCATCCTTTCTTCACATTATCATTCATCCTATATATATTGCTGTCTGAAGTTGAAAATTTCTCTCAAAATAATAGTGAACATAAAGTGGCCGTATCAGACAAGGATATATAATTTTAAAAACTCCTGTCCCTCCACCTCTCCTCACAGGTGAAGTGTTCTGGCCCTAACCAATGTGGTGACCCTGCCACACTATAGCCAATGCCATTGCCAGGTCCAGGGAGACAGTGTGTGTCTTCATTTCTAAAGGGAGAACTCTGAATTTGTTATTTCTGAATTCATGAGGTTCCATCTGGTACTTCTCCTAACCGTCAGGATTGCATCACTCTGAATGGCATTAATGCCTTCTGGCATATCAACCTGATCCCACCAGTTTGGTGTCATCTGAGAACCTGGTGACAGCAAACTGTGTCATCTCCAAGTCATTCATAAAGGCGTTAAACAAGACAAGAAAGAAATCCAGTGAGAATATTTATTCTACATATGCTTTTTCAGGAAGTATATCTGAAAAGCCATGAGAAATCCCTTGTGACCAGGAAAAGAGAAAAAAAAAAAAAAAATTCTCCTGTTTTTAAAAAGGGGAGAAAGGAAAACCCATGGAACTGCAGAGTAGTGAGCCTTACCTATGTGCCTGTGAACATCATGGAGAAGATCCTCATGGAAGCAATATTAAGATGTCAGCAAGTGAGGTTGCTTAACTAACAGTTAGTCACAGGAACTCAAAATTGTCACTGGAAATTTCTTCAAAATATAAAGATTTCATGCTCAAAATATAATGAAAATGTACACAACCGTAAGATCAAGAGTTCATTATTTCTTGTGAAGAATTCAGCATCAGTTCTCACTAAAACAATAGGGCCTAGGATATAATGTGACTATTAGTGCTCAGCTCAGAAACCTGAAATTGTAACTGCATAACTGCATTACTGAAAAAAAAAAAGTTTCAAATAACCATGGATTCTCTTGACTTCTCTGTATTTTCATCCATATTTATAAAATGTTAAAATTACCAGTCCCCACACTCTAGTAATTTCAGATTGTTAATACCAATAAATCATCTTAGAATAAGTGTAAGTTTAATTTCAGAAATATGTTCCCATAAGCCAATTTGATATGAGATGCCAGGGAAACCTAGGAAACATCATTTTGTTTAAAAGAAGTTTTGACAAAAAGGAAAATACATCCAACTACAAAATTTGAGACTGGAAGGGATCTGTTGAGAGCATATAGGAACTCAGCATATATTACTGAGATCATCCAGCCCATTTAGTTAAGCCAGGTTACCCAGAAAAGTGTCCAGTCTGGTTTTGACTGTCTCTCCACAAGGAGAATTCACAGCCTTTGAACGGCCTCTTCCTGTGTATGAAAACAGTAATTGAAAAACGTCCTCTTTAAATTAGACAAATTATTATATTCTTTATTTTCTATCATCTTGTGTTATCCTATGGGTGGGCAGCAGTGGGGTTCCCTCATCTTCATTATCTCCCATTTTGTCATACATATTGACAAAATCTGCTGTGTGCCATCCTCCCCCTCTCCCCCCACAAAGCCTTCTCTGCTCCAAGCTGAACTGAACTAGAACCCTGTCTTCCCTCAAATGAAAGGCATTGCAGTCCCTTCATCACCTTTGCTGTAGTCACTCTTTTAAGTTCTCTGTTGTACTAGGGAGCCGGAAACTCAACACATTTTTCCAGATGGAGTCAAGTAAATTTCCACCTCCTTCTGTCAAACATGGAAACAGGTTCTTCCTAATATAGCCCAAATGGAAGACAAGCAGAGAGTGACATTGAAGAGTGTTGGATAAGCCTTAATTTACTTCCTATAATGTTCCAAATCGAAACACTGTCATGCAGTAGACCTCTCTACGTGAGAAGACAGGTCAACATAACTTTTCACATCAGGGTCTCCTACCATTGTAATTATAACCTGTAAAGGTTTTGGCTCTTGAAGCCTCAGAGACAATCTGCAGAGTGTCTGATCTCTCTGATACTGCAGTCTACTGACTTCCCTCAGGAGATCTTGTGCTTGCCAGCATGGCTCCTTAAGAACCACACAACTTTTGCAGGCTAGAATAGGATCAGCCCCAGCTCAGCAAAAAGCCTGCAGCTTGAGCCTTGCAGAGATGCATCCTCCTTCTGAAGCTCCATAAAGGTCAAAGAATCCAACCACCCAGGGACAGTTGCTCCATCAGTTTCTGTGAACTATGCCTTTTAGCAGACTGCTGGAAAGAGGAAGTTTCTCAATCTTTCTTTCATATCCTGCTGCCCAAACCACCCAGCTTCAGGGGTGGTGAAATTATGAGTAGACTATCCTTATCCTTACCTTCCAATAGCAGGAATATTTGATAGCTAAGTTTTAATACTTAACATATATACTTAGAAAAGAAATAGCAGGTTATATGACAACTAATTAGCTAATATTTTTGCTGAGCAGGATGTATCTTCAGTTCAGTTTTGGATAACACAGATCAGAAATCACAAATAAAGCAAGAAATTACTTCCCTTTCTTAGGGTTTTTTGTTGGACAGAATTATAATTCTGGCATCAAATAAATAAAAAAATAAAAAGAAAACAACCATTGTACTCAGTAAAGAAACATTGTACTCAGCCAAATGTTTATTTTGTCACTTCTGTGACTTTTAAAATACACAGCTTATACTATATCTAATGCAGTTGATGAGCTTTAGCAATATTTCCACTATACAAACAGAATATGGGACTTATTTAATATTGGTTTTCACTTATTTATCCTTTATCTAAGTCCACTTCTCCATTCACATGATTCTGATGAAGGAACCACTAACCTCATGAAGGATTTTTTTAAATGACTTCAATTTGCTAAGATCTAAAACAAGCTTAAATGTAAGAATTATTTCAGTGATGGATCATTATTGGTAAGATTAATGTTTGATCATCACAAACTTTATTTCATCCTACTTATATATTTTCTTCTTTTTTTTTTTTTTGACATATATTTCATATCTCCATGTTTGCATACATACTTATAGGTCATGGTTCATTTAATCTGAATACACATGAGATGAATCACTGAAGGGAGTCATTCCAAATGTACGCATTTCTACATGAACAGCTATATTTGCTTATATAAATCTCATCCATATGGCATGCCTAGTTTTATTTCATTTTCCATTGGGATCATTTTAGATTACAGTAGCTGTTTAAACAGTTGAAATGTATTGGTTTAATGGGCACTTCGGGGAAAATACTGGAAGTAGATTAATGTGTTAGGCAGCAGGAGTTTAAGCATAGATAAGGAAAGGCCTAAGCCAGAGAGCAGAGAAGGCTAGAAAATGGAGAGAGGGATGGGAATAAGAAATGTAAAACACTGTCATTTGAAGAACATGCTGCGTTTTCAGATTACTTGGACTGAATAATAAAGCCAGGTCTGCAAAATGATATTTTGTATTTTAAAGTAGAAGATGACTTCTGGGACAGGAAACCCCTAGAATGTGAATGTTATAGATGTCATCATATATTGTCCTTCAATTATGAAGTCAATCTATGTCTAGACTACTGTCTTCCTTCAAAAAAATAGACATCAATGTTCTATTAATGTAATTGAGAGAGTTCCAGTTTAAAGCACAGATTTACAGGCGGTGACAAACTAGTATCCTCACCATGCACATAAAAATGTAAGACTGAATCATGTTAGTATTCTGCACATCTCCATTCTTATGGTGCTGAGAACATTTTGGGGGAACAGCAAACTTTAAGCAACCCTCAATAGTATCAAATAAGTGAATGATGTAAAATGACTTCACTCTTTTGCCCCAGTTTGCTGTTTGCTTCCAGTTTCTTCTAGTCAGTACTGGCTTACTTTATCAAGAAGTGTGTCTAATCCATCTTGCTGCCTTTGTCAACGATCTTTACCATAGGGCCTCAGGAAGAAAACAAAAGAAAAAAGGTTGTATATCTTCAACCATAACTAAATAAAATCATAATAGGTGGCAGCATCTTTACCTGTGTATCTGAGAGATACACTAGAGGTAAATTAAAGAAAATGCAGTTTGAATGGTATATTGAGACTAATTCTGGTTTCAATATATGTTTTTACTATATTTTATTAACTTCCTTATACTTACTACCTTATATTCTTACTATATATATCCATCTGTTTCTTCTGTCACCTAACAAATATACATTAACGCCAAGAAACATATTGATAATGGGAAAAAGAATGACCTTTCTGTGGGACCTTCTATGGTACACTAGATATTTTGAATATTAGCCATGCCGAATTTAATAATCCAAAACTAAATGAATACTTTTGGGCTTTCTTCATACCCTGTGTTGCAAAAGAAGCAGTTTTGGAAGCTGATTCTGATAGCAAATTTTAAGAGCAGGGCCACCTCCTGCTGCTGCTCTGGCCTGAGACGTGTCCTGTGTGCCTAAGCACCCGGTCTGTGCCCAGGCTGAGGGAGTGGCTTCTGCTCTCCTGTTTGCAGGTTTAGCTGGAAGCAAAGCTGAGCACATACCCAGAGAGACACACAAAGACACAATCACACAGAGGACACAGACAGCCTGTCACACAGGCAGCCACAGGCTAAGGGTTGCCTTTAACAATACCAGATTTTCATGACTCACACCAGGCATAGGCCCAAACAGACATGTCCCTTTCTCCCGGGCTGACAGAAGCAAGAGTTTACCAGTGCAGTACATACGTGAAGTCTCCAGCTTCAGAAGCACATGCACGTTCATGGATACAACCATGAAAGGCCATTCTTCCAGCCTGGCACCCCTGCCTGGATCCCCTTTCCTCTTACCTGCCCCACACATTCCTGACTCTCCGGCAGGTCCAGCTGGCTGCTCGCTGCAAACATGCACCACTCACACACTCATAGGTCTCCACTAAATACCAGCACAAATCCTTCCCACCTCCCTATTTCTTCCCAAACCTGGGCACCCTCCTTACTGGCTGGTCCAGCTTGGAGTTTGCCAGTGAATCCCACAGCACATCCCACATACATCTGGCTTGAGGAAAGCACAAACACTCCCATCATCCAGACCAAGGCATGTGGGCTATGAACTGCAGTTCCACTATAGCCATGGTTGCTGAGTCCATCATTTGCCTCACTTTCCCTGGTTCCTCCAGTGGCTTGTCCTGGTTGTGGCTTGGATAATTTTCTCCATTTCAGCAGTGTACCAGATGCTAAGAAGAAAACTGACTCTATCCCAGCCAAAACCATGACAGTGGTTTTGGGAACAGACACTGTTCCTACCCCAGTGAATTCCAAGAACCCAGCTGGCTTCTGTAGCCAATGACACAGGCAATCAGCCCCGTCTGACCTCAGGAGATGGTACCCTGTCCACCCATCCCAGGCCCCTCAGCAGCTGGCACCAAGTTCCTGTGGCATTCACACACACGTGGTCTGGATTGTGATAGTATGCAGGCACAGAGTTAAGATTTAATGAGAAAATATGAGAAGACAGGACGAACTGGTGATCAAGTGCAGAGCATAGTCAAATAAGTGCAGCAGCCAGCTCTGATTAATGTGCTGTCAGCCCTGTTTTACATACTTTTCTGTCTAATTTTCCTTTGTTTCACTTTCTCTCCCTTCCTTTGCATATTGCATGTTCATACCATCCGCTTCCTCAACCCTCAGATTTGCATCCTTCTGTGTCATGGAGTGTCAGTTTGCCTCAGTTTCTTGGTACTTCATCAACTAGTTTGACTGACTCACTATTTCTCCTTACTGTCTTCATAAATGTTAACTGGACAGGTTCTAAGACCATCTGTTTTTTCCCTCTCTTTCTTTATCCACTCAACTGAAAAAAAAACCCAAAAATGTTTTCACACCCCACATACTCTTCAGGCCAGTGGCAAGGTTTGTTCTTTTTACAACCTTTCTTATAATTTCTTGGTCAGTTCAGTCTTCACATGTTCTGATTTATGACTCCTTTGACCAGATGCCCTTAGAGGAGAAGATACTCTCCTTCAACACACCCTTACAGATTGATTTGATTTAGGATATTTTACACAGCCTGTGATAAATTGCTCTTTATTCACATCTATTTTTTGAGAGGGCTGTATGAAGTAATAGTTGAGTGCTCTGAAGACAGTAATGGATGTGGAGGGGGCTGCAGATCTTCCTCAGATCAGTAGGAGCAATGATATAAGGAGTACCTGTGTCCCGTTACAGAACAGTACATCAATAAAAGAGAATGAAGAACCAGTTCAAACAGTGGAGCCCCATGCTGTTAGCTCACATGCTGCCTCCATTCTACACTGCTCCAAATCTCTCTCTTGAACAAATTTATTACAGAAGGGGGTAGCTGTAAATAGTGTGATTATGAGCCAATCTGTTCTACTTCATCTCGGAGACAGGCATCAGTATTTGTCTCTCTTTCATTTAGTGCAAGAGCTGTAATTACTATGTCTAGGTAAATAATGTTTTTTGCTGGGATAAAACTCTTTGTGGGAGGTGAAATGCTCAGTGTACAGAAGGTCAGTACTGAAAGAGATTCTAAAGAGGACAGTGGAGAGCTAAAAGAAGATAAAGGCTTTGTCTTCCAATATGGCAAGGGCAGGATGACAGGAATTCTCCAGATTCAGGAATATCCCAGGATGTCAAAATAGCTCTTGAAATAGTTCTGTTGAGACTCAGAGATCTGCATCTAAAGCATTTTGTAAAGAAAAAAATAAACCATAAGACCTTAAATTGTGCTTTTTTCAAGAAAATCTGAACATGGTCTTGACGACAGGTGTCAGATACATTCCTCCAATTTCTGTGTCTCACAGTGACAATAATTACTCTGCATTAAATTAATTTAATCCAAAAGCATTCTCAGTGTCTGGTATTAGTGATGGGAAATATTGATGGTAAGAATATTGATCCATGAAATCATTATATTATTGATTAAAATACAGATAGTCTACGGAGCAGAATAATCTTTCCTAGAGTTACTAAACTTTTCCATGTTTTTAGTTCTACATTATAGATGGCACTGCTTTTTATATATACTGTGATCCATTATTTCATAGGCTTTGTATTATTTCTGAGTGATGAAATACATGGAATAAACAAATGTCTTAGGAGTTTAAGTCAAGTAATGTTTCAACAGGTATCATCAGTGAGTTATTCATGGATTATTGGGTGTAAATTGTTAAACATTATAGAAATTCCACATGTTAAAAATGTATTATCTGTTCAGAAATTATGCAATCTTTGATTTATATTAGCTTTTCAGAAAGTATTTGTAATTATAACGATCCTGATTAATAGGGAAAAAAAGAAATCAAGAAAATATCTATTCTTCCCCTATTAGGCTGTTCTGACACTAAAAAATCAGTATAATTAAAATTTCCCAACCTTGCATGGTTTTAAATCATCAGTATATTCAGCCTGGTGAAAGTAAAAACCAGTTTTGACAGCGGATATTCAGTTCTACTGCTCATTAAAAGTATACAAAACCTTGAAAAGTATTAATAGAAGGCAAATATAGAAGAAAAACAGATCCTTTTCACTGCAAATAATAATTTTCTAAAAACTTGAGCTTTGTAAGTTGTGAAAATATTCTTTTTTTTAGCATGACAACAAAGAGTGAACAATTCTTCACCAGTAAGCCCACTGAAAATGTAGTTCATGCACAAGAAGTACAATATGTAATCAATTATAAGAACTATCTAAGGAAAAGTGATTTTGCTTCATGGATAATGGTGTTGTGCTGCAAACTGTTCTCTCATTTCCTTGTGTAGTTCAGCCTAGAGGTAGGAAAAAGCTTAGCAAGGAGTTCAGACAGGCTAAAAATTAAAACTTGGCCTTGAAATTCTTTGCAAGAATTTCAAATCAATAAAACATGCACCTGAGAAGTTTCCAACCTTGAGTACATGAATTTAATTTCTCTGTCTTTTTTTTTTTTTTTTTAACTGGAATTTGCTGTTTTTTGAAAGAGATGGACTGATTTCCCCAGAAAGTTAATATTTAAACCTACTACTGGCAACAAACAAATTTGTTTTCAGTTTCCTGCAAGATGTAATATGGTCTGCTATTTAATATTTCCTAGAAAATATATTCCCCAAATTTGATTCAATCCTACAACACAAAATATTGTTAACTTACTATATTTCTTGAAAAATGCAAAGCAAATTAGTGAAATTTTGCCTTTTTTAAGAATCAAACCACCACTTTCTTTACAGCAAAGAGCTGAAAAAATGTCTTCCTTTACTTGAGGTTATCTTCAGGAGTCAGCTTCAATTTAAACAATGTATGCATGAAATTGCTTCATAAAATGCAAATATCTGTGAAGATAAGTGTACATTGAAATTAGGATGATCGAACAGAGCTTATTCTAATAGGAATTCACAAGAATTATAAACCAATGGGTACTTTTTTCCCTGGAAGTTAATTGCTAGTAAAATGGTTACAAATAAAATAATGAAAAAGGCATTGTTAATCTCTGTGTTCATACACCCATGCTTAAAGATGTTTATCATATAGAATATGGACAGATAAATGGATTTTGTCCCTACAAAACTTAATTATTATTCATATACATTTACATATAGATTGTGACTAGCTTACATAAAAAAAACCAGTCCCTCATACAGTTAGAGGTCAAATAATACATAGATTAAAACATTATCTAATTGTTATGATAGAAGATATTAAAATAATTGCAAAATTTTTATTTCATTATAATGACAACAGTATGTTTGTTTGTTTGTTTGTTTGTATGTTGTCCTAGTCAAAGTCAGCAAAGGTTATGGGTAGAAAACAAATTCTATGTCTCACTTGAGGAAAGTAGTCAGGTATACTGAAGATCCACCAGTCTGTGGAATACTTTGTAGAAATGCATTAGGCTATGACTATGTGAAGAAGGGAAATGCGTAAGAGGTAAAGATAATTCTCTGTGACCTTTCTCTTTTACTCCCTTTATTAGAAAGACCTCAGCTCTGTAAAGAAGCATATGCAATTTCCTCATATTTTAGAAGTACATATTTTTCTTACCCTCTGCAGAATTTTTATTACTCTCAACAGAATCTGAACTAGAAACTCCTGCCTATGTGGTGTACAAGATATGGGTTTAAAAATTAACATCATTTTATATTTGGCTGAAAACCTGAAGTTTTAACGATGAAGTAAAAGAACTAATTTTAAAACATATTTTGAAAGTAGACAGGTTTGTGAGTGTTTTGGTTTTTTGTTTATTTTTAGTTTTTTTAAGACATGAACTAGAGACTTTTTTGACCCCTGACCCACTCATACATCTTTCCTTGAAAACAGCTTTAGAATATCCACAGTGCTAGGACTATAATTTGCCATTTTTGCAAATTCTTGCTGTTCCTCATACTTCCACAAAAGGAACAGTAAAGAAAATAAAACTGTTTATTGTTTCAGTCTCTATCAAAGTATCATTTTCTGAGTGCATTGTTTTGTTATATATTTTTGTTGAGGATGAAATTTAAATTGAATAGAACTGGTCTATCAAATAGCTGGAAATAATTGACAGGCATGGTTAAACTCAGAATTGAATTCAGTCTTGGATAGCACTGCAAATGTATTTATCTGAAGAGTTACTTGCACAGTATATTGCCTATTTTATGGAAACTGCATGAAGCAAGGAGAAAGAAAATGAAACAAAAAAAAATTCCTGTAATAGCTTTCGACTTCTTAAAGTTCTAAAAATATTTGCCTGTGGAATTCTGTTTGATAGTAAACATTTGAAAATTTATTCAAACCAAGCTTTCTTTTTCTGAAAGAAGACTGGAAACAAAATGGAATAACTTAGTAAGAATTCACATTAAACTATTTTCCTTGTATCTCACAATTATTACATTTTTGCTCTCTATAGTAAATATGGAAAATAATTTGTGTCTGTGCTTAATTTAATGTGTATTACAAAAATACACTTTTATGCCTTGCATGCTTACTGTTCTGACAAAAACCCAACCAACCAAACAAAAAACCACAATCCAAATACCCACCAAAATATAACTAAGAATGGAAAATAATAGTACAGTATGTTATTAAATTTTAAATATTTTGCCATAGAAATAAAGTCACAAAACTTTTAGAATATGGCTTTACATAAAGTATGCAAAAGTGCTTTTCGTATTTTAGATCTATATGCAATACACATGTATGAATTATATCACCAAAAATTAATACTATAACTGAAAAAATAAAATTATCCATATCCTCTCTAGAAATAGAATAGTAAAAATATTCTAGCTAATTCCTGACTTCCTTTAATTCTCTTGCCTATCATCTCTCTGTCTACATATTCTCCATTTGGCACAATCAAATGTGGACATGATTTTCTGAAGCTGAGAGAATTTCAAGCTCTCAGGGGCTGATTGTTCCCAGAGGAAAGTCTTTGGGAACTTTTTCTTCTCTCAGAGACTGTTGTGAAAGACAAGGGAAGACAAGGTTTTACTTTCCCAAAACAAGGAGTGTTTTCTGTCTTGTTCCACCAATGGGATAAGAGAGGTGTTGTTCCTTCTACCAATCAGGATAACCTGGATCAGAACATCTTATAAAAGAGTTGAGAAAACCCCAAATAAATATTTTTTGCCACATGAAAAACACTCTGGCTGTGTGTAGTATTGGAACCTTTGTTTTATACTTCGTGTCCTCTAGTGACAATCAAATTGTGTAATTATGATATAATTAATAATTTTCTTAGGAGTTTAGTAATACCTGTAAGTATTTTTCCATTGGATTTAATTCTTGTGACAAAAACTTCAAATTTTTTAAGAGCCATGTGCTGCAATATGAGTGAAATATCAGGACTAAAACATCATCAGTTGTTGAAATATTTTTTTCTTTATTTTCTGGGGACAAACTGATGCAAATGCACAGGGATCTAGAGGAGAAGGAAATGTTGAGGATTTCTAGTTTGTGAGTCTAAAAACTATTGGTATAACATATGTGCATTATAAATTATTATTTATTAGACCACATTATAAGAGTATGTGAAAATTACTTACAAAGCTATATCTAAATCTAAATATTTCTCTTCAAGTTAATATTTTTTTTTAAAAAAAATGCACATCAGAAATTTAAAATACTGCAGTTTCTTTAAAAAAATAATCATTACACACATTTCTCCAAAGTCTATCCCGCCAGCTCTAACACTGATGTAAGCATCCCACTGAGAGCCAGAAGAGAAGGGAAGCTCCTGGCAGCCTGCCTCAGACATGTTTAAGAGAAAGTGACGGTCATGAGGACACACGGGAGGAGAAAAGGAAGTAGCAGGGTTTTTGTGGACATAGCTAGAGAGGCAGTGTTGGAGGAAGGCCCAGTATTCAAGAGGATGTGCTTCTGCAGGACTACAGGAAGCCCATGGTGGGGCAGGGCAGCCCAAGGAAATACTGTCAGTATTTACTCATGGCAGGACAGGGACATTCCTGAAGGACTAGAGCTCACAGGTGACCTATGCTGTAACAAAAGAAAATAAGTGACATGGTGTGGTGTAGGAAAACAAAAGAAGGAACAGGAGAAAGAAAAGACTGTGCATTGACCTCACAGCCCTGCACTGCCTGTCACCTTGCTGAGGCAACTGGGAGAGACTGCATGTATCACATAGCAAAAAAGAGGAATACAGTCAGCTAGGAGGGTTTGCATGAATTGGAAATAAATTGAATTAAAATTCTTCAGGTTAAGGCTATTTTACTAGACAGATAAGAGAACTAAAAGAAGAGCAGGCCAGGCAATAGTCCAGAATTTTTACCACCAGAAAAGCTATCACATTTAAGCATTATCACATTCAAAACATGCTTAGAACCAACTCAAGACAAAGTAGATACTTGAGGGGGAAAATAAGGATAGATAAAATGTATAGATTAAGCACTCTGTGAGCTGATCCAACTTAGACCACAGGGACTGTAATAAAAATTAGTACAACACAGTAAACATCTGACAGATAATTCGTCAGTCCGGAGGGCAACACTTCTTCTGTTTTGGCTTGGTGAAGGAGGATGATTTCTCTGGCCTAAGTCTAACTTTGTACTATGGATTGAATAAATATTAACCTTTACACCACATTAGATGTGTTCTCAGTCTTCCTCCTTCAACATAATTTCATAAATAATGAATCCAGGCTGCAAATTTTAACACAGCTTTAATAAGGATAAATGCATTTAATGTAGAAAACTGTGAGTTTCTTTCTAAAGGGAACTTCTGATAGAAATAAAACTTGCATGTAGATAACTTCTAATAGCCACTGATGAAACTACTGTGCTACAATATGTCTTTGAATCCTTGCATTATCCCATACAGCTAAAAGCATTTGTTTACTGCTGTGCCAAGACGTTTCATGGTTTAATTATTGCATGAAAAAGCATTGTCATTCTGTTCATTTTGTAAGCCTGATATGTCTGAAAACTTCATGTTCTCTTGAAAGAAATGTTAAATAACTTTTCTTACTTCCCTTGTTAGAGCCCATGTGATAACACATATCATTTGTGCTCTCTCTGCATCCCATCATTTTTATCAATGTACATTTTACAGCTGCAAGGTTTATCATCTGTCTCCATTTGATCATTTTAAGCTTTATATATTTAGCTCATCTCTACCTGATCTAATTGCAATGTGCATTTGCAGATTGTCCAAATAGGAGTCCTGGAATGCTTGGGTCTGTGGATTTCTCCACTACTACTACTAGTAAATAAGTGCTGTTTTTCAAAGGTTTTTAAACTTTTCAAACTCCCCTTCAATACCCAGCTCACACTAGTCACATACTTTTTATATTTTCAGGTATATAATCATCCTTCAATTTTGTATTCTCTATATGTATTAGTTAAGCATATTTGTGGCTTTGTTTATATTTTGCTGAATACTTTCTTTTCTTGTGCAGATTCACACATTTGTTGAGGTAAGGAGGGTCCTCTAGAGGACATCTGGTCCAACTACCCCCACTCAAGAAGGGCCACCTACAGTAAACTGATCAGGAACATGTCCAGAATAATTTTTACTATCTCTGAGGAGGAAGACTACACAACCTGCCTGGACAACCTACTACTGCTTATTCAACATCACAGTGAAAAAAAAAAGCTTTTTAATATTTAGAGGGAACCTCCTGTCTTTCAGATTGGGCCCATTGCTTTTGGTCCTGTTACTGGGCTTTCTCTTATTTGTATTTCCTTCCCAATTTGGGGGTAGGTGGGGAATATTAGTTGCCAATTAATAAAAGAGTGGGGCAACAGCAAATAAAAGCAACACCAAAACCTGAAACTCCCTCTGCCTCACACAGGGGCAAAAATTTTACTCTTCCCCAAGAAGGGAACCCTCTTATACAAAAACCTAAGCACATAAAATCAGTACTTGCATATGTGAATTCACGATGGCCCCGTGGGAGTGCAAGGCCCTGTGTGCCCAACATTATTTTCATTAGTCTTATACTAACATTGATAGGAAACCAGAGAGTTTCTTTTCTCCAACTGCTCAATACACCAATTTGCATAAGAATAATGTTGCAGTTATAAAGACAAGCAGCACAATTAGAAATCATCATCAAATCTACTTCACAATACTTAATAAATATTCATTTTGAAAATTCCATTAAACATTTTTAGAATGAAAAAACATTACTTTTTCCTTTGCAATATGCAAATTTGACTACTAATACTAACGTAGTAATTTAATTATACAGTAAGTATAATGAAACTACTTGGGTTAAAGGAACATAATTTATGGAAAACACTGTAAAGAACTAGTGTTATCTGTGTGAACCACACAGCTCAGATATTTCTGTTCAACAATTTAAATTGCCAGTATTATCCTCCGACACAATTCCTTTACAATTAAACCTTCCTGGCTTATTGGATGGTTCCTAGCCAATAGTTCATTATTCTTATGCTGCTCATACAATGGATATAGTCGCGGTTTTTTTGTTATGCTGTTGTTCCCTCTCTTCATGCCTGTGATGGACCTATATTATAAGAGCAAAATTCAGATGAAAATCTGAACATTTAGCTAGGAATTTTTAATTTTACTCTGTGGCAATCTCTCCTTATATACATATATAATCTATATCCAGATATATGTCTGCATATTCTATATGTATATAAGAGAATTCAGATCCACTTGCATAAAGTGATTTAATGCAACAAACAGTTTGCTATTTACTTTTGTTCAATAGTTTTCATTGTGGAAGTGGTAAATCAAGGATATCAAAAATTTAGCAACTAAACTACAATCCTGAAGATGTGGAGTCTTTTAACTGTTTTCATGGGACATATCATTGTGTATTTGAACTATACTATATTTTTATATAAACCAGTATATTTTAAATTATGGAGTTTAATAAAATCTCATGACTTTTGGGACTGAGGCATAAGTAAAACATTTTTTATGGTAGGATTCATAATAATTTCAGTGTGTAATTTAAATTATTGTTTGTTATGCTAAGTAACCAACAATTCCTTAAAGAATTGTTTTTTTAAATTTTGTTATCTATCAATTTTTGTTCAGAGGAACCTGTACCTACAGAGTGTAGCTCCATGCTTAATACTGAAATTACAGTTTGCTCTATAGATATCTGATGGTAAATACTGACTTTTCAGGTCAATAAATGCCTTTTCATCAGATGGAGACCACAGATTCTGGTCTAAAAACTGGAAAAAGCTTTGGAAACATCAGGAAAAACAGAAGGAAGCAATCTAGAAGCTGTCTTGCTGGCAAGTGGAAGTCAGAGGAGAATGCAAGAGACAGCTGGAGGTGTTCTGACATTCATCAGTAGGCTTACTAACAAAACAAAGCTTTCCAGTGGGCTCAAAGAATCAGAAGATACTACCCAGATACTTTAGTAACTCAAGTGGATAAAAGTAATCCCCAATATCAGTACAGACTGGATGGAAAATTGATAGAGACAAGACTTGCAGAAAAAAACTTGGAGATACTGATGGATCAAAAAATTTGTATGGGTCAGCAATGAATGGCCCAGAAAAGCAATCTGGTCCTAATTTTGCAGCTCATACAGACCAGACAACCCAGAATTTACAGCTCAGAAAGACAATCCTAGCCTGGGTTACGTAAATAAAAAAATTTAAAAAAATTTAAAAAAAAAAAAAAAGATGGTGAGTATGTTGAGGAGGGTGTTCCTCTTTCTCTATTCCACTCTCATGAGAAGTGACCTGAAATATAAATCCAGTCCTAGGACATCCAGTACAAGAAAGACATGGAACTGTTAGAACTGGATTCAAAGGAGAGCCACTGAAGTGGGCAGAAGGCTGGAACACATTTTCTGTGAAAAAGGCTGAGACACTTGAGGTTTTCAAGTCTAGAGAATAAAAAGCTCTTGGGGACAATTATAGCAGCCCTACATCACTAGAGAGAGCTTACAAAAAAGCTGGAGAGAGGCTTTCTCACAGGAGCATGAAGTGGTAGGACATGGGGTAATGGCTTTAAACTGAAAGAGTATAGGTTTAGACTGGACAGAAGGAAGATTCATTTATTATATTATAATAAGTCAATATTTTTCTTATGTATTTAGTGCCTTTTTGCCTCAAAGTTTTCCCCTAAGTTAGGATATTTGGGACACATTAATTTTAATGAGGACTGGGGCAAAAAACACCTTTACTGCACCATGTTTTCTGATGTTTTTATAACACAATAAAAGGTCAGCAAGCTTTCATAGAACAGAATTCTATGAAGACATAGTGTGATTGTTTGGCTCACATTTTCTTCTGCTGGTGATATTCCTGTAGAATTCCCTCTTATTTCCCTTCACACCCTCAGCCATTATGAGCTCTGGACATACTCTATTCTTCCCAGTTATTTGTCTGCAGACTCAGGTCATGTGCTTGTAGCACTCCTTTGTAACTTGTCCCTATTTCCACCTCCTGTATACCTACTTCTTGTGTTCAAGTTCAATCAAACACATTCAGCAAAGTTGGAATTTTCTTGGAGATCACTATGGATTGTTCTGCTGTTTTGAGAAATCTGTCTTTAAAAACTGACCATGTATCCTGGGATCCCTCACTTTTTAAGGCAGAAATTTTCCTAAGAAATCTTGCTTACTGCATGGCAGATATAACAACAATCTGTTATTCTGAAAATTTTATCACCAGTAATTCTCACTGCCCTGAGGAAATACATGACTAAATTTTCTTGTAAGTTTTTAGAAAAGTATTAGAAATTATTTTTTTCTATAGTAAACATGAGTATTAATATTATCATAACTGGACCCAAAATAGCTCTTTGATGTATTTTATATAGATCCTTCAGATTTTAATTAAGTTAAAACTAAGTTTTGGGGGTTCCCCATATTCAGTATTCCCTTTTTAAATAGAAAAAAATTTGAATGAAGTAAATATTTTAGAAAGTGATTGTTTCTAAACGATTGCTTACTGAGCTGGTAATAACTTGTAAAACAAGCTGCATTTTGTCCTTAATAATTATGTTGTGAAATCCATTATTTTATATTTATATTTGTTAGTAATTTCTTCATTCTTGTGGCTGTGCAATCATTGTCAGAATCAATAAAGTGTAAAATTAAATTACAGTATCTTATGAATTCTAGACATAGATTTAAATAGTCCTGTTGAGATTCAAAATCTGGTAAACTCTCTACCAAGTAAGCGCCAGCCACTGGATGTCAACACACATGTATTTTATATATATAAATATATATATAGACACCGCAGAGATGTGAGATGGATTTTTTTTTTACTGACTTGAAAAAATGTCACTTCATTTGAGTGTCTTTATTATCAGAGAATAATGTACAATATAGTATTCAGAGAATTTTGGCAGCTGCTCTTTTAGCAGTGGAAAACAATATATGATGTCAGCAGGGAAATTTTAATAGAAGTGTAGCTATTAAAAAAATCTGAAAACAATTCCCAAATTCTGTTGAAAAAAGGTATTTAAATAATGCTTACAATGGTGACAACTTGTTAATCAGATGTTCATCCATGAGCCTTTCTCATTAAATCTGAAGATGACTAGATTAAGAAGAAACCTTTCAAATATTTACTGATAGAGAAAACAAGTTAAAAGAGTAGATGTACTCAGTCTTGAATTTTATATAGCCACACTTTAAAGCTATGTTGTTACTTGCCCTAGAAGTTGAAAAAACAAATGGATTGCATAATTTTCAGTGCTTTGGTGAATGTTTTGTCCACATCAAAAGACTATTTGAACCTTTTTCTCATTATTTCAGGCTCCAGAATGAAGATTAATTTTTTCTGTCCCATTCAAATTCTGTAAAATAAGTAAAAGAAGATATGGTAATCTTCTGCCACAAAGTGATTCTTGAGTATACTGTCTTAACCTGAAAAAAAATTCAGACCAAATGTCTACACAGTTCATCAACTTGATATAAAATTATATGGATCACTGTTAGTACAAAGTTTATGGTAAGTTTTGTTACTTGAATCAAACAAAAAAAAGGTTTTAAGAGTTTTGTGACATTCATATTAAAGAGAAAAAAACAGAATTGGAATTGATATTTTAGAATTAACAAGTGATTTAAAATATTAAAATATTAACGGATCAAAATTGATGAGTTGTCTTACACACCTTTCCTCACATACCACTACTATAATTCAAGTCTCCCTATAAGAAAACTCTACAAAATATTTTATAAGGTATTTTCTGTTCTTGCAATATTGAGAGTTCCATAGCTGCTTTAATAATCTAGAAAAGGATGTTGAAACTTTATTAAAGTTTACTACTACACATGTTCTTTGGGTCAAGTATATTTACAAATATGACAATTTTTCTTTTTAATGAGTATTCCCATATCTCTTGACACTTATTTTCTGACCATAAAAAAGAATTGGATGTAGTCAGGTGGGGATTGCTCAACAAGTAAGGAATTCTATTTATTTATATGTGTTTAACTGCAAAATAAATTATTTTATATTTTTCATGGCAATAAATATGCACAGAGGAGGATAGCTGTAAAGGGTAAGTATTTTTACACTTATTATTATACTTTTATATATACTTTATATATACTGTATTTATATATACTTTTATATATACTATTATACTTTAAGAAATGTTGTCATTTATGGGTTTCAGTGCCTTTTTAGTCAAGATTTCTGAATTATGAGCTATTTTCTGAGAGCTACTGCAAATACATTTCCATCTAAATTTTCACAAACTGTACACTTGAGCATTCCACCATTATTTTCTCTCTTTGTGGGGGGGTATAAATCATAGACATCATTATAACATAGGAATCACAGAAAATACTATGAATAACCTACATTTAGATTTATGGTCACTTGTACCATTTACAAGCTGGGGGGTGTAGCTGACAGAAGGAAGAGATACCACCCATGGGACCTGGACAAACGTGAGAAATGGGCTCATGGGAATCCCATGGTGTTCAGCAAGTAGAATGCAAAGTCCTGCAATTGGGTCAGGGCAACCCCAGACCTAAGTATAGACTGTAAAAAGAACTCATTGAGTGTTGGAGGTTCTGGTGGACAAAAAAGCTGGACATGAGCCAACAATGTGAGCTTGCAGTCCCGAAGTATCCTAGTCTGTATCCTGGACTGAATCAAAAGGAGTACGTCCAGAAGGTTGATGAAGATGATTCTGTCCTTCTACTGTGCCCTCCTGAGACTCATCTTGGAGTACTGCATCCAGGTCTTGGGTCCTCAGCACGAAAAAGACACAGACCTGCTAGAGTGGGTCAGGAGGAGGTCACAAAGATGGTCAGAGAGCTGGGACACCTTTCACAAAGACAGGCAGAGAGAGCTGGAGTTGTAAAGCACAGAGAAGGGAAGGCCCTTGGAGACCTCATTGCAGGCTCCCAGTACTTAAAGGGGGCTTATCAAAAAGAGGAAGAGCAACTTTTAACACAGACACATAATCATATGGTGGGGGGGACCAGTTTTAAACTAAAAGAGGAGAAATTTAGCTTAGATGTTAGGAAGTCAGAGGTGGTGAGATACTGGAAGAGATTGTTGGAAGAAGGTGTTCAAGGCCAGGCTGGATGGGGCCTTGATCATTTTGATCTAATGCATATCATCCCTGCCCATGCAAGGGTAGATGGAACCAGGTTATCCTAAAGGTCCTTTCCAACCAAAGCCTTTCCATGATTGTATTATTTAGATACAGAAATTTACCCAATGCTTCAGAAATACCTGAGTATTCACAAGATTACAAATCACTGTATATTTTTGAAATAAATTTGATAATGAAGAGAAATGACAACAAATAAAAACAAACAAACAAAAACAGGAAACAAAAACCAAAAACCACCATCAAAAAATACCCAGTAACAAATACCTCACACTAATGCTAATCTGAAACTGTAACTTTTTACATGCCAATGGAATTCATATTCAATCAATTATTAAATTTGCTACTTTATAAAATGGCCAGAGTTAAAAATATTTTATAGATTATTCTACAGGTTTTCTTTCATAATGTTCTAACTGTTGCAATTTAATACTACTCTAGCTATATTTTCTATCTTTTCTTTTCTGAACTCAAATATAAAAGATTAAACAGATTTGCCCATTTTTATTTCAATAGATATGTGGAATAAAGTGCCAATTTTAAACTATTAAAAAACAATGACCTGAAATCAAATAATTACTGAATAATATCTGTCCATGCCCTTGAAGTAGTAGTGTGGGAACTAGGGGTTTCCCAATGGAATTTAATGGTCTATTGTCTCTGTGTTTTAACTGACAGCCTGGTTACAGCCAACTTTTGAAGACCTAAGGCTCCATAACTCATAGATCTTAATGTTTTAATCCACAAAGAGTTTCTTATTTTTGTCAGCAAGTCTTTCTGTTGAAATGTTCAGTCTCTAATCATAATTTGTTAGGATGAAATATCACTTCAGTTAAATTTCCTCTTTTCTAGTTTCTTGTGTCAAGTCTTGATTTTAGACCAAAAAGAACTGATTAAACCATGAAGCAAGCAAAGTAATAAAAATAGGCATATATACTACCACCTTGACTTCAAGTGACAGGTGACTGTATTTTTTGGTGTTTACTCATAAAGCCCCAAGTCATTACAGACCTTCCAGTTTTCCACTGGAAAACTGAAATAGTGTACTGGTCCAAAAGGGTCCCATGTGTGAGGCATTATTTCCACATTGATGTTCTAAAATGGTTTTCACTGTCCAGTATGGTAATTCTGACACAATTTGTCCTGAGCAGTTTTCATCTACATCTCAGATATAAACATATATCTTCCAAAGTGCTTAAAAATCTTCTCAGTCTCCTCCTGTAAAGGGTACTGCAAAGTATTTAGTAATTCCCAGGAGCTTTTCAACCATTTGCAGCTCTGAGCTTGTGACAAAAAGAAAATTTAATAAAAATAAATTTAGAAATTATTTTTACATTATTTGCTTAATTTAAACCATTTCCCACTACTGCAGTATTACAAATTTGGACACAGTTTCTTAAAAGCAAATCCCACTAACTACTAATTATTCCTAATTGAATTACTGTTATTTGTATTCAGAGTGATTTTTGCAGTACACATTTCCTTTTCACATTAATGGAGAGAAAACCTGCACTTGTCCTAACTTCCATTTTTTGATTAGGGCAAACGTGAGTGCTCTGAACTCTTTACAAACATATTCACATTACCCTCTGGCTAGCCATGACCGTAGCTAAATAATGCAGTTGTTTTACACACCAAATGCTGAAGTTGCCTTTCCGTGCTTATCTGGGAACACAGCAGGCTTAACTGTGTCAATAACTACTCCAAGTATCACAAATCAGAAACTTTCCTATTTGGCTCCCTTAGTAAGGGGAGTGTTTAGATTAGTAAACACTCTCAGAGTATTCTTATTGAAAATGGGCAAGTATCTCACAAGTACTCTGCATATCACTTGCAATACTGAACAACTCACCCAGCCTGATAGTAGTAAATTTAATTCTTCCTTTATATTTTAACTACCTCAGTTATATAGACTAATAGGTAACAGGTCATTGAGACTAGGATAGAAAGAAGAGAATAGCAAATAAAGATATGCAGATGTATTCAGAATATAAGAAACTGAAATTTGCATTTATATCAAGCATTAATTATGCAAAATTAATCTGATGTAATACTTTTTTCTAAGTGAAAAATTCCATATACTTAAGTCACTTGTGATTTAAGCCTAGTAGCAAGCCTGCTCAACCATCAAGTCTTTCAAGTCTTTCTAATTTTATTAATTATTTTTCTTTAAATTAGTGCTGATGGAATTAAGAGCTTGACTGGAAGAATTTTATTTTATATCCCTACATGAAGTTTGAAGTAAATAAGAATCATAGAACCATGATTTTAGAGAGTGATAAGCTATCATTCTCAGAAATTTATAAAATCATGGACACACTGGAAGTGACCTCAGAAATATCCATTCCAATCTCCTGCTCAAAATAGGGTCAGGTCTTACTTTAAGTTAGGACTCAGTGCCAGCAGGTCTTGAAAACCTCCTATGGCAGAGAACATTCTATAATGCAACTGCCATGGGAACATTTCTTTGTGTGTTTGATATGAAAATATTTTTGTTTCCTTCTACATGTCATGTATGGTTAACAAAACCAAGCAAAGCAAATATAAAACTAAAACAAGAAAGCAACAAAGTACGCATCCTCACCTATGTCCTCAATCATACTATTCATAAACCCTTTAGATCTATGTGTAACTGTTAGCTTCAGAATCCAGGAAGATATTCAAGGAAAAAAAAAATATACTTTAACGTTGCTAAGAAAAACAACACGGTTACCAATTAGATCCTGATTTCCCTTGTTGAGAATGGAGTATAAGATATTCAGATTATTAACAGATATTTTAATAAAGTCACCTAATAGATTCAGAACTAGAAAAAGTAGAATAATATCTTGGGGATTCTTTAAAAACTGCTTATGTTTACCATCCAAGCAATTTCTGATAGTAGCAGCTGAAGAACAGTCACATATTTTCCATATGTAATCAGTTAAATGAGAGGAAGCACAGACAGTTTGAATGTATTTTTAGATCTATATGTAAATGACTCCTTTTACAAGTGTCTTGTTCTTCCTAATCTGCCTAGTTTATGTCTTTGTGATGTGTATGTGTATATGGAACGTTACAATTTCACAGATTTAGGAA
The DNA here is from genome assembly GCF_971803275.1 of Cyanistes caeruleus. Classification (NCBI taxonomy): domain Eukaryota; kingdom Metazoa; phylum Chordata; class Aves; order Passeriformes; family Paridae; genus Cyanistes; species Cyanistes caeruleus. The sequence goes on from NC_141703.1 coordinate 46,606,765, forward strand.
CATCATAGTTCTGGCAGTCAAAGTCCCTTTTAACTACATTTACAGGACCTACTAAGGTGGAAAAACTACACCCAGGTGTCATGATTTAGCCCCATCTGGCACAAAGTACCACACAGCCACTTGCTCACCGTCCATCTCTCTCACAACCTTCTCTGAGATGGGGAGGTGTATCAGAAAGAAAGTATAATTTTTAGCTTGATATAAAACCACTTAATAACAGAAATAAAATATCATTAAAATTGTATAAAAAAGGATGATAACAATAATACCAAAAAAAATGGTAATGATAAAGGAGACAATAAAAACAGAGACCAATAAATCACTCAAAAAAGACAAGTGATATACAATTGCTCACTACCTGCTGACTGATGTCAAGCCTGACCCTGAGAAAATTTTCCTCCTGGCCAGCTTGCCCAGTTCATATACTGAATATGTTCTAAGCTATGGAATTTCCCTTTGGCCAGTTTGGGTCAGCTGTCCTGGCTGTACTCCCTCCTGGCTTCTTGTGCACCAGTTCGAGTGTATGCAGAGCAGGGGAACCCAGAAATTCCCTGACTTATAGTAAGCACTACCTAGAAACAGCTAAAATATTGCTGTGTTATCAACACTATTCTGATACTAAATTCAAACTCCTATCACTATACCAGTACTATAAAGAAAATTACCTCTCTCAGATTAAAAAAGGACACCTCAGCTATAATTAAAATTTGGGGGCAGGAGGTGGGGGAATTTTTCAATGAAATGTGAAATATTTAATATTTATTTGTTGGAGTTTTTTTTTACCAAACTGAGTAATTTGCACTGAAATTACTTTTTTCTCCTGTTTTAGATTAAAGAAATCTAATTATGGTAGCGTAAATTAAAATCTAATCAGGACAATATGTCATTAGATTAAATGTGATAGGTAATGCTAAAAAAATGGTTAATGATAAATATGTACTCATGCATGGATATTTTTCTGTGTTAGTTATCATTTTTAAGTATTTCATTTCTTTTATGAATATAGTCCTCTTGGACCCCCTTGTATTTGTTTGGATCAATCTTTTTGATTTGTTATGATTACATTAATCTTCTATGAAACTGGATAATGAAAAGAGACATTATATATGAATAAAAATGTGAATTGCCCATGTATGTTACCACTCCAGAATAAAAGTGTACATGACGCTGTATTAGGGGATAAAAAACACAAGTGGGAAAACTCAGGTGAAAAGTGCTTTCGTCAGAGCATGTGTGAGAAACAAAGAGAAGGGATAAAAATACCAAAAGAGAGATAGAAACTGACATAGACACCATGGAAATTGGAATAATACTTTTGCAATCCAGAGAAAAATCCAAGATAATGTTTCTAGTGTTACTACTTCTATTAACACTGGCTCTAAGTGCTAGTTGAAAAGGATGTTTGTTGCTATGAGGACTGAAATGATTACCTTTGTAAAATAACACTGTTGTCTTCTATTCAGATTGATAGGGCATAATAAATTAATTTTAAAAATAAAAATAGAAGGTATACAACATGTAGCTACAGGGAAGTCATTTTACAATCTTCTATCATTTAAGGGGGAGCTTTTTTTTGTTGTTGTTTTGATTTGGGTCTGGAATTTGTTTTGATTTGGTGTTTTTTGGGTTTTTTTAGATTGGATTCCAAAGTGTTGAAAACTTGTAAGAATTTTGAGGTAATTTATTTAAAAACCACAGAGAAAAATTAAATACTCCCTAAATACTCACTAACTCAATAAAGGAGATAATTTGAAAGGCAATTTATAGAGCTCCAGTGAGTCTCTGGTATTGGATCGTGTGGCAATCTGTGAACCAGCACTGCCTCATCAAATATTTTCCATATAATTCAAGTTCCTTGAAGATTAAAGGAAAACAAAACAAAAAATAAGAAAGGAAGCAGTTTTGAGGGTGACATAGAGGTATTCTCCTAGGATAGGTGCAGGTAACAGGAACAGCAGTTGGAGCAGAAGGAAAATAAGTGGAATTCTGATAGATATATCTATTTCATGGATATAAAAATGATTAAATGCTCACTAGACTATAACTCCATTTCATTGTTTCAATGGCTTTAAAGCATAATGATTCACAAAAGCTGTTATTTATTTCTTTTATAATGGTTATTCATTTTAATCATCAGTCTCTTGCAGCAATGAAGCAGATGCTTGAATACTTTTCTTTCAATAGATGATAAAGCCCGTATGATTCATGCTTATTCTTGTGCATAATGAAATTTCTACAATCCAGGCCTTATGTTGCTGAATCTATCAATTATTTAGTCAAATTGTCATTAAATAGAAAGTTCTGGCTGGAGTTCTTTGTTGTTGCTATGCATGGCAGTGGAAGCTCTTAAGTATCCCACTGGAGTGCCTACTACATTGCCCAGCTTGCACCACAGCTATCAAAAACAGCAAGCACCTGAATTAGGAAACGCACTTTTATGACTTCTAAGTGTGTAAATGAGACAATGCTGACAGCAGAACACACCTAATTTAACAGGATAGATCAGATTAAACTTGTAGTAGGCAATTTAACACAATTTTAATTTTTTTTCTGATCTTTTAAGGTAACAATCTGTGTGTCTGACAAATATATCTCTTGTCTTAAAGTATTTCAAGAATATGAAAGAAAAGCTTCTCATTAAAGGTGTATTTGAAAAAAGTACTAAGCAGTTAATCTGTAATAAAAATATAATTTTAAAATAAATTTATTACATTGGCAATAAATTTACACCTGTATCCTGCACAATAGGATTCCTTTTCCTCCATAAAGGATTTCTTTTCCTTTATTGTATTTATTAATTCTAATACTGGGGGGCAATAGAATATTCTTCAGCCAGCATTCACTTAAATACACATTTAATCTTTCTATCACCTATTCCAGAGAGTATAAAAGGTAACTTCATTAAAAAAGAAAGAAACAAAAAAAATACCCGAACAGAACCAAGTTGAAAATACTTTACATTTTGGACTAGCTAAAAGAACATAAATCAAATATAAAACCAAAACATGAGAAATATTTAGTCTAATAATCTACTTATATTGCATCTATTGGAGATTAATGGAGTAAAAAAATAGAATACCCATCATTATGTTTTCTGACACATCCCAGGAGAAACTATTTTTCCAAACGGAATGAAAAAAAATTTTGTTGCTTTCTTAAACTGTCACTATGTAGGGAAAAATGCTAGTTTTCTCATAAGGGAGCTAAGGAACAATTTGCAAAAGAGGAAAATTTATGTTCTTGTCTTTAATGTGATGTGAGTTTATGCATTTTATGTCAAACACCTTTACATCTTTTAAAGTGGCCCTCTGTCTCTATTATTAATAGTTATTATCTTAACAATTTTTTTTTTTACATTTTGTCTTTCCCTTAACCCAGTGGGTATTTGATTCTTCATCTAAAGGTGAAAAAAATTCAGCAGAGGTAAATCAAGATTTCTATTTATCTCATACTCATATCAAAAAACCTTGCTAACAGTATTTCCTCAAGTCCTTTCTGGAAGATAAATAAGTTTCACCGTCTACTCAGTAAAGCACCTCTGAACTCTATCACTGTCATTGCAGAAGCAGGTCTTGGAGTGTCTGTGGCCAGCAGGAGCAGGGAGGTCATTCTCCCCCTGCACTCAGCACTGGTGAGGCCACAAGTGGAGTGCTGTGTCCAGTTCTGGGCCCTCAGTTTAGGAAGGACATTGAGATGCTTGAACACTTCCAGAGGAGCCAACAAGGCTGGTGAGGGGCTTGGAATACAAATCCTGTGAGGAACGACTGAGGGAGCTGGGGTTGTTTAGCCTGGAGAAAAGGTGACTCAGAGGTGACCTTATCACTCTCTACAACTCCCTGAAAGGAGGCTGTAGGCATGTGGTGGTTGGTCTCTTTCACCAGACAGCAGCTGACAGAACAAGAAGACACAGTCTCAAGCTGTGCCAAGGGAAATTTAGGTTGAATATTAGGAAAACGATTTTTATGGAAAGAGTGATAAAATACTGGAATGGTTTGCCTGGGGAGGTGGTGGAGCCACCATCTCTTTATGTATTTAAAAACAAGACTGGTTGTGGCATTTGGTGCCATGGTTTAGTTAAGGTGTTAGGGCTGGGTTGGACTTGATGAGCTTGAAGCTCTCTTCCAACCTAGTGATTCTGTGATTCTATAGCACATATTTAGGTATTTTTAGAGATTGACTTTGGAGCCACACTGTAACCAGAGCTGCAATGTTTTAAAACATTTCATATTATCTGCAAAATAGGAAGAATGGTTTATTGCTTCAGGACAAATGATGAGGGGTGAACTGAGTCAAGATTTTTTTCTCTAGAAGTTACTACAAAAGGAAGCAAACACATTGATCATAAGTGATTCTTGGGTGTTTTCATGTCTTTAGATCCGTGAATTTCTGGTATGTGAGGTTTATTCAATTGCTCTTAACTCATCTTATAAATACTTTTATATTTTCCTCTCTTGAGATTGGGCAAAATTTTGCATCCGGTTTTGAAACTGAATGTCAATCAAGACATGAGCTGTTTCTTTGTAGGCATATACTTCTATTTACTCTAAATTTTTCTCCTCTTTATATTTGAGGTCCTTATTTCTGGTTATGTAGCGCTGAGGAGTTGATCACTGTCCATTTTGTTCATGTCACTCACTATTTGAAATATGTCTATGATATCCATTTCAACATTTCTCTTTTTCAAACTGAAGACCTTCAGCCTGCTTAGTTATTTATCTTATAGAATGTATCTTATCGGTTTGCAACAGGACACTCTTACGAAAAAAAACCCAAAAAACCAAAAACCAAAACTTAACTCAAAACTCAGTCAAACAAACCAGCACACTATAAGGTCACCAAAGCATAGATTTTTCAGGAGAATAGTTTTAATTTTTTAAATTTTTTTTTAGAACTTGTTTTTATTCTGTTGCTTATAATTTTTTTTGTTGTTTGTTTGCTTTTCAACTTCTTCCAAAAGAAGACATTTTCATAAACTATCTATCATAATCCTAGTTTCCTGGTCCTATGTGGCAGCCACCAGATCAGTGTCCATCATTTTATTTGCGAAATTTAGATTGTGCTTTAGCAGTTATATACATTTTATTTACTTTTATTTACACTGAATTTCTTTGTCAATTTTTCTTTCTGGTCGCTCAGTCTTATAACTTCTGCAATTCTTCCACAAGTGTCTTTTTAATCTATGTTTTCACATCTCTTATCAATACCTTAAACAACAGAAGTCATTGCATAGACTACACAAGATTCTGTCGGGGTAATGCTCCATTGCAAAAGCTAATAATTTACTCCTGTCATGTTACCTGTCTTATAACTAATTATTTATCCATCCAAGTACTTACCCTTTTATTCTTAAATAATCTTTAAATTAAATCTGTCTTAAATTCCTTAGAAGCTCCATGTGACAACCTGGTTAAGAACCTTTGTAAACTCAAGTATCTCTTGTCCACATATTGTCCTTACAAGGTTGTTTTGTTTTTTTTCCATTCTGAAAATAGCAGTTATGCGTTCAAGTCCTTTAATAGCGGAATGACACTGTGAATCTGGACCCAAATACTTCTCCACTGCTTTTAAAGTCACTAGTCTTTTAGAATGCACTCTACAACAGAGAAACTCACTGCTCGGAAGATATGTAAAAATGTCAAAATTTTTCAAGTTTTTTATCAAAGAACTGAATTAAACAGGATTTTTCTCAATGGAATCTCATTTTCATAATCGACAGTTAATACAGATAACCTGTTCCTTGCAAATGACTCCTTTAAAAAAGTCTATCTACTGTCAGACTAGGAACTTAAGGAACTCAAACTGAAGGTTTTTCAGTAGGAGTTAATGAAATATTTTTCCTTTTATGTTAAATTAGATGTCAGTTAAACTCTAGTTGTGTAAGGCAGAGAAACATAATTTAAAACCATTTGAAAGATGCAGTACCATTTCTGAAAGGAGTTCAAGCAACACTGGGATCTTTGATTGATGCCAAATGAGAGTACATGCCAATCATAAAACAGCAGGAATACTCATCTAGGCTGTCAGGTTTCTGAGACTAACAGGGCTCCCATGCTGCTTGATGAGACTGAGGAAGTTATGCTAAACAGATTTGTGAGCTTCTTCTCTACAACAAGAGCAACAAAAAATTGCTGCTACCCTGTAAAATAGCAATATATAAGGTTTTTGTGTAACTACACAGCAGAGAAATTCTTCATATCAAATGCTGGACTTGTGAGTTACTCAAGTCTAGATAGTGACTCTTTTTATGTGTCTGTGAGGAGAGATATGTTTCCAAAAACATAGAAAAAAATTTGTTAGATATTATCTATCTTTTTTTAACTTCAAATTTGTAAGCAAATGTTTTTTACTCCCACACAAAATCAGATAACTGCTCTCAACCATAGAGGAAAAAAGAAAAATGCATAATAAAAGTTGCAATGCCAAGAACACAGTCAGCAAAGTGACTTACCACACAGATATGATGAAAGTACATTATGACTTCCACTATGAACAATTCCATGAATCTTTAATTTCCTGTTCTATCTCAGGGCCAGTTCTGCAAATGCTTTATCATGAGAAAAGTCCTGGAGTTCAATGAGATTACTCACAAGGGTAAGGCAAAAGACAAATCTGGTACAACTTATAAAATCAAACTACAAACGCTGAAAAGATTCAGCTTCAAGTACTTTTGATCATGTACATACTTTTTTCCTTTACTTTCTAAAAAAATGCTACATCTAGAAAAAATGCAATAAAGTAATTCTAATAATTCAAATACTTCTCTATTCAATAAAAAAAAAAAAAAAAAAAAAAAAAGAAAAAGCTACTCAACAAGTAAAATAGAAAAAAAATTTATTGGTTTCTCCAGAAGCTGCAGTGATGAATATAAGCTATTCAGTTTCCATCAATAAATGTTAACAAAGAAAATAAGCAAATTACTATGTGTTTTAGACATTAAAAGAGGTCACTGAGGAAACAATATGGGTTTTTTTAATCAATTAACTAATCAAAGTAAGTGCTAAAAAAAGGGAATTCTCAAGATGAAGTTATTTTTCTATGCAACTTTAAAAAAGACTCTACTAGCTCATCATATCTTATTTTTTTGAGTAATGGAAGAACCTTAACTCATATTTTTGCTCTTTATGATGCTTCAGCCATGAAAATATAAGTGTCTGAAAATTATATTAGAACTTTAGAAACTTAATTTTCCAAATACGACTAAACACTTTTTGCAATTTTGGTTAGATCATAAAATATTTAATGAGGCATTTTTGAAAACTTTAAACTTAATGAAATAATTTTGTGGTATAAGACAGAATAACTTCTAATAACAAGAGTTAGTGAACATGCACTATCTTATTAATATAGCTGTATATGAAACATTCCTTAAGTCATGAATGGCACTGCAAGACACAGTCATTTGATATGTGATAAAGAAAAAATCTTTATTGAAAAACTAATCTATATGCAATTATAATATCTCATAATAGAAACCTTTTTTTGTTTCTGTTAGTAACCATGTTTATTAGCCCATTATGTAAACAGAGTCATCATTTGCCTAGTCAGTCCTAGAAAACAAATTGTATTCTTATTCTCCCACCAAGTGTTTTCTATCTCATACAGGCTCTAATTTACTTAAATTTATAATACACAGATTGTAGAATAGGGAAAAGGGGGATTGATGTTCTCTATGCTAAATTCAGGAAAAATACAGTGACTCAGAACCGATGAGGTAAACTTTCACAAATTGCAAATGAATTAGGACTATATATTAATTTGAACATTTCTGACAAGCATGTAAGAAAATTTAATGGAAACATGATAATGTAGCACTAAATCTATTTATTTATTTATTTATTTATTTTATTTATTATTTTCTAACCTCATGAAAATAAACTTCTTTTATAGAGAATTCTAATTGCTGTTACGGACCAAGATATTTTCATTTTTCACTCTCTCAAAACGTGATGTTAGGAGCAGAAATTTATTGACTCTTTCCTGAAAAAGGTACTATTATCCACAACGCACTTTAGCCCACTCCTCCATGACCAACAGAGTTTGATACACTGTGACTATTCATCATATTATGTAGCTAAGGAATTTGCCTGAGAATGAAGGTAAAGTCTTACACTGATGAGATACAGTAGGATGTGAAATAATATACCTGAATGAATGCTGTTTACATCCAACATTAGCCTCTTATCTGAATTTTGCCATCCAATATGGAAACTGATTTCACATCAAAGCAATTTCAAATGAATTAGGATTATGTCGCAGGCAGGCAGCTGCTTTTTCCTTCATGTCTGGACAGTCAATCAACTATTTCTGTTTACTGCAATTGGAGAGCTGACTGTTGAATACAGACTCGTGTGCATCGCTTGTTCTCATAAAGATTTCAAACTTCCCTCTTTCAGCTATAGCATGTCAAATCCAATTTAAAAATACGGACTTATAACAAAGAGACTATGTAGAGAATATGATCCCAATTTTAGCTAAAGAATTGTCTGCCCTGTCATCCATGATAGGGCTATGTCTTTATTTCACATATTATATGTATTCCAGAAGTCTAAGTCACTGGTTTTTTTGAGAAATTTCATTATCCATCAACACTTCAAGAAATGACCTTGTTCTCATTAGAGAAACGAGATAGCTCTTCCAGAATATTTTAAAAATGGAAGTGTGGTAATTAAGTACCAGATTCCTGTCAATACAGAATGATTGCAAAACAGCCACAATTCCTCTGCACAAAAGAAAAAAAGGCAGAAATGAGTAATTTGTGCTCTAGGCAAGGTTTTAAAGTAGAGACTTGTCTTTTATAAAGCCAAACTGAATGAAATATTAGTGTAGAAATCATGGATTTTTATTAAATGTATTGCCTGAAGGAAAAGGAGGAGAAGAGAGGTAAGTGCTTTGTGAGGAGATGAGCTATTTTAGCTTTAAAAGAATATTGCCTTGGAAGGAATTGAGCATGAATAGATGATAAATGAAATTTAGGTGAGAATAAAGAACTGATATTGAACTGAATTTCTAGAACAACCTTGAAAAATTAGTGGAGAGAAAAAGACCTCTTTTTTAAATAATAACCATGACAGAAAGAGTCTGGGCATGATCCAAGGTCTTCCATCAAGTCTTACATTCTGCTCTCTACACAACTATGGAAATTATAACAAAAGGTGGAAAAATGTAGGGGATGAATTTTATGTGTCCCACAATATATGATATGTCAAATCTATATTACAATGTGTACTTTATGCCACTTGTCATAGACAACAGTATGACTCATACATGTTTCCAACTCATACACCAAGTTTACCCACTTTGATTATTTTTTATATTTTAATTAGTTTGAATACTGTTGTTGGGATTCTCCAGATGTAAGAGGCTTGCTGCGTTTTTCTTATTAGGTTTTTTTTTTTTTCTCTAGTGACAACTGAAAAATAAAACAACTAAAGGTCAAGAAACTCCCTTGCTACCTCCTACTTTTTGCTCTTCCACATATATTGGAGCATCTCAAAGTCAGTACTTATTTAATTTGTCTTTTGCAGTGTTCACAAATGTACTAGGATGACACAAATTTGCTGAAGGAAAAGTTTTCTTTTTGCTTATAGGAACCTCTTTGGGAGTATTCCCCAAGTTTATTTTGCTGAAAGGCTTCAAGAAAGGTATTTTCATGTCAAGTTTTGGAACACTTGGTGACAAATTGCTGTTGTGATAATTTGTTTTGTTCACTGGTATCATCAGTTCTGAAAGAATCTACTATTGTAGGTTGTTTTTAGAGTGCTTAAATGTCTGCTGACAATAGTTTTATTATGTTGTCTTGGTTTATTTAAAGGAAGATCTTTTTTCTACTCTAATACTTCTGATCATTAGTAGTTAAACACTTTGTTTTCAAGTATGTTGATTTATATTTCTTTAAGATGGGCAGTAATGGGTAGGCAGTACTTTCTCTATTTTGAATATTGAAGACAAAGAAGACACAAACAATTGATGACTGCTCATGCATTGTTTTCCCTTCTTTCCTGCATGGGTAAATTTTTGAATTGCTAAACCCCAAGTTTGTTATGAATTTTTTTTTTAGGGGAAATTATGGTCCCGGGACAAAGGCAGAGGAGGAGAGGAGCAAAGAGCAGACTACCCAATCACAGCTAACTAAAATTTTAAAATTTTACCCAGAAATCTATATATAATCATAAAAAAACACATGAACCATAAAATATGATGTATTAGCATATAAATATAAAGCACTAGGTACAGTAATCTAGGATAATGTAAGTGCAAAAAGGTTTCTAGACACCATGATGAATCCTGTGCCAAGTCCTGTTATTCATGATTGCACTGATCTTCACTGTATTGTATATGGATGATACTTCCCAGGGACCATTTCTTCCAGCCTAACCATGTGATTTAAGTGGATTATGGGGTTTGAAATACCAAAGAGTGACTCTTATTAACATTGTCCACTAGTTACCTAATCTCTCAAGCTCCTCTACAAGAAAGAAGATTTGGTCTCCTGATTGTTGGCTGGGTCAGTAGTCTTTGACTGCTGCCTACTAGACCTATGATTCCCAAACTCCACTGTAGAGAAACTTCAGAAGATCAATTAATTCTCAAGATGTCACATAAAAACAACCAGTCCAATACAGCAATCTTGGACAGTGAGGTCAGACAGAACCATGAGTTACGATTAACTGTCTATTATCCATCACTTTTTAGCTGAAAGAGGGATGCAGCTACTTAAATGGTTTGAGAGCTATGTTGTGCTTAGCTCCTGGCTGGGGTTAAGTCGTGACAGTCCTTTCTGGTGCCTAGTGTGGGGCAGTATCTATGAGACACAGTCTCACACAGCTCACTGCAAATAATTGAAATCATTTTGGCCACAATGGAAGCTGTAACCATATATACATTGATCAGATATATCACTTGTCATCAAAGGGAGAGTTTACATGTATAATTTCAGTCTTTCAATTTTTTGAGATATATTAAAACTTAAATAATACTAAAAAAAATATTAATAATAGCTGAGAACAAATTTGTTTGCTTAATTTGCTTTCCTGTATATTATATTTTTTTAGTTTGACTTTAATTTTATGACACATTTGAAAATCTAAAACACCATATTCTTTCTTGGTCAAGACCATTTCAGCTGTTCTGTTAATTTTTTTTTTATTTTCTTTTCAAGTATTTTCACTTCCCCTTTAACATTCTACAGTGGGCTGAAAAAATAAGAGCTTTTAGCTCTTATTTTCTATAATAAAGTGAAAATCACTAATTGTAGCTTGCTTTGTTTATTATTTTTTCTAATACAGTGACATCAGCAATAAAATTTCCTTTGTGATTTGTAGTATAGGTTAGAAAATTCATAATTTCTATGCCATTCTGTTTTGCTAGTCTTAATCTTATGCTACAGAAATTCCACCCCAAACAGTAAAACTAGTATTTGCAGCATCCTTGCCATTTGAGGTTTCTTAAGATCAATTATGTGATTTTTTTATGTATCTATATCTATCTCTGTCTCTATCTCTATAACCTATCTATATCTAATCTATCTATATCTAATCTATCTATATCTATATCATCTATATCTATATCTATATCTATATCTATATCTATATCTATATCTATATCTATATCATCTATATCTATATACCTATATCTATATTTATATAAATTTATATAATCTATATCTTTATCTATATTTATCTCTATGTCATCAATGTCTATAGATATATATCCATGCATCTTCTCACATTATTAATAAACTTGTGTCACACCAAGCTTGCAGCCCTCCCAAAAAAACAGTACTTGCATTTAATAACCAGGCATACTATTTATTTGAACATACTTGCACCATGGTATCTAATTATTTGTTTATTTAAAGCTTTTTAGTTGTGTGGTTTGGGTAGGTTTTTTTGTTTCTTTGGGGTTTTTTTTTGTTTTGTCTTGTTTGTGTTCTGTTTGTGCATTTTTGGGTTTTTTTAATCATTACCTAGCCCTCTGAACTCACCAGCTAACACACTGTTGAACTAAGTTTTATTTGGATCTTCAGTTGGTGTTTTGACATAATGTTCTTTGTATACTAGCTATTCTTCTTTTGTCAGCTCACCATTTCTTTAATCAATTTTTTGTTATGAGCAGGAGATATTTATCTATTATGGTACACTATTCTTTCTGTCCTCATTGTACTTGTACCAGATTTTCTCTTTAAAGAACACTCTTTAAGAGAAGGAAATTACATAATACTGAAATTTAATTAGCCGATTTTCTTTCAGATATTAATTTTACTCTCCATGATTCTTCTTGTCTTTCATTTTGTGCTTATTCTCATTTTTGTGTCTTCCTGCTCAACTTCTTTTTCATATTGAGTTACATTTCTAGTACATAAATCTCTCTAGGTTGAAACATTACTTTATCTATATTTGTCTATATTTCTGCTTCTCTTTACTTGTGTGGTGTTTAATCACTATTATCATGTGACATTAGACATCATTAAACAGATTTAAGCAAAAGGTTTTCATTTTTTCTAAGCTGCTGAGTTTATTTAGAAAAGAATGAAAAACAAAAGTAAAATATTTTTCCTAAGGCTGGTCTTTCTAAAGCAGTGTCTGGAGGCCAGTGTGATCAAGATAGCACTTTGATTGATCAGTGTGCAACAATCTAATCAGCCTGTCGCTGTTGGCTAAATTACTAACTTTTGTTACTCAAAGGGAACATCAATGGAAATTGCAGCAATGTTTCTAGCAGTTGGAAGTTAAAAAATAAGACTGTGCTAAAGGAAGAGCTGTTATGAACACCAGGAGCAAAAATTCAAAATACCTCCTTTGATTTATTCTGTACAAAAAATATGAAATTATGACCAATTATAATTCTGCTTAAACTGAGCTTTTTTGCTGCAGCTAAGGATGATAGGAATAATGGAAAACTTCTAGAGCAGATAGTAAATTTTTAAAAATTAATTTATTGTCTTTTACTTTTTTAAAAGTCATTATTGAGCCCTTCTATTTATTGGAAGATAATGAGGCCTGTAAATACCTATTTTGGCCTCTTTCTCAGGAAGGAGAAAGAAGGGTGAGGAAATTATGTGTGTAATCTACTTGTCTTCCCAGAAAGGTGACTGAGAAATAGATAGAAGAGGACTACAGAGGTATGACCCTATATCAAGGAACTAATGTGTTCCACAAAACCTTTGCCAGGAAGAAAGGAGGGTGGACAGGAGTGTTAAATTGTCTGTGAATGCCCCTGGGCTACTGTCTCGTACACAGAGTTTATTGATACAATCATAGTGCATCTTCAGATTTTAGTGTAACTCCTGTGAATGGCAAACCTAGCCTCCTGTCCAGCCTAAAAAACAGCTATCCACAGGCAGGATGGAGCAGCTCCCTGCATGGAGCTCCAGTTCAATATGAAAATTTCCCATCAGGTGTGGGTGACATGACAGCGATGTCCTCTTCTGATGACATCTTCCTGCCACTCACAGACTGAGTTAGGGCTCTGGATGGTCTGATAAAACTCATCAGCATCCAGTGTTAAGGCATTTTTAATTCCTAAATAGTTTACAAACGCCTCTGGCTTACTTGTCAATCACCCTGCAAGTCTAAGCCTTGTTTCATGGCCTTGCATTGTCTGTCTGACAACTGTTGGTTTCTCTCCTGAAGCATGTTATGGAAGTTGTTACACAGAGAAGATTATACAGGGGAAAAATATTGGGGTTTTTTACTTATTATTTTGCTTCCTTTTTATTCTATCATTACTGCTGAGATTACTTCAGTGCAGCTAATAAAACTGATATATGTAAAAACACCTGATACTTCTCAGATGTACAGCTGAATACTCTCTACTACTGCCATGACTTTATGCAATATCATGTTCCTACCACCCAATTTAAGACACTCTTGCCAGGAATATTATCTCTATGTGTCTGAGGCTAGTTTCTGATTGAAATAACTTGACCTGCCAGATTTTAAAGCATACAGAGAATACTGTCTACAACACTCAAGCTAAAGAATCACAGAATCATAGAAAAACCTGGATTGGAAGAGACCTTAAACATCATCTAGTTCCAAATCCCTTGACCTGGGAAGGGAAGCCATCTGACTAGAAAGGGTTGCTCAAGGCCACAACTAACCAGGTCTTGAACACTTCCAAAAGTAAAATACTTTTATAGGGAACACTTCTAGACCTTTGAAAGTGATTTTAGCAATTAAAATTTCAAGTATTGTTGTCTACAAGAAACAGTAAATAGCAGTATATAGAGTTTATACTTACATAGATTTATATTCACTTTTTACACTCTCAAGGAAAATTTACATCCTTTAACCTTTTAAGGACTTAAATCCTTAAAAAGTCAATGTCATCTGAAGTGTTCATAAAGCCTGGAAGTTTATTTCTCCTATTTATTGTAAATGTTTCATTGAAGTTTAGAGACCTCAATGTGCCAAAAATCAAACATGCATTTAACACGTTTTCCTTCAACAATACATAATTTATATTAGTGCCTATTGTCTTGAGAAGGTGTTCTTTTTTATTATTTTTGTTAAGTAAATATTGTGAATATTGCTGCAAATTTTAAATATTATGAACTTTATTTCCTGTAATTCTGCTCAAGTAATAACCAACAGTGGCTGTCTAATAGATGCATGTGGTCACTGAAAGTGGATTTGGGGGAGATAGAGAACTACAAACTAGACAAAGGCTAATTAGAGCAAAACATCCATCTGATCAATGTCCATCTCAAGTCAGGTGTGGAAGAAATAATATCTGTAATCAGTATGCAAATATGAGTCAATTATCTTTCTCCATCAATAGTGGACAACCCAGAACCCATTGAGCTCTCCTGCACATCCTCAGACTGCAAGGCAGAATCTACCCTTGAGTCAGGATGCCTCTGAAGATCTTTCCTTGAGGCCAAGAAATTCCCTGCAACAAGAGATTCTCTGTGATTAACATGTTAAACTTTGAAAGCTAAGAGATAATTAATTGACTGTGCATATGTACTCCTTTAGGCAGAAACCCTTGACTAAATATGTGTCCAGCTACAACTAAACTCCCTTCTGAGAAGCTTAAAAAGCACATTGGGACCTTTCTAAACTGCTTGAATCAACAAAAACTCCCCCTGACAGCTTTATTTGACCCTGTCCTCTATGCAGCAAATAATCAAGCATACATTGACTTTAACTTTGTGAAATCATTGTCACATGTACTATTAAATTTGTTAATCTGTTTCATATCAATAAATAAATAGCTACTTCCCTATTTCAAGTGAAGTATTTAATTTCTGTGCTTTTAGTAAATATAACTGTGCATTATTTTCCTGTTTTTAGCACTGATAATATAGTGTGTCTAATGTAAGCTCTTCAAAATATTTGGAAAGTCTCAATTTTCAAGGCAGTATCGATTGGTGTATTTAATTCAATTAAAAGACTGTAAAAGTTTATGTCGTTTGCAGACATTAATTTGCTATCACTACCCTTATTTTTTTTGAATTCAAGGTATATGGCAAACAATGTATTAAATCATATGCCAAACTTTTGTGGTGTGAGAAGGTAAGGTTTTAGAGTTCTTCAGTAACTACCTGTGTAGAGATTCTTGACTACAAGTGAATCTATAGAACGAGAACCAAAATTCATTACATTTTTCATAGGGTTCATAGTGACAATGAATATACAAAAGGCATTTGACTGCACATTATATCACACCCTCTAGTAGCTTCTTCCTGCTAAAGAGCCTTAGGTAAAATAAATGAAATAAAATTGATTGATTCAATCTGAACAATTTTTAAAAATGAAAGAAAAGCTTTTGTTTGTTTTCATCTAATTCTGGCTTTTGACTGATTTTTTTTAAATTTATTTTTCACTTTCCACTTCAAGAGGATGACTTTCTTTTTCATTCTTCAGGGATTTAGAAGGTCAAGAATGTTATTCTTTGCTATAATCAATTACAGGCTTTGTTAATTTTCACACAATTTTATGTATGCAACAAAATTTTTCATGTTTCCCATTTGGTAAAAGGCTGAGAGCAGAGGAATTCTGCCTGACTGCTCTTTGTTGTCTGCCACATTGGGCTCCCACAAAACCTTAACCAAAGGATTGTTATCCTTCTAGAAACTGAGAAAAACCCTGGGGAAAACACTTTATTGGAGTGGAGAAAGAAGAAAGATAAAAAAGTAAGCAGTGAAAATGAAAAAGGAAGTCACAAGGCTAGAAAAGAGCAGGAGACTGGAAAGAAAGAAGAATTAGGAGGGAGCAGGATTTAAAAGCCCCAGCAGAGTAAGAGCAAAATTTTTTTGGAAGGTACACAAAAGAGACTGAATAGAGTTTCTTGCCAGTTGGAATCTGAGGATTGGCAGCAAGACTAGGGAGATGGAAAAATTGGACACAGTATCAGAACAGAATTTCTTTCCAGGCCTTTGCTTGACATTCTGCTTCACCCAAAAGAGTTTATGTCTTTCTAGTTATAAATATTTGTTCTTCTAATGTCTGTTTCCCAATATCTAGCTTCAGAGATTAAAACCTTTCTCTAGTATACTTGGGATGTTTTTCTTTAAAGAAGTAGGGCAGACTACTTCACCTCAGAGATGTAGCAGACATTAATTTTCGTGCATTATGAGTATAATTACAACTCAAGTACTTAAGTCCTAAGAATTGAGGATGGTATTTTTTTTACCATAATATGTAATGAGAAAATAGGAAATATCACTCTTCCTTAATTTGCTTACTTTTAAAAATGCAGATAGTTTTATTCTGAGCTCAATAATTATTTTGGAACACACTAAATAATTTATTTCAATGAAGGCACCATCTATAAGTGATACAGCACCCAACGATACTTTCTTGCTGTTTGGTTTCTATACACAAGGTGGTACTTGATCTAAAAATTGGAATTTGTTGTTGATCAAGCTGGTCCACAGTTTTAATGAATGCCAGGTCATAAGACATTTGCATGATTAAAAAAGATAATTACTTTAAATAAAAATTGATTTAAAGCTCAAAGGAGTTGAACATTGCTTCTTTGGAGTCACTAGAGAGCCTTAAATTAGTTTTTCATTCCTCATCAACAAATAATAAAGTTGAGCTATGGAAATTTGTTACAGTGTTAACTTATAAACATTTAAAATATCTAGAAAACAGCCTTTCTCTGAAACTGCCTCTTACTTAAATGTTCTCTTATTCAGAAACTCAGTTAAATGTGAGAATATAGCTCAAGCTGGCTCATTTATATAACTCACAAGCAGATAACAAATTCTTGATTTCTTTTGGGGATGTTGGACAATTTCTATTTAAAATAACTATTTTGTTAAAGAATTGAATTCATTCAATATATTTGGGAAAAAAAAAAAAAATCAACACCACCCTCTTACTTCTCCTCAAAAAAATCAAACCAATCAAAAATATGACCTAAAAAATAAAAAAATGCAATAGAAAGCAAGGGTATGAATGCTTTAGAGTATGCATTCTGGTAAATCAGATGTTTGGTTAACCAAACAGAGATAAACTAAAAAAACAAGAAGTGAAATCATCTCTAGTGACACTCTCACAATATCACTGAAAAGAAAAGAAACCCCAACAAAACAAAATACACCCTCACACCACCCATTCAGGCTACTATATACCTGGCAGAATAACTTGTGGAAGGTAAGAAGGTAGTAGCACATGTTATAAATCATTTAATCAAAATTTATAATGATTAATAATTTTTACTGTGCACTGCTAAAGATGGGTCTTGTCAGTCCATCTATAATGGATAAGAATGTGTTTCTGGGCCAGTTTTGACATAGCTGGAATTGAAACAGGTATTCTTTCTTGCAGATTTTCTTACAGTCTCCTCACAGCTGTAAAAAATAGGCAACAGGCTGTGATACTCCTATCTTCTGCTGCTTTCTGTGTCTGAATAATGACACATGAAGAAAAACGTGGCTTTAAATACCTTCTGCTAAAGTGAGGATTACCATGGTTTGCTTCATTGGAATCATCTTGCTCTGCAGGAAGTAAAGCCTCCTGACAGCTGTCTGTTCTTCAGGAGCTAATGGCCAAAGCCACTTTCTTGTTTCCAGTTTTCTGCTCGAAGTCATGCAGTTTAGCAGAATAATAAGGTACAGAAGCAAATGCCCGTTGACAACTCAGTGTTGTTGGTAACAAACCAAATTGTAAACTATGATTCTCTGGGGAAATCTCAAACACCTGCAACTGTAAAAGTCTCCTCAGAAAGAGCTGCATTATGATGAAATCACTCAGTTATGGGACAATCTGTCAAAGGTATGTTGGAGATTTTTTCACTTGTCTTAATGTTTTATAACTTTGTGGCTATCATTTTGGCCTCTAGATTTATCATGAAACTTCTCTAGTGTGAGATTTCCAAATTTTTGTGATTTGATTTATATACTTATTCATTTCTTAAAGCCAGTACTGGAAGGGCACAGCTACCATTATCTTAGGCAGTGTTTCCTTACATTGCACAGGCATACATTTTGCATTGAAAAAAATTTGTTCTTTCTGTTTTTGTTTTTTTTCTTAGTATGAAATAAAAGTCTGCAAAGAAGATGTAAATAGCATGCATAGGAAAACAAATAAATTAAAACCAGACCAATTCTGTTGCTGTTTTACAGCCAGCTAATAAAAAAAATTTGGATTGTTACAAAAGGAGAGGCAAGCCAACATGCTTAAATACGTTAGTCAAATGGCTTACTTTGGAGAAATAGAGAAGCAAATTAAGAATTTTTACTGGAGGTTTCAAAATAAGCCATTCACCATTAATTTTTTTTGATTGAGAAAAAAAAAGATTTTCATTGCTGAATAAAGAAATTTGGGCAACATTTGTAAAAGTCTTTTTATTTCATCAATTGAATTTCTTGGAAGAAGCTTGTCAACCTAATTTGACAAGATATTTTAACTTACTGTGAGAGACTTGTCTATATTTCCCTTTCTGACTATAATATCTTTATTAGATTTAAGCTCCTAGAGAATGCAGTGGTAGCATATTTTTTTCCCCATGTGTTACACATGCACACAAACACATGAACCCCACTCCCCCACACTTAAATGAGTGTTCCAGAACTGACCAACTAAATATATCTCTATAGCTGTAAATTGCCACACAGATTCTAAAGCAGCATATTTCACTAGAAACCCTACTGACAATCAAGAATCAAGAGGAGAATTACAGTGCATTTGATTAATATTGTTTGAAAATAAATGCTCCAACAAGCCATGACTTTGATTTTTTGTTGTTTTGGTTTTTTTTTCCAGAATATAAGGAAATCAGGTTTTATTTTTTTTCTATCATAAAAACTAAGAACCAGTTTTAGCTTATGCACATTTTCAGATTTCTTATGTGTTTTGTCTAACTGTGCTGACCTCCCTCATTTATAAATTATAATTGAGTTCTGTAACAGTCATGTCAAAGTGAAAGTTCTCCAAAGAATCCTCTGGTGCAACAGAACTGATTTCCAAGAAAAAGAAAATCCTCTGAAGTATGTCACTCCTTTAAAGCTTGAACTGAGACTGGGAAACATACACTGCCTACTAACCAACAATTCTTCTTGTTAGTTACCCAGGCTCCTCTTGCTGCTGAAGATCCCTTTAGAAGATTCTAGGTAGTGTTAAGGCAAGATTGCAAGAAATGCACTTATATAAGAATTTTGAGCAGTAAAATCATGCAAAAAAGGATCAAAGCAAACATTATACATAAAAATGCGTAATTATTTACACATTAATCTATACTTCCAATAGCCTGATATTTTCAGTATGGGTATAATGCAGAAGAAACAGGATTTACCTGAAAGGTAGCACAAGCAAGGAGTTAATTTGAACACACTGGAGCTGATGATCACTCTCTGACCTGAAGGAAATAATCAGTTGCCTAGTGCATAAATATAATCAATCCACTTGCAAAGAAGAGTGGGATGAAAACCAATGCTGCCAAGGAAGTGACAAGTGGCAAGAAGAAGATGAAGTGGAGGGTATATTCTACATGGAAAGGAAATTATTCTTCTGGTACATCAAACTGTTATATCAGTTTGATGAAAGTGCAAAGTAATTGATTTTAATGATACTGAGTGATTTAAAAGGAGGTTACATGCTTTTACTTAAAAGCTGCACAGCAGTGCCACTTTTTAATTTTTCTAAGACTGATTTATATCCATTTATATTCCAATGAATTTTTCCACAACTTTGCATAAAACAGTATCATTATCCTTACTAAGGAACATAAGGTGAACTGTCAAGGAGACTTTACAAAATAAGCACTGTGACATTAATTCGTCAGGATCAATTTTAAGAAACAGAACAACTTATCAAAATTTTTTTCATTTAATCATTAAGGGCATTATTACCAATATTATAAAGATTTAGACAGATTGTAGCTTCTGGTTTTTAATTTGACAGATTTTTTTTTTGTTTATGTACTTTCAGAAAGGAATAAATTTTAATAGAGTGAAACATCTGAATTTAGCATGCAGGGACAGTATAATCTTTGTGAAAAAACTTCACAGGAAATAAATATTTCTCTGAACTATCAGAATATTAAAAACTT
The DNA here is from genome assembly GCF_971803275.1 of Cyanistes caeruleus. Lineage (NCBI taxonomy): Eukaryota > Metazoa > Chordata > Aves > Passeriformes > Paridae > Cyanistes > Cyanistes caeruleus. The sequence continues at coordinate 46,627,267 of NC_141703.1, forward strand.
ACAAAAGAATTTTCAAACTCATGTGCTGTTAAGAATTTTCTCAAAATAAATACGAAGTAGAAGTTTGTTTACACAGTGCTGCCTTTTGTGTGAAAAATCTTAAAATACTTTTCATTTGTATGATTGATATCTTAACATTTGGTGTTAAGCTTATCTTGAAAGAAATGTTCAGAAGAAGCAGAAATTTAAATTCAAAGTCTGTCTTTATAAAGTAAATCCAGAAGACAGCTCTGTTTCACACAACTTATTATGATCGATTCCTTCCATTTTTAAAGATTAAATAACCATTTAATGTACCAATATCCTTGAAGCCCTAGGAACAGGCACTGCTATTGATGTTGATGTTTTTGTTACACTACAAAATCATAGATCATTCAGAATATAAAAATGGAGATGGATCATTTAATTCAAACTAAGATAGATAAGGAAGAAAATACAAACTTTCTTCATTTTAAAAGGCTCAAGGAGACTGGATGTGCCTATTGTTGCTTTTTTTTTTTTTACAATCCCTTTGAAATGCAGAAGTATGTAAAATTGTACAATTTTCCCTTTCAATATAGTAGAGAAACAAACATAAAACCCTACAAATAGTCAAATACATGTATTTTAACCACATAGTTAAATACATTTACTATTATTCTATCAAGACTGGGTTGGGCATGGAAATGTGTTTTTTGATTTTCATATGAGATGAGTTCTACACATTGGTCACATGTCATTTGTATAGTTCACAAAATAAAATATATGATTCTTATTCCTCTTATTCTTACTACTACATTATTAGCTTGTTTCATAATGCTGCATCAAAGTAGAAAAGCCCAATAAAAGAAAAGGATGGGACCTGAAATAGAAATAAGTCTGAATATTTTTGATGGATATTTATAATATGGACAAGTAGAGATATATATCTTTTGTGTCTTAGATTTTAGACTTAGACACCATCCACCCAAAGCTAATTACTGTGATGCATTCCCTAATATTTTCATTTCACCATCAAAATAACCTAAATTGAACAGAGTAATTCTGGCTTCAAAACACATCTAAAATACTTGATAAAGGACTACTTCTTGACAAGCAGATATCCTAAACAGATCTCTCATAGAGTCTATGAACATGGAGCACTTGGGTATGAATTTCCAGCAGAATATATGATTATTCTCTGGTGGAAAAGGTCAGAAATTGACTAAAAAAGGGTTCTTTCAATAGGCTTAACATCCTATTGAAAGGGATATTTCCTCCCTCCACAAGTTTTTGAAGGGCATACAACTATATGAAATTTGAAAATAACAGCTATTACTATTACACTATATCAAGAAATATATTGTGGGTTTACTAGAATGCGTTCAATGAACAATTATGGACCAGAAAGTGTTTAAGGAATTGTGAAGTTAAGATGAGATGAATAAAAAAGTAAGGAAAAATTGCCCTATTGTCAATTTGAATACTATGGGAAACCATATAGAAGTATTTTATTTAACAGTGATAAAATTATACTGAGAGAAAATTTTTAAGTAAAAATTATGAACCATAGAGATTTTAGTAATGTGAAGCAGAACAATATAACTGATAGCATATCTTCCCTTCTGCAAGCAAACTAGACCTCTTTGTAGTGTGAATCACTTTTTTGTTATTGCACCAGTTTTGAACTCAGCAAGGTGTCTTAGAGGTCTAAAATTCAGTAAAAAAAAAGGAAGGTGAGAAAAGTGTGAATTGAGTAACATGAAAATAAGCTAAGAATGCTTACTTTTCAGATACAGGAGGAATAATTTGAAATATTGGAATAAAAATGCAGTCCAAACCATTCAATACAAAGTTGGGTCAAGATAAGCAATAAACAAAGGTTAGAGAAGGAGCACACGCTAAATGAGTTGATGTGGTCTCAGATCAGACACCAATGAAGAGTGGGATCAATCAACTGCCTGTGTTGCAACTAACCATAGTTATGTACTCTTAGTGTGCCAAATTCCTGTGAGAATTACAGTAACCTTCATTGAACTTGCATGGATATGAAATAAAAATTATTCTGATAAAATAATCATGACAGGCATCCTCTTTTTTGACTGAAATTGTGTGTGTGGGACTGGAATTCTATGACAGTTCATATACAGTAAGAATAACATAAATAGTGAGTGATGTGAAGGGTACACGTTACCTTGGATTACTTAGTTTTTTGTATTATCCTATTAGACTGCTGTAGAGGGAAGCCTAAAAATCTGAGAGCATTTTAGAAAACAGGAAAATATTTTTTTTTTTTCCCTTTGGATAAACAATGGCTTCAATAGAAGGAGAACCACAGAATGTCCCTGATACACAATTTTTAACAAAATGATTTTTTAAACCTCCAGCTCAAATGAATTTTGAGATGTTTCTCTGTGGCCAAATTATCCATCTTGGACCAATTATGAAAGATTGGTCAAAACAGGTGAAAAATGGCTACTGTTAAATTTGTCTTTGAAATAAAACTTTTTTGCCTTCTCAAAAGTTCAGAAGCGAAAGTGAGTAACTGAAAAGATTAATAGCAAACATCGTTATGTGCATTAGATTTTACTGGGTATGAAACTGATACAAAATGGTCAGAACGTGTGTATTTCCCTGTATCTAGGAACTTATCGTAATTTTTTTTAATCTACCATTTTATGACATTTTTCAAAACAATCATTTATTTTTAGGTGTCATTTCACAAGGAAACTAAGTTCATAAAGAACTTTTCACCTTTTCACTTTTATATGATATTGCAGGTAAGCATAAATAAATTTGTACACACAGACCACAGACCAAAGTGTGACTTGTATGAGCATAAATAGACATAAAATTCAATACAGTAATTTATGCAAGCATCTTAAACAACACCAGAGACAAAAATCAAGAGTAACTATACCAAAAGAAATACAGGACACAACAGAGAAAAATCATGTCAAATAAAAAGAGTGACCAATAATCCATATTTGATCCATTAATTTGTATTTTAATGTTCCAATAGTTAATGCCTACTCTTACTTGGATAATCACTGGAAACATTTCTGTTTTTAGTAGAAGAGGATACTGGTTATCTTAGAGCTTTTTGGTATTATAACCATTAAAATGAGCAATAACCATCAAAATGAAGAATTATATCCTGACACTTTTATTCCTGCTGACTAACTGCAGTGAGTTTTAATATTTGAGACATAAGCAAAGAAAATCAGTAATCAGCCATATGTAATTCTTGACTGCCAAATTATCTCAGGATTAATTTCCTATTTTTTAAATATACTCTCTATGGTTTGCTTCTAAAAAGCACTACATAAAACATGATTTTAGTTATTGTTAGACAGTGAGACCTTGATGATACAGGAACACTTTAGAAAACAGAGACGAAACATTAGAATTATAAAAGCACATTATGCCATTCTGTGGATACTGTCATTCAAGCAATGTTGTCATGGTTCAATACAGGTTGATCTGAGAGAAAGCACCGTGTTACAGGAAAATGAGAACACTTTATTTCTGAATGACAATATCCAAACAGGGGCACTAATGTACTTATCTTCTCTCCTTAATCCAAATGATCTTAACTTTTCTGAAAGTTTCTGTTTGGAACCATCTTAAAGGATTTGCAGAAAAGCCTTAAGAACTGTTGTGAACATCACACAACATAGAACACTGAAGTGTTTATTCTGGTGGGTTTCTTTGGTGTTTTGTTTGTTTGTTTGTTTGTTTGTGAGAGGGTTTTTCTTGGTTTTTGGGGTTTTTTTTATGGTTGGTTGGTTTCTATTTAAAAACTTGTTTTATAAATTAGAATGTCAGTTTGCAGTAATTCTAAATAGGATGTGAATATTATTTCCTACTCTTAAAATTTATAGGTAGATTTGTTTTAGTAAATTTATAGATAGATCTATAGATAGATTTACTAGGTAATTAATATACAACTTTGTTAAGTTTCCCAGCAAATGTATCCAACATTGGCACTTAATCACAGAATCTCAGAATCAAAGAACAGTCTGGTCTGGAAGGAGACCTCAAGGGTCATCTAATCCAACCTTTTTTGGCAAAAGCACTTGAATATATGACCAAACACCCTCTCCAGCTGGATCTATAAAGTGTCAAATGCTGGGGAAGGATCACTTCCCAGGGGAGATTATTCCAATGGTTAATTTCTCTTTTGAAGAATTTTCCTCTTGAGTCTAATCAGAATCTACCCAGTAGTAATTTGTACCCATCATCTCTCATCTTTTCCATGTGACTCCTTGTAAAAAAGGAAGTCTTCTTCCCCTTTGCAGCCACCTTTAAATACTGGAAGATCATGACAGGGTCTTATCATAGCCTTCTTTTATCAGGGTAGAAAAAACCCACTTCTCTCAGCCTTTCTTATTGCAGGCTTCCAAATCCTTTAATGGTCTTTTTGTCTCTTCTATGATCCCTTCCAGCCTCCTCACATCTTTATTTAGTACCATGGAACCTTGGAACCATAAAATGTTTTGGGTAGGAACTTAAAGATATTTAGTTCTACCTCCCCACCCTATGGGCTGGGACATATTCCGCTAGACCAGGCTGCACCACCTAACCTGGTGTTAAACTATTTCAAGGATGGAACATTATGGATGCTAGCTTTGGAACAGGCTGCAGGGAGCTGCAGAAACTGCAGGCCCATGGCCTCTCAGTCCTGCCTGAGAAGCTAGCCTGAGAACTTCATAGGAGGATTTCAAAACAATCCTCAGAGACAGAAAACAACTGCCAGGTGCTGTTTGTCTGTCCTCTTGTTTTCCTTGCAGGAGAAAGTCAGGGGGGTGGTGAGCCCCACTGTCCAATGATGGTGATGTAGCACTTTGCTAACCAATAAGAGTTTCTTTTCTGTACCTTCCACGTATCTGTCTATAAGACAAGCCTAGAGCAATAAACTAGAGATATTCTCCTGTTGTGACTCCCTCGAGAGTCTATGTCGTTCTTTATCGCTGTTCTCAATCAGAACGACAGAACATATATTACTTCTCTGGCCAACCTGTTCCAGTGCCTCATCACCCTCTCAGTAAAGGATTTTTCCCTAGTATCCAATTTGGACCTACTGTTTTTCAATTTAAAACCATCTGTCCCTGGTCCTGTCACTGCACATCCTTGTGAAAAGCCCTTCTCAGCCCTCTTGTACTCTAGGTACTGGGAGGTTGCTAGAAGGTCTTCCTGGACAGTTTTTTCTAAGCTGAACAACCCAAATCTCTCAACCTCTCTCACCCTGAACAGGTCCATGTCTTTATATGGAGGATCCCAGAGCTGGATGCAGCATTCCAGGCAGTTGTCTTACCAGAGTAAGACATTTTGGAGCCCTATTCTAGCTGAATAAGAAATGGTGTGATTTGTTTGCAGATTCTATTATCATTTTGGACTTTGTACAGTATGCAGGAGAAATATTAATGGCACTATAGATATGATGTATGTATGACCTGTGGGAGATCCAAGCCCTTTAGTAGAGGCAGATAGAGCAGACAAGGTACACCAACGTGCTTCAAATCCCCTTCATGCAGGCATTCAGTTAAATTGAATCACACGTCAATTCAATGGAGAATTAACAGACTTTTGTCTGAAAAGATCTATATAGCAAATCAAAAACTGATTCTACTGTCTGGTTTCTCATTAGTTTCCTGCTTTATTGGGGAGTCATGAAAAAAATAGATTCCTTCTTTGTGAAGAACTTTATTTACCTTTTGAAATCTACTTTTTCTTTGAGCTTTGTTTCATGAATAAGCCTTGTACTTGGATTATGTCTCAGAGGAGAAATTAAGGAACTTTAGAGTTGATATCCCAAAGCCATTTGATAGCTTGACCTGGATTAATCTTGTATATTTCATTCTAGTGTTTGAGAACATCCACTGTCTTGATGATGAGCTGGTTTGGTACTAGGAATCACATTGATATTGTGCTTGAAGTGTGTACTGCAACTGATATATTTTATTAAATATATTTGAATTGTGTTTTCACCATATTTCGTATCATTCTTCTGAAGTGGAAACCCTCTGTAACATCAATTATCTTCAAATAAGTAACCATGATGTTCAACCTTTCACCCACCAAGTGTGGAATATCTAAAAGAACCTGGTCAAAGGGTATTGAGCCAGAGCAATGTGTCATTACATACTGTGATTTATTGGTCTCATATCTCACCATAAAAGGTTCTTTTCAACACAACATACTACCCAAGTTCTGTGTTACCAGGGGTGTTCTGTTCAGCAACTCCTAATGACCTCAAAAAAGACTTTCCAAGCAGAACGTCAAGAGCTTAAGTGTACAAAAGGATTATTAATTGTGCAATATTTAAAGGATACTAGACAAAGTGTTCATATGACCTTTCCAGATCACACAGTCTTTTCTGGCTAATCTTTTGTCAGGTTGTGAGGTAGATGGCCAGCCCTTGTTCCAGACTGCTTTGTTTCCACACAGACTTGTGCTTTTTTGTGCTGGCATTCTCCTTGAACCCCGCAGAAACTAACAATCCTATCTGGACACTCCTACTTTTATCTGCAATTTAGCCTTTCTCATTTGGTACAGTTGACCCTTCTAAACCTTTTCACCACTCATTTTCACAGCTTCACAGTCTCAGAAGTCTGGTACAAGGTGACCAGACAGTTCCATACCAGAGCTAAGGCCTTGGATGACAGGCAGAGGAACCCCTGGGAATGGGAGGGAGCTAATGGAAGGCTTTACAGAGTGAGGGGTTCAAGATCCAGAAATCTCTAAAGGCAGTTATGATTTCTGCTGTCTGATTTGTTACTCTGATTTGATTCCTGCATTTCATATTGTTTGATTTATATGGCTAGTAAGTTTCTAAATGGTTCTAAATTTGAGAAAAATATGGAATGTATCTTATATTTTCAGTCTCTGAAATATTACTAAAATGACAATTCTCAGTTAGTCAAATGCCACTTTTCACTTCCAGTGCAGCAAAAACAATTCAAAGTATAGTTCTAACATCAGTGACAATAGAAATCTGACCAATACTTTACAGTTTCTATAAAATCCTTGATTTAATTTGTGTGAATTGTTTTTATAAAAGGCTGTCAGGTTCTGTCTAAATCACAAGGGAAATATTGATCTTGTTTTCATGATTTTACAGCTGAAGAAAAATTGCAAAAATTGAAGGGAAAAATTAAGTATTTGATCAAGTTTGTGTCTTACTGAAATGGATAATCTTTTAATGGAGAGAGTTGAATTCACACAAAAAGTAAATGAGAGAGTATTTTCTGTTTTCTTCCAGAGTGTCAGTGAGTAAGTAACTACCAATTATAATGCAATTATATATAGTTCTTTATTACTTCTATTGGAAAATTACCTTAAATTTTCATTCTCTTGCAGATCAGGAAAAGAATTGGCAGAAAACTTTTTATGTAAGAAAATTTATTATGAAATAGTGCATCAAGAATATAATTATATCAATTATATTTTTTTCTGGCTTTTTTTTTTACATAAAATGGTATTAAGTTAGACAATTATTAGCTAAATAAGTAAAATTTATATTGTTAAATAAAATTTAAAAACCTGGATGAACTCAAAATTTCCAAGTACTCATCCTTAAAATTTCTAGTGTAGTTTGTGCAGTGCTGTGGTTTAATCCCAGCCAGCAACTAAGCACCATGAGCCACTTATTTACTCTGCCATTACCCACCCCTCATGGTGGGATGGATAGGAAAATGGAAAAAAGGTAAAGCTCATGGGTTGAGATAAGAACAGTTTAACAATTGACACAAAATCATCTAATACTACTGCTACAAATTGCAAGTAAATAGAGACAAGAAAAATTGAGACAAATAAAACCCAAGGGAAAAAAATCAAAAATAAACAATGATACACTAGAGTTACTCACCATTAATGTCAAGCCTGTCCCTGGCAGTGATCAGCCTCTTCTGGCCAACTCCACCAGTTTATGGACAGAATATGCCCTTCTATGGTATGGAATCTCCCTTTGACTTGGCTGTTCTTTTCCCCCTGGGTTCTTTTGCACCTACTCACTGGGAAACTGGTAAGTCCTTGGCTTGGGGTAAGCACAACTTACCAAAAACTACATCACTGTATAGTCAACACTATTTTCATCCTCAATCCAAAACACAACACTGTTTGTACCAGCTAATGGAAAGAAAATTAACTCTATCCCAAGCTCTATCTGTCCAGCCAAAACGAGGACATATGGTTTTTGTGTTTTTAATCAAATAACTCCAAGAAAAAAATCTTTAAAGAAATAGTACATACATAAAGAAATAATACACATATCAATTTATAAACCATTATTTCTACTGATTTACATACAGACACATTTATGAAGATTATTTTTTGTTCACATTTATTAATAACTTGGAAAGCTAGTCACACTTTGCCTGATGCATAAAATTAGATGTCAACATATCTGTATTTTTTTTCCTCTCTGAGGTGAAATTTAACACAGTAAGCTGGTATAGCTGGAATAATAAAAAATTCAGGAGTCTGATGGTTGGGAAAGAAGATAATGGTTTGAATAAGCAATCTCTACTTTTTTTTTTTTTTTTTTTTTCTCTTTTGAACTAAGTAGTCTTCTGTATCTGGCTCTTTCCACCATTAATGACTGCTTTCAGATCTAAAGTTTTCTAGTTCACTCACAAAGAACCATCTTCCTTAGGTCCCACAGCATTTAGCCTGGATTATCCCTCTTCTTAAAGCACTGTTTTTTTCCCTTCAAACAGGATTGACATAATAATTCTTTCTACCGATTCTGCTTGACAGATCTGGGAATCAATAATTTAAAAAACACAAAGACAAAAAATCAAAACAAAACCAAGACAAAACAAAACAGCAAAAAACAACAACCCAAATCAAGCAAAAATAAATAAACCAACAAAAAAAACCCAAACCAAAAAAGTTTTGCAGCTTTGTATCTAGTTTTCTTTAAAGACATGAAATTATCTGTGTTGACCATTTATTTAATCTGTAGCATCTCCTTTCCAAAAGATACTAACATCCAATTTAAAGTCTGTCAGATCTAACATAGTTCACATTGAATGTATAAGTTATTGATTTATCCATTTCTGGGACAGTTTCATTTGTTCAAGATACTCGATGTCACTTTATTGCTTCAGTTATGAACAACCCACAAAGTATGTCAGGATTTTTCTTTATTCTTGCAGTGGTCAATTCAAAGCCTGATTTTCTTGGATACTTTGTCAGTCTGAAATCACAGTCAAGATAAGTCTATATTCTCATGCATAGCAATTGCATATTAATGTGGGGTTTCACAAATACAGTGGGATCTGAGTGGTTTTTACTCATCCTGCTCATTTTTCTCTGAATTTGCAGCACAAGTAACACTGTCATGCAGGAGTCAACCTCATCCTTTCTCTTTAGCCTTAAGCAAAATGCCAAACCAACCAACCAACAAACCAATCACCCCCTATTAATCTACCTTTGTCATAGAAACTTGGGGAAAATTTTGATTTTTTTTTTTCTTTTCTAATACATTATTCATAATACAACTTTTTTTTCCTTCAATATCATAGTTTGTTCTACTCCATTAAAATACAGTCCTGGAAATATTTTGTTCCTATTGTTACTTTGGTTTTTCAAAGCTTGAAACACTGCTATTTAGGTTTCTTGTGACTGACAGGCAATTAGTTGCTCCTGGGTTATTCACATTGTTTTTAGCTTCTCAGTCTATGAAAGAAAGGAGGAAAAACAATATTTTCCAGACAATTTGTATCTGAAGATAAGCTCCAAAAATGAGGGTAATTTCTTTTCAAAAATGTTCTAAGAAAAAAATTATTGTCTTTTAATTTCAGTGTCAACTGATTGATGAATTGGTAAATTATAGCCAGGTAGTAAGATTATTTTAAATGAAAAGGAGTTCTGTAAGTGTATTGTGCTAGACTTTTTTACACCTGCATTCATTGATTCATTCAGCTTTTACTCTGTACTTGAGAAGGTTAAACTATAGCAGCAAGATCAGTAGAAAGATGTTTACCTCAAATAGCTGCAGATGAACCTTTCTGAATGACTAATTGACCTCATAAAAAAAAAAGAAAAACTCCAAAGTAATATAAGATTTTTTTTAATTGTTAAGGAGGTTGGAGAAAAATAGTAATCAAAATATTGCAAGGTATTTTATTACATAATTAAACTGTATTTTCCATGTTCTGCAGACTTCTCCTGTAGTAAGTGCTTTTCAATTTTCAGACTGCAAAAAAGTAATTTCATTTTGTGCAGAAATGCTCTTTTATATTGATGTATTGTAAAACTGATAGAAGATGGCATTTAAATTATAGTCAGTTGCAAATTAGTGTATTCATATGTAAAATAGTTTTCATTTAAGGAAAAGGTGCATCTCTTAAACATTAAGAAAGACACTTAATGGCTTTGGGTACACATACTTTGTGCTGACGCTTTACAGAATAATAGTCAATACTTGTTCGTTTTCTATTTCAGAAGGCAAGAGAACGAAAATATATCAAAACATTTGATTTTCTTCCATAAAAGACACCTGAAGTCATTCTTTTTTCCTGGGCAATTAAACTGATAATGTGAGAAGAAAAAAATAAAATTAATAGTTATAATAAAAAGCAGGACTAATTATTTTTTTAAAAGAACTTTTTCGACATTATCCTTTTGACCCATATCATTACCTAGGCAGCATGTAGAAAGTATAAATTTATAGTGTATTCCAATTTATTACAGTGAGGCATTAAGGAGAGAGAATGCTTTAGTATCAGAGAAGCAGGAACTTCTAAATTCTGAGAGAAAGCATAAACAATTTAGGATACAGTTCAGTTTCAGGAGAGTTCTGGAAGTGTGACTTTAAAAGATGTGTATTTAAAATTATTCAGGAAGGAAGACTGCGCATCTCAGAGCTTTGGGAAGACTACAGCATGAGTTTATGTGTCCTATAACCAAAGATCATAGACTTCAACTCTGTCTTTGACCAGAGCACCAGAGGAAAATCCAATTTCAAGCAGAATTGAAGTATGATCACATTAAGTGAACTTGAGTCCATGCAGAAGAATTTGGATAAACTCTGAGAGCAGAGCTCTGTATGATTACATTGTTCATGCTTGCTTATAGCTACACCCAAGGATGTCAGTGATCAAGTGAAAAAGTAGGAAATAAATAGTTTGCTATTGAAATATGTGCATATATGTTTACATATGCAAATGCTTAGAATTAGCCAAGATATATATATGATTTCTCTTTCTTCAATATCTGGTTAAACATTATTATTCTGAAAAGTAATGTTCATAATCTTCACCTTGGCATCAAAGACATATATAGAAGTGTTTTTTCACTAGCATTTCATTCTTGCTTTTTTAAAACCTTCTGACTGCAACCTTTAAGTGAGGGTGTTCAAAACGACTCAGCAGATTGCTTCATGCTGCATGGCTTTTAACCTGTTTGTTTTAAACATGAAATATCTATAGCTTTTAATATTCCTGGCACATTTCCTTGTCTCTCAGCGTGAAGTTCATTATCCTATGCAAGACAAATTAGCATAAAGACAGCCAATTTTAACTGAGCATCAGCCTGAAAAAACTGAGGGACTGAACTATCAGTTTCACACATGGGTCTGTGTCACGGCATGAGTCAGATAAGCTTTAGATGAGGATCAGCAGACCAGCACTGATATTGTTCTTAGCAGTTCAGCAGCCAGGTTCAGTGACTTTTAAAAGATTGGGTCCTCACAAACACTTCAGTGTAGCATCTTGCAAGAAATCTGACCAGAGCTTCTTGTTTTATTTTAACCTAACTTACATCTTGTTGCTCTCTCAAAACTAACAGGTATATGAAAGAAAAATAAATGATTAATGAGAATTTTAATAATGAAAATAAAAAAGTTGTTTTTATTTAATTGAATTTAATTTCTTCCCAACACCAATGAATGTATTATACAAGAAATTAGTCTGCTCAGTTACAGGCATGAATATGACAAAAAAAAGTATTTGCTGGGAAAAAACAGAGTTCCAGATATCTGAAAAAGTTTGTGTATGAAACTGTACAAATTTTTGGTTTATAACAGTTGTGTAAAAGCATGCATTCTTTGTCTCCATGGAAATCCCTCCTATCTCCATCTGAGAGGGAAGGAACAGCTGGCAAAGTCAAAGCCAGCATTATCCCTTCAAAATCAAGAACAATGCACTATGAACAATCAACTTTCCTGGAAAGAAAAATGCCTGTTTGCTCAAAAGCTAATGAAGTGCACATGCCTCAAAATAACAACTGGGAAGCCAGAAAGTGCCCTAAGCTCTGCCAGCTCTGCCCGTGTCATAACACAGGGCTCTCCCTTGACAGTAACTGTGAATACTAGATAGACTGAGCTATTAAAATCAAAAATGATTGATGCTTATTCAGAACCCTCACAAAAGGCTGCCCTTGACATGGACAGCTTAAGGTATTCAACTAAAAAATTCACAGTGCCTTAGTTTAGCAAACTGAGAGCCAGAAGTTGTTCCCCAAGTACCTAAAGGTTATAATTGAACTTTGGCAAGACATTTACTTCAAGTCAATAACCTCCCACTGGTCTACCCGCAGTGTTGTCTGAAGGTACCTTGGGTATTGACAGCTGTCCAGCAATCTGGAATTACTGAAATTTTGGCAAAAGAAGTGTTCAAGCTTCTATGGTGGATGAGCAAATTAGAGGTGCTAAGCCAATAACCCCTCCACAGTTTGACTTCTGTTGGGTGCTGGCATAATAAAAACATAGACAATTTGTTTTTCACTATATCCTTTGGAAACTGGGATCATGTCTTATGTTTTCCTTTTCTATTTCAAGTACACACTGCTAGAATGATACACAGGGAAAAAATAACAAAAACTCTAGAAATAAAGTACACAGAAGCAGAACTTCTAATAGTCTGATCCTATAATTTATACTTGTGTGCACAGGCTTCCGTAGCTGCAGAACTGCTTACCTGGAAAGATAATATATCAAGAACTGAGAAGCAGGTTTCAGTTTACCCCTTTTAATGTAAGGTCTGGGCAAATCCCTGATATTAAATTCCACATCCTGGCACTATTTTATGAGGGACTGTTCAAGTCCTTCTTTATTGAGAAAATGGTAAAATGGTAAGTGAAAAGGCTTGGGAAAAGGGAGGAGTTTCAAGACATATGCTCCTTCAAATTCTCACCACAGGCACAATGAGATTGAGGGATTAATGGATTGATAGAGTTATAGAACTCTGGAGACACAGAATCAGTCAGGTGGAAAGGGACTTCAGGAAGTCTATACTCCAAGATCCTCCCCAAGCAGGAGCAGCTCTGAGGTCAGAAACAGTTGCTCAGATCTGCATTAAGGCTGATTTTGAAAACCTCCATGTACAGAGTTGGAAAAATCTCTGTGGGTAATCTGTTCCAACTGTAGTTTTCATGCGAACAGTGATGAAGGACTGGAGGAAGAGGTGAGCAACAAAAAATGCAAATGTTAAAGCAAGATAATTTATTATTTTTTTGGTAATTTCCATGACTGTCTGATTTTTACATCTTGACTGTATTGTCTGATTAAGAGGTTCGGTTTTTTTAGTTTGGCTGTTTTTGTTTTTTTTTTCCTTCATTTAATTGTTGGGGCTGGTTCTGTAACAAAGATGCCATTCTCTAGTAATGTAGGCAAAAGGCTCTTTGTCATAATAAATAAAAATTCTATTGATATAAACTTTAAATAAAAGGATAAAAAGCAAAGAAATCTTTATAAGGACACTTAGCTTGCAGTTCAATGCAAGGAAGAAGAATGCATTTCTATTTTTAAGTGTTCATAAATTTTACCTATTAAAGAACTTTATTTTTTATGTGATATAATAAAAACTGTATTGCCATAAACACTGTGTTGCCACAACAATACCATCTGAGAAACTTAAATCTGTAAATCTTGACTGTTTCATGTTGTCTGGCATGTCTATAAACATTTTGTGCACTTTAACTTTTACAGGCTGTATTTAACAGATTATTGAAATCAAAACAAGTTTGTATGGAGGCAGCTGAGAGCCTTATGTGTATTTTTGCAGATTTTTTTTTGATTTAAATATGCAGTACAAATCAACGCTGCATAGGAAAATATTACGCATTGTTAAAAACAGCCGAACAGGTGAATTAAATGCCACAGGTTCCATGCTTTTATTCTACAGAATATAAATTGAATATGGGACTATAGCACTGATACAAAGTGTCAAACTTAATTTAATTGGGTCAAATAATAGACCTTGAAATAGAAAATAAAATTCCAGTTTTCATGCAGTTTATAACATACAGCTTTATGTATTTGGAAGACCTCATTAAGGACCACAGCTCTGTGTGTCTGCAAGACTCTCTTGCTGGTTTTTAGCCTATCACTCTATGATGTGGTCATCCAAAATTGTGACACTATTCTTTTTGTCCTTTTTGTAGTTTGTGTTTATAATTGCATTGATTTACAAACCTTACTGAAGCTATGATTTCATTGCTTGTGAGCTTTTTGAGGACTCACGTTTTATGATTCCTCTGCCCATATGTGAAACTCATATAAATAATAGAGGTCATTGAAAGAATTACCAGTGACTTACACACCTCATGCTGAAGTCCCACATCAGTCTCTAGTGTCCAAAGAATTTCTTAGTAACGTTATATTTAAAAGTTGAGACAATACTGAACTGAAAAAAGACATGATTATGCATTCAATGTAAAATTATCATCATATAAACAGGATGAAATAATTATTCTTGCAGTATTGATGGGCAGAGAAGCTTGTTTGAAACATTTTTACATCAGCAGCTAAACTGTGTCTAAAATGGGATGATAAAATGGATAGCCTAACAGCCATGCTATAACACAAGGGAGAGTTCAAACTGAAAGTGTCAAAAAGATACTATAAATTGAAGGGAGAATGAAAAGAGATAAGGAAGAAGCAGAAGGAGATTAAGGCTTTTCAAAATGACAATATCTTCTAGTTTGTTTATCAACTGTCCCCAAAATAGACACCTCAATAAAGTGTGCTGGTAACTATGCACTTTCAGAATATAATGGACAATTGCTTAGAAGGCAGTTTTGCAAAGAAATTGTTTTTTTTTCTCCAGGAAAAAAGAATTGCTTCTACACCAAATGCAATTTTTATGAATAAAAATGTATAATAATATCCATATAAATACATAATAAATATATTTACAATATATTAACACAAAATAATAATACTATTTATTTTATTAACTTATCAAAAATTTCTGTACATACATACCTTTTTTTAAGAATTGATGTGATTAATCTAGTAAGTCTATTAGCTACTAGATTATGACTACACTATCTGCTGGCTTCCCCAAAATGGTGTAAATATATTTTCCATCTCTACTCTGCTTATTATAAACACTGTAATATTTTAGAATGATAGATTTAGTCCCTTAAATGCTTTCATAGTCTAATCTATAAGCAGTTGTTGTATGGAAATAAATAGATAAATGAGAAATTAGCCAGTAGTAGGGTAAAAAATTAATTGAAAAACTATCTAGTACTTCAATAATTAGATATTTCTTAGGGAAGAAGAAGAAAATGTTTCTCTTCATGTAGACTCTTCTGATCCTTGGATTATGCTTGGTGGATTAAATAGTTGTCTGTGATGTTGTTCCAATGACATCTGAAGACAGATACATTTTTCTTTCTCATTGCATGCCATAATGAAATTCAAACCTAACATTGCCTGTAGTTTAATAAGCCACCACAAGTTATTAATTCAAATATCCTCTGCTCTTCACACAGGCATGTGTTTTTTCTGAGATTATTGCCAGTAACTGAATATGATAAGGGTAAGTAAAACTACTTTTTCTGACAGGATGATTGTGTTTAAAAATGAACAAACATTAAAGTGTTATGGTGAAATTCTGTCTAGGACAAAGAGTTCTCCTCATGCAATAATTTTAAAGTAATACTTCTTCCATCTGGTAAATGGAATTCATAGTCTTTGGATTCAAACTGCCTTAATGAAAGAGCAATTGTCTAGGCAAACTCACTCATAAAAAGTTCCATTTTCACTGAAAGCAGGCTAGTTGAGATTTTGTAGTTCAACAGAATCCTCTTATCTGAAATTAGCTCAGTTATTTGCATACATACAGGCCACAGATGGAAAGAAGATTCAAAAATAAAAACACCATCTGCATTTGTCTTTAATGACAAGTTAAATGGAAGTCTGAAATTCTCATTTTCAATAACTACATTGCAAATTTGTTCACAGGATCTTCATAGTTCTTCTGGTTTGACCATGAAAAGAATTACTATAAAACCAACCCATGTCTAAGACAATCAGAAGTACTTATATCTCTTGTTATCAGTGATGCAACAAAAATTTCATCAATAAACCATTTGGAATATGCTAGGATATCAACTCTGTAATGTATCCACAGAATTTTTGTCACTGGTTATACTCCTAAATATGAATGACATAAAATTTTCTGTAATTGCAGTCAATGACTATGAAGATCAGTTAAATGGGTCCATAAACTTGCGAGGGACAAAATATAAGAGACAATAGTAATATTTGTTTTTAAACATAATCACTGCAAACTGTAAGGCCCCAGAATTGCTAGACAAGACTCTTAGAAGGGCTTACAGTTTTCATATACTCTGAGTCAGATGAACAGGAGAAATACTGATAAGATATTCTCAAGAAGTCAAAACAACAAAAACTTTACTGGCAACTTCAGAAAATGAAAGACCTTTGGCAAAAGGTTTAGAGAAGCATTCAATCTACATAAAGCACTTCTCAAAACATTAACTTCGGCTCATTCAACTTAGCAAACTCTAAGCATGTCTGATTTTAAGTTACTAAAATCATTTCTCAAAACTCTGAGAAGAATGAAATAGATGAAGAAAAAGAAAGACAGAAAAGATATAGAAAACAATAAGAATATCACCAGTGTTTGCATAGATATACATGTCTAGTGTACTACTAAGCACACTGGGCAGCATCTACAATGATTTAAAACACTAATGAATTCAGTTATTGGCCTAATCATGCAGCATTATTGGCAGATAGCCTATCTAAAATCCTGTTTACCACAGCATTGAACCAGGGCAAAGGAAGGAACAGTTTCAGTTGGATATGCAGTTAAGCTGCCAATGTGAACAACAGATTTCACTCTGTATATAATGACATGACAATTGAAGAAAGAACTAGAAATGTTGATCTGAGTGATACAGCTCAGACAATAAAGCACACCCAAACTAAATGAACAAATTATAGAGCTACACCTTGAATATGCACCCTGACAAGGATTGTTAGGCTTATAACATTATCTAGAAAAATACTGAAAGATAAAGCTTAAACAGAAAAGATTAAACTCAGGGGCAAAAAATGTGAAGCAAAGAAAGGAATGTGAGGAAAAAATGACATATACCTTTCTAAGGAGATATATATGTTTGTTACTGTGCTGAACATAGTTACAAAATCCCTCTTTGTTTAATATATATATACTTTCTAAATCAATCTAAAGTTTGGTGGGGGGTTGATTTATTTTTTCTGTGCCAAAACAAAGCTGTGTTTTATATGAGAGGAAAAAGACAGTGAGTCAGAGGAAATCTTATTCAACAACACTCAAGATACATTGTTAGTCCATGCAGAAAAATAAGACAAGCAAGGGAAGATTTTAAATGGCTAGAGAAAACACAGTGTGGGCAGTCCTCTTTCTCCCACTAAACCCAAACAAATTAAAACCAAACAAAAAAAAAATATATAAAAAAAAAAGAAAAAAAAAAAAAAAAGAGAAAGAAAAAAAATATAACAGAAACAAACAGACATTAAATGCCACAAAACCAAGGGACAAGTTCTTCTGAAGAATAAAAATTATCTGTCGTGTTCCCTGTATGGAAACTGGAATTTATTTCTGCAGGACAAAATATTGGTATAACTGACATATAACTCCTGTGCTCCATTCAGCACAGCACACTGGAAAGGCTTCAAAGATGTTTTCCAGCATTCATCAAAGATGGATGATTATTGCTGAAGAATTTATAAAAAGAAGAAGGAAATTTATGTTCAGGAAGTACCAATCTTACACTTACAGTATTTACTGTCATTTTGGACCAGAGAGACAGACTGTAACTATAATTTTTGTAAGGCTTGTAAAGTCATCTGATACTGATCTCCTATTGATGGCCCACACTGGTCCAAACCCATAAATGCTTTCTGAAAATATGGCCTTAATAGGTTCAAGGGAGAAGCCCACAACAAAAAAAGACAGCAACAAAGCCAAAAGAAAGCTATTCTTTCATCTCATAGAACCTTTATATTTATTTCCAATATGACAAAATAAAATAAGCATAAAGAATTGGGTTAAAAATAAATTTTTTAGGCAAAAATAATGTACATTGGCAGATGAAAGGAAAAAAATTCTATTTACATGGAGCATGTGTCCCCACAAATAAGTGAACTTATGTGAGCAGAAACTTTAGGAAGTGCAAATATCGTTCTGAATTACCAGCACATTGTTAATCAGCATGAAGATCATTGTAAACACTACTGTGTGGTTATGAAGGAGAGCAACCATTTCAGAAGAGGCCCTAATGATCAAATCCATTTTAACATGGGCATGTTCAACTCATTTAGAAGATGTGAACACAGGCTGGATACAGAGGAAGAATTATTGCCCTGAACCTTCTGGCTAAAGCCTTGATAATACAGCCCAGCCTTAAAAAGGCACAAACAAAATGTCTCTCCCAATTACACCCTTGTAAATGTCTTTAAAAAGGGTTGAAAAAGCTTCACAGGTATGCCACATAATAATTGTGCCTACCAAAGATATATTTGGGATGTAATTGATTTTATATCTCATTAACACACATTCAAAGAGTAAGATAAATAATGCTGCAATTTACTAGTATAATATTAACCTTTAGTTACTAACTTCAGAACATCTGTTCTAAGGCAAGTAACGTGCCTCCAAATCAAGACCGCCAGAGGCCAATAGCAAGAGTGTTCTGAGAGAATTTTATACCTAACGGTTCACAGGATCAAAATGCAAAGCAAAGTATTAAATATCTCTAAAATGTATTCACTTTTAATTAAAAATTCACAACTTTTCAGTAACCAGTAACATCTTTAATCAATAAAACTGATTAACTGAAATATTATCAGATTTGGACATCTAAGTCCGCTGTTAATTTCTATAATAGACCTAGGAAGGGTGCATTTTCAGTAAAAATTTCCCCTACAGCATTGCCTTGGTAGCTTAACTTGGCAGAAAATGCATGAAATCAGCAAAAGCAAAAAGAACATTGTAGCATTTGGGAATGTAGAAAATGCTGCTTAACCAGCATCATTGCTGTGGCTGCCTGCAGGCCAGTTTAATTAGGCTACAATTCATATGCAAGAAAGTAGTTTTGTAATTACTGTCAAATGACCAAATCAATGTACAAAACCTAAGAAGGATTATGCATCCTCAGTAATGAACCATACTGAAGCTGACTGGGATTTGCTAGCTGAGACACCTACTTGTCAAAAACTCACAGTAAAATGTGTAAGAAAATAAATATATGTATACTCAGATATTACACCATTTTAAAGAATGCACCTCAGTTTTCTGGATTTAACTGAATTTTTTTAGATGCATATACTGATTTTTCTACCAAACCATATGTGTATGGATGGGAAAGCACAGTTACCAATTTCCATTTTAAAAATCATATGCTTTTTTAGCAGAAAAGTTATCAGAACTTTAATGCTAAGGTTGGGCATAAAGCTGCTGGAATTACTGATGCAATTTATGGTTATTTGCTTTAATAGAAACATTAGATATTTTTGAGACACTCAGATTGACTCAATTTTTCTTTTATTGACTATAATCTT
Organism: Cyanistes caeruleus; assembly: GCF_971803275.1. NCBI lineage: Eukaryota > Metazoa > Chordata > Aves > Passeriformes > Paridae > Cyanistes > Cyanistes caeruleus. The sequence continues at coordinate 46,647,035 of NC_141703.1, forward strand.
TTAAAAAATAAAATGTTTAGTTGAGACAACACATATCTAGGCAACAAAGTTTATTTCCCCCATAATTTAAATCAGCATGTTGTTAAAACAGTTATTTCATTAAATTAATAAAGACCAGAGGATATAGTTCTTTTTGTGAATGTAGCTTATTGCTAGAGTGTCTGCATTTGAAATATTTGCCCAATATTTCTTATTACCATATATTTAATTTATCAGAAAAAAAAAAAAAGTCAAACTCTAAAAAGCATGGATTATACATAAAACTAAATTCCATAAGAAGTCTTCCACAGGGTGTATTAAAGACGAAAATTAATCCTGCTTCCTCTTTAAAATCATGACATGAAGTGGTTGGTCTGAAGAACATGAAAAATGAAGCCCTGAGGAGGGCAACTAGGTTTCCCTAAAGTAGCTCTATTTCTTGAGCTGTAGGCTTTTTTTCACTAAGCATGTTTTTTCTGTGTCCCTGCTCTCAGACCTCTGACTTGCAATTAATTAGATACATGAGCAGAGTTTCACTTCATAGAATCTATGCCATTTATGATGATATTTATATGGAGAATTTCCCAGAGATTTCAATGGTATGGTAAGGTAGAAGAGGAATTTGGGAGAACACTTAAACACTTCTAATTCTAAAGCAGTATTTTATTCCATTCTGTGAAATATAAGAGCAAAATTACTAACTCCAAATATTGTACATAAACAGATACAGTAATCTAATGCAAGCGCATATATATGCTGAGTTATCTTTTTATACTTAGAAAACTAAACATTCTTAATACAAAGCTCAAGATGATGAAAACTTAAATATACAGGATTTAATTTGCTCATCCTTTAATTGATAATATATATGATTAGCTTCTCTTACAGTGTGACACTTAGTCACATTTATTCTCTATGTTTAACAGCTGTGAGAGGTTTGGGTTTTTTCTTTTGGTTGTTTGGTAGGAGGGCTTTGCTTGCTCGGTTTTATTTTCCAGTTCAGTATATATGGTAGTTTTAAATGTTCAACCCTTCCTCTTCTACTCAGACAGGAAAGAGACTTAAAACACACAAAAATACAGATAATATATTGAAATTTGATGTTCAGTAAATGCGGAGAGAAAGAAGACAGAAAGAAAAAATGATTGCATAAGTTTGAAAACTTCTGAGAGAAATCAAAAAATTTCCTGACTAATTAAAATAAAGCTTTCAAAAATTTTAGTCACAAGATGAAATTCCAAGGTGAATCATCCATCTTTTAATCTATTAATAATATTTTCATGTTCTGTTTACTACTGAAAGTTAAATGATATCCTAATTTTCATGTAATTTTAATTCTCATAAATTTCTAAGCTGCTTCTCAAGCTAGTTATATAACAGAGAGGTGAGCTTCTTCAATGAAATCAAATAGATCACCATGCTCTGAACATGTTATATGTCTTAGAATGTTTTAAAGGGTGTAAACCATAGCTATTGTTCTTAGCGAGGGAGAAAACACAAGGGTTTTTACTCCTTTCAGAATTGGCAGCTGTGTGGGAAATGACTAGCATCTTTGGCTGAAGACATTTAGTATCCTACTTTGCTGCTCTTCAGCCTGAGGACAGTGGTGAAACAAAATGTTTTGGCAAGCAAGTCTACTTTCTAGTCAGATTTCTCAACCACGAACTTCTCAGGTCTTTACATTGTCTCTTCATTGTTACGGATGAATTATTGACAGATAGCCTGAAGTGTCCCTACCCCATGAAGTATATTTTAACAGTGCAAAGTTATTCCAATTACTGTGATGCATTTTCTCCTGATTTGTACCAATAAATTAAGCTTTGTTATTTTAAATAGTTTTATGGCAACCTTCCCAGAGCAGATGTCTGTCAGCAGGAGCAAAATCTACATTGTAAATTTTTAAAGAAAAAAAAACCCAACAGAAAAGCTAGCAAAAGCCAATTAACAGTTAGCAGTCTATGACTATTGAGGGGAAAAAAAAAAAAAAGATAAAACCTGGCATTCACTTAATCTTATTTATACCATTCTATCTCCTATAATCCTTCAGAAAATCTATCATATTATTTGAAATGTTGTTTTCTTTCATGTTAGCAATTTTGAAGTGCATTTGAAAATAACATAGCTGTATTAAAAAACTTGAAGAAATAAGCCATATGAAATAAATATTAAAATACTTTGAAAAATAGTCAGGTTTTTATAAGCTTTTTTCTAGAGATTCTGTCTATAACCGTAGCAAAAATTTATTTTCATAAGTAGTGTTTTCTTACATAATTTTTATCTAATTTCTTTAATGAAGAATCTTGCAGAGATGTTTTATGCCCTTTAATTGATAATTATTAAAGTGGAATGAGGAAAAAAAAACCTAATTTCAAATATTTGATGAATAAACATGCTTTTGAGGCTATATATACACATGAAACTTGAGAATCTGGAAAAAAAAATCAGGTAAAAACATACTTAGACAATTTTCCCAAATTCATAATTCCAATGTAACAACCATAATAAACCACAAAAAACCCCATCTCCCTGTCAGATTTAAAATTTTATAAAACATTAGACTAGATGGCAATCTGAGAAAAAAATTATTACATTAATACATATTGTAAGTCTGTAAAAAAGTTTCCTCAGAAGAGAATTTATAGCATGTACTTCTGTTGTGGCTGAATTCCAGCCAGCAGCTAAGTATGCTATAGATGCTTGCTTATAGCCCCATCCATTCCATGGGATGGGGAACATGTCAGAAAAAAAGAAAAAAAGAAAAATGGAAAAAAAGATTAACTCCATGGGCTTATATAAAAACAGACAAAAAGTTGAAGTAAAATACAATAGCAACAAAAACAATAATAATGACAAAACCAACAATAGCAATTGTAATGAAAAGGGAAAAGGGAAAAGAGATAGATGAATAAAGCCTAAAAAAAGTAATTGATACAAAATATGATTTTTCACCACTTTCTGACAGATGCCCAGCCCTACCCAGCCCTGAGTGATGGCCATCTCCCAGCCGGCTTATATGCACAGAACATGATGGTCTGTGTTATGGAATATGTCTTTGGACAGTTCAGGTCAGCTTCCATGGCTGTTCTCTCTCCCACCTTCTTGTGCACCTGTTCACTGACTCAGCATGAGAAACTGAAAAGTTCTTGTCTTTGGGTAAACCCTACTCAGCAACAACTAGAACATCGCAAAATTACAGAATATGCTGAATTGGAAGGGATCCAGAAGGATCATCACATCTAATACCTGGTCCTGGACAGGACCATCCCCAAGAGCCACTCCATGTGCCTTAGAGTCACCAACCAATTGTCCAAATGCCTCTTGACATCTCTCAGCTTGGTGCTGTGACCATTTCACTGGGGAGCTCTTTCCAGTGTCCCAGTACCCTCTGGGTAAAGAATCTTTTTCTAATATCCAACCTAAACCCTCCTGACACAGCTTCAGGACACTTCCTCAGATCCTGACACTGGGCACCACAGATCAGTGTCTGTCTCTGCTCTTCCCCTCAAGAGGAAGTTGTGACTGAAGTCTGTCTTCAGTCTCCACTTTCCCAAGTGAACAGACCAAGTGACCTCAGATGCTTCTCGTGTGGCTTCCCCTGAAGGCTTTTTGTCATCTTTTGTGCCCTCCTCTGGATGTTCTCTAATGGTTTAATGTCTTTCTTATATTGTATCACCCAGAATTGCCTGCAGCACTCTAGATGAGGCCAACCCAGTGCAGAACAGAGCAGGACAATCCCCTCCCTTGCCTGGCTGGTGATGCTGTGCCTGATGAACCTCAAGACACACTTGGCCCTCCTGGCTGCCAGGGCACTGTTGACTCGTGTTCAATTTTCTGCTGACCAGGACCCACAGGTGTCTTTCTGTAGCACTGCTTTCCAATGTCTCATTCTCCAGTCTGTCTGGGGTTGCCCCATCCCAAGTGTAGAATCCAGCACTTTTCCTTGTTGAACTTCATATGGTTGGTGATTCCCCAATCCACTAATTTATCAAGATCCAGATAATATCAAAACCTTTATATGGATGCTAGCTTTGGAACAGGCTGCAGGGAGCTGCAGAAAATGCAGGCCCATGGCTTCTCAGTCTTGCCTGAGAAGCTAGCCTGGGAATTCAAAGGAGGATTTCAAAACAATCCTCAGAGACAGAAAACAACTGCCAGGTGCTGTTTGTCTGTCCTCTTGTTTTCCTTGCAGGAGGGAGTCAGAGGGGTTGTGTGCCACTGACCAATGATGGTGATGTAGCACTTTGTTAACCAATAAGAGTTTCCTTTCTGTACTTTCCACGTATCTGTCTATAAGACAAGCCTGAAGCAATAAACTAGGGAATTCTCGTGTTGTGACTCCCTTGAGAGTCCCGTGTCGTTCTTTCTAGCCATTCCCAATCGGAACGACACCTTTATTGAAATCCAAAATGATCAGTAAGTTATTGACATTACTCTTATCCTCCAATCCACAGGACTGTACCAGCTACTAGGAAGAAAATTAACTCTATCTCCATCTAAACCAGGGCAGTATCCACTCTTTATTCTATACCATTTACACTGTGTCCAGGTCCCTTGCTTTCTGCCTTTTGATAAATACATATAGTTTTCATTCCCTTAAATCCCATATGGGCCATCTCTATGCAATGTCTTTTGAGTTAATTTAGTCCAGAATTTGGGCTTCATATGTCATAACTGTCTTTCAGAAAAGGAAAGATGGTGTGAGGTGTTGGAGTACCACCTGTTGAAACCAGTTCTAATTACATCACTTCTGCACTTGTCTGGCTACATCAAAGTTCATTCTTCATTAATCTGGAAGATTTTTACAAAAGGGAATGAGTTTCAGATTCCCAAATCTGAAGAGGCAGAGACAGGCATCACCAGGTATCATAAAATGTCCAGTGCAGTGATGGGGATATAGAAGTGATAATACAGAGTTATATAGCAATTAATATCATTGGACATTCAATTCATTGGCTATTCTCACCACAAAGCCCTTGAGATACACACCAGACTTCCCCATCCTCCAACATTACCCACAGATTGCACACAGATCTTTGAGGAAAAACAATCCCAATAATGTTTTTTTCTCTTTTTAATGCAAGAATAACCCAGACTGTTTTCCCCAGATGGTTTTTAATGTGTATTACAGGAACTTTATCCCATTCTACACCACATAAAAGCTTTTATTGGACAGGGCCAGTCTGATCAGCAGGTTGTCTCCTGCTGACTAACCAGATGACTTTTACCAAATGATTATGCCAACGATTGAAGGTCCCCCCATTTCTCTCAGTGTAGTCTTTAAAAGTATATTTTATCATTCCATTTTTCTGTAGGTTGGTACACGGTAAAGAATGTGGTATTCCTACCCAATGCCATGCTCTTTGTCCCATGTCTATGAAATTGCTTAGAAAATTAGTTTCATTTTCTGATTCAGTTATTTCTGGAGTACCATGTCACTATAAGACTTGCTTTTCAGGGCCCAGGATATCATTCTGGGTGGTTGCAAGGGACACAGCATATCTTTCCAGGCTTCCAGTGATTGCTTTCACTGCTGCACATAGCACTTGGCACTTGCAGGTTTCTAGTGTGCAACAGTCAATCTTCCAGACCTGTTCATATCTGTATGTCAGATGTCATCCTCCATACCTGAGAGGCTTTAACGCTTGGTTAATTGCAGCACAGGTTTCACATTCATGTATAACGTGGGATTGTGTCTGTGGTCAAGTCCACCCTTCAATAACAAGCTCATCTTTGTGTTGCATCTCTTTCTTGATGGCCTGAGGTGTTATGGGCCAGCTGATCTAGAAATAATTCACCACTATGTTGCCAGTCCAGATACACCTGAGACACTTGACTTTTAGCAGCCTGACCACCTGTTAGTTGTTCTGGTGATCTCCAGTGGCCAGATTCAGGTATGTGAACATCCTCATGGCACACCTTCACAGCCAGGTACCCAGGTACCCAAGAGAATGGCTTTGCACCCCTGGGCAATGCCTTGTCACAGTGTGGCAGCCCACATGGGTTTGTATGTGCCCTGCCAGTCGGTCTGATTCCATTGCTGCAGCCATCCCCTCTTTTGCCACCAACCCTGCATCAGTACAAAGTATTGGCGACTTTTCTTGCTCTGAGATGTTTAAATCCAGCTGGAGAGCTTTACTGTGAAATTTCTATGTGAGTATATAAAAACCTCCCATCTATCAACGTTTTAAAGCAGAGTAAAATTCTAAATATGTTCTCTGAGCTTTGATATGTTCCGTACACTCTGTCTCCAAGTAATTAGCATCACAATCTGTGCTTTGTGATAGCACAGTTATTTCTGTTCTAGTCCAGATGATGGGCCCTTACCAGGTATTACTCAGGCTACTATGTGAAATTGATGTTTCTAAAAGATTGATACAAATTTCATCCCATCATTGCAGGACATTGTGGGAACAAGTACTGGAAAGCAGCGTTTTTTGTTTTTTTTCTTTTATACTCTTTAAATTAAAGAAAAAATCATGCAGAGGTTGTATTCTTCAAAATACAGCAGGATGATGCATTTTAAGGCCCACATTTTTGGATTAGTTTAAGTTGTAATATTTTATTTATTAGCCTCCCTAGAATGGAATCCAGAAACATGCTTAGTTTAAAAATTCAAGTGGGATGATATAGCTTTGAGTGGAAATAAATAAATAAATATAGTAGCAGCATTCTGATTAAGGTATGTACAGGCCACATGACAAGTAGTCTCCTTGTGTTCTCTCTTCATTATTCCTGTAGATTTCAATCTCAAAGAAAGAATGTTTTGTCCAGCACTCCTGATAAGGGTCTGTGAATTGAGTGGATGAGAGGATAAGATAATTTCTTGGACTGCTGAATCAGTTCAACAATTTTTATCTTTCATAACCTTTTTATTACCTCCCCTTTCATTTCATCTCTTCTGTTCTTTTTCTCACAAGACACTAATCTCATTTCCACCTTCAAAATCTTCATGTCAACCTCTTGGCCTTTCTTTCTCCAAAAAGCATGAAAGACTCATTTCCTGTTGTAAATGCACTTTTTCAAGGGGATCTAATTAGAAGAGACACCAATTACAACCACTACATACTAGAACACCTTTTAATTAATCTGTTGTTATTAAGAGCAGATAATTGTCTGCACAATACATTCACGTTCCCCTTGCCATAGCACACCTCAGTACACACAGATGCATAATCACAATTATTAATTGTCTCCTGTTTTGAGCAACAGCTGACAGGCCAGCCATATCTGTTAACAGAAACAGAGAGTCACAGAGTGGCTGCTAGATTGTTTTTCTCAAAGTCCTCCAAGAATGTTCTTCTTTTATCAGGTGTTGTCATACAGGTGTTGTAATTCTGAAGTACTTGTCTGCATAAAACACCCATCGCCTTCTTGGATTTTCTCTCAGCTACACCTGTTGTTCATGTTGGTGTTTATTGCTGGCCTTGGGTATAGGCAGCAAACAATGGATATTCTGAATTCACCTGCACTTGTGGACTGAGCAGGGCTGTGAGTCTCCAGAGCTCATCAGGTATTAGACACATTTACAGACACCTCACAACATCTATTTTTCACTTTTCAGACTGCTATTTTCTCACAGGTATCTTTTTCAGCTGTGTCTATTGGCATCTGTAGAACCTGTTTGACAAAACCCATACAGAAGGAAATTTTATGATGCCCACCCCCAGGCTGCCGCTACTAATGTTTTTGAGAAGCTTTCAGTTGTTAAACACAAGTGTTTCCATTACACTGAGCATTGCCATATGGGAAATATCTCTGTTTTGCCCTGTAGCACTACGTAAGCTCTGTTCTTAATAGTACTATGTGAGTCCATCTTACCATCAGCCTTTATCTATCACTCTTTCAACCATCTCTTTCCTTTGGCAACTGTTTTTATAGCTATGAACTTCAATTTTTTTGTTTTGTTTTGTTTTTGTTTTTTGCAGCTCCTATTAAAAAAAAAGCAACAAAACAAATGACAAAAAAAAACCTCACACAAACAAAAAACTCCCCACCAATCAAAAAAACCAACCAACCAAAAAAAAAACCCCAAACACCCAACTTTTTCCTGCTTTGTGCAAAAGCCATGAATAGTTGCAGTTTTCCTTGCCAGGGAAGGCAGAGAAAGGGAAAAACCTTACTTTACTTTGCCACAAAACATTTTTACTTCATCATTATTTGACTATAGCACTGGTAAAAACCACAATCATGTTTGTTATGAAAATTATTGAACATGTGACAAGGTTTGCTTTAAAGGTAAGTCTCCCTGACAACTTATAAAGTCCGCTGAATGATGTTAAGAATTATTCCTCAAAAAGGTACCAGTTTACTAGAGCGACTTTTCATTTGTTTTTCATGTTGATTCTGCCTTTGATGAAAAACAGTAATAGGAAATATAATTATATAATAATAATAATAATAATAATAATAATAATAATAAGAAGAAGAAGAAGAAGAAGAAGAAGAAGAAAGAAGAAGTTAAAAGAAAATAAATTCCAGAATTTTGCCATGATTGTATGAAGCACTTCAACTTCCACTTGAAAACTGGATGCATAAGTTTCCTTTGCTAGAAACTCTATAAATATGTTGACAAAAAAGACAGACACCCCTATTCTTTTATAGGTTTGCATCAGGTAGATATTTGTCTTGGTTATTTTCATATTCAGCGAATAATCTAAGTGCAATAAAAAATGCAAATATGAAATGCACCATCTGTTCTAGAAACACACATATATTTCATGTTTCTAGTATTGCTTACATGCTGCAAATCTTTAATTTCTCATATTGGATGTCTACAGAAGAGCCATGTAATAATAGAAATTTATTTAAAAAATAAAATTTTTACATACATAGATTTTAGCTGTCTCCAAGACTGATCTTCCTCCTAGATAAATTCAGGTTTTCTTCAGTCATCAGCATTATTTATCTCTGAAATAGACAACTTTCTTAATTCAGTACTCAGCAGTACTGTGGAAATATTGATCTGCAATCAGCTGCTGACACAGTTATCTTTGCTTAAGCTGCATGTTTACTGAACTGCAAACACAGCAGTATTACAGGCATATATAAGAATTATTTCTACCAAGAAAAAAATCATAGAAAGCACTTCATCTAAATGGCCTTGTCTGTGTTTTATTCTAATATTTATTTTTAGTAAAGGTACTTTTAGGGTAATCCGTTCATACTTTCTTTCTTCTCCCATAATTTTTGTTTGAGATTTATATTTGTTGGTTGGTTGGTCGATTTTGTGACTTTCTTTTATTTTTAATAGTATAAAATATAATGCTAGGATAAATATTCCTCCACTAATCTCATTTTAATTTTCCTGTAAGAAAGTTAAGCTGGTCATAAAAACTCAAATTTGAAGACCTCATTCCATTGTCTTCACAGGTGCTTTTTTGGTTGGGAATCCCATCTTGCCAGACTTTTAAAATACTTCTGGCAATTCGAGTTTGAGTGAACAGCCAAGTTCCTTGTCATCAATACAGTCTGCTTGATTTTAACATATTTCACTCTTAAAGACAATATTTATATTCAATACCTACAGCTCCATGGAAAATTAGTGGAAGATACTCCTGTTTATTCCAGAGAATAATTAAATTTGAACATATTGGAGGTGCCTAGAATGGGGAAAATTCTCTATAATTTGGAAAAGATTCAAACTAAAACAAGTCTATTGAAATGTTACCAAAGTGGACAGCCTTTTTAGACTGTAATCTCTACAATCCCATTATATGAACATAGGAATATAAAGTGAAAATTTTGGAATAACATTTAGTGGCTGTGGCAGTGAAAGTTAAATACAATTCAAAGTTTGTCATCAAAGCAGATAACCTTATTTTGTAATTTATCTGAGAATAAAAAATATGGAACAGCCAAACGCCCAATAAAAGGGCTGAATTTAAAGGATGGAACTAATAGTTGAATACCTTAATCCCCAAAGTCAACTTTTCAAACTGAAATTGCAATTAACTGGGAAGGGTTTAATATATATGTGTGTCTGTGTATTCGAAAACAATAATTAGTCACTAATTCATTCAGTAATGACTACAACTGACTTTGAAATTATGAATATTGCAGAAAACTTATTAAAAAACATTCATATTCACTTTCTAGGATATTAATACATACTGAACATCATAAATACATGAATATTCATAATTCAGTATAGCGTTCCTAATTGTCCTTGTCTTCTTAGTTAGTTCTATATTCATTAGTGTAATAAAAGTAACTGTAGTCGGTAACACCAGTCCACTAAGTGGAAAATACACGCATCATATCGAATGCACAAAGATGTATGACTCTTAAGTAGCACCCACCCCCAAAAAAATCTAAAATCCTTACTGCATGAAGCACAATTTAAATAGAATTTTAGTATCTAAATCCAAGATTGTGATACCAGAAAATGACTGCTAAGGAATGTAAGGAATTGTAGATAATGGTATGTAACTTCATTCTCTAGATTTTGTAGTTTTTCAGAGCCATGTATACCACAAAGCTGACAGATCCAAGCTTTCAAGCCTTTTCAGAAACCTCAGGCTGTTTGGACATTTTCAAATCAGGCAGACACTGTACTGACAGGTCCAATCTGATCTGGTTTTTCAAAGACATCTGACATGCACATATCATCCATACAAGAAAAGCACAGCAACCCCAAGGCCATTCTCATGCAAAATGACAGCCAGAGAGAGAGGTGTTTCACATTAAATAACAGCCTAATGCCTGAAGTAGAATGGAAACTGAGGATCAGTTCTAACCTTGACCAGAAAAGTTCAAATTTGACATCTTCTGAGGGGAGGCTCAAGCCCCCAGGTTGGAGTACAAAAGCTACATAGCCAAGGAAAGAGCATGGAAGCAAAGAGGAGAGAATATAAATGTACAATGTGAGAATATAAATGTGCATTTTCTAAGTTTTAAACTTTTACCAACCAGTTGGAATCACAGTCCAAGGTAAATAAACATCACCGTGCATATTCTTAATGAATAATGAAAACCCATCATATTCATGTATTTCTATCTGGGAAATCACTTTAAATTCAATATTAATCCAAAATTTTATTTCCTTTTTTATACAGAACAGTCTCAGGACTAATTTAAAACAAAAAAAGAACCCAGCTGAACAACAAAAACAAAGCCCCAGCAAAACAAAAAAGAAACAATCACATTCCTAAAATGGAGAGAATTCATCTTGCTTTGATACCAAGACTTTTTTTACGTAGATAGATCCCTGAAAAATTATATTCAGTGTTCTTATAAAATTGCAGTGCAAACACAATTTATTTATTTTAAAGTAAAAGAACCAAAATGACAAATCTTGGAATGAGAGAGCTGTGATTAATACTAACTTAGCCAGCTTGTAGAAAGCTGACAGTATTCTTGGTTTTGTCCAAGGAACAGGAGACAAAATACTTCTGAAGATGCACATAAATATTGTATTTTAGTATTATGACTAGGCATGCATAAAATGAATAGAGTATATATAACTGTACTTAAATCATCCACTTGTCTTCAGATTAAAACCCTTTCTTTTCATCATAATGTGAATTAAATTAGGCATAGTAAATCTCAAGATGATATAAAGCAGTACTGATAAATGCACCCAATTTTCTAATCTTGTCTATACCATCATTATATCACTTCCATCATGAAATAATATATATTTGATTAAATGAAACCAAGGGATACCCACACAAAAAATTAAACCAAGCTGTTCAGTTAAGAAATTTTTGAATAAAAAGTCTTAATTCCTCTTGAAAATGAGTCTTCATTAAAAAAAAAAACAAACAACAGCCTACTGCATGCTCATGGATTAGTAGTTATGAGTAAGTGGTACAGGTACCCCTCTTGAACTGTTGATAAAAGTCTTCCTGCCTTAAAATCTGTATGTTCTTGCACTTCACTCCACTCTAGATTATATGAATCTAGAAGAATAAAAAGCACAATATATACAGGAATTCAATATTTCTTTTTAGGAAAATAAGAGCTTAATTTAAATCTCAACATAACCATTATTTGCTCTAAAAATGCCAATTTAACTGCATACTGGTTAACCAAAGATAATTCATCCCAAAAATTCTATAACTTTTCAAAAAATGTAACTTGCAAGCTGTTTCAGACTATCCTTTCAGACATCCATAGTACTGAGAGATTTTTCCTGAAGGTATTTTCTGTGCAATAACTCATGTCCACAGGATAGGTCATATTTATTTCTTTATTAGCCTCCTGACTTGAAAGAGAATAATATTTACCTTAGAAAGGAAAAATAATCTATAAACCTTCTGAAGACCTCCAGTGAGGCCTGACACTACTAGTCTCTGTTACAGCCTACATTTTTAAATTTCCTCCTGTTTAAAACATTCATTCAATACCAAATTAGGAAAAAAAAGAATGTACCTTGCTATTTTTGTGGCTGCAACTAATCAATGCAAGTCATAAGTCACACAAAAACCCCCAAATATTCACTGTGAACTTTTTTTTTACTTTGGGATGATTACTTAGAAAAATGAAAATATATCAAAATATATTTAAATTGTAAAATTTCTCTTAACATATAGCTTTCCTTTTGACCTTCTGACAAGTCCTGATCTAGTACATACTTGCTCATATGCTTCATTTATACTTCTGACCAATGCTAGTAGATATGACATTCATAAATTCACCTGTGCTTAATAAATTCTGTCATCTCCAAACCAGATGTAATGCACAAAATATATTTTATGTGCTGAATTTCCAGCTTGGGTGTCATTGATTTTCTTTTGATGATAAACCTGTTTTAGGCAGTAATCAAAATCACTCCTTTCAGCACATCTGAGCCTTAATCTATCAACACTATGCTAATGCAACCAAAAGAAAAAAAATCTATCCAGGCTAAAATTACTTTCATTCTAGGATTATTTTGTCAATATTGTGACATACAGCACACTCTGGTGTATCTTCCTTTTAAAATATTTTTTAGTATTCCAAGCCATAGGAGTGGTCATAATTTTTTAGATATGTGAAGGCAAATGGCAACATAATTTATCAAAGCATACTAACTTTGACACACAATTCTGACACACAGAGAAACCTTCTGTTAAGAAAGTCCCATTTGTTCATTTATGTAAGGAGCTGCTGAAGCCAAACAAGTATTCAAATGGCAGCCATGTCCATCAATCATTAAAAAACCTCAAAGCAACCCACAAAGATCTGTGCATAACCACTCAGGGGAGCTTTCCACCAGATTTTAACTGCTTGGCTGTACAACAAAGAGGCAAAGCTGCCTGTGATTTCTCAGCTAACATCATTCTTTTCCAGACTGTAAGATGTCTTATGAGAAAATAGTCAGGTTTACACTGACATGCTAGTTATTCAAGGATTGATTACCTTTTTTCTCTTCTTGTTCATATATCATCTTTTTTTGTAACATGATGCAGGCTACTATGTTACCCTACAGAGAAGATTCACCTCCATTACATGGATAATAAAATTATCCTGATACTATTTTTTCATTTCCAGAGAGATTTGGGTTTTTTTTCATTCATACATGTTTTTGATTTCCTGAAATAGTAGCATGCCATGCTAAAAGGACACTATAATATTTAGCTGAAAATGTTTTGGTAAACTTAACTCTCAATTTTTGTTTTAGTCTCTTTACTCCTCACTATTCAGAAAGCTGCTATGGCTGTTTTCCAGTATGTGGCAGTACTTTTTTCCTTATGTTCACACATTTGTGCCTTCATGCGGCTTTTTTTCACTGACTTGAACCCACAAATCTCAGTATTGATTGTTGTGATGGTTTCTGATGGAAAGTAACTGCCACCAGCATGAGGATCAACCCTTCTCTCTGTTCTTTTTCTGTTCTTTGGTTGCAGATATTTGTCAATAGTAGAGGATCCAAAAACAAAATTTTAAACAGGGATAACTATAGCAAGTATGAGCATGTTCTGATGAAGCCTTCGTGGTTGCTACTATGTGAAATATGTTACACAGGAACAGCTTCTCCACTGGAGAGAATATCCAGTAGGAGACTGGGGAGTAGGATTGGCTTGGCCAAACGGGAATGCTCTCTTTTCCTCTTTCCTCTCTCTCACCTCTTTTGTTTTCCCACAGAAATAACTTTCACCATTAGAGTGGATGTGTGCCACCAGCTACAGACTCTGTAAATCTTTGTGTACGTGACCTGGTCTTAACAGCCACAGGAAAAGAAAAAAAACTTTTCAAAACTTTTGAAAAGCTTCAAAGTTCAAAAACTTCAAAACTTTTCAAAATTAAGAACAAGCAAATAATCCTAGCAGAACAGAAGCTACAGCAAATATGATGGAATCAAATTAATATTTCAAATTTGTCCTCATTCAAATAAACATGAAAAGAAATTGTTGAAATGGAAAAAAAAAATAGAAAAAAGTAACTTCTATTGTGACACGAGTGAGCAAGTTGGATGAAAATTTTTATTGTGCTGAGATACCAAAAATCAAGGAAAAATGAATAGTGATACTGCTGTTCATGAATATGCATATTTACATTCAAATTACAAATATAATTCCTACAGTGAAGACATCACCAATCTCAAGAGCAAGAGGTTATGGGTTTTCTTGTGCCCACACTGCTCACACGTTAGCACATGGAGTACTTGACCTTGTTTCTTCTTTAAGATTACATATTTCTTTATGTTTATTAAAACAAAAATATTATTTTTCAATAAGGATTTCATTAGGTAATGAAAAAACAAATGAAAATAGGTGAAGAGTGTTTTATAATGCACCCAAGTGTCATTTTTTTATCATAATGCTGACGTATATTACAGGTCCTGAAGTGTGACAGCATACTGGCTGTTCCAAGATTTCAAAGGTTTTGTGGGAATAGTCAGTTAAAACATAGCTCAGTTTCATTCACTCCACATTTTGGTGGTACTTTATGAAATAAAATATTCCCTGGACTATGCACACAAGATCAGAAGGACATCTATTTGGACCAATCCATGCAGAATGAGGCAGGAAAGCTAATAATGAAAGATAGGCAAAGTCAGACTTCTAATAACTCTCTCCATGACATAAGATTTTTTAGCAGTACAGAAAATTCCATTAATTCTGATCTAGAAAGTCAAAGGAAAGAAAACAAACAGGGTAAAAAAAAAGATACTGACAGCAGATATGTTCTTTCAGATATAAAAGAGAAGATGATGGGAAGAAAAGGTAGGGAAGGAATAATGTGTCTGAAATTGGCAAGAGCTTTGTAAATCCACATTCCATGTTATGAAGAGACAGCACTGCTACGGTCAATCTTAGTGGAACTCCTGTGCCATCTTGGAGTATCTCTCCTGTCTTTGGTGTCTTTTGGAGGATGTGATTGAGGAGTTGGTGATCTTGAGCAAGGCCTGAAAGACATTTAAGCCCAGTGCTAGGGTCTGAAACAGCCATTGGCTCCGGATATATTACAATAAAGGAAAATTTTGGCTGAACTTCCTAGATACTAGCTAGATCTGCTCTGCTGGTCATTAAGAAGGAGATAGCCTGCCTACCTAAAAACAACCAAAACAAGAAAAAAAATTGAACAAAAAAACCCACAGCAAAAATAAACCAACAAAAAAACCCAGCAAAAAACAAACAAACAAAAAAAACCCACAAATCAAAACCCCTGTAGTTTTACAAAGAGCAAGGAGGATGATCCAAGACGGGATCTTCATGGCATGAAGTAGATGTCCACCGAAGGAACTAAGTTCTTTTTCAGAAGACAAATTATAACAGAAGACTGAATTGAGTTGTCTTCTCTATTATTTCAAACAGTATTGTTGGGCACATTTTAACAGTTCATACAATCCACTTTCTAAGAAAGAAATTTAGGGACCAAAATAAAACACAAGTTTGACCAGAATGTTTGGAAAAGGGAATAAAATTGAGAGCTGATTTCTTGAGAAAGAAGGTAAACTAGGGAAGAATAATGGAATTCAAACAACATAATCTACTGTCTATATTTGAGTGAATTTCAAAACTTGCAGATGGAATATCCAAGTCCTCAAATAAGGTCCACTGAAGTCAAATATACATCCTTAAGAACAAAGATTAATGATCATTAATAAAGTAAATCTTTAAGTTCCTTTTTGCAGAACAACTTGACACTGAAAACAAAAAGACACTGAACTTGACTCACTTCTTCTTTGCAGCTGTTTTATTGTTTATGCTTATCTAAGTGATAATAGGTCCCAAGTATTTGATGATACAGTCTGGTGTTCAAGACAATGGACAAGTGTAACAGATGAGTCCTGAATTACAGAAAATTGCAAATTCCATTGTCATGAAGCTTAGGATCTAGCCCTCAGCAGATCAGAACCTTAATTGGAGAGGTATAAAGAGAGAAACAGACTGATGACATAATCAGTATGATATAATCAATATATATTATTCATTACATAATAATATTATTCAATATGTGAGAAATAGTAATTCCTCATACAACAGGTTATCTTATCTAATAGTTATTTATGGTATTTTTCAGTCCACAGAAATTTGACAATCTCAGTTGTGTTATTTGAAGCTACATTTACAAAATTAGTAAGATTATAAGGCCTACTTGTAAAATAAAAGACATTGTGCCTTCTGACCTAAAGACTATTTTAGACTTCCTTTTCAAATTCAAGTGCTTTTTCTAAAGCAAATTATGTGTGCTTTTCAATTTTGAGCTCAGAACATCCATTCTGAGTGGGAATAAGAGACAAAATTACTGTCACAAAATGTGAATACTTTTCTTGGAGGATACTGAAGCATTTTTCATAGGGTTTTCTTAGCTTTTCATTCACTGTCGTGGTACTGAATCTTCTAGGCAACAATACATATTAAAATAATGTTACTCTTAATTATGTAAGCTATATATTTCTGCTTCTTAATATCCTCAGGTATTTTTTAATTATTAAAATTATATCTTAAAGGGACAAAGAAAATGTAGAAAAATGAGCTAAAAATATATATTTATTTATTTTAAAATATGTAATATTTGATACATTGTAACCTTTATGTCTAGAGTAGACTTCCAGTATCCAAAAGGAATATCTTAATAAATAAGGCATCCAAAGAAATCTGTTATGGGGCCATTCAAACTGTGAATAATATGCTTCCACATCATATACTTGGATATGCATTTAACATGTACCAAGGCACTGCACATCATAAAGCATAGATATACTTGATTTCAAGATATACTTGATTTCATCATAATTAAATAAAAGCTCTCACATTCATGGAGTCTTCACCAACAAGGATAGCAATGTGCCAATTTTGGTGGTTTTTTCTCTATCCATAATTCATAATTTGTTCTCCACTAAACTTATATGGTGAACTGGGCTATAGAAGAGCTCTAATCTCAGGTTGGTTTTTACTGTTTGCATAGTATTCAACAAACTTAATCTATTTGTAGCTAACTCACTCATCTGTAAAATGTGTTCAGCAGTGATCTAAACTCATGAGAGTTAATAAAATAAAGTCAAATTTTTAAGTAATCACAGTTTATTGATATATAAAGTGTCTGTGTTTAAACTGGAAGGGAGACTTTATTTACTGCAGGACCACAACAGACAGCTAAAGAGAAGGCAGTTCTTCTAGTTTCTAAGAAGTTGTCTTATTAAAACACTGAGATGAAAGGTCCCAGATATCTTTGAGTTACTTGGAAATGTAGCAACAAAGGCAGTGTGTAAAATATATGATAACTTTGCACAAATTTGGAAAATTTCACTATATTCTTTCTTACACTGCAGTAAATATACAGAATTAATTGGTAAATAAAATAATGAAGTTACTGGATTACTTTCTTGTTTGTTTTGGTTTGATTTCCATTTTTGTAAACAAAGAAATAAGCAAAAAACATTTAGAAGCAAATCTGGAAAACATTTGGAAGTATAAAATAATTTCATTGTGCTTTGCAACATCTAGCTTCTTAAAAGGAAGATAAACTGTATAGTAGCTTGTTTGCTCCATGAAGTTTAAAATTAATACTATAGGCAAAGTTCTCTGCGTTTATCATTCATACATGTAAAACTTAAATTTAATTCCTTCTATAACGGACTTCATATTCTGTTGAAAGAATTTCACTGTGACATAATAACACCCTGAAGATATAACAATTTTTTTCCTTGTTAGTACAAGAAAGCTCTGTGAATACTTTATGCTTTGCTATATTCATTGTTGCCCTAGGTACAGTAGGATTCTTTTTTCCTCTAATATTATAAAATATCCCTTTCATTTTCTTTAAAAGCAAGACACTAGGAAATTTTCCTTTTGGAAAATACTTTCCTGAAAAATAACAGCCTATATCAGTCACCATCACAAGGGAATGCAAGTACTTGATGAGATTTCAGAAATACGGTTATTAAAATGCAGTATCTATTTTAACAGAAAGCTTAGTAATACAAAAGTTGAAAATTGTATTTATTTTTTTTCCCTAAATAATGGTGATAGTTTCCCTCAATTATTATTAAGGAAAAGTTTTTTATTTGGGGGGTTTGTGTTTGGTTTTTTTAGGTTTGGGATTTTTTGCCACCAAACTCAAGGAGTTTTTTTTAAAGTATATTGACTTAAAAAGCACCTTGAAGAGAAAAATTCAAGTGACAATTAGGAGCCTAAATCCTTCATCTTGCCATAGTCCCTACAACATATATCTTGAGACTCATGGACAAAACCTTTCCAGTCAAGACTGTTTATTATTGTTCATTTATTACAGTTCAGCAGATATAACATCTTCTGTCAACCTAAAAAGTCATTTAGTTAAGATCTTAGATAAGATTCTTTTTATGCTTCCATACCCCACTATGTCAAGAGTAAAGCTGAAGTTTCAGCAAATGTTAAAAGATACTAAACCAACAAAAAAATCATATCAGATGGTAGAGAACTATAAGGTCTCCTCTGGGCCTCTTTCTCCAAAAGGAGCAACCCCCCTCCACCCAGCTCCCTCTACAGCTCCTCATAAAATGTGTGCTCCAGCCCATCCACAAACTTCGCTGTCTTTCTCTGGACTCACTGCAGCTTCAATGTCTTTCTCATTGTAGCAGGCCTCATCATGTACCAGGCTTCCTCACAAGGGGAGGCAGAGGGGAAGACACTGATCCATTCTCTCTGACCATTGATAGGACCTGTGGGAATGCCCACAGGCCCTGAAAGTGTGTCAGGGAACATTTAGGTTCAATATTAGAAGTAGGTTCCTCCCCAGGAGCGCAGCTGAGCACTGGAACCCAGGGAAGCCATCACATCACCAAACCTGCCAGAGTTCAAAAAGCTTTTGGGCAATGGTCTCAGGAACAAGGTGTTATCCTTGAGGTTGTTCTGTGCAGGGCTGGACCCAGTGATCCTTGTGAGTGCCTTCAATTCAAGATATTTTATGGTTCTCTGATACTTTTCTAAGGGATACAATCCTTTAGAAAGAGATTGCTCTAGTGTGGATCTCCCATGGGCTCACAAGTCCTATCAGGATATCTGTTCCTGCATGGGCTCCTCACCCCATATGTTCACAGGTCCTGACAGAAGCCTGCTCAGTCACCGTGAGAAAAAACCTGTGCTTCCTGTTGTTCAGAAGGATCTTGCTGCATTACAGGTTGTGTTCATCCACTGAGAAAAGACTGAAAAAAATAATGTCTTTATTCTCTTTTCACACTCCTCTCAGGTATTTATAGACATAGATGATATCCCCCCTAAGCCTTTATGTCTGGAGGCCGAACAGTCATAGTTCTCTCAGCATTTTCTTATAGGAAAGAAAGATCAGTAAAGTAACAAATAACAAGGAGGACAGCTTACTGACAAGGAATTGAATAATTAGAAAGTGATTATTCAATGAAACATATGTTAATACAATCAAGTGAAAGTTCTGTCCAAGAAGGCCATGTCAACTATCCTATATTAAAAAAAGGGAATCAAAAAATTTGATGGTAGCCATAAGTTAACTCCTCAAGAAAACACATGAGTTATGATTATTATACCTAAATTTACACTTATAAAGTCCTGAATAGATAAAATAGATATGGTAGGAAGAACTAATACAAATGTTGTATCTTTATATACACTGTTTATGTGAGCATATGTGTTTATATGTTAAGTAGGAATCTTCCATTTTAATCCATCTTTTTCTGCATACAAGCAAGGCATTTTCAATCTATTCTATTTTCAATTGACTATAATTCAAGGATTGATTTGCTAATTACATGATCTACCTGTCCCCAGAACAGCTAAATTTGCAATTGCGAGACTATAAAGAAGTGATTAATAGAAGAGGTTATCTTCTTAGTAAAAAGAAATCACAAGATCAATTATCTGGATCAGATCAAACCCATGATTCAACACGCCCATGCAAAATAGACCATATTTTTGTCATGTCCAGTCTTTCCTTAAATGCCACGAGAGACAGTGACTCCACCTCCCTGGGTAACTCATTCCAATATTTAATCACTTTTTCTGTGTGGAATTTCTTCCTAATGTCCAACCTAAGCCTCCTCTGGCATAGATTAAGACTATGTCCTCTGATTCTATCACATTACGAGGCTGACCCCAGCTGGCTACAACCCCCTTTCAGGTAATCGTAGAGACTGATAAGGTCTTCCCCGAGCCTATTTTTCTCCAGGCTAAACAACTCCAGCTCTCTTAGCCTCTCCTCATGGGACTTGCACTCCAGACCCTACAAGAGCTTTGTTTCCCTTCTCTGGACTAACTACAGCACTTCAGTGTCCTTCCTGAACTGAGGGCCCAAAGCTGAACACAGCACTCGAGGTGTGGCTTCCGCAGTGCTGAGTTCAGGGGAAGAATATCTTCCTGGTTCTTCTGGTCACATTATTCTTGATACAGGCCACTGGACTTCTTGGCCACCTGAACACACTCCTATCTCATGTCCAGCTGGCTGTCCACCAGCACTTCCAGGTCCATTTCTCCTGGGCCACTTTCCAGCCTCTCTGTCCCCAGCCTGTGGCACCCCCTACTACTGTGGTCAAAGTATAGGACACAGAAGTTGGTCTTGTTGAACTTCATGCTGTTTTATCTCATCCAGTTGATCCAGTCTGTCCAGGTCCCTCTTGAGAGCATCCCAAACCTCCAGAAGATCAACATCCTGACCCAACTTAGTGTCATCCATGAATTTACTAATGGTAGACTCCATCCCCTCATTCAGATTATCAATAAAGATATTAAACAGGATTGGCCCCAACACTGATCCACTAGTGACTGGCTGCCAACTAGATGCAGCACCATTCATCACCACTCTCTGGGCACTGCCGTCCAGCCAGTTCTTAACCCAGCAAAGAATGCTCCTGTCCAAGCTCAGGGCTGTCAGCTTCTCCAGGAAAATGTGGGTGCCAAAGGTTTGCTGAAGTACAGGTAGACAACATCCACAGCCTTTCCCTTATCTACTAGACAGGTCATCTGGTCATAAAGGGAGATAAGGTTGGTCAGGTGTGACCAGCCCTTACTAAACCTCTGCTGGCTGGGCCTGATCCCTTGGTTGTCCTGTATGTTCCCTGCGATCATGCACAAGATGATCTGTTCCATGATCTTTATAGGCACACCAGCCATGCTGACCAGTCTGTGTTCCCCCAGATTCTCCTTCTGACCCTTCTCATGGGTGGATGTCACACTGGCCAACCTTCAGTCATCTGGAACATCACCAGTTAACCAGGACTGATAATAAATGATGGAGAGTGGCTTAACAAGCTCATCCACCAACTTCCCCGTCACTCTAGGATGAAACACATCTGGTCTTATAGACTGGTGAGCATTAAAGAGGCTCAGCAGGTCACTAACTGCATCCTCCTGGATTGCAGAAGATCCATTCTGCTCCCTACCCCTATCTCCTGTTGTAGTTGATAGCCTTAAATGTATCTTTTCCCATCTTTTAGTTGTGATTCTCCCCCCACCCCCAGCTTCTCTTTCTCCTGTTTACCTGGTGTCAAGTTACCATGGTTACTGAAGTTTCTCTCCTCAGCCCCACGGCGAGAGGCCGGATAGAGTAAAGAGAGGACCCCGCTGGCATTTCCAGCTGCTTGAAGTTTCTTTAGCCCAGGAAAGCACGGGGTTGAGAGAAGAGAACCCTTCTTTCCAACACGGAAGTTTGTAACTCTGTTTTTCCTGTCCCAGAATGCCTCTGAGCTATGGAAACTGAGAGGCCAGGCTTACCTTCCCTTCCCTTTCTTTCCCACCTGTGTTGCCAGGAAACCAGCCTCCCCCCGTCTCTCCTCCTCTGCCCCTCTGTGGAGAATACTCCTACACCTTTGTGGGCATTTGAAGAAGTTGGTGTCTGTTATTTCTTATCTTGGTGTGTGTAACCTTGATTTGTAGAAAGTTTGTAAGATGTACTAACTGAGAAAAATAATTGGTTCTCTCTCTGATGTTCCCTCCCTCCGAGAAACCCTGTTAAAAGAGACCCCCCAGACCCCAAATCCTTTGTCTCTCGTCCCTTGGATTCCCCTTCACAGAAATAAACTGTGGAATGCAAACCAGAGAGAGAGTACCCCCCTGATTTCTTTACTTGCTCTATAGATTTGAATTCTTGAAGAAAATCAGTGAATCTCACAAACATATGCTGGCTCAAAACTCGAGTGAAGAGAAACCTCATCACTGAGCTAGCCGGGCCACACTCAAGAAGATCGAGTCAATCTCCCAGCTCAGGAAACTAGCTTTCCTGAGGATAACCAGTCTTACTGTAGAAGACTGAGACAAACAAGGTGTTAAGTACCTCCGGCTTTTCCTCATCTTATGTGAATATAATTGTCATTTCCAGAAGTGGCCAGATTAAGTTATAATTGAACTTTCACCTCTCTAAATTTCTTTCTGCATGACCTAATAACATCCTTAAATACTCTCTGATTGTCTGCTCCTTTTTCAGAAGTGACATAACCTCTCTTTTCCCCTGAGCTCCTGTGAAATCTCCCTGTTCATCCAGGCCCATTTTTCAGCAGATTAGGACAGCCTACTCCTGTGTCGTCAAGATTTCTTTCTTAAAGTATATCCAGCCTTCCTGGGCCTCTTTGTTTTTAAAGGCTGTTTCCCAAGAGACTATCTGAGTTAATGACCTGCACAGGCCAAAGTCTGACCTCTGAAAGCCCAGGTTACAGGTTTTGTTAATGTCTCTCCTTACTTCACTGAGTATTGAAAACTGTCATTTCATGGTTGCTGTGCTCAAGAACTACACTTTGTAGGAGCAAATCATCTTGGGGTTTATTTTGACACAATGTTTAACTGAGTTGGGTTGACAAATCAGATATTTTTTATCTCTCTGGAAAAAATAACATTTTAACAATCTGATTGTAACTTACAGATTGCAAATCAAATAATGTCTAGCAGCAGATGCAGCTGTTAAATTTGCCAGACAAAAAAATTCTTCTGGCCGAGAAATCAAACTGCTGTTGGAAGACAGGGATGAACCAACAGAAATTCACCTCTCTTTTACATTCATTGTTTGCCTTCATCAAGAATATCAACAAGTGGAGACCTACTGCCAAGGTGTTAATAGAACTCTGCTTTTCCTTGATCCTGGTAGTGGTTCTGAGTGGAAGAATATTGTATGTT
Organism: Cyanistes caeruleus; assembly: GCF_971803275.1. Classification (NCBI taxonomy): domain Eukaryota; kingdom Metazoa; phylum Chordata; class Aves; order Passeriformes; family Paridae; genus Cyanistes; species Cyanistes caeruleus. Next base: position 46,670,497 of record NC_141703.1, read on the forward strand.
AGGAGATAGTGATTCCCAAGAGAGTAAGCCTGAGCAGGCTCAAGCCTGTGCTGTGTTGAATGTACAGCTTGGACTTCAATTCTGTGTTGTGCATCACAAAACCCATTTCTGCCCAATAACCTCAGCCAGCTAACAGCAACCAACAGGCAGCTCACACTTGTTACTGGTGATTATGCCACCTGCCTTAGCTAAGTGTTCAGAAAGACATTCTCATAAAAACAACATTTCTCTTTCAACTGTAGAGAGGACAAAAGAGTTTTTTCCTTGCAGGAAAACCCTATCATAACTTGAATGACTGAAAGGGGAGTAGCTCTGTTAGGGACAGGGTCGGCATGATGTACTGTACAAGGAGTCCTGTTTAATGCTACACTGCCCTGGGCTTTCATCATCTAAAGGGGCACAAGACTTTCTGTATTACTGCAGTGTTAGCTCTAACGAACAGCATTATAAATGATAACTTTAAAAGTCTAAGTGGCTTTCTGCTGGGATCATAATGAATAATGCCCTTTCTCTAAGACATTATTTAATATAACTCATATTACAGAAGCATAACTATCCCTGCAGCACAGGTCTGACATTTTCCTACGAACCTGGAAATCCACAGATGTAAAACTAAGCTCATGTAACAGCACAGGTACTAGGTCTTAGCCCACAGGAAATATCAGATAATTAAATTTGCTTACACATCTTCCTTAGAGAATTTTCTTTTGTTCCTGCCTGTGTGTTGCTCCCTACTTCCCTTTTATCTCCTCTGAAGTATCTAATTATTCTTAATTTAATCCTACCTATGTAGATATCAGTTCTATGCTTTTTTTCTCATAAACTTTGTTGCACAGGGAAGCTACTTGTTTATAATGATGCTTAGGCAGGTTTATGTCAGATCTGGTCGTATTTCTGAAAAGGGAGACTGAAACCATACAATCCTCTCATTTTGAAACCTCTGTGCTTGCATTCTCTGTATTATTGTATTCTCTGTATCTTGTATTCTCCGGTAGGGAGTATGTTTATTTGCAATGCTGTTTATGAAATGGTTAGGCCAGAGCAGTCCTCGAACCAAGGACAAGAAGGTGAACAGCCTGAAAGCCTATAGTCAGGACAAAGACATCAGAATTGGCCTAGTGAGAAAAGAGAGGTTCAGGGTTCCAAACTTTGCATTTAGCTATTGGGCTAATGTACATCTGTGTAGTGGAATAATAGAGTAAACGTGATGGGTATGCACAAAGGAAGTGTTAAAGACACTTTAAGAAGGTGCTGTAAGGGCAGTAGGGCAGATTCTACCATCTGGAACCCTTTGTGTCACATGTCATGCAGGTATAATAAAGACAAGACAATGCTTTCAATGTTATCCTGGGTAAAATGGTTTAAAATGCACAGCCAGGGTTTAGGCTGTAAACAACAACAAAAAAATTGATTACAACCAGTATAAAGCAAAATGGATGAAATTCTGAAGCTGATAATATAAGCATCTCTGAATTTTCTTTACTCATGAGGCACAGAGCTAATGCTTTGTTAGCATTAAACTAACTGTTTTCTGCCTGTGAAGAGCCTTTAGCAAAATATACTTTGGAGACAGTCATAAAAAAACTTGGAAGAACAAAGGGAAATTCATTAAATAAGTGGGTGGAGTCAGCCCCTTCACTGTGCTTTTCTTGGAACTTTTGATCACCTAAAAGTAAGGAAGAAAATGTGATTTGGGAGAGTAATTTCAAATCCCAGCTCTTGTAATTTCTTATTCCATTGACAGAATTTATATCCTCAGTCCTTAGTATAACTTAATTTTATGTTTTTATAACATTTATTTTATTTCCTTTCTTTCATATATGTATTTTCCAAGTTTTTTACTTTACCAAAATCACACAGAATATAGCCGGTTAGAAACAAGAAAAAAAGAGAGAAAGGGAAATATGGAAAATATTTTTTCTCATTTTTGTAATATTTTTATTATCTAAAGAATAGATATTAAAACTAAAGTAAAGGAGTTATGATTTTGGAGGAAAAAAGAAAAGAAAAAACCACTGGGTTTATAAATCTTGAATTCCTATAATATATATATTTTTTCATTAATTTGTGCACATCATATGGCATGATGTTTTCATTTTCACCCTGAGGCTGTCTTCTGCCCTCGAGTTCAAACACAAGGCAAGTCCTTTCAAGTGAAACAAATTTATATCCTACAAGGTTGTTTTGGTTTTTTGCTTTGTTTTCTTCTCCTCAAAAATATTTTAAAGAAGAACAGACAGCTCTTAGTTCTATAATTTTTCTCCCTTTCCATTTACTTTTGAAATTTACAGCTGCTAGGTTCTCAAGAGGATGTCAGTATGTTTTTCTATCAAATAAAAAAAAAATGTGGTTAAAAGAACCAAAAGAATCTTTGTAGGTTTTTTTGCTTGTTTATATCCCTCTTATAATTATAACCCACTGGTTTATAATGGGTTAATGGAAGAATTCTGTCTTCACTGTGTTCCACATAAAATATGAAATTCCTATATCATAAAAACCTGAGAGGTGTCCTCAAAGCCAAAGGAATGTGTTTGGAGTTTGGAGAACAGTGGTTTCATCAAATTCTGTACCTCTGGACCAGCACATTATTTTCCTTCACTGTATGTTTCCACAGCTGATCAGGCAATCTGTTGTACATTTTTCCTCAAGGTTTATTTCCTCTCAAGAAAACATAAAAATAACCAGAATGCTGAGAAGAGGGCATATATGTTCATAAGATGAATTTCAAAGTGGCAAATGTACAGTCTAGCAAATTTTCTGCTAAACTGTGCTACATGGTCACTAATATTAATAATTTTGTTTTATGTGTATTTACACAATTATTTTCACTTTGACTTAGAAATCTGTGAAAATAATGTGGCTAGAAAACCCACAAGTATCTAATTTTATTTAGTTTTAACTCTTTGGTTTGGTTTCTTTTTAATAATTTTTTAATTATTTTAAATTTTAATTTTCTAATTTCTAATTATAATTTTTATTTTTAATTTTTTTTTTATTTTTAGTTTTTAATTTTTAATTTTCAATTTTCAATTTTAATTTTTGATTTTTGATTTTTGATTTTTGATTTTTGATTTTTAGTTTTAAATTTTAAATTTTTATTTTTATTTTTAATTTTTTATTTTTGATTTTTGATTTTTAAGTTTGTCTATCTGACAAGTTCCAGCATTTCTCAAAAGTCATCTTTATGAGCAAGACTGTACTGGTACTTTATGTACCAGCAGTACATTTTATTTTTTCCATTTCTATTCACTTATCAGTTTTGAGCCCAAAACCTTTACCTGAGCTCCAAGAGACATTGGTAGCTATTATTGTGACATTGACTCAGACAGTCAGATTTTGCTGATGCACTGGGTGCAGGTGCCCAGGCACTGGCAGAGGAGCTGCAGGGGCCTCTGTGAGTGGCAGCCAGGCCTGCCCTGAGCCAGACATGGATGGTTTCAGATGGTTTCAACCAACATGACAGAGGACAAGGCTCCAACCAGCAGCCAAGGTGGTGATGTCTCAGGTAATATATGTTTACTAAAGAGAAAAAAGTAAAAGTCAGATAGACAGTAGAAGAGGGGACAAGAAAAAAAAGGTCAGAAGAAGAGGAGGTGTTGCTCCATAGTGGAACAGATATCCACAGTGGGGCTTATGGAGGACTCCATGCCTGAGCAGATGAATATTCCTCAATGTACTCCAGCCTGAAAAAAGCCTGTGCTGTATCAGAAGATGAGAATGAAAGAAGCAGACAAGAAAAATTGCTATATACTAACCATGGTCTCCCCAAAACACACTGTGCCAAGAGCTGCCTCACTAAAGGGGCTGAGGACAACCTCTGGAGATAACAAAGCAGTGGGGAGGAAAGGAGTAGGCAGTGATAGAGAAAAGATGGTCACAAGCCCTGATTCTCAAGAAAAAAACTTTCTCACCACAGCATTTCCTTGAAAGAAATATAAATAATCCTGAAGATTTCTAGAAGATGTTAAGGACAATAATTTGACATTGCTGATTAAGAATTTGATTAAATTATTAAGAAAAATAATATTGGAGATATTAAGGTTCATGACAGACTTGACTGCAGCAATAAAAAATGGTGTTGTTTTAGCTATTCAGAGAAGTCAGTTAAATAAAAAATAGAAAATTGGACTTGCAAAAGTGGACCTCAAGGAAACAGGTTTCATTTTGTAAAGGAATGAGTTTCCTATCTGAAACTGACCTGAAGAGTAAAGATGTCAAGGAGAGATTCTTGACAAACTTCTTCAGGCACAAGAATGATCCAAAATGTCATATTCAGAAGGTCAGACTGGTGCAACATGACTCCAAATTGGTTGAATAGTGGACACTTAAATAAAAAAAGTAATAAAAAAGTAATATGCAGGAAGTGTAAATGAAGAGAGGTTACCCAGAAGGAATACTGAAATATTGCCTGAATATGGGAGATGGAAATAGGAAAATCAAAGCCAAGTAGAATTGAGAGTAATAATGAAAGCAGGAAGCTTTCTTTCTGCTATATGTACAACAAAAAAAGAACAGGAAAAATTGTTGCCTGCTATAATCATATACATATAATCATATTTAAAAAAAGATTTTGAAAATATTTTTTGATTGTTGGATCTGCACTTAAACATTTGAAAAAGTAAACACAAATCTAATATTCTATAAATTCAAATATTCATAATTTCTGAGGAGCCTGGAGATAGATGGCTTATGATATGATTTACAGAATTGGAAATATTATTTATAGAGTGATTTATGTTTTTAAATTTGCTGATATACTGCCTTGTCTGTAAATCTGTTAATTTATTTTTCTGCTACCTGTAAATATTGATCAAATATATAAATTCCAAAGCTATTAGTCATATTGAAGCATTAAAAAAAATGAAGTCTCTTGTTACATTTATTTTGAGAATTTGATTTTGAATGTAAATCTTGAGATGAATTTTATAATTCTATTTCCTTTAACCTTACAAACTATGTCTTTTACCATCAAATTTTGTTTCTTTAGACTCTAAATTTTAAAATACTTTTCAAAAAGTATCACTATGTTTAAAAAAATAGTTTTAGTTCCGGCAAACATTATAATAATGGATGTGAATTGGATCAGTCTTTCTTGAATTATTTCTCAAATAAAATATACTCTTTCCAAAAAAATACTAAAGTATTTCTGTCTCCCACTTTATATTGTGGAATCATTTCCAGTTCATTCAAATTTCATTAATTTTCTATGCACATGAACAAAACCTGTTCTGTATTACTTATTCCTCTTTTGTTTCCTTTCTGTCATTTTTTTCCTGCCTGCAATGTCTATTGTTTTAGACTTGCTCTGATATTCAGCTTCATCTAGCAACACAAATAACATCTACAGAGGTAGATTCTCTGTATATTTCCTAAGGCCTCTTTTTATTTGAAACATAACAGTCAAAAATGTCTTCCAAGAATACAACATGTAATTTCCCCTCATCCCACAATTCATCATGCTATTTCTCTTCATCCCAAATTGATTTGGGGAATTTTCTTAGACTACTGTCAATATAGCCTTGAAAGATCTTCACAAGAAAAGTTTTTATCTTGAAACTGCAAGGTGCTGTTTTGTTGTCTTCTAAAGTGCCTTTCTACCTCCTGTAATAGCCGTAATCTGAGCGCTACCAAAAGATGATTAAGACTTCATTCCCTATACTGTATTTCTCCAGGGTGTCTGACGTGTGCTTCTTCTGTTGTTTGCCATTTTCTCTCTTTTTTTACTGGGGGAGGCTGTTTCACAAATCATCTCATAAAGGGAAAATAGGGAGCTACAGCTGGATAAGTGTAAACAAGAATTTTGTACTACTCTAAAGTCCTTTTACTGGTGAAAATTGGTAAATAGATCTAAAATAAAGCAGTCTCTCCTACACAGAGGACAATTTTTATAACCAGATGAGAGAGTCAGGAAAATGAGGGAAAATAGACTAATATAAGTTTAAAGCATTAAGTATGGTAACATTGCATATTGATCTCCAAAGTTATTGGCTCTTAAAAGACAGAGCTTCTTTAATGAACTAATAAAGAATTAACACACACACTGCAAAATACTTTGGTGCCCTTTTCAATGCCTTTTCTCACAATCTAGGGTATTCCACCTTAAGCAGAGAGAGCTACAAGGTTTGTAAAATTAATGAGAATGCGGCCCTAACCATTTTATGATGCAATCTGTTTAACTGAAATGGAATGAAAAAATAAAATCTAAATCCTTTGGTAGGGGAAGGGAAGGTCTCTCCTAAAACAAATATTCCAAATTTTTGAAGTTTGGACTTCACTTTTTTTCAGCATTGTTGCAATAGAAAATATGCATAAATATTTATATATGTTTATATACATACACACAAAAAAGTATGTATAAGTTTTGTATTCAGAGATAATCATCATGGGATAGTTCATAATACTGGTAAATAGGCATAATCTCTATGTTCATCCTGAATATCTAACTTTACAACTATCCAGAACCTGTATAAAGAATCTCTTATTTTTCTGCTGCCCAGTATTTGCCTCTGTTTGCCTGTTGCCTCTATAAAGTTCCTACAAAAAAAAAATTACAGCATTTATTTTATTTTAATCCTTGTCCCTTATTTTTTTTTAATCTTTGCCTTTTCAGCTGAATTCTTATGCTTGCTTCCTTATAAATTCTTTCTCTGCTTTTACAGAAGATACCTGGGAAAGCTGTCTTGAATCTATTTTGTCAGACAGTTCCTGTTCCAGCAGTCTCTGAAGCTCATGCCTCTCAACTAAGACTGAGTTTATTTTGGTTTAATTTTGGGAGTTTTCACCATTCTAACTCTTATCCTTCCTAGGAAATATCCATAGCTTATACTTCTTTTAGCATAATTATAATTCCAAAGAATAGTAATAATGAAATATATAGAGAGGTGATATTGTGAAATAGAGGTATGAATCTTCTATATTACAACAAAATCATTTAATTTTACCTGATAATTTTCTTTTATGGAACTGAAACATCTCCAGGAGTTAAGACATAACCTTGGAAAAGGAGTTTGAATGTTCCCAGCTATAAATGCAGAACCATTATATCACAGTGCTGCTTCAGTGAGCAATATGACTGAAGCACTAAAAGAAACCAGTTAATTTAACCTAATTTTCTAATCATTACCGCAGAAAGTACATACCCACGGACAATAACAGAGAAAAAAAAAATCAAAACCAAAACCAATCAATCAAAAAAAACAACAACAAAAAACAACAACAAAAAACCCAACCCAAACCCCTTTGCAAAATATATAATTTATAATTGCATCATCAAATCTATATGCAAATAGAATGTGGACTACTCATTTACTACCTGGTGCATTGTTACAGCCCTACACACAAATGGGTGAAGTAAACCATAGACAGATAAGTGTAAGGAAATGAAGACCTGTATCCTATGATAAAGCAAATGAAAGTTTGGATCAGATTAATAACTATTACCTTGGGTTGCAATGGGAATTATGATATTCAGAAAACTGCTGCCATTCTTACTACTTTGGCAATATGGCATAACAGAGAGTTGTGTCCTATACCATGTCTTATTTTAACAGTATTTCAGAAAGAGAAACTGTTTTTATCCATCTTGCATATGGATCTGCATTGACAAGATGTGTACATCTGTAAGATCCAATAAAGAATAACTTTTTTTATATACACCTATATATATACCTATCCCTGTATGAATTAGGAGTAACCTTAAGAATTGTAGCAGTGTTCCCACTTTTTTGCCTAAATGCCAAACTACCACAAGAATATTCTTAAGAATGGCTTTACACAACCTGTATTCTCTCCCTGTGTGGTTTGTAACATCTAATTGGAATAAATATAGACCCATATCTAAAAAGAAGTTTTTTTTCTGTGATTGCATCACTTCAAAGGGACATAATGTAACTGGTTTTTTTCCTTAATTTATTTAATTTATTTAACTTTTACTAATTGGCTTCATTTTTCAGTGGTGAGACAAAAGAACAGGCTAGCTAACAGAAGACATAGTGATAAACATTGGGCTGAAAGGGGAATCTGAACCAAAAATTTTGCTCATTTTGCCCATCTATACTTTGAAAAATTATTAATCATAAGTTGTTTCATTGAATCCTGGCCCCTTTGAGTTTAATGAATAAAAAGACAGCATGTTATTGAGTAAAAAATGTGAATCTCACAAACTTTTAATGCAACCACTCAAATTTTGCCTTACAATAGGCTTTGTCTTCTAAAGCAGTAGCAAATACAGATTACACAAATATAGATCCTCATTTATGCAAGTGACTGAACATGAGGAAATGAGAATTAATTTTTATAGGTTGGTTCAGTACAAAACATATCTAGCTTTGGAAAACAGCTCAGGCAAGGTAGTCTAAATTCTGACTAGACAAACTGATGTAGAGAGGACCTATGCTTGCCTTCTCAGTATTTAAAGTGCTCATCTAAAGGTACAGAATTTCTTTGCTCTTAGTAGTTTCAAGAGAAATGTGTTAGTGGAAGTTTATTGAATGTCTGAATTCACTTTCACTAGAACTTACTCTTTTCTTACCTGAATTTTCTCCTTCCCCTCTGATATTAGTGCAAGATGTTTTTTGAATCAATATGAAATATAAGAAAGAAGCAAACAATTGGTTGTGGGGTTTTTTTGTTTTATTTTTTTTAACTTTTATTGGTTGCATGCAAAAGTTCATAATCAGCTGAAGTGATATAAAGCCCACATCAGTTTGTGAATCTCAGTTTTATATACTGTGATACTAATTTCCTGGCAGGATCCATTGGTGGTGGAGATATGCACTGCTCTGTCTCTCTCTTGTTCTTTGAACAAACAACTGAGAAACACTGACCCAGCAGAGACTTAGAAGTAATTTTCAGATTCCTCCCAGGAATTCTATATAAATACTTATTTTTATAGGAGTTAAAAATAATTTTTAGAGAAGCTCTCATAGAAGTCTACATAGAATGTCATAATATTTGTGCTGACAGATCAGTAACACAAAGATGATGGGTAATCACCTGACTACTCATTAAGCTGTATATATATTGTGCTAGAAATCACATCTTTTTGTGCTATGGTACAAAACCAAAGCAAAGCAGAAAAAAACAAGCCAAGCAAACAAACGAAACAAAAAAAACCAATGACAACAAAAAAAAAAGACATAGAAAAGACAGAGGGGGAATTTTAACAGAGGAGCTTAATAAATAGTACAGGCAGTTCGAGCTCTGTCATTTAGCAGGAAATCATTAGCTATGGCTGCAATATTGAAGCCATGGACTGCAGCCCAGATATTTAGCTTCCTGCAAGTAATAAAAAAAGACATTAGGCTAGCAGTTTAGTGTTTTAATAAAGCTAACTTTGGTCCGTGGAATTTTAATACTATTACAGTGTAGTGCACTTGGAAGTTAAGCATGTTTCCATCTCTTTTGTTACGGTAGTGTGCCTAAAGTGGGCATAAGTTGTACTAAGTTTATTTGCATTTGCAGAATGTTTTTCTATACAAGGCTGAATGAGCACTTCATCTAGGTCTGCTGATCACTGTGAGATAACTATGCTGACTGCACCTGAAGCTCAAGAACAAAGCTGTCAGCATTCAGTGTTTTTTTAGTTGAGGAAACACATAATAAAGATTTACAGACTTGCACACTAGCACAAATAAACATGCTAGGGATTAGAGAATTTCTCAGTTATGCCATATGCCAATCTGGAGTGACTGGGTTTAGAATAATGAAGGCAGTTAGCAAATATGCCCTGGCACAATATGGAATTGAAGTGTTTATAAGCTGGATGCAATGTGTATGGATAAACAAGCTCACATAGACTCGATGTGAAAAGAGATGTGGAAGGTTAAGATCTGTAGAGGGCTTGTAGTTTCTCATAACACTTCAAAGGAAAACCCATTAAAAATTGCATCAGATTTTTAGACATGTTCAAGGGCACCTGTCAAACATAGGACACAAGCTTCAAAATGCTAAAAGCTGGATTTTAGCAACAAATAGGTATCAAAATTAGTTCAGTTTTCCACAATGCATTGAAACAAAGAAAAAGGGCACTGTGAGTATAAAGGAGTAGCATGCACAAAAAAAAAGTGGCCTCATAGAATATATCTTCCCTTTGCTGTTTTCTTTTCCTTTACAGAAATGGAGACCTTGAAAGACTGGGATGAATTCTCTGTGTTGCAAAAAATAATTCCCTGCTCAGTTAAGCTGGAAGTTCCAGGGTTTGCACTGCTGTAAAAATTAACTCAATACTTTAGATTAAAGAAGTTAAACATAATCCTACTGACACAGAAGACTTGCATATAAACACTTTCTTTACATGTTTGCAATTATCTGAGCACCTTGATCACTGTTTTAAGAAATAATGACATAAATGATGATAATGAAGATCAAGTAGGAACTGTCCTTTAAAAACTTACTAGTAGCAAATGGTCTTGGTTGTCCCTTTATTTGTTTGTCTCACATGTTTCACATAAAAAATTGTCCTTTGTGAAAGATAAAGACCTTCCTAAAAATATTTCTAAGATTTTAATTTAAGTATTTTCTGGTGTGTGTTTCTTCTGCTCTCTTTTGTTTGCATAATATAGTATTGCCCTCAGAAGACAGCCATATGAAAATCTAAATTGTGAAATGCATAGAATAACTTAAACAGCATTTACCTCTTTCTTAAAAAATTTCTGTAAAACAGGACGTGTTTTGAGTTTCTAGTAAGTCTGGCCAAATAAAAGCTTATATATGCCAGTTTAATAATGATTTTGTAATCAATAAGAGAAAGATTATAATTCCGATAGAATGGAATTATTAGAATACTGGTGCTTCTACTTATTTGAAACAATTTTTTTTAAGGACTTTTAAAATAATTCAGATTGGATTTTCTTTGTTCTTATTGAATGTGTCGCTCATTTTGAAGTATGCTTGTGATTTGCTGTTTTATCAGATCTGATAAAGCATCCCACAGACATTTTCAGAGAAGAATGCTATGTGAATGAGAAATTCTGTCAGAAAAGAAGAATTCATTGCCTATTTATAACAGAAATTCTTGATAAGTACCTTGGCTTAGATGTACAAAAACCTCTTGAAAAACACAATGATACTTTCTGAAAAGATGCAGTTTAGTGTGACTAATGTGCCTGGTGCCCACCAGGACACAACCTGCCCTTCTAGCTACCAGGGCACTGCTGACTCATGTTCAGCTTTCTGTAGACCAGGACCCCCAGATCTCTTTCCATGTCACTGCTTTCCCTCCTCTTGTTTCCTGGTTTATAGACCAGGGTTGCCCAATCCCAGGGGCAGAATCTGCCACTTTTTCTGGTTAAGCTTCACATGGTTGGTGACTGCCCCTTTTCCTAATTTGTCAAGGTCTCTTTGCAGGACCTCCCGGCCCTCGTGGGAATCGACATTTCTTCTAAATGAAACTGCTTTGATTGGACCTAATATATTTTATATTTATTTATATATTATATATTTATAATATATAAATTTATATATTATAATAAAAATATTATAATATATTTATATTTATTTATAATTTACTAGAACACTTCCTGTTCTAGTAAAAAAAAAAAAACAAAAAAACCCAGGAAGTTTTAAGCCTTCTCATCTTTATTTGGAAATATTTATTACTTAGATGTCAATACTATGGCTCAGATGACTAATAGTAAGAAAGACAATCAGAAGCATCAGATTTACAACCTTAAGTTACGATTTTGTGCCAATGTATTTTTGCTTTAAGCATTATTTACCATTTCTTAATTTTATTGGTTTTTTTTTTAGTTTAGATCAGAGAGGTAAAATTTATGTCTAGTGTTTGGACTTTTTATGCAAAAAACAAATCAAAGAGTAATATCGTGTTTTCTATTGAATTAGGTTTCATTGCTGCAAGCACAGGCAGGGAAGATTAGGGGGGAAGAAAAAGAAAAAACATGCCATTATTCACCTCTTAACATTAAAACAAATGTTATATGGCTCAAGCTACAATACACACATCCTAAAGTGACAAAATCTCCAGACTGTCCCCAAAAGCCATAAGCTCTTCTACCACTGACACCCAAGTATTTAACCTTCTCTCCTCCTCCTCTCCTCCTCTTCAGCCTCTTATTCGAATAATGGTTCTTCCAGGAACATGGTTGCAAAAACACTCTGCACTTCTTTCTGCACACAAATTAGGATGTGAAAATCAATGGGTCAATCCTCAAGGAGCTGCATTCTGGCCTTCTGACCTCACACAGTTTCCAGCTAGCTACCCAGACTGCTGGCCTGACTTGTTATCTTAGCACACCCCACATTGACATCCTATTTTTTTTCAGCTGCTGCACTTGCCTTTGATTGTTTTTCAGGTTGTAATTTTCTACCTATTATTACCTGTTTAACCCTTGATTTTCCACTAAGTTGAAACATAAACTTGCTCCAATAATTTATTCTAATATAAAGAGATATTGCACAAAGAGAAACATTATTTATTGTGAGCCCTTTGAAATCTCGTTTTGTCCTAAAGTTTCAGTTTTCATGAATGCAGTTAACTCTCAGTGAAACATTTTATCTTCCGAGGAGAAAAATATTATAGCCTAAACCAGAAGCCTGTAGTACATATTAATGAATGGAATCAAGCTTGGAATACCCTGAGGAGGGTGGTGTATTTTGTGCGAATTTATCCTCAGTAGAAGGAAAAGTAAAACTAAAAAAAAAAAACAAAACAACCAAAAAAAAAAATTGAAATACTATGATGATGAATAATCTGCACTGGAAGCTTCCTACAAATGAATGAGAAATGTAGAAGTAAAAATGTTCAACCACAGATTCAATAGGCAACACAGCCATTCTGAAACCACAAAATAATAGTATGCAAATTATTTTCAGAATATTCCTGAAAACAAATCTAGTCAACCGGCATAGAAACTTTATTTGAATCAAATAATTTTTTTTCAGTTGCTGCAGGCAACCAGAGGAATTGGCTTATAATACATAATAGAAGGAATATAAGCTTCAGGACTCTGAAGAGATACACAGTGGAACACAACAGCAGCAAAGATCAGAGTACCTGGTTTCTGTTTGTGGTGGGAAGTGGAAGTGTGTCATTAGGAGTGGCACAAACCAATGTTAGCACAGGTAGTGACAGCCAAAGCAGCATGTGTTGGGATCAAAGCTTGGCAAAGGATTTCAGAATCCACTCAGAGACTTCAAGCTTTTTTAACCCTCTCTCACACCTACTGTCCAACAAGTTTGAAGCTTGAAATGCATTCTTCTCTGTCATATTAGTATCAGACGTGAAGGAAAAAGGATTCAGAAGAGCACTGATCCATCTGACAGCCATTGATCACTTATTATATTATTATTATATTATTATATTATTATATTATTATATATTTTATTATAACTATATTATTATTATTATTATATAATGAATATATAAAATGAAGCAACAAAAAATGAAGAAACATGATAACTGGCACTCAAAATGGTCTAAAGCTCATAAAACATGTCTCTGCAAAGGTTACATTAAATCTTTTCTTGTTTACATTTACAAAATTTTTTAGAATGAGTGTTCTACTGAGTTTATACTTTCAAAGACTTTAGACCAAAATGCACAATATATTTTGAAGATAGAATAGGTAACAGTTAGTTGCATAAAAAGGTAGTACAAGCCTTTCATCTTCCTTCCTCACAGCATGCAGTAAAAGCTGGCAACAAAATACAGCTACTCCCAAAATAAATTGAGAGCAAAAATATACACATGACTGGATTCTCATTAAAATTTCTTGAAAGTATCTGTGTTTAGAGGAGCTGCCTTTTTCCTGAAGGCAAAATAGATTCTGCATTTTTCTGACTTTTTCTCTGTCTTTCAACTTCACTTTTAAATGTATTCATCTGCAATAAGAAACGAAAAAAATTATCGTAATCTGGGTTAGAAAAAAAAGATAAAGAAGATAGCTAAAACATGAAAAAATAATTTTATAATTAGTTTTTCAATAATTAGTGATTAATTTCTATTTTAATAATGAAAGTAAATCATTACTACTTAATTACTGATATACAAAATAAAAAACATTCTACTACTGGACAGGTCTCTGGATATGCAACAAAGAGCAACAGAGTGTAACCTCAAGGTGGAAAAAGACAAGCTCTGCATCTGTTGCACCACACTTACGTACCATGCGCTCGTAATTTGGAAACTTACTGCTCATTCATTTGGCACCTCCAGATCTCTCATCTCCACATCCTAAGGCTGCTGTACAGTGACACTGCCCTGGTGTCCTCTTACCCTCATGGCCCAGCACTGGCAGAGTGTGAATTGTTATCATGCTGGATTTCCTACAGAAAATAACAGATGTCCCAAGAAGGAGACTTGCCTGCACTGCCGTTTGCTCCTCATGGCAGGCCACTGGCCAGAATGTTTCTACTGCTTTCTCTTCCCTTTATTTATGTTATTATTTGCATTTTTGTTTGGGGGGCAGAGGTTTTGCTCAGTCTTGGGCACTTGGATTCTATTAGCTGTAGACCCCACCAAGGTGTTTCTTCACCTGTAAGCCTCTCTCAGATTTTTACTCCACAACATAAGTAACCGAGTTGTTTTGAGTTAGGTTGGGATGGGGTTTTTTTTTGTTTGTTTTGTCTTTTTTTTTTGCCTTTCTTTTTAATTTTCTTTTGTTTGGTTGTTATTTTTTGGGGGTTTTAGGGTTGTTTTTTCTTTGCGCAAAGATAAATAAAGAATAGAATAAGAAAAGTGATACAATACTTTTCTACAAATTACTTGCAGTTAAAAGTGTTTTAATCCTGACTGCAATTAGGAGTGAGAGGATGAGTAAAGAAATAAGGTTTTATTTCAAGATTAGTTTAGAAAATAAGCATAAGAATTTCTTTTTCTTACAGTTCTGGTCTGAGTTGAAAATAGGCTTTTATATTTCATACTAAAAAATGTGGACATAGATTCAGTTTGAGTTTCTAGAAGAATTTTAGCAGATTAAAAAAACCTAAACAAACACCCTCAAAAACAGTCCACATTTTAATCTTTCATAAAATATTTGAGTCACTGTTTTAACCAACAGTCATATTAAAAATACATGCTTTTTGTAAGAACACCTGTGGGAAATAAAACTGCAGCTACAGGAGAAAAAATTTAGTAATGGAAATAATTATCTCTTGAAAAAATTAAGAAGTCAATATGATGAACAGGTAAAATGTCTACAGAGTAATAGCATGAAGAAGTAGTCTCATATCACAATATAACAAGGATTTTTTTTTATTATTATTATAATAAAAATGAGTTTGAAAAATGCAATCTAGATATACTAACTTATCAAGAATATGGTCTACAGGCATGTATTTTACCAATGAAGTAACAAATTGGGGATGTTTTGAGATCTGAATCATAAAGAAAAGCTGACTATG
Source organism: Cyanistes caeruleus (assembly GCF_971803275.1). NCBI lineage: Eukaryota > Metazoa > Chordata > Aves > Passeriformes > Paridae > Cyanistes > Cyanistes caeruleus. Next base: position 46,685,857 of record NC_141703.1, read on the forward strand.
AAATGGTAGGGCTAATCCAAGATCCTAGCAGTGTTCATAACTATTTAATTGTAAGATGCAAAGTTTTCAGCCTTACATAATAGTCAATTTTCTATCTGGAGTAAAAAACAATAACTTGTAAAAAAAGAAAAACAATAACTTGCAAAAAAACCATTCTTTTTCCCCATAAGGTAAATTAAGCAAGGTATATATCCAACAATCCTTAAATAAAAATTCTAAATACAAGATTGCTTGTTTTGTTGCAATGATGCCTTTCATGTGCCAACATTACTGTTACTGGTCAGGGCGGATTTATTAGCGCCTGTTATGCTCTCCCATTGTTAGAATTAGCCAGTGAGGAATACCAAGCTTTTGTCAGGTAAAAATAGAAATGTCATGCCACTTCAAAACATGGATCATGTTTACCTCGAGTCCAGATAGTGCTGAAGGTGACTTGATGCAGAAAATAAGAACAATGTTCCATGATTCTGTGTTAGCTCCCTTTTTCTTCCAATTATTAATTACATCATCAAAGTATTTAACTACTAATAAATTAAACTAATACTCTTAATTACTACAATTTATCTGGGTATAATTGAGTGGTATGACCAACATTTTACACAGATATTAGTAGTTACAAGCAAGTAGTTATTCTAAGTGGATTGAAATATGTATTACCTGTCATAAATATATAGTGTAGAGGAAGACTGTTTCTGAAAGTAGGTGTACCAAATACAGGTATAACATAATAAGAAAGACAGTGCACGGTATACAAGAAACCTAAAGCTTTAGGAAAAAAACCCAAACCAACTACTGATATTAAAGAAATTCAGGCTTGAAGTTCATGTAAGTCACTGAACATATGATAAATTCAGATGTGACAAGAACCACAGAAGACAAACCAAGGCATAGATTTTACTAGCAAACATAAAAAGTAAAGGCAAGCATGTCCTGGATTAAGGAGAAAGAAAACATAAATATAAATTACATACTCATTTCTTGGAAAAGAAGAAGAGACACTCATCAATATTGTATTTATCTCAGCAAGGAACTTGGGACAGAAACAACATGCTCTAAATTCCCTCCCAAATCGAGGAGAAGAACTCTGAACATGAAAAACATAGCAGAACATCAAAGAAACTGATAGACAGTAGAAAGGTTATATCAGTTTAACCTGTATATAATTTGAACAATTTTTATTATTGCTATAACTAAACTAATAATATGTCTTTCTTTGCTTAGAATGTTATGATTTAATTCTAATTAAAATTTTAATTAGCTTAGAAGCACATTCCTGATTTGGCAAATAAGGTGCAGTCCTCATGGCCCACAGCAAAACTTTGAGTATAACAGCTGACAGATATGACAAAGGATTTATGGAACGTCCTGTTCCTTGAGCACCTGGTGTTGCCCCACATTGTATTAAGCATTTATGCATAAATAATTGGACAATTTGTTATTTATATATCCTTTTGTTGTCAACCATTACTCATCAGACCCACAGTTACCAGGAGTCATTTATTTCATTTGAATGTACAATTTAATTCCTTCAGTGTTAAATGAATTAATAACTGTCATTTGCCATTGTACTATTCTGGTTCTTATTTATGGTTTATTCTCAAAGCTGATTCCATGTCATAGCAATATTCTTGTAAACAAACTTGTTTGGCATTTCCAACTTTGAAAAAGTTATGTGATTTTGAAGGTTCTATGAAACTACTGTTTGAACAGAAAAATTAGCCTATGATGTTACCTAATTTTAGATATCTAAAATACACTAAATACTAAGTTCCCTGTATAACTAGGAAAGAGAATAACTATATCAGGTGATAACTGATTGGGTTACCTGGGCTAAATATTTATATTAGGATGAGATGGAGTTTTCTAGAAGTCCCTGTTTCTGCCTTTAAGGGCAGCATAGATGGCTAACTGATGTCTCCTTTAGTCAAACAAATTACACACTTAACTGCTATCCTTAGGTTAGAGTGTAATCTTAGTATGTTTCACCTGATTTTGTACAAAAACTATATAATTTCTATGTCTTTCATTTGTTGTGGGGTTTTCTTTTTTAAATTTTCTTTTTTAGTTGTTGCCAGCAATGAAGCAGAGTAAAATCAATACTGTCACGAGGACAGTAGCAGAAGGACATGGAAAACTGATATATAAAGAAGAAAATGGCTCACAACTTCTAGGTATTATTTCTGGTTTTAGGATGGATTGACAATAATGCAAGTATATTAACACCAGACCACAACCTTATTGACAAATCTTCCGTACGACTCTGAAGAAGAATTAAAATTAGGAAAAAACATATGTGAAAATGAATGGACAAGAAAATGTCTCAGAAACTGGAGGAGAAAACTCCAGTAGTGTTCTGGAATCAGAAAGCTATTTGCTTCTGCATTTTTATTTTTTTTTTAAATACATGATCATAACTCATACAACCATGATTAACCTTTATTGTTCATTTGTCTTAAGTTTTAAAAGGATCTATAAGAGATAGAAGTACATTTCAGACAAGGCCAAATTAAGAACTGGTTTGTTCTCAGCTCATTTCTGTTGGGATAAAGTGTGTAAGCAGTAAAGTCTCGCTTTACATTGGTATGTATATATTTACACATATACACAATTTTGTCCCACAATACAATATGAAGAGGCCTTTTCTTGCTTAGATTATCCACCGTTTCTCTCAAAATAGTTCATGCAAAGAATCACTGTCATTGTTTCTACCAATAAATGTAATTGCTGTTCTGGTTTCAACTGTTTTTTTTCTTTTCCCACCTCACTGTTTTTGTCACAAAGAGATACCTCTTAGTTCACAATTGGTTTCATGAGAAATGGTTTTGGCCAAATCTTTGCTTAGTACTTACCTGAGGACCTTATACAGTGGAATAATATTTCTTATTTTTCCCCCATTTTGCAATTCATTAAAATAATCCTTTCATTCATCCCCAATGCTGCCATTAAATGCCTCATTAACTTGATGAACTCGTTTTACTTATGGTATTCATTCATTCTCCATAAGGCATTCCATTTCAACTGCTCATAGTGAAATGTAAAGGACAATATTTAGACAATAAATACATTTAAAATATTTGGAGAAAAGTGGTACATGTCAGTGATTAGATGTATAATTTGTTCTTTCTTATTATCATCTGATTTTGCTTTCTACCTCACTTAAGTTCTAACTAGTAACTCAAAAAAACTGAAAAAAGATGCTCTGTCTGTGGACATATCTTTACTTCATGAATGATCAAAGTGCTTTCTGCTGCCCTTCCTGTCACTGTTCAATGCATATATACCAACAAAAGTTTTGTCAACTAATCTTACCTAGATCTCTTAGACAAAATGATGCCTGAATTTTCTGGTTTATGTTTATCTGGAGCACATTCTAAACATTTTTGCTATTTCATTTTGTATTTAGAGCACCTCTACCAATGATCTCCTCAGAACTACCTACCTTCATAATGTCTGGAGGTTTCAGAAACTCTGTAAAAGACCCTTTCTAAGTAGTCCAGGAAGTAGTTTTGTTAATCCAGTATTTGCAATTTATTCTCAGTCAATACTCACATATTTCTTAGTGTGGTGCTCCAGCTTTTTAACATTGTAATTATTTTAAGTGTCAAGTAAAAACAAGCTGCAGAGAAGTAACAGCCGTTAATTTTCCAATAAAACATTTTGCTATGACTTAGTCTTTTGAACTTAATAGATATAAATTAAATTGCTTAGGTTGTTTGTCTTGATTTGCATTTTTTTTACACAACAGTTTTGTAAAGTTTCAAGAAAAATTTACTTTCAGCTCTAAATTGTTGGGATTGACTGTTTTGAAAATGATGTTAACATCTTTAAGCAACTAGTCATTTGCTTTCTATTTGACCGGGTGTAGGCCTTTAGCTTACTAACCAACTTCTCTTAATACAATACTTGAAAGATAAACTCCATAGAATTATGAAATTACACCTGGAAAGCTGCTCTAAAAATACTTAAGTAAAATATACATTTATGGCATTTAAACATACATTTATGGCAGCCATGAGCAAGGCCAGGTTGTATGAGGATTTGAGCAACCTTGACTAAGGAAAGGTGTCCCTGCCCATGACAAGGGGGCTGGAACTAAGTTATTTAAAGGCACCTATAAACCAAAACGCTGCTATGATTCTGTGATTCTATGATATACAGTGACAATTCCTTCCCTGCTCAAACAGGCAAATAAAGTCTCAGTTCACAAGTATTTGTGCTCATGACCCAAAATACATGGCCAGATGCATAGAAAACTTTGTTCTGTTTCAAGCCTAGTTGTCATAACCAATATGAGTTTGGTATAACGTATATAAGTCACTTATTCGCATGCATATTGCATGAAGCTATGAACAAGCAATAAAATATGTTTTGGGGAGGTATATAATGTTTTCTAGAGATGAAAGGTCAAATTAAGTTAGTTTACCTCCAGATACCATAACTGGAAGAAGGTATCACATAGTGTTAACTCATTTTGAGACCAGCCAAAGGTATGACTACATCTATCTGTAAAACGAAAATGTAAAAGAGACCAGAAGATCTTTTAACAACGATATATATTATCCATGTTTGGACTTAACTATCCTGAAATCATGATTCTTCAGTTGCATTCCAATCCTAAACCCCGTGCCAATTCACTCAGAACATGCTTGCCATAGATGATAAACATACACTTGTACTTTATTGATTTCAAAGATGTTTATAAATGGATCACCCACTAAAATAGCTATTGAAAAATTTTTGAGGACACTATAAATCAAGGTGAAGGAACAGTGACAAAAGTGCTGAAATATTTAGTCAGATCAAACCAAGATCAATTTTTTTCCTTATTTTCTTCCATTTACTTCACAGCTATCATATCAGTTTTTGGTATGTTCTTTCTGAAGTTCCTATTTCAGAAATTTCCATTTATTTATTCAGACATCATTCTTAGATTGTTCTTGCAATGTCAAAAAATAAAATATTTCTATATATTTTTCTCCACAGAGTTTAAAAACAAACTGAAATTGAATAGTAAGGTATTAAAAAAAAATCCAACTAAACCTCATTGACTTTCCATTTCTGCAATCACAAGGGTAATTTCTTGAAAGCAGCTCTCTCCATCTCTACTGTAAATCTCAAATCACACTGCAGCATTGTTGTTTACATTTGGCATAGCGCAATTTGAAAGACTCATCCTTTTAAATGTCACACGGTGACAGGAAAGACCAGCAAAAGACTGATAGCCCTAGGAGCCAATTCCAAAAGTAAATCCATCTTCTGTGTATCCCTTTCTTTCTTTGTTTAAGTGTTAACAGCACAGCTGCATTCTTGGCAAATTTGCATACCTCTAATTATTCTTTGTTTCCAAGAATGAAAAGATGCAAAACAAGCTTTAGATTTTGTCCCCACTCAGCATGAACAATAAAGCTTAAAGATCTGTGAGGTTTGACTGCCTTAATTTCTTATATTTATTTTCTTATACCTTTCTTATTTCTTATATTTTCTTGTACTTCTTATATTTTATAAAAGGATAATTAGATAATATGAAGAAAAAGAAAAGGTACTATTTTCAAGTAAAAGAAGCCAGAAATACGTGCATGTAACTGGTTGTGGTTCTACATGGCTGATTTAAGGAAAAAATGTAAAAGTGAAAACAATTCAGCCTAATTTTTACCCACTATCAAATGGAGTGCATCTGCTGAAACCACATGCACAACAATATCAATGCAGATTAAAACCCAAAAACTATAACTAGTAACTGTTTTCAGAATAGATTACAGATTGGAATAGTTTTAAAGAAGAATTTTAAATAGAAAATGAAGATTAAAACAGCACTATCCTGTAACTCTGGAATTTATACTCTGGGTAATCACATAACATTTAATAAAACATCAGCATTCCTATGTGTTGTGCAGCTCAGTTCTACATCTGTCAAATCCCTGCATGTATTCATGAACTCTTTAAGATTAGTGAGCTATGAAAATACAAATTTTGGAAGCAATATTTTCTGTAGGGCAGAAGGAGAACCAGCAAAGCACATTTTGGAAATGAATTCAATATTAGAAGCCCAAGACCTCTTACCATTACTGTGGTGAGAAAAGAAAAACCAAAAAAACAAACCAAAACAAAACAGGAGCTAAAATGGAAGAAGAAATAAAAGATATAAAAATTGGGGTACAGAAATTGTGTAAAGGGTTAGATCAAGTTCCCTTTGAACTCAAGATTAAAAGACTAAATGAAGCTCAAATTTCAGGGGTAGACTGAAAGCATACTTCCAGCATATCTCATTATGGGATTATTACATTTTATTATTTCTTAAAATTTTATTTGCATTTCACAGCCAATGGAAGCAGAAGAACTTAAGGTGATTTGCATGTTTACACATTGTATGTTGGCTTCTTATGCCTGCCAATTTTCTTTTCTTCATATTAATAAGTTGAATAAATTAAAACCACAAAATGAAACGTCTCCCACCAAAATCCTCAGGTATTTCCTGCACAGACTGAGAGAAACTCTGATCCTGGCTCAGTTTAGAATTCAAGACATTTTGAAGTAGGGAAGTCTGGGTACCAGGGAAGGAATGGCAATAGTGACTGGGGTCAGCTGAATACCCTGCAATCATCAGGTAAATCCATAAGTTGAAGACAAGTCGGGAATTCAAATCATCATGGCAATGTTGAGATCAGCAGGAAATAAGACCCAAACACAGCACATCTCTGATGTAGCCTAGGCAAGGACTGTGCCTAAATGCAATGCGTGGATCAATAGTCAGATTTTGCACACAGGGGCCCAGGTGAAGCATTTGACAGCTCTCTGGCAGTATATGACTTTCTACTTCTCACTCTCCTTCTGGAAAATTTTCTGTATTTATAGATGTCTGGTGCAAGGACACACGACTGCACTATGTCATAGCTGACTTTTGAAACAAGCTGCTCAACCTTGGGGAAAAAGTTGCAAAGAACTGTAGAAAAACATAGTTAGAGACTGATCAGGTCAGCTAAAGCCTCTTGATGCACTCAGGATTGTGACAGAAAAATTCTTCATTATCCAAAACCCAGACAGTTACGTATTTTTTCTCATTGTTTCAAGTGGCTCCTCAGCTAAATATGAGTGAAAAATCTACTGATTTTTTTTTTTTTTTATTTAATGAGTTACTTCAGAAAATTTTAGCTTCAAAAAACTAATTTAAATTTGATTCTAGGATTTCTCATTTACCTAGTTTCTCTAGAGTTCCCATTATTTCGGTTGCAGAACATTCAGCTTGTTTCTCCAGGAAGAAAATTTTCTCATCTCTTTCACATAATTCTCAGGTTACCTCATTATTCTTATCTTGATGTCTGTGTCTCCTTATCCCTGTGATGCCTGCATCATGACCAAGGCTCAGAGGGACACTCTCTTCTGTCTTGGGTCTGTCATTCACTGCATATCCAATACACAATGTGCTTACTGTCATGGGGTGACTTTACCTTTTAGGCGGTTGTGAGAAGTTGCTGGGGACTGATGGGAGTCTTTTCTCCTGACCAATTATTGGTCATTACTGGGAATTGACAGCAGTTTTGACCATTGAAAAGTGGGATCAACTTGTGAACCCTACCTTAAGAAGTAAAGCCAGAGTTCTCTTGTTCTCTTTGTTTCCTGGCTGTGAAAGGTAACAGAGCTCCAGGCCTCCCGTTCCCTGCCCAGGCCATGCGGCCCCGTGGGGCAGGGGCTGGGCTGGGCCCAGCGGCTCCCGGCCGGGAGATGGGGCCTGTGGGGCTTGCCCCGGGCTCTGGCCGGGCCAGGCCGGTCCCTGGCTCGACTGCAGTGACGTAATTCACCAGAGACTGCCGAGTAAAGAAAGGAAAAAAAAAGCTCTAGACCTGCCGTGAGCTGAGACAGTGACCACACTCTCCAGAGCAGCCATGAAGAATTTTCTATCGCAGACAGCTCCAGCTCCTACACCGGCAGAAGTCACAGAGCCATCTACAAAGCCTGGGCAAGATTTCAAACTTTTCATTACCCAGATGGGACTTGCTGATTAATCCTTTTATCCAGAGAGAGAAAAAGAGAGTGATCAACATGTAAAGAGACTTCATAAACTATCAGAGACAGTAAAGAAAAAGAAGTTTCAGAAAAGGTAGAGAATAAGGAGATGCTTTATGAGCTGAAATACCTTTCTGTTGAGGCTATGGAAATAGACAATAAGGTCTTGAAAAAACTCCTTTAATTCATGACAGTATATAGGGAGGAATAGAGTGTTCAAAGTGTAAATTTTAAATAAAAAGTAGAGTGATTGTGATGCAGTGAAAATTTGAAGCCTTGGGAGGCAATGAGAAAACTGTTTTCTAGTGAAGTTCACAGAGACAGATGAAGAAGACTTTAGCCTTTGGATAACTCATCCTTAAAATGCCATCCCTAGACTCATGGCCCATACACACCTCAGAGTGATGTGTAATGGGAGGAGTGAGCTCTGATAACAGCAGTTCTGGGCAGCTGACATCAGGGCAATAGAAAACTATAACAAAAATAGTTTTCTTGTGAGAAACTCCATAAATTAACAGAAAGAGACTTCTGTTTCTCTACAAAGACTGGTGAAAAGGCTGTAGCAGGAATTGGGACTGTTTTAACCACCAAAGTTCCAAAGTCTTTGTCTCTGTTGTCATGTGAACAAGGGAATGGTGAGTAGTAAGGGATAAAAAGGTTTATTCTGAAAGTTTATTCTGGTGTTCTTATTATTGTAGTTTGTTAATAAACTTTCTTTATTCCTTTTAAGTTTTATGCCTGTTTTGCTCTTGTTCTAATCCATATCTCACAGCAAGAAATAAGTAATTTTTTTTTTTGTTAGTTACTGGTTTAAAACCACAATACTTACACTAGAAAATTTAACCCCTGGATTATTGAGGCAATCTCACTAAACCTTCAGCAGAAGGCTCATGGAGAAGTACTTCTCAGTTTTGGGATTTCCAGAGAAAATTGTATGCAAGTCTAGTCAAAAATCAGGATTAGTCACATATTTGTTTTCTGAACTACAGTACTGTCAACACAAAAAAGTTGCTTAGTATCAGTGATAAAAACTGTTCAATACACAGGAAACAAGCACAAGTTTGTATTTTAATGTAACCAATCAATCTCTGTGAACAGAATATCTTGACCAATAAACTATGTAAATTGCATAACAATACATATCAGATTCAAAAACTAGTACTGTTTGCATATTAATAACTATTCAAAGAATAGTACTGTTTGCATATTAATAACTTGTGTTTGTAAACAAATTATGGATTTGTGAGACTTCCACTACAATTGCACACAGCTGAGCTCAGCATGTGTTTGAAAGCTAAGGATGAAAGTCATGATTTGTGTGGTGTCCAGGGATCAGAGATGGCTGTAAGACTCATGTCCCTGAAGAAATCAAACCACATTGGAATAATAGTCAACCTGCTTGATGTATTACATAGTCTTAGAGAGTTACATAATTTTACTGTGTAACTACTTGCAATAATTAACTGAAATCTATTTTCAATAAAGCTGTTTATGTGGTCTGCTCTAGAGCTTCTCAAAGTCCTTGACCAACAAGCTGTTAATTGTAAATCAAAGGAGTTATAACCCTTCCCTAGAATTCTCTCCATATAGAGAAAATATAAGATTCAAAACATTGTCAGATACCTATACCCTGAAATTTAGATGGACAAGGGTTAATTTGAATGGAAGATTTATATTCACGTCTAAGGTTTTGTTATGAAAGCACACAGGAAAAAAAAATCATCCCAAAAAAGCATAGTTTTTATGCCCAGCTCAAATAGAGCATTTGAAGCCATAGTACAGGTATTTTGAAGATGAAAACACATACCATGGAGAAGGCAGGGTATCCCTACCTTTAGCGTTTATCTCTCAGTGAAACACACAGGTCATCCAACAACCACTACATGCCTATCCCATTTCTAGAAGAACTCTCTTGTTGCTCTAAAGAGATGCAGCGAGTACATATGCATGCTATCTTTTGTTTTTTTTCCTAACTCATCTTTTTCATTTAATCATGACTGAAAAGTTCTGGGGGCAATAAATATGATTTCTCAGGATTACCTCTGAAAGGACATTTTCTGCGAAATGACCATTTACAGTACTCTGTAGTCCTATCAAGGACTACTGAACCTTCAGGCACTGAACTTCCCACAGGGTGTACACACAGAGAAATATTTACCCTACATCTATAATATCCCCTGTCTCATAATAGTGTGATATTCACACGCACACTGCCTACTGCATGCAAGGAGATGAGTGAAAGGAAAAATAATAAGAAAAATGATCTGGTTTTCTGTTTAAAGAACAGTCAAAAAAACATGTGTGAATAAAATGTGACTGAACAAATGAAGTCTGAGTAATTAAAATGCCTACTGACCATGGGTAATTAATATATTTTCAATGTACTAGTAACACCAAATAAATGAACCATACGCTAAAAGCAGCCATCTGTGTTAGTAAATACTTCAATATAAGATGTTAAATATAATTAGAAAATTTATCCTCTCTCTTTTATTAGCAAAGGAAATTTGGGGCAGTAAATGATGGTATTTGGAAATTTAAAAGTCAAATATTGGAAATACAGCTGGTAGACTTTAATGAAGGGATGAAAAAAACTTCATTGCTGTCTACAGCTGTTGAAAAATCAGAAGATTTGTTATGCAGAGGGGTTTAATCTGCTGGGGCTTACATCTCTTAAATTTTACTTTGAGACTGAGATGTGAACAGAAATCTCAGAATAAAATTAATTCAAGACCAGTGAGCTTGAATGAGTGAATTTTTACATAGGTAAATCTATTTAAAATGTAGAAGTTACAAAGCATTTCGGCATTGTGCAATAGTTATATGAAAGCATACAAAATGTTAGTGTTGTGTTGGATCTCAATGGAGCCCCAAGAAAAGAAAGACAGATCCACACTGGGACAAGTTCAGATAGGCTGCTGGGATGCTTGGGACAATAGCACTTGCTGTATTAGGGGAGTCTGAGGGAACAGGACTTAGCCTGGAGAAGAGGCAAATTCTGGGGGAACCTAACAGCAGAAGGTCTCACATCAAAGAGACAGAGGCAGGTCCTTCACAGCAGTGTGCAGTTGGAGGATGAGAGCTAATGGGCCTAAGGAGGAACATAACAGACTTGGATCTGAGAGCTTTTCCCACCTGAGGAGTGTCTAGAGGTGGAAGATGATGGTTTAGGAAGTTATGCTTTGTCCTTGGAGGTTTTTGTCACCTGACTGGACAAAGCCCTGAATAACCTGGTCTGACCTCACAGCTGCCCCTGCCTAGAGCAGGGTTTGGAAAAGTTCTGAGGTTCCTTACCACCTAAATTATTCCACATTCCAGTGGTTTCAAAGAACTATGGTTTCTCAACAAATTTCTGAGCAAAAAGAAAGATTTTAAGTGTCTTTTGTCAGTACCTGACTCAGGTGGAGAATGATACAATATTTGGCAGGTAAGCCAGTAGCCTGGACAGGAGTGGAATGCACATCTTAGCATGCTTCTATTTCAACTTTTCAGGCCACTACATTAAGATTACCTGAATTGAAAAAAAAGGAAGCTTATAGAAAGCTTGGATATATTTACATTTAAACAACATGTCAGTAAGGCCCCTCTAGCAAACATGTTAATATTCCAAAGTTGATGGACTTAAATATAAATAAATAACTTAAATATAAATGCAGTGCTATATATTTAATGCAAGTACATGGCCAGGTAGATAACACACAGTATCACTGATGGATTTATTCTGTCAAGTTTGTGCCTGTTGTCAAAAAATTTCTCACTACTGCGAGATATTTTCTTCATGCTGATAATATCACCTCTCAATATAACCCTGATAATTCAATCAGTTCAAGAACACCAATCCAAAAGAAACTCGGCATTGTCAGTTGTGACATTCATGGAATGACTTTTCTGCCAGAACCTAGCTTTAATTTCGCGCTCAGAAGGGACTCTTCCCAAAAAATGAAATTGCTGTCAAGTTTCTGGGAGCTGAGTACATGATGATATTTTCTGAAAGTTTCTTAAAAAAAACCCACAAAACCAAACCTACAGAAAATGAAATTATTCGGTAAGTGAAATGACAAAAAGAAAATGTAAAAAAGAAAGCCCAGTATATTTTTGTGGTATAGGCAACTGAATTCTGCAGTAAAGAGCTGAATTTTATCCAAATTTATACCATGGAGAGTTAGGCAATTTCTTATGCTCAAAATACTTTCATGTACAAAAAGTGGAACATACTTGATTAGGGAAGGCAGAACTTTAGTATTGATTAAAATTTTAGTAACTGAATTGTTCAAATTATTAGTTTGTTAATAACAAATTTAAAATTATTCTATAGAAGAATATCTTTGTGCCATCTACCCCTTTCCTGGTGTTATGCTTGAATTTCCAGCTTTCCTCGAGATAATAAGGCTGTTGATTTCAGTCAGAGGGATAAAGTCAGTCATTTGGAATCCTGTGGTTTTTTGACAGGTGGTGTTCATGATAGCAGCTTCTTCTGCCTCTCCATCAGAGAGGGATGTTGCTTTTTTTCTCCTCCGTTTTGAGACTGCAGGGGTTTATTTTCTTGTTATCTGAAAACAGTACACTCAATTTCATAGTTTCTAAATATTTTTTCTTCCCCACTCTCATTTCTAAAACTGCTTTTACCCAAGCAACACCAAGTTGCACTTCTTTAACACAGGACCTCTGACACTTTCCCTGTATTTCCATTCTTCCATGCTGCATTTTATTCTGAAGATATGGGCTTCTCAGCTGACAGAAAATGACTACTTGTTTTTTTCACAGGCTAAAATTAAACTAAAACAAATTTAAAAAATACTTACCTGACTGCTAGAAATTTGTAATTACAGCTAAACAATCTCAAACCAGATCATATGAGGGTACATCCAGACAATCCTGCCCTTGTACTGTAAAGTGAGTGCAAACACTGTGTCCTTCCACTGTGGACTATCTACCTACTAATTCTAAGCACATAGTTAATCCCACTATGCTAGGAGGAAACCATGAAATGAGTAGATGCCATTTTCCAAACAATAAAACAAATACATGATTTTCAGTAGTATTTGTACCCATAACCAAGATTAAATATGCTTCTCCTCTTCAACCAAAAAGCAGATACTTAAATTCAGATATTTTGAAGTGTTAGTCATCTAAAGTTGAGTACACATTGTTGACAACAGACACTTTCTACTGAGTCCAAGTGGGATTAAATTAATTTTCTCTATAGAAGCTGATATGGGGGTGTGTTTTGGATGTGTGACTAAAACAGGGTTCATGCACCAGTGTTACTGTTGAGCAGTGTTTATGCTGCATGAAGGTCTTTTTCCCAACTCTGCCCACAATGAGTGGGCTGGAGACACACAGGGCATTAGAAAGAAACACAGCTGGGACAGCAGACCCCAACTAACTGAGGAGATGTTCCCTACCACGCTATGCTGAGCAGTAAAATTTTGTGTGTAATGGGTGTTGTGACCCCAGCTAGCTGTTGCTTGGAGACTGGCTGGGCATCAGCCCACTGGTGGGAGGTTGTGAGGTTTTGTTTCATCTTTGAATCACTTAATGCTTTTTCTATCCTTTCCCTTCACTTATTAAACTGTGTTTATCTCAACAACAAGGTATTCTCACTTTTGCCTTGATTCTGTCTCCCATTCTACTGAGGGTGGGGGACTGAGCAACTGGACAGTAAGTTATCATTCATATAGGAACAACTAAGCACCAAATGTTTTGTTTTGTTTTTTTAATACAGTTTTGTGTGTGAGACTCGATGTCTTACTTGATGGGTGCATTCACTTAATTGCATAACTATAAATCACCAAACATTATTGCCATTAAATTGCAGGGCTTGACATTAATACATTATCCAATTGAATAAGTGGCTCAATTTAATAGGTCTCCACAATGTATCGTCTGAAGAGGAAAAAATTGGCGATTTCACTTCCTCATCCTTGTTCATTGTTTCTTTCACTAAAAAAAATCTATTTTATTTACATGAAGTGGACTTAATTTAATCAAACTGAAAACTAATCTTGTGAGTGATTTCATTGCAATGTCTGTTAGTTGGAATTATATTTACATGGTATCATACTAATTTCCTCTGAAATGTGTAATAGACATACACCAGTATAATCTAGCTTGACTAAACTATTATAAATGTATTCATTTCCTAAGACTCACTTCAAAGAGTGTTTTCCATTTTGCCATTGTTAAGATCCAGTTATTAAAATTATTAGAAATATGTTTCTGGCCAAATTAAGGTGCAAACAAGACCATATGCCAAAGTCAATAGTAGGGAGTTTTATTTAACAGTAAGAAATAGGAAAAATCCCAGAAGGAATAAGAGCAGAAAGATATACAGTTGTCACCCACTGGATCCCATAACAAGACTTGTCTTTTGCAATTTCAGCATCTGTTGATGAAAGTGATGGCTACAATCTTGATCTATCAAAGGTGGAAGAAACCCATAAAACATAAAGTTCCATGCTCTATATGCTCTCAGTTTCAGGTGGGAACACCCAGGTAATTCCCCTAGAGCAGGAAATTTCACACTGAATGATGTAATGATGTGTATGCCACAGCTGCCTCTCATCTCAACACAGCTGAGTCAACTCTGCCCTCTCAGAAGGAGTGAATACCTTCTGACCACCTGTGACTGTCCCTGTACTTTGCTGGAGGTAGGTTTTCACAGCTGAGCCATTATGTAAGGGAGGTGAAAAAAAAATAAATCATCCCAGAATTTTCTTCTTTTCAACCTCTTCAGTTATCTTGTTCAACACCCAGCATTAGCTTCCTGTGGTGGATGTGCACACCCTCTGCACCTGGACAGTGAAATAGATTGCATGAGTCATTAATCAGTCCAGTCTCTTGCAGCCAGTTAAAATGATTTCTCCTGTCATACAAAATAGAATTGTGTGGCATCTATAGCACTACTATTCTAAACAAAAGGAAATCAGCAAAGAGTTCAAGAGTTTTCTCCTTCAGGAAAACAAGAGTCAAACTGGTCTTACTCTTTCTGCATTTTGGAGCGCACTGATAGGTTTAAGCAACTCCATTATGAACACAAATTACACTTCCACTTTATAAAATTATCCAGTTCTATAAACAGCATACAAAGAATATTTAAGAGGCCTGTGATATACTTGTATTAGGATTCAAAATAAGCAATATCATCAGGGTTTGCTGAAAAATTAGTCATGATAATCTCTAGATTAGACAAAGGAAATATTTTTATTGATTTATTTACTGTTTTTTATTTACTGTTTATTATTTTATTTACTGTTTTTTATTGATTTATTTACTGTTTTATGTGCTTGAGAGAGAGGGAGATATTAGAAGTTAGGATGCTCAGTCCATAAGCATCAGGAATAAAGCTTTGCAATATAATAGATAGGAAAATGGTAAGAATTCTTCTGAGATAGTCATAAAGAAGGGGAAAAATTTAGAAATGTGGCCAATTCATTTATTTCTAAACCAAATTTTTCTTACAAAATTTTGCAACTCTTGAGGCCCAGTGAAAATAGGAAGTATCCTATAGATGCAAAAAGAAAGAACATCACATCATTAGAGATTCTTTTCTCCATTTGTGACTATTTCCTTTTGGCAGCTGTCATCACTTCTCTGCTCTGTGACACTGAAAAGTATCTTTACCCACAAATTGGTTAATTGTTTCTTTCACTCTTGCAGTGTAGATTCCTTTGGTAAAACTTACAGTAAACCTTGGTATGTTTCTGTGCTGTGGATTTTTAAATTTTATTTTTCTTTTTTTGTAAGATGGATGGTAAGACCTTTTACCCAGGTCTGTAGTTACAGCATAAGGGTCAGCAGTTTTATACCAAGAGAGAGTAAGCTTAGATTAGATATTAGGAAGAAATTTTCCTTATGATGGTGTTGAGGTCCTCAAAAATGTTGCCCTAAGAAGCTGTGGATGCTCCATCACTGGAACTGTTTAAGGTCAGGTTGGATGGATCTTTGAGCTACATGACCTAGTTGAAGATGTCTCTGCTCATCGCTGGGGAAAATGAACTAGAGAATGTCTAAATAGTATTCAGTTAGAATAACTCCTTGTTTCACTGAAATAGCCCAAATTATATAAAAAATAAGAAGACATATTATTATAGTTACAACTTACAACCACTACAATATACAAGTTCCAGCCATCTTGTTTACTATTACTCCAGCAACTCTCAGGAAGTGCTGTCAGATCTGTCAACAACGTTCGCTCAGTAGAGCAAGAATGTATAAATATACACATATGTTCCTGAAGGCTTCAACTCTCCATTTGCTGATTGTAAGAATTATTTTAAAAAAGAAGTGTGATTTTCCAAGACTGCTAAGCAGTTCCATTTTGGAACAGACTCCAAACAGTCCAAGGAGGTGAAAATGGAGGTTTGTTATGATTACATACACTGTGAGATACATGTGAGTGAGACAAGTGCATCAATGTTTCACTGATAGAAAAACACTTTGGGCAATCTTCTCTTTCATCCATGTAAAGCAAACCATAGCTCATAGAGATTGAAAAAAGATAATGTTGTCTACAGTCATAGATGGTTGCAGAGGTAGCCATCAAAATAAAACCGCTCTACCGTATCACTGCAAGGGTAAAAGTGTGGATGAGAACAAAACAAAAAATCCTATCCTGAAATACACTAGATGAGCTGAGTACTTCAGGCAAGGTGAGCATGGGTCTAGTAAATGAATCATTCTTGACAACACTTTCAATGCAGAGCAACAGAAGAAACTAAAAAGCAGCAAAGAAATTACCAGTTTTTCAGTTTGCTTCTGTGTTGCTACTACTTTGTGCAGTGGATGTGCAGTAGAATTTTAGAAGTCTGCCTAGATTTCAACCAAAAAACATGGAAGGAGGCAAAAAAGGGAGAAGTACTGGTGGTACTGGGGATAAAGCAATCATAGATTAGGTAGAGCCATAATCCACTTGAGATATATTTTGTAAACCTTATTCACCCTGAACATTTACATTCATTAAAGTTTGCCAAATTGGGCCCAGGAAAATGTTAACAGTGTGCTTCATCCTATCCTATTAATTTATAGACACAGCTGGAAGCTGATGTTTCATTGTTTCTGTGTATTTTCAATTCCAAGGTGCACAAAATAAATGATTTATCAAGGATTTTTTGATAATTTTTACTAAGTCCATGCTCTCATTTCTAGACATCAGGTTCTATCATAATTCCTTAAATGGATGCTTGCTGAGGAAATTAAAAACAAACAAGGAAGTGTTCACTAAAAGATCAGAAGATAAGTTTAGGAAGCAAGAAAGGCAGTAGAGATAGCAGGCATAGTACTCATGAGAGCAAGCCACTCATTGATAATTCTAAAATAACTATACTTCTACCCTATGTTTTTTAAAGTCCTTTCAGGAAAAGAAGAACATTTTCTGAGAATTAGTAATTAATGAACACAAGGTCAATATATCTGTTGATAAAAGTAGATAAGACAGCATCAGGAAAATTTTTGCATATATAAGTCTACAGGTCAGTATATTATGAATGGCATTATGTTAAGGGAGTTAGGTAATAAACTTGCTGAACCACTTGCAAGCTTTATGAACTTACAAGAAAATATAATAGGATTTTAGTAAACAAAGAGCAATAGCAGTGAAATTTTTAATTAGACTTTAATTCAGTATCCTAGAAGAGATAGAGGTCTCTGTCTATAAATCTCAGTTAGAAAGAAACTTAAATTTAGAGTCAAAAGCAAAATATGATGACATTTATGACATGGTGGAAAAAAAAAGTTTATTTGATTTCAGTAAGCTTGCTATCTTGCAAGCACATTGTTATATTTTAGAAGAGATGGAGAGGGAGAGAGATTTCAGAGACGAGTAGTTCTTGTACAGTTGTTTAATGACTCTCAAAACAAAAAGGAAAACTGCAGAAATCCATCAACTCTAATTATCCTCTGACAGGTGAAGAATAAGCAGAGAAAAAATGTATCATATGTTCCTCCCCACATCAGAGGACAAGGATTAAATGATCGTGAAGGTCCCTTTGAAGGCTAACCATTCTATGATTCTGTGTTTACTAAGATTAATAGTTAAACCCTCAGTCAGTGACAAGAACAGTATAAGCATTTTAAAGCTCATTCTTAATGAAGATTATTAGAGGAGCTGGAGTTACCAATTTCTTCTATATTGAACTACTATTGATTGTCTTTTTCTGAGGAAATTTAGCAGGAATTACTTGATTATAGTTGGATTTCTACAGGCCATCCACACACAGGTTCATAGTGAATTCCAAGACTTAGATTTGCCTTTCCAGAAAAGCAAATGTGGTAAACGTTAGGAGGAACAAGATATAATGAGCTATTTGTTTTTCACTCATGTGAGAGACACAAAATTCCTCAAACTGATGCTGAGGTGTTTCTGACTCTTTTGCTATGTCTCTGACAATGAAGGCTCCTCTGCTGAAGTTAATTTTAATCTTTTTCATGGGAAAGGAATATCTTTTATTAACAAAAACACTAGAACAGAAATTTTAGGACCAGCTGACTGTTTCTTGTTTATTTGGAGAAATTAGGCTGGTAGGAGGGGAAGAAACTTTTTAATTGAAATAGGCAAAAATTTCTAGGTAATTGCACTTGAAATAGCAGAAAAATAAGGAAGAAAAAAAAAAAAAAGTGAAGCAGTGTTAGATAGAAACAACAGAAATGTAAAACTGGAAAACCACTATTTAACAGGAAATCATAGTTTGGGAATCATTGCATGAAACATGTCAGCACAGGAAAAGAAAAGGGAATATTGTAGGAAGATTAAAAGGAAAAAGAATAGAAAAATCTTATAAACTAATGCTCTTAATACTATAAAATGTCCTTCCATCTATGGAACAATGGTTATTTGATCAGAATTTTTCTACATTTATTAAAAAATTCTTGATTATTTAATAATATCTAATAAGGCCATAAGGCACACTAGCATTTCTTTTTCTTCTGTTTTGTAACAGGACAACAGAGTGAGAAACCTGCTGCTGTGTTTTTACATGCATTTGTCAGTACCCTCAGATTATTTCCACTCCAGAAGAGCACATAAAGAAATTTCTCTCAGTCTCTCAGATGTCAACCTTATTTAATCCTGTAGACCTCTCAGTACACAAACTAATTGAAAACCATGCTCCAATTCTTCATCAAAAAAATGGGGATAATGCTTTCCCACTTAAATGACTCGGTTTTGGTGTTTTGTTGATTTCCTCTCCTTTCTCCTCCCAAACTTCAGCTTTGAGGGGAAAAGATTAACTCTTATCATTACAGATATGTTAACTAAAGAGTTTTATCTTTTCTAACAAGTGCTTACAGTAGGAAAAATATTTTGCTTTGGTTAGAAAAAATTACTTTCATTCAGATATATTTAATCTTCTAAAGTAATAAAAAAATAAACTGAATCAAAAAGAAAAGTATAAAACCATTTTTTCTGAATATATAAATGAGACACCAATATTCCATGGCTGTTTTAAATGAAACATTTTTAAATAAATGCATTCAGACATTATAATATTCAATCATTAATTACTTAAGTTACTTTTATAAGTTTAAGTATCTAATATGAAAGTTATCTAGAAAATATAAGTCTGTATAGCTGTTACTAGTTTATGTAACATCAGAATATTTATAATTTTTTTGTAATTCTTTATTATTTTCTTTCTTTAAAGAGAATAGAAAAAACATTTAAAATAACTTGCAGTTGTAGTACTTACTTTTAAAACTTCTAAGTGTACACACATCTTCATATACACAGAGATATTCTGAGTTTTAATCCTCAATGTGATTTCAAAATACAGCTTAAAACCAGTGGAATGTACTGAAATCATAGCCAGACATTATGGGAAAGGTTGTAATGATCACTTTCCCACACTGAGAAAAATTTCAAGAGTAGGATTTTAATTACTGTGTGCCCTCTGTGAGTGCTCAAGCTCACAAAGCAGTGGGTATCCACAGGGCAGAAAAAAATCCCCAGACCCCTAGAAATATTGTAGAATGTTTTGTTAGAAATAAATGCCAATGCTTTCATTGCATTTCTCTGGAAAAATAAGCTGTGACAGAAATAGGAGAAGTTTAGTGTTACTGTCTCCTTAGATACCATTTCCTACTCTTATAGACAAAAGAAGAAAGACACAAATCAAAGGGTAGCAGCCAGACCTAAAAAAAGAATTAGGCGAGTTTTTGGGCAGCAGGAGCAACAATGTGTAGAGTTAAAAGGTTCAGCTATGACAACATCCTCCTTTGATTTTAAACAAGTATATACAAGAGGTTTAGTTTTGTGTCCTAATTTAAAGTCTGACCCAGAAGCCAGAATAAACTACTTTCTATAGAAAAATAAAAGTATAGACATACATAAAAGTGCATACCTGTGCCAATAGATACTAAAAGAAAAATCTACATGTGGTGTTTGTGTTGGAGTTTTTTTGTACAAGAAACAGCAAAAACCAGGTTTCTTTAAAAGAAATAGAGCAGAAGCAAACAATATTAGGCTATGCTCAGAATCCCCCAGAAAACAATATTAGGCTATGCTCAGAATCCCCCAGAAGACCAATTTTCAACTTATTTACCTTCAAAATCACAAAATTGCTTCTTCTTAACTATTTGTTGATGAGCCAATTACCTTGAAATTAATATATATGTATACTTTATAGCCCATATTTACAAACAAAACTCAAAAAAAAACAAATGTAAACAACCAGCAAGGACCAAACAGATTCTTTATGTGAAATTAAACCTTTATGTGAAATTAATCTATGATTGATTGCCATTAATTTTCAACAAGGAGAGGATGACTTGGGAGTTGGAGCCATACCTAACATAACTTTTATCAACTGTTCAGGGGGTGGGCAGTGATTAATTACTAGTCAAAAAAATATCTACCAGCAATCCAATACCCTGCATTGCTCTATTGCTATAATGCTAGAAAATGTTAAATATTACAGAAATTATATATCTTTGGAACTTCCAAGTAGCTGCCTACAAAAACTATTGTGTTTGGAATGTTGCCCAATTGAAAGATTAAAGCTTGATAGAGCAATAACATATAAAAAAAATCAAAACATAAAATGCAGCTGTCTAAGAGTCAATGAAATAAGACACCCTGCTGTTTGACAGCTTGTAATGAAAAGGAGTGATGAAAGTTTATTTCAGTACAAGCTATGAAAATACAGGAGAAAAAAAGATAATGTTATTTTCAAGTACATTGTAATTTAAGAACTAATTTCTGAGTTACTTGAAAATTGTGGTTCTCACAAAAGTATAAATTTAACATGTTAAAATCAAAAATATATTTTCACTGAAAAAATTCAAAAAGGAAAACTACTATGTGAAATATTAATTACAATACTGAATTTATCTTTATTCTAATTATCTTCTTTGAGTAAAATTATTTCATATTTTAAAGGTTAAGTAGGTAAAGACTTATTCTGGATTATGTTCAAATTGATTTTAAAAGTCTGCTTATAATATCTTCATCAGATTATTAATGTCAGGCAGTAATTTTTTTTACTTTTTACTTGTGGGCACCTCACCTTAAAATTTCATAAAAATGACACACTAGTATTTTCAGAATGACTACAATAACTAAACAGCTTTAAAATCTTGATTATTTAATATTAACTATTCTTTGCTAATTAATGAAATAAAAATGTGTTTTGAATTTCAAATCCAGCAGTTATTTTAGTTTATTTTGTCTAGTAAAATCCAATGGTCTGTGCTCCCTCTACTGACAGTGAAAAAGCAGTCTGCAGAAAAGAAGAGCAGTCAGCTAAAAATCACTGAGGCACGCAAATAATTAAACAAAGAAGAATTTGCCTCTGCGCAGGTACACCAGATTACATTCACAACATTCACTAGAGAAATATTCTCTAGTTAGAGAATAAAAATATTAGCCTGGAGATAAAAAATATTTCTTTCCAAATATTCTCAGGTGAGAATTTAAAGGTATTTTCTTAAAACCAAGGAATTTTGAATTCCTTTCATGTCACCTTGTGACATGAAAACCTTTTCTCTCTGTATTCTCAAATATTGCACACATTTTGTGCAATATCTTGTAGGTTCTACCTGTTAAACATACAAATCCATGGTGGAAAGACATTTAGGCAACTTTTAACAAAACATGGTATGTAAAAAAGACCTATTAAAAAATGAAGAATATCTTTGAATATAGCTTTTACTCTACTGACAAGCTTCGGGTAAAATGATCTCTGGTACCACTGGCTCAGAACTTGATGATTTAAGACCAACATCCTTTTCTAAGATTACAGTGAACAAAGAAAGAAATTAAGCTAAATTAACCCTTATCACTGTAGGTCATAGAGGCAAGAAGACAACAAAGGGAGGGGGAAAAAAAGAGCTACTTGTAGGGCATTTTTGCTATTCATTTTATGTAAAAATACAGAAAACAAGATTTCTCTGAAAAATTCAAGTATTCGTAAATCTGCTTCTTACTGACAATTTGGAATTGATATCCTTTAATTTATTAATCTGAAAGTATGGCTACAACTGACTGGTACAGCATAAATAGCTCACTCCTGGATGAGTGGACAGCTAAGAGACTGGGACATCTAGAAGACATCTACAGAACTGAAACAATCAGTTTTCATGCTGCAGAAAGACATAACAAAACCCCTGCCACAAACAATCCAAGCCAGTGATATTAGTTACAGCTGTAAATCATCGGCTATTCTCATGCTATATCCAAGTAGAACTGTCAGAAATTGGCTGTTTTTACAGAAGTTACTGTACTCCAAAATTACATTTACAATTAGAAAATAGATTCATGGAATTCTAGGCTTTTGCTCTACAAAATATGAGATGAAACAGTAACAATCATCTCTTTACAGGCAGAATTGATGTTATATAAAGATGCAAAAAATCATCAGCTCTGACTCTGAAAGGCTCATTTTAGGGTAGCAATTTACTGTGAACTCCATAGTCAACACAGATGTGCGAAATGGCAATTGTCCTCTAACCACCTGTCTCTCTAGGTGTATAAACTCTTCTCAGTAACCTATTCTCTGAAATAAAACATAGCTGGTAAGAGCTTTTCCTGGAACAACACCCATCAGCATCTAAAAACTGCAACAGATGCTAATGAGAATAACAAGCAGGAGCAGAGATGCCCTTGATTGCTGTATTTTCAAATTTTCCATACTCTTATTCTCTGATTAGCTCAGTTTCCAGGACTAGTGAGAAAAGGGATAGTGCTAAACAAGGCATGAGTTATGCCCATTGCTCTTGATTGTGTTCCGCAGGTGTTTAATGTTGCAGAGGGAGGGGGAAAACATTCTTCTACCAGGACAGAAATTCAAGAAAGATTATTTGCTCACTTCTCTTCCTTGCTGCAAATTAATATTTAAATTATATTTATAGTTATTTTATATAATCCAGAAAGTTTTGCAGATGCATAGTTTTATTTAATTTTGTCCTTCTCTCCTAAACGTGGAGCCTCAACTCACCCTTTATTATATTTTCAGTCAGGTCAAGTCATTATTATTCTATGCATAGAATTTCCTTTTATTTTGCATAGAGATAAAATATAGACTATAAGTATTAATATGCAATAATGAAACTTAACAATTTTGGTATACTTAGTTAAAATTCCACTTATAATCTAATAGTATGGAAGACTTAAGACAGAAATTAAGCTGATTTTCACCTTAAGCAGATAAACTGGTCACCTGCTGGGATAATTATTTTTGCTTAATCATTAATTAATATTAGCCTAATGATTTATTTTTACTGACATTTTAATAAATGCAACAAAGTAGAAGGGCATGATCTGCTTAATATATATTATGGATGTCATATGATTTTATGCTTATACAGTCAAACTACTTCATGAGTTATTTGCAAAGTTTTAGTGTTAAAAGAGTGCAGTAGACATGGTTACCTTTAGATCACTAGGTTCATTAACTCATCTCTTATATTAGTTTCCATTTTTATAAGTACTAAAGTCCTTTCTCGGCTACCACAGGCATATTAGCTCCCTTTAACTTCCACCACTACAATTATTTCTGTATTATAATTGAATAGAATACAAGTAAAAAAAAATAAAAAATATCATAAGGCGAAATGAGAGGTGCTGACCTGATACTAGTAAAAAAAAGTCCACAAAAGAAATAGCTGATCCCTGGAACAGTTTGCCTTGAGGAGATGTAATCCTCTGTCCTGGGAAGTTTTTAAGTCCCAAAAGCATGAAACTTGGCAACATGAACTTCATTAATTGTGCCGCTTTAAGCAGAGCATTGCACTACAGGAATTCTAAGGTCCATTTCAAAATGAAGTATTTATTCAATAAGCTTTTTTTTTTAATAAAGACAACTTTGATTGAAATACATTAGCTATGATGAATGACACAAGATAATATACTGAAAGCAAAGCTAGAGTTATTTTTGATTTACCACACAGATCTAGGAAAGGTAGATGAATGGCGTAACATATTCTTCAATGAGAATGTTATTAATAAATCTCTTATTGTTTTAGTCAATACTTCAATATTAATATCTGTTCTTAAAATATAACACTTCACCCACTTTATACTATGAATTAGAATAAATTCTGAGACATTATTCCCCCCTCAAAATCTTTAAGTTTCTCTTTTTCCTTTTTCTTTATTTTTTTCCTTGAGGTTTATCTAACCATAGCTGAACTTTTAAGATCTTTCAAACGTAACTTTTTGGCTGTCACAGCATAATATGTAAGTTTAGTTTGTTGCAACAGCAGTTTTCAGCCTTGGGAAGATATGATTCTAAAGGTATGAGTTTTCAAAATACAGGTTACAGAAATAGAAATTCACCAAGGGTTTGTTTCAGTTTTGAGGGCAGAATAGGTCCCCTGAATTTACATCAGAGCAAAGCTTTTTCAGTCTGATGTTTCTCTGTCTTTCTCAGTGCCCCTGTGCCATACAGAAGCAGCAGGACGCGGGCTGTCCGCAGTCACGCGCTGCAGCGTTGCGCGGGTTTGCTGTGACCAAGTGCAGCACCCAGCACTTTGCCTTGCTGAGCGCCCTGCAGCTGATCCCAGCCCATTGCAACAGACATCAGCCACTTCTTCTTGGGTCACAGAGGCTTCATCCTGCTTCCAGGCTTTGTCTTTCAGCTCAGGGGTACCCAGGGAAGAACTGAACTTACTATTAAAGACTTAGATAAAGAGAGCATTTAGCACCTCAGTCTTTTCCTCATTCTTTGTCACTATATCCCCTCTGCATCCAATAATGGATTTTGTTGCTTATAAAGACTTTTTTAATTCTCTTTTACAGAAGTAGGAAGATAATGGTAATTTATGATAATTATAAGATAGTGATAATGAAAAACAATTCAATAAATTTAATATTCATTACTTTTAAGATGGATAAGTTAATTTAAGCTGTCATCTGTGGCCAAATACTGCAACCTAGATCTACTAGCTGACCCAAAAACAGATAAGATAGGCAAGCAGATTTGAAATACCGAAATACTGGGTTGCAAGAAAGAAAAATGGAAAATCTATTCAAAATTAAGAAAAGAGTGAGGATGTAAGCATACAAAAATAAACAAACAAACAAACCACCCCTTATGCTAAAAAAAGCCAAACCGTAGCAAGTCATATGAAATGAAGAGTTTTCTCTTCTTCCTTGAACACTGCCAAATCAAACATACCATTGGCTAAATCTTGATATAACAGGATTTTGTGATCGTGAATGGTATTTAATTTCTTTACATCTTTCAGTTCAGAAATTGCTTCAGAGTCAAAAGAACTGGAGTGTGGGAAGTATGGGAAATCTAAGCTATATCAAGAGGAAAGTATCTGACTGACTGCCAGGTCAAGTGGGTGGGAAAAAGAAAAAAAATAGAACTTCAAGTGGTGCTTTTATTCACTAATTCTTAACCCAATTTCTCTAGTTCATGATAACCACATCTAGAGGTAATGTTGTGGTATACAGATGTAGACTATTTACATTTCAACTACTAACAGTGGTCTTAAAATTTTGATTTCCCATTGTTCAGGCCTTCTATGTAATAAGGTGATTTTCCTAAACAAAGAACAGCACAGGAGCTGTTTTATGACTAAGAAATCACTAATTGGCCAGTCTCAACATCTTCTCTGGAATAGTGAAGGAAGACTAAAGAATCCTCTCCCAGATACCATATCTTCTGGAAGTTTTCATATTTTTGCACCTGCAACTACTCATCTCATCTCATCTCACTTAACATCTTCGAGCAAATCACAAAAAAATACCCTCAAAACAATAAAAAAAACCAAACCTGAAACCAAACTCCCAAACAACCAAAACTAAGTTTATCTAAAGAAGCATTAGGGGGAAACAGAAAAAAACCATTATTAGTTTATCATAATATACTGTATTTCTGCAATGGTGTAAGTACTATTTAATTTTATTTCCTGAAAAGCTGCTAACATGGTTAACCCAAGAGAGCACAATCTTAGCTAAAACAGACTTTTATGAAAGTTTGCAAAAATCAGTCTGCTCTTTAGCTGTTTCTTTGATTTGTTTTCTTTATACAAACAGAAGCTGCAGAAGTACTCTCAGTACTGAATTGATTAAAGGGCTGCAGTGCTAATCTATGAGGAGAGAGTGAGGGATCAGGGTTTGTTCGGCCTGGAGAAGAGAATTTGGTTTTACAGACAGGATGGAATTGTTGCATCTTTGTTAGTAAATAAAGCTTTGTCAAGATTCATGCTTGAGTACTGGCTCACAACTTCCCTTACTATTCACTTATTTAAGTGAACCTTATGGTTTCAGCCTGCACCAGCTAGTACTCTCTTAAAAAACCCTCAAATACTGTGCAGGAAATAGCAGAGGACAGAATCTGGTAAACAACATGTATTTTGCCACTCTAGTTGAAGGGAGAAAGGGAAGTTTTGCTGTAAGAACATGAGTCATCCAACATCAGCAGTCATCAGACAAAGAAGACCCATTTGTGTAAAAAGTTTATTTGCAGGGCTGTACCCATAGATCTATTTTCCTCCCTTATGAGCTTTTTTCTCTAATTTTTGATACCTCGCTGTACTAAGGAGTCCTATATAAAACTGTCTTATAACAGCAGTATGTACTTAATATATATGTTCTCCTTGAAACTTAATCTGCATTTTGAAAGA
Organism: Cyanistes caeruleus; assembly: GCF_971803275.1. NCBI lineage: Eukaryota > Metazoa > Chordata > Aves > Passeriformes > Paridae > Cyanistes > Cyanistes caeruleus. The sequence continues at coordinate 46,712,926 of NC_141703.1, forward strand.
GACTCAACTCTTTCAATAGATCAAAGAATGATCTCATATGTTTATGGGTATTTTATTTCTCATCATAACAATGTAACTGGAATATAAGATGTTCAGGGACTCATGTACTAGAAAATTATGAAATAGCCTGTCAAAACAGAAAAGTTTTCCTCTGTAGATTGCTTTTGTTGCATCCATTAGTTAGATTTTGTTCCAATTAACTTAGCTGTAGAAGACTTATTTACATAAAGTTCTTAAATATTTTGAATTTTGTCCCTTTTAGCTTGTCAGCTGGATTCTGTCGGCTGACTGTGGTTTGAGTATCTCTATGCATGTTCTTTTCCCTATCTGCTGAGTAACTGTGTTCAGAACTCCTTGTTCATTCTTTGATCTATTGAAAGAGTTGAAGTCTTAAAACCCAGTTTATGTTTCAAGAAGGACACTAACCTTTACATGAGCAACTTCTTTAACTGATTTCAAGCAGCAAATATCAATTTGAAGGACTCCACTTCTGTATGGAGGAATCTCAGGAAAATAACAAGGATTCAGAATATAAGTGTCACTTTAGAAAATTAACCATTTCCAAAATGATAGCAATAGAAATATTAATAATTTAAGAATTCTAAAGACACTAGGTTATTGCTGTGACTTCTACCAGCACAACCTTTGATACACTGCTGTGCTGGGCTGTCCAGCTGCCAGACTCCCTCACTCCTCCTCCCTGACAGGACACCATGGAGAAAATAAGATGCAAATGTTCATGGATTGAGATAAAGACAAGGAGACCACTTACCAACTGTCACAGGCAAAACAGACTGGATTTGGAGAAATTTTTTTTTTTTTTTTTGATTACTGATTAAAATAGATTAAGATGTTGAGAAACACAGGCTGAAATATTGCCACCCCATCCTCCCTTTTTCTCAGGCTCAACTTTACTCCTTCATTCCTAACTCCTCCACTTTCCCTCTTCCCAGGCACCAGATGGAAATGGAGACTGGGAGTGGGGGCTGTGGTCAAGCCATAACTATCCCTCTCTGCAGCTCCTTCCTCCACATGTGCTGCAGCACTCATCAGGAAAATCTGCTCCAGCATGCACTCTCTGCAGGGCTGAGTCCCTTCAGGAAGCATTTACCTGCTCCATAACGGGAAACTACACAGGCTGCAATGTGCTTCTGGTGTTGTCTTCCCTGTTGCTTCAAGGGAATCATAGAGACATAAGCAGCAGTGGAGGTGCATAACAGGAACAGAGGCATTTAGTATCTGTGCCTGGCAAAACCATCTGGGGGCTCTGCATTTACTCTAAAAAGCTCTTGTCTTTCTGGTGACTTAGTAGATACTGTTGGGGGTGATGAAATGTGTGTGGTGCAGCTTAGGGTGGTGGTTGGATTTCCTCTTAAAGCTACAGAAAATATTTATGAAAATCTTCATATTCTACACTGATTACGGTTCTAACTAGCATATAACCAAAGATAGATGGGAAGAAAATTTCCTTAGAAACTAGGAAAGGATGTGATGGTTTCTTTGGATTTTTCATCTCTATGTAACAGAGAGTGAATAAGAATGCTGCAGCACGGGGAAAAGGGACTAGCAATATAACATATCAAGAATGAAACTTACTGCTTAGAACTAGAGAAAAAATATGTCAAAGTACTTGAATAAATGTTGTTATTTTATTACTGTGGAATTATTTGTGTTTATTCTCTGCAGAAGTTCTTTTATGAAATTGAACTTTTGTTTTATGCATTACTAAAGAAAACCACAGAAAGGCTTGTGTTGAAAGAGACCATGAAAATCACCTTCTTCCAAGCCCCCTGCCATGGGCAGGGATGCTACCCACTAGCACAGGTCACCGAGGGCCCTGCGCAACATGAACTTGTGCATTTCCAGGGAGGGGCATCCACAATTTCCCTGTGCAATCTATACCAGTGTCTCTCTACCCTCTGAGTAAAGACCTTTTTCCTCACATCTAATCTAAATATCCTGAAGTTTAAACCCCTTCCCCCTTATCCTACATACTTGTTAAAAGTTGCTGTCCCTCTTATTTATAAGCCCCCTTTAAGTACTGGAAGGCCACAAAGGAGTTTCTCTGGAGTTTTTTCTCCAGGCTGAAAAACCGCAGCTCTCAGTCTGTCTCTGTAGGAGAGGTGCTCCAGCCTATGTACCATCTTTGTGGTCCTCTTCTGGAGCTCAGAGGTTTATGTTTTTCTTATGCTGAGAACCCCAGTACTGCATGGCTGCAGCTGGGGTCTCACAAAGGCAAAATAGAGGGGAAGAATCACTTGCCTTGACCTGCTGGCCTTCCCTCTTCTGTTGTAGCCCAGGATGACTCAACTTTCTGGGCTGCCAGAGTACACTGTGCGCCCAGCTTTTCTATATCTGAGAATGTCCAAGACCTCCACTGCAAAGCGGATCCCAGTGAGCTCTTCTCGCAGCTTGTACTTGTGTCTGGGAATGCTTCCACCCAGGTGCAGCATCTTGCACTTGGACTTGTTGAACTTCATGAGATCTTCGTGCACCCAATTCTTGAGCTTGTCCAGGTTCCTCTGGATGGCTTCTCTTCTGTCTGTTGTGTCAACTACAACAGTCAGCCTGGTCTTATCTGAAAAACTGATGAAGGTGAACCTTTTCTCTGACCTACATATATATAGAATCCTGTTTTGCTATTTTTCACATCCTTTACCAAGTACCATTACCTCCGTGCCTTAAATTCCAAGACCCCATCCCTACAAATACTAACAGTATCCCTGTACTCCTTCCAGGTTCCTTGTCCGTGCTTTCACTGGCTCTGCATGTCCTTCTGTGTTGGCTTTGGCTGGGGTAGTTTATTTTCACCACAGGGCCTGTGTTTTGGCTTCATGCTGTGTACAGGTTGATAATATAGAGATATTTTTGCTATTGCTGAGTGGGGCTTACACAGAGCCAAGGTCTTTTCTGCTGAGTTGCAAGGAAGCTGGAAGTGCATGGAAAACTGGGAGGAGATACATCCAGAACAGGTGACTCAAATGACCAAAGGGATATTCCAGACCATACAACATCATGTTCAGTATATAAAGTGAGGGGAAGAAGGGAAAAGTAAAGGATATTTGGAGTGATTGTGTTTGTCTTCCTAAGTAATTGTTACATGTTTTGGTTCCCTGCTATCCTGGAGATGTCTGAACAGTTGCCTATGCATGGAAGACAGTGAATTAATTTCTTGTTTTGTTTTGCATTTGTGCATGCCTTTTGCTTTCTCTATTAAACTGTCATCCCAACCCATGTGTTTTGTACCTTGTGCCATTCCAGTTCTCTCTCTGATCCCGCTGGTGTGGAACGAGTGGTTGTGTGGTTGCTGTCTGGTTAGGGAGTTTTCAGTTTAGAATGGAAAGTAGTATCAAGAGAGCATAAAGATGTTCATAATTCTGAATATTCAAAACAGATATGATGGGTAAAGGGGGCTCAAACCAGAGTTCTCTGTGTAATCAGGGCCAACTACAGTCAGCCCTTCTCACTGACTACTCACTTTTACATCCCTCCTTGCTCCAACAGGCAGTGGGAGGGAGTTGCATGAAGAGGAGGTTCTGTCAGCAAATAACTTCAGCAGTTAAGGTCAGGTCTTGCAATATTTATGAAATATTTTACTAATAATTATAGCTCCTTGCCATTGGTATTATGAGTGTAGAATAGACTCAAGTTTCAAGCTGAACTGAGATTTGGTATATCATAAATGAGCAACTGTCTGAAGTGAGGACAATGCAGTGCTCTTGATACAGCCTTTGTTTTATGGAGGTAAGAAACCAATCGAATCTGTGACCTGGTCACAGAAAAGTTCATCGGCAAGGTTATATTATAAATTCTAAAAACTGTTGTTAATGAGTAAAACTACAGCATAGACATATTAATGTGATGTATATGTGTACATTGTCATAAACCTTTTGAAACTCTAGACCTTTTCAGGATGCTATTAGTATAATTTAGGAGAATCAACACAATTATTTTGGATTAGATAATGGAAATTGGCAAGATAAATAAATGCTAAAAAGCTTTTGGGGATATGAAACTGCTTTATTAAATTAGAACTTCAGCTAAAATGATAAGGTCTGGTGATTACATTTTCATTAGTTGTACATTCTGCAGTGTCACATAATAGCTTTGTTGATTGTGCATAATTTACAATGCTTTCAAAATGCAACACAATTACATGTCTCTTTAAAATTATATTGTTGTGCTGGAAAATAAATTGATGGGGCTAAGCATAAGTTAAAAGACACCTGCAACTATGAGCATGAGTCTCATACTTTTTGAACCTGAGGCATTTAGGGGAATACAGTTGTATTTGCTCTGTAGAGAATCTAGTTTTGTAATGAAATAATATTTGACTTGATCACAAATTTAAAAACAAAAAAATATAGATCTCAGGTGAACAAAACTGTATAGAGGTTACAGAAAATTGTTTGCATTTTTCTTTTTTTTTAGTGAAAGTGGTTTGGGTTGTTGACTTGTTTTTTTTAAAGATAAATGAAAAGAGGAACATGGAATCACCAGAAAATGTTGGTACCACACATAAGGCACTTCCATAAGTTTAATTATGTTAAAATTATTACTACATAGAGTTTATTATTAAATATTGATTTAATATTACATGTATATTGTAAACTATACTTTATAACTGGTATGTTACCATGACCAAAGTGCTGACTTTGTTAAATATATTTAATCTTTATTGACTTTATTAATTAATCTATTTATTTATTAAAAAATTCCCTTTTTACAATAAATTTAAATTAAATAGTGAAAAATAACTTTTCAAAACTCTTTATTCATCCCAGACCACATGACTCTGTCAATATAGTCAACCTCAAGCTATTTGTCTGTTCTGATTTTTATTTTTCTTTTAATCTTTTGCTTCACATACTTCTGTTTTTGTGATCACCTACACTTATTTAAGAAAATTGGAAAAAAATTGCAGCAGACATAGCAGTTGTGGTTTAAACACTGCTATTATATCTTTATTTGTTATTTGGTCCAGATGACTGACAGGCTGTGACTGTGTCCCCCAAAGTTCTCAATTGCTTACAAACCATATAAAATCCTGACCAGAATATAAAGGAAGAGAATGCCTGGGCACAGTGTGGGTCTGTGGCTCCATGGGACCATGGTTCTGGGAAACAGGGGATCTGGCATTGGGCTTACTGGGACAGAAGGAGCAGGCAGGGCCCATCCAACTCCCTCAGCCAGAAGCAGGGACAGCAGTGGCACCAGGACACCCAGCCCAGGCACTGTGCACCTCCTTGAGAATGGGCAAGGGTCACGGCCAGGAATGGCCAGTGAGGGGTAGCAGGGTCAAACACAGTCCTGGGAACACTGGTTTGAGCCAAGAGCACAGAACCCAGTGAGTCCAGATGCATGGATCAGATGAGAGCTACAGTGTGCAGTGACCAGGGCATAACCCAGGAACTGGGGAAAGATCCTGGACCCATAGGAATGGCATAGCGAAAATCCTAGTGAAGTACCCAAAGTTCAACCAAACATATAAGGGCAGCCTATTAGAATAAATATAGAGAAAAATGCATATTTTTTTTCTTTAATGACATGTAATACTTAGCTTTATATCAATACAGAAAATCAGAGTTGATTTTGCATACTGGATTCTGAAAAAAAGAGCTTCAACATCTCAGTTGTGTTGGTTTTACACATATCATATGCAGGCCATCTACTTGATGTATTCTCTCCATGGTTAAATTTTATGATTTTTATATAATGGTTAATTGGTTTTCCCACTGAAGATTTTGATTTTGTGGGGCTATTTTTTCTTCAGCTTGTTCATACATCCAATCTGGAATCATCATCAAAATACACTTTCTCAGCCTGGACCCCTATGGCAGCATAGCTCATTATCTTTAAAGTAGCATTAGGATGCAGTACCTTAAAGAAAATTGAAGACTGTTTTCCTTTTTATGGTTAAAAATAATACATTCTTTGTCATGGCATATTGTTTCTTCTCGGAGCTGCCAGAAATCTGAGTCATAATGATTCATGTGTGAATGTGTGTATGTTTACCCAATGATCTTCTCCAACCTAAATGATTCCATGCTTTTTGTGTTTATATATACAAAAAATACATACATATATGAATGCATTGTACCTTCCTAATCCCTTGTTGCTATCTTGTCAGTTATGAAACTGTTATTGAAATGTATGAAAAACTCCTAGGCTTCTTAAATTGCATATAACTTAGGGCTACTGATAAACCCTGTCCAAATGCTGGGCTCGGAGCAGGTCTATCAAAAAAGAGCCCATCAACATTAGACCCCCTGCTGTTAGACTTTATTATCATTAAATAATAACTTATGATAGTGCAAGGGCATCAACTCTGTCCTGATGATAATGGTGATAAGTGCTAGCCCCCACATCAGGTTTACTGTTCTTCCTGACACTACCGGTAGTTCCACTTCAAACCAGAATTACCACATGCACTTGAAAAATCTTGGGATCTAACCCTGATTCACAGATGGCAACAGATGCTAATGACATTTGGAATGAAGTCAATGTATGGTTCCAAGAAAGGCTGTAGCAGAACCTAGAAGGCCATTCTCATTTATACTCTAAGTTTGGGGTTGGTTTGGTTTCCTTTTTTCCTGCACAAATGTCAGAGGAAAGATATATACAATGACACTTCATTAGACCTTGCTAAATTCAGGAGTTTCTCATCACCCACCATTTGCAATCTTTCCTTTCCCTTTCCCTTTCCCTTTCCCTTCCCTTTCCCTTTCCCTTTCCCTTTCCCTTTCCCTTTCCCTTTCCCTTTCCCTTTCCCTTTCCCTTTCCCTTTCCCTTTCCCTTTCCCTTTCCCTTTCCCTTTCCCTTTCCCTTTCCCTTTCCCTTTCCCTTTCCCTTTCCCTTTCCCTTTCCCTTTCCCTTTCCCTTTCCCTTCCCGCACCTTCCTGCATCTTCCCTTTCCCTGTTTGTTTAAATACTCTACATTCTGAATATAAAGATTTTTAAAAGCTTTAATGCAATCTAAAGAGGTAGTGAAACATTTGCCTTCATACCTGCATTTCAGATTTTCTCCAGTAAACATTTATTTACAGATTCTTAATTGGTGAATATTGAAATGTAGTATCCCTCAGCCCCCACAATACCCCATTGGTTCAATATCTTCAGCTACTGCTCATAATAGAAAAATTTTACCAGATAACTGAATTTACATAATCAAAAGAAATGGCTGCAGGAAAGTCATTTATGATGAAGGCTCAATCTTTTAGATTTACAGCACCCTATGGAACTTGAATAATCTTCCAATAACTTTCAATTTTAAAAATTTATTTATAAGAATCAAGGGAAAGAGAGTTAAAAGCATTTTATCTCATTCCATAGTGAAAGCAGGAATATTCTCCTACAATGACACCAAAAGGGTTAAATCAATTTTTATTTTGCCTGGGACACTTTTAGCAGAGAAACAAGGCACGTAAACACTGCTCCTCCAGAAAAAAAAACAAAAAAATGGGAAGATAAGAAGACATCTGTTTCAAGAATGCCATGATACACAAAAAAAAGGACTGAATCTCTGGGAACTTGGGATGGGATTTATGGTAATGGATAAACTCTGGTATGTTCAGAGCAGCTCTATATAAGCAACATAATTGTAGAATCATGCATCCGCATAAGGCTAGCCTGGGTGACCTCGGGCCTGAATAAATGATGCCCTCTTTAACACAATTTGAGTGTTAAGGAGCCTTATTTTGATGTTTTGTGGTGGTAAATCTATCTGATTTTTGAGAATAAAAGCAGATGCTGAGGGCAGTCTCCCAATAAGGTCTCATAAGAATCAGGGGAAATAAACATTAAACTTTCAATCTAGCTGTTGAAAGGAATAAACTACAATCACTAAACAGAACTACCCATTTCCTCCATACATGTAAATTTAGTGCTAGTGGTCTACATATGTCCCACTATATTAGGAATGGAGATAAACATGACACTGACTCCCTTAGTTCCAATGTCCAAGAGAGCAAAGTTTATTATTCTTAATCTTCTTTTATACACATGTTCAAGAAAGTCTGAGGGGTAAAACTCTCATTGGTCATTAAAGCAACACATCCACCATCACTGGATAAGTGGAACACCACCCCTTGACTGTTTCCTAAACACCACCTGTTAAGATTGTTGTCCTTTACCAAGGACTGTTTGGATACTTATGCTTTCTCAGGCCAGACTGAGAAGCCTGTGTGACTTAGTTTCACACAGGTTCTGCTCCCTGCTTTCTTTTTGCATTTAGCATCATATACATCTATAGAAAAGGCATTAAAAACTACCCCTGCTCCTTCTGCATCCAGCTTTCTTCACCTGGGGAGGAACACACAGCGCATGTTGGTGTTCAAAATTGTTCATAGATGAAATATTGTATTGCTATTTTGGGTTCAGTTCTCCAGTTTTCCATTGTCTGACTTGTGTGAAAGCAAAGTTTGGGTACACAGTAACATTTTCACGTTTGGTTTATCTTACAGGTGAATTTTGAGGCTTTGTTAAGCGTACTGAACTCATTGGTGGATGGGAATGGACTTATTTCATTGCTCACAGCACACAATAAACCAAGGAAGACAGACCCATGTTAATCATATTACTATTGCTTCATTAACAACCTTTATATTTATATTAAATGTGGACTTTTTTGAATAAATATAGTTTAAAAAGGGAATTTTCATAAAATAAGAACAGCTAAAGCTTACTGTATCTAATTTGCTATTATTGTATTCTGAAGCACTGAGATTTTAATCTACATTATTTAAAAAAAAAAAAAATACAAAGAAAAAGAAGTATGTATATTCCCTGTACACCAACCTGTCCCCTTCTGCAAAACATTAAAAAAATATTTGCTACCCATTTATTTTAATAGCTTTAAAATGTTTAAATGCAATGGACCTAAAGGTTTAAAGAAATCAGTGTATTTAAAGTAATTTTATCAGCTGCATCTATTCTTGCCAGACAGACTCCTGAGCCATTCCCGTAACAGCAGCAAGTGCCAAAAGCACTCAAAGGATGATGTCAGCTTTGTGAGTTCCTATTAGATCTTCTAAATTTAAGGTGAGAAGCCTTTTTGTTCTAGGTTCTTGCAATAAGATGAAGCTTTTTGGTGTGACCCAAATAAATATATTTAGACCCAGAAAATACCTATTGTGTTAGCCTGAATGAAATTTATGATGTGGCTGAAGGAACTGATTTCTTTGTGATGCACATAGGACTAAATGATCAAAACAGAAGCCATGAAAGTCCAAAACTGTTGGGATTTCAGGATAAAATTTGATATAAAAGATCAGTCTTTAATTTTTTTTTCTTCAACATCAATAGGAATTTAAATAGTCATGTGAAAAAAAGTCTGCCTTCAAGCTTAACTTCAGTTAAAAAAAAATTATTAAAGTTTTGCAGGTTTTTTTCCTTTTCAAACAGGATGCAAGAGACAGAGTATACTAAAATTTTCATTTGACCAAGTATCATTTGCCAGAATGGAAAGTTCTGGTTCTGCTCTTTGCTAGACCCATCTTGAAAATTTCATCTCTTTGTAGCACTGTATAGTGTTGCATACAGAAGAGAACTCAGTAATGATTACACAAGAAATAGACAATGTGGCTCTCAAGACTGGGAAAATGCTGGTGCACCCAGAGCGGGTAGAAGTGTGAGCTAACAGAGAAACTCAAGGGAGGAAGATTACAAGTCTTACTTGTTTACGATCCTGGAAATAGTAGCAAGAATTCTATTTTTTGGGGTTTTTTTTTTGTTTGTTTTTTTTGGGTTTTTTTGATTTTTTTTGTTTCATCACCAGATTGTATCGGGAGAAAAGGTAATTTCTAGATTTTGGTGCAATCTGGAAACAGAACTATTGAAATAAGTTTTGTGATACATTTTCTATCTCCTTGCAATGTCCATAGGATATAAAGCTCCAGTTCTAGCCAGCATGTTTGCCTACAGCCATTCATTAATCTTCCTGTCTTGAAACTTTGTCCTCTACTGTCCTGATTTTTTGATGATGTTTCCCTAAAGGGAAAGCTAAGACACTGTTTTCACAGAAAAGAAAAATCCTTAAAGAAGCCTTTCTAAAAGTCTGCTTAATTTCCAAATCTCAAAACAAACTTTGAGTTTGTAAAATTTGTGCAATTTGAAATTTCTTTGCATTCATTCCTCTGTTCCTAAGTTTTTCTGCCAAAAACTGAATTAGACATCTGATTTTCTTCTGAATTTTTACTAATGAAATCTTTCTCCAGAATTGTTTGCTTTAATCTATTTAGAAAAAAGATAAATTAAAGCACATTAATCAAAGTAAACGTAGTTTAATTGACTATTTAGGAACAAAACCATCATTTATAATAATTTTAAGAATTTAATTAAAGAACTACTGTGCTAATTATTCAACATATTATCTTCAAAGATAAGTAAATGAACTTTTTCATCTGCTGATTAAATATCAGTTATATAAGAAATGGGAAAAGTGAATACTGTTAATTTAATTTGATTTGTTAAAAATGTCCATTTAAAAATACAAATAATTATGAAACATATGACCAAAAAACAAGTGAAATTCACTCCATATAACTAAACATGCTGGTACTGTGCATATTTGTATGCAAAGTCTTTTGAACAATAAATGCAATGGAATTGAGTAAAAGAAAAATAAAAACCAGTAATTGAGTATAAAATGCAGTAGATTCTTTAGTCTAATCTCCATGGATTGGAGAATAAATTGCATTACAGCACTCTGTAGTAGTAAAAATTTCTACTGTGAAGTGAAAAAGAAAATATTAAATGTATTGGGGTTTGAGTTTTTTTTAAATCAAATTTTTGCACTGTAATCTGGTTTTATTTTAACAATTAGTTGGAAGAAAACAACAAAGGCTTGTTGTTGTAAGACATTTCAGCTACAAGTTGGTAGTACATTTTTTTGTTTCTTTGGTTGGGTTTTATTCTATATTAAGAGCTAAATTCATCTCTTAGTAAAAGTCAGTATTTATAGAAATTATTTTTATACAGAACTGATTTTTTAAACTAGTTAATTTTGAATTTTACTGGACAATTTCCATTGGACCTCTAGTTAAAGTAATGATCTCTCATTTGTTTCCTAAAGTCTGGACATCTTAAAGAAATGTTGTTTTTTAAAGAAATGTAAAGGATTCTGTGTTGGTAAGTTTATTCTTACATAAGTTACTTATTTTTAACTTACACAGTTTCATTTCAGTTTGTAATATTTGGATATAGCTTTTTTTCATTTAAGAGGGATTACAGCCTTTCTGTCTCTCTTGTCTTTCCCTCATGATATAAATCATGAAGTTATATTTAAAGAAACAAAAAATAAAAACTTCCCCAAAACCCCAAAGAAATAACCTACAAACTCTTGACAGGAGTTGTGGGAGAATAAAGTCCTCATTCCATGACAAGAAGTATTAGAGTTTCAGTGATTTTTGTAGGTTTACACTAGACACACACACACCACCCTCTCTGAAACTCCATGTCAGTTTTCAACACAGATCAACAACAGATTTTCAACATAGGCCCTGCAGTTATCATAACTTATTCCAAAACAGAAACATCAGTTGCAAAACATAAAGAGGAAGCAGAATGTATAATTTCAGTTAATATTGACAAATTTCATTAAATTATAGGGATAATTTATAGGAGGAAGTAAATAGCAGTCTCATGGGTTTTGTGCACAGCTCTGACACAACAGATCTAGATCCTAACCCACAAAGTTTGAAGGACAGATCTATGTACCTGAATGAGTTTATAGTAATTAAATAATGCACTCTGATGATTTGAAGTCTTAAAAATACTTTCAGCAAAATTATTTCTTTCTCAAGAGACATATTCTTATTGTGGTTTGGGTTTTTTTTCTTTGCTTTTGTTTTTTTGTTTTTTGTTGTTTTTTTTTAAAACTCAGGCTTGTCAATGCTTTTGTTTAAAAATACACTGCTTAAAAGAATCATGTACTTGGCCCCTACACAAGAATGATGTTATCATATATTCCTCTTTGCTAGTCCTAGCAATATCCTCAGTAATTTCATTGACTGCTGTTTCATGAAATGAAGGTCACCTTAGTCTCCCACATACAGTGCAGCTGATGGAGAGTTCAGCCTACCTCATCCATGTGTGGCTCAGGTTTTGGTACACTTCACTCATTTTAAAGAGACGCCAGAGAACAATATTGTTATTTTAATACCAGTTCATCTTTGCGAGAGTTGATAAATACCAGAAGCTATTATACTGCTGACACTGCCTTTTTCCAATATTGCTTTCCATCTTCATTTCCCTCAGTAATTTTACTAAGCAATTTTTTAAAATGCACTCCAAGCAAACGTCATGCTTAACTTGCTAAAAGGAGAATGAAAATATAATTAACGTACTCCTGCAATATTGTGAAAGTAGGGCTATATCATTATTTTTTTATAGGAAGTAGAAAAAAGTAGGAATGAAGTACTTTATTTCATGTCATAATGTATCAAATTTATCTGTATTTTTAAGTAGTTCTCTGGCCTAAAAATTTGTTTTTGTAAGAAATATTCCTGAAGAACCTATAGGATTCTGCTAGACTCCTGTAAATTCTTAGGAAATTGTTAAATTCTGAGAGAATGCATTTTATTCACATTATTCAAGACAAAAAAAAAAAAGTAAAGGTAATATTGTTGAATAAAAATTCAAATTTTAAATTAAAAAAACCCCAAAAACAAAATAAACAGAACACTGAAGTGAAAATGTGAAAATGCAAAGAATTTTAATGGAAGAGGGAATTCTTTAAGAGCAGCAGCAGTAGATATTGTCTCCATTTCAAGAAGACACTCAATTTCTATCACCTGAACAATGACTGCCAAGCTGGGAAAGACTTTTTGGGTGCCATACTGGGAATGGGGAACATATTAATGCTCAGCATTAGTGAAACATTATGTATTCCCAGTTAACTTTGTTCGTATCAGCACATAAGAAATTACTTTGTACTTTGAAGTTATGCTTATCCTGCCTGCAGAATGTCTTTGTGGATGGTAAAAGTTGCCCAAACTGTTACACACAGAAGAAGGGTTATACTGGGAAAAGTGGAGAGGCTGATGTAGCATCCAAAAAGAAATGGGGAAAGAGACTTTTGGATAGAGGCTTGCTGAGATTGGTGCCTCTGGTAAGCAGGGTGGAATAGAGTAACTGATTATATTACTTCCATGTTCCCAACAGGTCTCTGTATTTCAATTGACTGAAACTCCTCTTTCAGCAGTGACAGTCAGAACAAGCTCTGTCACTGAATCCTGGGGCAAAGAGGTGGCAGTAGGAGCTTTATTGAATTCAATAAACTCTTCCCACAGAATATTTCACACATATCTTGCCTATAGTTAATGTTATCTGCACACAGAAATAGACTTATAGTATCTTAGGGTGCTTGCATTCTGCATTAGCAATAAATAACCAAATTTTGTGAAAATAGTTGTTTATTAGTCTTTCTGTAAAGATAAAGGTTTTTGTTGGTTTTGCTATTAAAATAATTGGATGTGTATTCCACACAAAGGATTCATCATTGCCTTAATGGAGTAGTTTCATTTCTATATCCAGAATGAAATGTGGAAAGATAAGAGACAATGCCTTTTAACATTACCTAGAGTTTATCTCTCTAAAGTTTAACAAGGAAAAGATTACTATGAGAAAAGAGAAAAAATAAATAAAAAAAATAACTAAGTAAATAGCTAAATAAATAAGCTAAGAAAAGGAATAGCTTTAAGGAAAGCGGTCAAGGAAACAGAATACCTGAGAGTTATCTGCACATTATTGAGTTTATGGAAAACAAAAACAAAGCAACCAACGAAACATTAAAACAGAAGTAATAATATTTTTTTTTTTTAAGTACTGGTCCCTTGCCTCTCTTTGAGAAAAACAAAGTTTCCATTATTTTTAAATTTTTAATTTTTTATTTTTAATATTTCCTATAAAAAATTAGGAGCTTTCAGCTGCCAAAAATCTGAAAAGTGTTTATGTTGTATCATATGAAATAACCATATTATCATTGATAAAAGGTATTTTAGTATAGAAATGGTTTGTTTTCCTTCACGCTTTTGTGATATGCATACTAACAGATATATTTCCTTCAAGAAAGTTGCATAAAGTACATTTTCATTCCATTACAATTTTTCTTAACATATTATTTCCATAATATCATTACTGTAGAATGATGAGATGATTGTTGTTGACTTGGACTTGTATTCTTACTCCCAGTGCAGAGAAAGACAAAAAATAAGCCCCTTACATTACTATGAATGGTACCCCAAACCAATCAGAGTTGACAGAATAAGAATAATTTTACTTATTTTCCTTAATTCGCTAATGGTCACACTGAAATATACTACTAAAATGTAGTGTAATTAAGGCTCTTTTTTGGTAATAGGGGAAAAGAAGTTCTGTGTTTTATAATACAAAATAGACCAAGGAAAGTCTCCAAATGAGCTAAAGGAGTTGAAGGGGTATTTTTGTTGTTTTTTATTTTTTTTCCCCTAGCTGGACCACACAAGAGAAATAGATGCTTTGAAAACTGCCCTGGTGTTCTGAAAGGTTCAGAAAACAAAAAAGATTTTTTTTTCCTTCAATCATTCATCAACACACAGAGATAACACTTCATCTTCTCAAGAAGTTTCTATGTCAGATTAGAAAAGATTACCTTTAGTAAATGAACTACATAGAAGAGTGGTTTGTTTTGTTTTTCTTTTTAATATCAAGATATCTATATGATCAGATATTATGTATATCAATCCATGTATATCTTCCAAAGGTTTGAGCTTACAACTGAAGAAAAAAATAGAAGGTGCTTAGAATAACTTATCTTCTTATTCTTAATTTTGTATATCTCAATTGAGATGAAGGACCTCTAGAAATCTCATAATTTCATGTCAAAAATATCAGTAAATTTTTCTTGTCTATACATCAGGAATACCGAAAAGTCCTTCAAATCTTTCTGGGGTGAGAAGAGAATTATAGAGACAATTAAAACTGCAATAGTGGAAAAAAAAGTGGAAAATAGTGCTTTTCATCTACTAATGCTGAAGACTTTGAAGCTCTTATTTCAGGGAATATATATCCCATTCTGATTGACATTTAAGCAATATTCAGCACATTTAAAAACAAGCTTAAAGTGTATTCTGTAGACAAACTGAATGAGTATCAAAGTTACATTCATGGAAAATCTGTGAATAAATTTCAGTCACCAATAATATCACTACACACCTATGCAGTACCCATATAGTAGCAGATACTCTGCTGACTTTTCAACATATTGAACAACACTGATAGCAGAAGAGTCCACAAAATACAGGTGTCATGGAAATTAAGAAGTAATACTCTATGCATCAGAAAACAGAAAATGTAGATAATTAAATTTGCAAATGCAGAAGAAAGTGCTCCAACTATTTTTTGTTAAAAAAAAAATGTTTTAAAGATCAGAAACTGATTTTTTAAACAAAGGAATTTCATTACTTGTAATTCAATAGTATTTAAAGGCTCATTGAAGATGATGTCAGAAATCCAGCATAGGTAGAAGTTCTTGTCAATTATTATTTTGCTACACATTACAGTGTGTAGTTTTGTATACATATAGTAGTAGTAGTTCATATTCTACTTCACCTCACCTCCTGTTTCCTTTAAAACTCTCTGAAAAGAATACACTGAAGCATCAGAAATATGCAACTTATCCATTAACCACATTAATTAAAAATAAACAACAGAAACTGATAGAAGAAGACACTTTCATTTTATGTTTTTTGATCACCATAAAGTAAAAAGATCTTAATGGTCTCATTGTCATAAACCCTTTATTAAACTAAATAATTTATTTTTTTTTGCTACTCCAAAGGGGTTATTTTAATTTTGTGATTTGAAATTAGAACATTAAAAGACATATGTGACAAGACTGAAAAAATCAGAGGCAGTGTGTTGTATTCTTGCTACAGAACTGAGAGATTCAGAGATCAGGCATTCCGGTCTAAACATGCTGCAGAGAGATGTCAGCTGAGCTATTGAGCCATGACTGCACATTAGCATAGTGCTGGACTTAAGCTACTGTGTCCTGTCCAATGTTGTATCAAGAAATGAAAATATTTCTGCTTCTGTAGGTAACATGAGTGATTCTCCATACTCTATTTCCTGGAGGAGTAGAGACATTTGCTAAGTTGCTTAAATGTTTTAGTGTTTACAAGGTCAGGGCCAAACACGCATTAAAACTTTTATTTCCTTAATTATGTGTGCACTAGGTGCTATATCTTGGTCTTCATGAAGTGTTTTTATCTGTCTAGTACTACATTGATTTCACTGGGATATATTCACATTACAGATAAGTCAGTATTCTGCATGCAGTATTTTATTGAGAGAAATAGCAGTATTTTAGTAAGAATATCTTTTAAAATGCTATTTTTAAAGTAAAACTTAGTATGCTTGGTACGAAGGTAGCCTTTGTCCAAATAGTAAAATAAAAATTCAATTTTGCAATTGGCAGTGTTCCTTTGTGGCTGCAATTAAAAACAACCCACGAAACAACAACAACAACAACAACAAAAATATTCTCATAAAATAGGGATTTTTGATGCCAATATTTCCACCAGAATCAGTTTGAATTAAAGCACATTGTATAAAATCAACAAACATAAGCCTCATCTTAGATAATCTAAACTGATAATCATATTTATAGCCAGAAGTTACCCTGAAGATATATGGATGATGCCTTTCTTTGAAAGGACGAATATTTTCTCCCCTTTATAGGATTGTTCAGTCATGTCTTCTCATAAAATCAGTATCAATTGACATTTTGAAGAAATTTGTGCTGCTGATCTTAAAATTGGACAAAAAAAGGAAAAGAAAATTAAGTCAAATAGGAAGAGGTCTCATGCTAAGAACCTAAATTAGGTGCTCATAACAGCAAGTTGTGAAGTTGAGACTAAAGATGCTGAATCCTAAATTACAATTATAGTCTTATTTGGGTGTGTTCATGTTAAGTAATTTCAGAATAAAAAATAAAACATCACTTAAAGAATATTTAAACTTTATTGCAGGATATCTGTAGTAATAAAAGTTAAAACTACAATTAATAAAATATGAGAAACTTTGTGCAGGAAAAAGTCTTAATTATGAGTAGATTTCTTTATATATTTTTTAATCTATCAAGAACAGTTCTGGCCTTTAATTATAGTAGGTATTTATATTGTTTTACATAAAACTTTATAGATAGAAATTTTTGCCAACTTTTTTTTTTTATTTTAAACCTAAATGTTCTATGAAGGAACTAATTTTCCTCATATATAACACTTTAATTTTTTAAATCTATTTTTTCTTTTCTCTGTGATAGCATATTTTGCAGGAATTACATTATGTGTAACATTCAGAAAATTATAACTTTAAATTCCAATTTTTTACTGATTTTTAAAAATGGACTTGGCTTTATATGCTTAATTGAATTATCATTCATCCATTAATCTGATTCTTTATATTTAGTAATTGTCTGAGAAAGCTGTAAATTTAAACATTCCTTTTCCTAAACATGTTCTTGAAAAGAAGCTTGGAAGGTCACTAAGACCTCTATGTCTTAGCTGCCAAACCATTAAAATTTGCATAATATGAATACACTTCAGTGTATCTTTCAGATTTATTTAAAGGCATCCTGAAAGCTGGTTCAGAGCTTGTTCATAGCACAACATTAGCATAATTCTCAGTAAACTTTACAAGAAGCACACACCTCTTGGCAGCAAGTCAAAAGTGCCCACTGTCCCTGAAGTGGTAAGGCATGGAGCCAATGTGATTGTTAGGCATAGGCAGTTCCTGGAAACTTCAAACCATTTTGCAAGAGCAGTTTAAAAATGGTATTTAAAGAGGCAGCAGCAAATACAGTTATATTTAGATGCAAGATCTTAAAAGGTTGCGAAAAATGGTCCTGGTATATCAGCATCAAAGGATCAGAGAGTATCTGGATATTCTAACATTTAAATCCTATTTTGCCTGTTATTTTTTTTGTAAGTCTGGACTCAAAATTCAGAACACAACTCATCTCATTTGATACTAGCTAACCTTTGATCTAAACTAACCGTTTAGGAACTCACAAGAGTAAAGGGACAATTATTTCCAGGGAAGATTCACCATATTTCCCTTCAACATATTTTACAATTCAGAATCAACCAGTTCTTAGAAATTAATTTCACTGACTATTAAGAAAACTAATACAATAATTAATATAATATAATATAATATAATATGATATAATATAATATAATATAGTTCATATTACACACCCAGCTTTGAGATGCATAATTCTATTAATATCAGCTAACTCAGTTTTCCATGATGTAAAATAAATACTAGATTTTTTAAAAACAGTTTTGATTTTCTTTTGCTTTTAAAATATATTTAGTGTACTTTTTGTTTTTAATTCAAGGTAAGCAAACTGGGCATGTAAAGTTTGCTAGTAAACTTAGTAACTAGTAAAATTTTAAAGCGATTTGCTATATATAGAAATATTCATTAAAAAAAGAAAAAAAAGGAAAAGGAAACCATTAATCTCTATTCTTCTCAGAATTGTAACCTGACTGCTCATTAATGCGTTTGGTAAAGACTCCCTTTTCACATTTGTGGTTGCCATTGCAACACAGAAAACTTAAAGAGAAGCAGCTGGGCAGAATCCTCCATTTTTGCCTCAAAGAAGATTTGCTCAAGTGTAACATAACACTTGATGCAGTTTCCACTTGGGCCATGAGTTCAAAAGGCTTATTCATGCTTGAAAGCTTTGGACTATCTGCTAGAGACACCTGCACAGAGTCTTCTTATTTTTGAGAGGAATCCTTTTCATGCTGTCACCACAACCAACCTCAGTTCAGGAGGATTTTAAAAATGCAATCATTGCATGAACAGTGGCTGACCTTGGCAGTGGACAGTGTTTTATAGCAATGAATGCTTATAAAAGCGGACAACTGCTAGAATTACTGCTGTCTTTCCAATTCTACCTCCTGCACACCTAAAGAGACAGAATATGAAAGATGAAACCAGCCCATTTTAGTAGCACTAAATACAGACACAGCTAAATTTGGATGTATTTTCTGAAGGTTTTGATGACTATGGAAGTCCTCCCTGAAAAGCTTCTTACTACAAAAGTCTCTTAAGGATGCCTCAGTGTTTGTTTTTTTCAGTTCTGTGTTATTTTTCTCCTTGCACAGTACTGTTAATACACATACCCATAAAAAGTAACATCAAAACTTTTCAAAACAAAGTGTTGGAACTTTATAACTGCACAAATGATCATGACCCATTCATGATTTTGCCTGAAAAGAAACAAAATTCACACATGGTTGCTTATAGCCTGCAACAATACTCAGAAGTTACATAGCTCTTGAAAAGTACTAGGAGTGTATAAATATATCTAGGATTAAAGGAAAGTGCTAATATGTTTTTGGTAGAGTGTAACAACTTAGATAGAATCAGTAGAGAGTTCTCAGCTCTTTTAAGACATGTTTTTCTGAGAATGACAGCGCTGTAAATCCTCATGTGCAAGAAATCAGGCAAGGGAGGCCAGCGACAAGCATGGCTGTGTGTGCTGGTTTGGGCTGGGATAGAGTTAGTTTTCTTCATAGTTGCTAGAGAGCAACATTTGGTATTTGTACTGAAAACAGGGCTGACAGCACAGCAATCTTACTAAGCAGTGCTTACACAGAGCTAAGGCCTTTTCTGCTTTTCACCTCATACCACCAGTGAGGGGGCTGGGTGCATTAGAAGCTGAGACGGGACACAGCCAGAGCAGGTGACTCCAACTGACCAAAGGGAAATTCCATACCATATGGCATCATTCTCAACACATGAAGTTGGGGGGAACAAAAGAGGGGAAATTTCAGAGTGGTGGCATTTGTTTTCCCAAGTAACTGTTGACTGTGACAGAGCCCTGCTCTCCTGGAGATGGCTGAACACCTGCCTGCCAATGGGAAACAGTGAATGAATTCCTTGTTTTGCTTTGGTTGCCTCTGCAACTTTTCCTTTACCTGTCAAACTGTCTTAATCTCAATCCACGAGTTTTCTCACTTTTACTCTTCCAATTCCTCTCCCCCATTCCACTTGGGGAGAGTGAGTGAGCAGCTGTGTGGTGCTTAATTGCCATTTGGAGTTAACTCAGAAGTCTGACAGGGTATCATTATATCAACTCAAGCTTACTTATGACAGCTTATGATACCTAGTGAAGCTTCTATTTTGAGGGAAAGCAGGGAACATGTTGTGTTTGCAGTATGGGTTACAATGATTTTACTATTTTTGTAGGCAGAGTCTACCCTTTTTTTAAGGTATGGTGAAAGAACCAGCTCCTTCTGGTCAAAATAAAGTGTGGGAAGGAAGTGCACAGGCAGTGCAACTAGGGTCTTACATCCTGAAAAGAACAGAGAAATGCTGTGTGGGCACAGGATGAGAACTGCTAAGGTAGACCTGAGGATGAATTTGGCAAGTGTGAAGAACACGAAGAGGGGTTTCTACAGACACATGAATCATAAAGGCAAGACTGAAAAAATATGCCCCTGATAAACAAGATAGCCTGGAGAATATAAGGCTCCAGAGTGAACTCATTGGGGCCTGTCAGTACTTCAAGAGTTTTACATAAGAGAGGGAAAGTAACATTTTACATGGGCAGATAGTGGTAGGATGAGGGGAAAAGGTTTAAACCTAAAAGAGGAGAGATTTAGATCAGATGCTAGGAAGATATTGTTTACTCAGTGGGTAGTGATGCCCTGGAACAGGTTACCCAGAGAAGTGGTTGGTGCCCCATCCCTGAAGTCTAAGGTCAGGTTGAATAGGGCTCTGTGCAGTCTGATCAGGTGGATTGGTCCTGTGTTATCACTGCCCAATAAAAGAGTGTTGGAACTAGATGATCTTTATGGTTCCTTCTACCCAAACCTTTCTATGATAAAGTTTCCCATGTCTTTCAAACTTGGATGCTTCACTGTGGGCAACTAAAATCCTCAAGGATCTAAGCTATAAATTCCAATTTGCACCCATCAGCTCCATGGTACTGTACACTTGTGGTCCATGGAGTATAGAAATTCTAAGCACTAACAACTTTAAATAAACAATAATCATGACTGATAATGAGGAAGAGCTACTAACATAAAGTACATTGTCAATAAATGAGGCAGTAGAAAATTTTTTTAAGTTTAAAGCTGGCCTGATTCATGTCATTTAAACACTTCCATTGTGCTGATTGCTAATTGTCTCTAATCTTTCTAATTCTCATAGACATATTTATCAGTTATATAACAAAATGAAATAAACCACTTGAATGCACCTTGGATATTAATGAATGCCAATGTATGCGCAGCTTATTAATTCTTTATTTGCTGTATTCAACTGTCTCCATTTATTGTTTGGTGATGTTCATGTGTGTTTATGCGTACCCTTACTGAGGTTTCAGAATCCAGAACTGGGTTACACTCAGGCTGTGAGTCATCCTAAATCACAGGTGTGCAGCACCCACTGAGATGACAGGGAGCAACCACTGGTTCATAAAGATACCTAACTCCTTTGTCATATTTGTCATTCATATATGATCTTTTTGGATATTTGAGGCAGTCTCAAATGGCACAAATTGGCTGAATACAGACATCTCAGTCATAGACTGTATATCCATTGAGCTCCATGGTTTACATTCTCCTGAAATGATTGAGATGTATTTAGGCAAACAAATCCCATTCTATGAAATCAAAATTTTAAAAAATAATTCAGTAGAAGTGCTATCAAAGATACTTTGAATCACCATGTTCTGACAAAACACTTTATATTTTCTTCTGCTTGTTGAGAGTTGTAACACATTGGAAAGTTTTCAGAAATTTTCTGTGTCCTTTTTGTTTGCCGTTGGAAAGGCAAGATTTTTGTATATATGTAAATAGAATAGCAACATAACAATTGCGAGCTATGGTTCTACTCATTTGATGCAGAAGGAGACATCAAAAGTAATTTAAATTTTTTGAAAAAAGTATGTCAAAACTGGAAGAGAAAAAAAAGTCCTTTCCTGTCTTACATTTGAAAAGGTATGAAAATAAAAGAGAGCAACAAATAAAAATTATTCTGTGACAATAGTTTTCTTTTGTAGAGGATGTGTCTGGTTTCACCATGCCATTAAAAAAGGGTAGACTCTTCCTACAAAAATTGTTAACTCTAACTGCAAACACAACATGATCCTTGCCTTCCCTCAAAACAGACGCTGTCATGAATAAGCTTGCATTAAGATAATGACATCCTGTCAGTCCTTTGGCACCCAAACAAATTGATTGTATCACAATGGCTGTTGTGGGTTAACCCCAGGTGGTAACTAAACACCACACAACTGCTCATTCTTTCTCCCCGGGTGGAACAAGGGAGAGAATTAGAAGAGCAAAAGTGAGAAAATCATGAGTTGAGATAAAAATAGTTCAAAAGAGAAAGCAAAAGCAGCAGAGACAAGCCAAGCAAAGTAAGAAATTCATTCACCACTTCCCACTGACAGGCAGGTGTTGAGACACATCCAGGAGAGCAGAGTTCCATCAGGTGTAACAATGACTTGGGAAGACAAATGGTGTCACTCTGAATATCCCTCTGCTCTCTTCTTTGCCCAGCTTTACATGCTAAGCATGATGCTGTATTGTGTGAGATATCTATTGGCCAGCTGGAGTCAGCTGTCCCAGCTGGGTCATCTCCCAGGTACATGTGCATGCCCAGACATCTTGCTGAGAGGTTGCAGTGAGAAGCAGAAAACTCCTCAATTCTGTATAAGCTTTGCTCAGAAAAACTATACAATGGGTGTTTTATTTTCACTGTTTTTGTCACAAATCAAAAACATTTCACCATGCAAGCTGCTATGAAGAAAATTAATTCCATTCATGCAGATACGATGCAAAAGTATATGGGATTGGAAAGAAAGTTGTGGTTCTTTTCACTAGTGACTATCAAAAAATGTAGTTATGGCATGATTCAACATCAGACTTTTTGAAATGGAATTTAGTTCAATTTCAATACACTTGCATTTAGATGTCAATATTGGTGATTAATCCAAGTTCTTGTTATAGCCAGTGGAAATCTGGACTCAATTATAATGTAGGAATATTATACCATACTTTCTTTCTTAAGTTCTTGAGATACTAACTGTACCAGCTCATTGATTTTGACTATGAATTATGTACAATGTTTAGAATTCAAAAATTGTTCATATGATATGAAGGAAATAGCATTGTAAGCAAAGTTGACTTATGGTTTATGAACCCAATAACCATATCTCAATAATTACTTTCTTAATGCATGTCATTTTTATTAGCTATATAAGATTTTTCTATCTTCATATACTCCTTTAAAAATTTACCATGATTATTAGTTATGATTTGTAGTTATTTCATGAAAAAATATCATGCAATTTAACTGAAATTATGCCATACCTTAATATAAGCAGCAAAACCTTGAATTAATATAAATATTCCATTTAAAAAAAAGAAAAAAGAAGAAAAAAAAAATGCCACCACCACCCCCCGTTACCTCCACACCTCAGGATTTAATCCATAGTGCATTACCGCTGACCCATTTAGTGCAGAGAAGACACAATAAATCAATGTTTGTTAACATATGCTTAAGTAGAAAAGCAATTTCATGGGTCAGGCAACATAGTCATGAAATGTCTGTGAAGCAGTGGTGCATTGACTGTAGAGAAGGACACAGCCAAAATGAAAAAAATTCTTTGACTTTTGCATACACTCTGATTTTCTTTTTGTTATTATTTTGATCAAACACTTACTTCTCTGTCAACAGCAGTGACAGAGATTTATTTATTGTATCCATAAAACCTCAGATTAGTGTTTCAGGCATTTAAAGTAGTAAATTTTTCAAGTGATTGGGGTGGGGATGAATGGAAACAAAATCAGCAACATAAAATAAAATGCAGTGCTCAGAAAGTGCAATTCCAGGTCTGGATTTGAACTTTCACTAGTTCCAAAAGTTAATTTTCTATCAAAGTCAGAGGAGATGAGGACAGAAAAAGCCGCCATTATGCCAAATTTGAGATCAACACTCAGCTGGTCAAATAGATGGTAGCGACTGAAACATCACACATATTCACATTAGTACCTTAAATGTGTCCACAAGATATATGCATTCCTAAAGGAAAGAATAAATTATAAAATCTGAACCACCTCCTGTGAACCCGGACTTACACAAGAAATATATTTGTGCCTTTAAAAGTGTCTGTTCCCTACCATCCTCACTTTACTCAAGTCCAAAGCCTCTTTGAAATTTTTCCAGCACTATTTCTAATAAGGCTCAGCTGACTGCCTAATGCATAATAAAACTTTCTCCAGCTAAAAATATTAAAATTTTATCCACCTTCCTTGACCTCCAAATTATCATGTAAGGAATATGACAGTGAAAGTAGATGCCGAATTTTTATTAAACACTCTAGTATCTTCAATTCTGTTAATTTAGTGTGAAACAAAAGTGTCAAGAAATTGCCTTTTTTGTATTGTATAGAAAGAATCATTAATGCATTACTAAAATACAACATATCCTGGCAGAATTTTAAAACAGAGAAAAAAATCCTAGGCATGCATTCTCTTTAATGATCTACATTTAAAAAAACAGTTTCATTACCCCTCTAGTAGAAAAAGCTAGCTTTAAATATTAACTAATATTTCAATTAGTCTCTTCATAATATATTTACATTTACTGTTAAAGTGCATTGGCATTTGAATGGTATTTTTAAGTGAACATTTAATTTTTGTGTATTTCTATAACACTGTTCATAGAAAAGTACATTACTATTGTGAAACCAATCTTCAATGTATAAAGATTTGTTAAAAATAGTATAAAGAATGTACAAAGATAGGTAAGTAACCCATCTATTAAGATCATTTGTAATGTCTCCATTAACATCATGTCCAAATGATTGATTTGGTGTACGCTGGAGGGAAGGGCTGCCATCCAGAGGGATTTTGACAGGCTTGAAGGATGGGGCTGCGTGAACGTCATAGAGCTCAACAGGTCCAAGTGTAACCCCGCACTGGGTTGGGACAATCCCAAGCACAATTACAGGCTGGGAAAAGAATGGATTGAGAGCAGCTCTGTGGAGAAGGACTTGGGATTGCTGGTGGATGGGAACCTTGACATGAACTAGCAATGTGCACTGAAACACAATGTGACAATGAAAGCCAATCATATCTCAGGCTGCGCTCGAGAAGAGTTGGCCAGCAGGTTGAGGGAGGTGATCCTCCCTCTTTCTTTCACTCTTGTGACATCCTGCTTGGAGTGCTACATTCAGCTCTGGGGCCTGCAGCGAAAGAAGGACACAGAGCTGCTGAAGAGGGTCTGAAGAAAGGTCACCAAGATGATCAGAAGGCTAAAACAAGGGTTGGACCACCTCTCCTGTGAAGACAGGCTGATGGACTTGGGGTTGCTCAGCCTTCTCTTGCCTGACAAGAGATCAGGGGAGACCTTGTAACACCTTCCAGTACCTAAAACGAGCCATCAAGAAAACTGTACAGGGACTTTTTACTGTCTGCTGTGGGTTGGACTTTCAGACAATGAGTTATAAATTCCATTCACTTCTGTAGAAATATGATTAGGTTTGTATTTATAGTAGTTTATTTCCTGGCAATCCAGAAGGCAGGAACAAAAGTGTGTGGAGGGATACGTATTAACTTATTTATGGAATATTTGCTAAAGTAAGCAAATACATCAGCTGAACTTCGAAATTCCTAAAAGAAAGTATTCTATGCTCTTATTAGGCATATTTTTATTTTTGGGTCATGTTATGTAACAAAAATAGTGAGAGACACTAATGATGAAATGCTTTAGGAGACTGAATGTTTTCACTTACATAATTAGTGGAAACAATCAATATGTTTGACTAATACATAGGTCTTCAAGAGACCTTTTTAAGAACATCATGTTTTATTAATTTTTCTTTTCAATGTGTGAAGAATGGTATGTCTTTTTTGTCCACTGTTCATTTGTCCACTGTTTCCATGGCATATTCTATTAAAGAATTCACTAGTAATTGTGAGGAAGGCTGTCTTCTGTCTGGTCAAAATCAGGTAGAAAACTCTGGAATGAGAAAGACAGCAAATTCTGAGAATACCTGAATAGCCCAGTTGGAAAACAGGCATTCAGTTTTCCAGAGACACAGCAGAATTCACACTTTAGATTAGGTATGCATGCTGTTCAAGACTGTGAGCCCCCTTTTCCAGAGATCCTGAAAGTTGCTAGTTTAACAAAAACAAGAGGTGTCATATAACAACGGTCCAGTGGAATTTTAGCATGCCCTTTATACTACAATCTGTCTTGACTACATCTAAGTTGCAGTGTTAGAAGAGAATTCAAAAGACCTTAGGGTATTTCTATCTCTATGAAAGAGGGGGATTTTTTTCATTTTCTTATAAATCACAATATTAGAAACCCTTTCACCTTATGTGATTATTTAAGACAGGGGAGCAGGCATAGCCAGAGGAAAGATCTAGATGAATTGTGGCTCCATCACAAAACTTGTGTACCTGTGATTAACAGCCGTGGAAAAGTTAGCACTATGTTTTTAGTAGATGTCATGATTGTAGGAGCATATGTGGTGTGTTCCAGGCATAACAAAAATGGCTTGAAGCAGCATGCAGAAAAAAAAGCTGAGTTTAATAGTTATGGAAATTTTAAACTGCATAAACTGTGTAACAACTGTATTTATGCAGGCCCAAAATTTTAAATAAGCAAGATTTTGTTATGTTGCAGTTGCTAAATTTTGCAAAGCATTTATGGAAGCTAGAAGCCAAATCAGAGACTACAAAAAAAGAACCTTGGGTGTCTTGATAATTACAAAGCATTCATGGCCAGCTGGAAGTCAGAGCAATGTGTACTTAACTGCTTTGAATAGTCTGTGTTTTGCATGTAGTAATCTGTGTGCATTTGCTCTGATTGCTCAAGGGGAAATAATTACTGTTTATGAAAGATTGTCCATTATTCCCCAATTAGAGAGAAAAAAGCATTATATAACAGGGAAATTCTGGCTATTCTGTAGACTATGAGAAACCCTTTCTTACTGATGCAGTCCTCCATAAAAAATCACACTTGTTAGACATCCAAGGTGCTACATAAGCAAGGGGTCAAAATCCCATGGATTTTTAAATACATCTTGAACTGGTATGAATTTACTACAAAATTTTAATTGAACATGAGACAGCATATGAACTGTAAGAAATTTATGCTCAGTTGTGATGCTCTTTCTTCCTCCATAACCTAGGGTTAGAAAAAACAAAGACACAAGGCAAAAAAAAAGGACAAGAAAAAATGCAGTTTATTTCTGACTTAGAAACAGAGTAGACAAGGTTACAACTTTTCCTTTCCTATTGATTTCTTGTCTTGGACAGCATATATGGAATATAGGATCCATGTTGCACATCCATGTAGGACTAATGTCTGCATGGGTCCAGCTGTAGTGCTATTTCCAGTCCTAGTAAGACAAAGAGTCAATGTCTTCAATTCATACTTTAATTGGTTAATTATAAGGTTTCGATTAAAACTTAGTTTAGATGATTGCATACACAGATTTGGAGTAAGGGAATTCAGTAATATATGAAATCTCTTGCTCCAAGGAATACCTAACAGAAAATATTTCTTAATAAAAAAATTGATAAACTATCAAGATTTCTATACCGTCATCCAGAGGCAAAAGCCTATTCTGTGCTGCATTTAAAGGTTAAAGATGCCTCCACAATAGTTTCTATTATGGATGTGTCCAAAAAGAAATAGTATTTCTGGGTCTGACAGTGGTATTGGTTTTTATTTTCCTAATGTTTGTCCTTAATGATTTTAGAATAATATTCTAATTCAAGGTCTAGGTCTCTGTGATTCTGTCTGTGCTGTTCACACTGAAGTTGTACTTGTGGTCTATATTGACAAGCATATTTTTTCCTTGACAAAACAGCAGAAATGCTATTTCAAGTATCAATTGTCAATTTTACATTTCCAACCATTTCTCTGTTCTTGAAGAACATTATCTGGGTCTACTCAATTTCATAAGACCTTTCTGTTTGAATAAAGCTATGACCTAACTCAGAGAGATGAAATTGCTTCTTATTTCCTGACACTAAATTCATACTTGCTTCAGATTCGGAGGGAGACACAAATGGGCCAAGATCTGCATCCTAATTTCTACTGAAAAGGAGCTGGTGTATAAAAGTATCTAAGTTGGATCAGTCTCAGAGTGCTGAAACCAACCAGCTGGAAGCCTTCACATGCACTGACAAGTCTAGTTATATTTTGAAAATCTTTCAGTAAGTAAAAACCCAACCCATGGAAAAAAACAGAAAAAAACAACCTTAAAACCAAAATCCCAACATATTTTCAAGGGAGATATTAAGATGAACTTAAATTAGTACAGGTGTCCTGTCAGTTGAATAGCTGTGGAGACAGCCAGCTGCCTGCAAGCACATGCAATCAAATAAATTTCCATTAAGTTTTCTCTTAAGGAAAAAAAATAAGTGGAAATGTTTAAAGGGGTGAGGAGTAGATTTTAAACAACAACAAGAAAAAAAAACCAAACAAAATAAAAACTAAAACAAAACAAACAAAAAAACCCTAACCCTAAACAAACATCAGATACAAGTCTGGTCAAAATCTGTTGTGTATTGATCTAGTTGCATACAGCTTCTCAAGGGGAGAGAAGATATAGGTGTTAGCCTCAGGTTCCTCAGGCTTGTGAAATTGTATATATCTCTATCTAACTTATTTTTTTGCAAGAATTAGTATTCATTTTCTTTTTTACACAAAAGATATGCAATCCAGATATGGAACTGAAAAAGGAAAACAACAGTAGTTTCTTTCTGTTTATAATTGTATTCTGCTTATCTGAAGAGTAAAACATGAATTATCCTCACTTATCTTCAGGCCATTATACTAGTCAGAAATAATTATTCAGAAGACCTTTCTGTCTTGTTCTGTGAAGACTTTAGAACTTACCAGGTTGTATTTTTATATCAGACACCAATTGTTTAAGACTTTTTAATGTATCTGTGCAAATCATCTGCATATGTTCTCCTAAGAGGCAGGAATGTCATACAGCTATTTACAGAGCATCATCTTCATAAGAAGAGATAAGTATTCCTGGGAGATTTTGCCACTTTATCATAATTTTTAATTTCAGTGCACCTGCACATGCATTGTGGTGTTTACTGTGCTATCAGTGTAAGAAAGATCCTACTTTTTAAATAAATGTTAATTTTTTTTATGCGTTAACAATCAATTTCATGCTAATAGACCTATTTGTTCATGTATACATGCAAAAATTTGCAGAATTAAAGTAAATTCCTCAGAGTCAATATTCTACATTTCTTTGAGTTAGTAGACCCTCATAAAAAGGAAGTGAGATTAAGATTTTAAAAAAGATATTTTGAATGTTGAGAAAAAAAAACCACATAAAGCTGTATAGCAATGATAAAAAAAAAGGAAGAACAGAGTGCTGGATACAGATCTGAACTATTCAGGGTCATGAAATCTATGCTCTTTGGCTAAAGCACAGCACATTACTTAAGTATTGTCTCTCAGTCTATTAAAAATCCAACTGTGAATAAAGGTCAAATGAGAGCTGACAGAATGACTTAGATGCTCCATTTGATGTTGCAGTTATTTCTTTAGTTCAACTATTGTTTTTTAACACCCTAGTTTCATTGCAGAGTTCTTTTGAAAACAGTGATAGAAAAATAATACATATATCATAATACTAGGACAATTTTGTAAACTCAATGCAAGCCGAGTCTGATGCATTATTATAAAGATTTTTTAAAAAAATAATTGATTGAAAACAGGACAAGATTTCAGGTCTCTGAATTTCGGGTGCCTGAAGACTGCTAAAATGGCTAAAAGCAGAGCTCAAGCAGTGCTCAAGCAGTCCTGGATAAGCACTTTTGTTAAAAAAAATGACATGGACACTGTGTCCTTCCTCTCCTCCTTGAATAACTGTAGTATTCATATTGCATCCAATACTACTGTATTTACACATTCTCTGAGTTTCTCCAGGCCATGAAATATGGATGTTGGAGCCTTCCTTATTTGTAGCTTCACAAAACACCAGTCTACAATTACCTCCTCTATGCTCTCTCAAGACATGAGCCAACTTCCTTTCCAGACAACTTCCTGAGGCAATCTTCCCCAGATTCTGTCGAAAAATATACAAGATGTCAATTTTAGAAAAGACAAGAAATTCTAGTTGCAATAACTTTTTGGATCCCTTGCTGCACAGAGATAAAGACAGTTATGCTGACTGTCAAGGGCAATTTTTTTTCTGTGTTTCTCATGTTTCTTTGCTTGGGAGGGAAATAGATAACCATGTGACAGGTCAGACTGGCTCTGAAAAGTGAATTCTTGCATTACCATTTTATGATTACGCTAATTATTCTGAGGTCCTTTTCCTATACAGTGTTTTTATTGTGTGCAAGTTTTCTTTTTTATCACTAAGCTAAAGCAGCTATATTTTAATAAACAAAAATCATAAGCAAAATCAACTGAAGGCAGATGATAATATAAAAGCCACGTAACTTTTTCTCTTACATTTCCCCTCAGAATTTACTATAATTTAGATGAGCAGCATTTGCCTCCCAGGCTGCCTTCTACCTGGTCCTGCAAACATGCTGAGCTCCAGAAGCTGCCCAGGGTTTACTCTGACCTCTGGTCTGCCTGTGACCCAGATCACTCCAGACCTAGGAACTACAGAACTCCTGCAGTCCTAGGACACAGACCTGGGTTTGAGCAGGTGTTTGAGATTTCTTTAGGTTTGAACATTCTTTCTTTTGACACAGTGTTATTTTAGTGTTTCAGATATTCTGGTATCCCTTTTCTCACTTCTGAAGCCATCATCATGGATCCAAGAAAAAAATTGACGTGGATTCTATGATCGTGTAAGTGACAAGTAAAAAATTTACCAAAACCACAAACCAATTATCAAGTAAAAAGATATGATTCAGATGTTACTATGACATATCTCCAGGGAAGATATATTTTGTTCTTTGAGATGCTAGGTCCCTTGAGCAAGGCAGGAGTCTGAGGAGTACTTTGGAGAGGTGCTACTGCCTATAGCCAATTTTTTCATGATCAACAAATGTTTTGGTTGCATCTAAAACACTATGTCTATTGATCAGGCAGGACAATCTCTAAAGGAAATATGTATTGAGTTGAATCAACCCCTTGCAGATGCCTCTCTTTCTTAGATAAGTAGTGAGTTATGGATCCTAATGGGTTATTAGGTCCTTAATTTCTGACACACACCCCCCCACCCCCAGCTCCTCTTCCCTATCCCTGTGTCACCATGGCCATGGCAGGGGAAAGGCAGCTCTCTCTTAGGGGGCCAGGCTGGCCTTGATGAGTTGGAGTCAGTTTTCTCTGGCCCTACTCTCTTGTGACTGTTTCTGTTGTGGGTTAATATACACATTGGCGAGAAAAGAGAAGTTGGTGAATCTGAATGCTGAATAGCAGACAGAATCAGAGCACTAGTGAACAAAAGTGTTAAAAAAATTCCTTCCTCTTATGAATTAAGACTAAAAAAGGGTAAGGAAGTAAAAGCAATTGTATTAACAGAGAGAGAAGAAGGAATTCTTCATTCTAAGACTATTGATACTAAACTTGAGGAGAAAACATTAAGACATTGCCTTCTGAGTGTACAAAGTGGTGAGAAATCACCACTGTTACATGAATTGTAGAGACACAGCTTCTTCTATAAAAAGAAGAGAAAAGGAAAGGAAAAGGGAAGGGGAAGGGGAAAGGGAAAGACTTGATTAACAAAAAAATTGCCCCTAGTAATCTGATGAATATTTTTTTTTCATGGAAACTGTCTGTCTGTTAAAGTTATCACGTAGCTATTCACTGAAAACCCTAAATCTGTACTGCAGGGCACATAACCACATCATAAGAAACCATGCTCTACTGCTAGATTTATATTGTAGACTCTTTGGTTGGAAGGAACTTTGATGGTTTGTCTCACAAGAAAGATAGAGTAGGATAAAAGTCTTCACTCTTTGCGCACACATGTGAGACTGTAATTACCAACTCATATGGAAAAAGTAATTTTATACCCCATAGGTCTATTGCAACATAAACCATAATGCCACACTGTAAAGAGATTTTTTAATTTTACCACTTCAAAGGTATCATTTTTGGTTGTGCTTTGTTTAGGTGATCATCCTTCTGGCATACTTCTGTATCAGTTTCAATATCAAAGCCAAAAGCTGCATTAATAAGCAGAGGATAAAATCAGCTATGCATTTCTTCCTGAGCAATGTTGTTAAGAAAATATAATCAAACCTTATTGATATAAAGTCTAAAATACCTACATGTTAGATGTAGGTATCTATCTACATGTTAGATAGAATAGGTCACAAGAAAGTTGGAAGACTTGGACCCTATTTTAAGACCTACACTACAGATGATGTGTAGAATCAACCAGAAGCTCAGCACTCATTTGTCTGAAACATTTTGGAGTTTCTTTTCTCCTCTACAAAATCAAAATATGGCTGTTTTTTGGCTTTTTTCTTTTGTTTGGTTGTTGTGAGGTTTTTTGTTTGTTTGTTTTTCTTGTTGTTTTGGGGGCTGTTTTTTGTTGTTGTTGTTGGGTTTGTTTTGGTTGTTGCTCATAAGAGGTGATTACAGAAGATCACCTCAGTGCATGCCTACTAGGAAACACAGTACAAGAAATGTCACATTTTTAAATACAAATATTTCAGGTTGAAAATTAAGAGATCAGGTTCATTTTCTTTTGCCATACACTTCCACAAATTAGGTGATATATTTTGTCTCATTAAATCTGCAAGATGAGAGCAAGTGTTTTTTTGTTTGTTTCTTTTCTCTTCCTTAGTATCTCTTCTACAACATTCCAATCTTCCTTTTAAAACTGCTTTCTAAATGAGTAATACTTATATATTTTTCTACCTATAGGAAAAACATCACAGTTTTTGCAGTAATTTCCCTGATTTCTTGTTTTTCTCTTTCACCCCTGGTTAATATCTTTGATTTCTGGTGGATAATATTAATGAACTCTAAATCAAAAAATAATAAATATATGGAAAGATACATGCAGTGATACCAAATCATTAAATATCTCCAAATATTGATATTTGCATATTGATGCTTGTTTTCATATGCAATTAAAATTATTATTATTCATCTAGTTGTATGGAGCATTTCTTTACACCAAACAAAACACCTACCAAAATTAAGATAACAAAAATCCCCTGTATTTAAAAAATAACCACCTGGATCTCCTTCTATGCTAAACTGAGGAAGCTTTCCTTATGCAAAAGTTAAATAAATGATATAGACTGAGTACTGGTTACTACATTCTCCTTCTTAATTCATGGTTATAAACACAGAACACAGTAAACTTTTCAATACTTTTCAGAAAGTGTTAGCATAAAACTCAAAGTATAAAACTCAAAATAACTTGCTATATTTACATGTTGCATGCTTGCTAGAAGAATTGCTCTGACCTGTGATCAGGAGAGAGCCCAGCTATGTGTTATTATATGAGTATTTGCATTTCATATGAACGAAACAAATAATTTATATTGTAGAAGAAACATCCTTATAATCTTTTTTCAAAATAAACCTTCCTACTAGGACATAAACCTAATGTTCACAGTCCTTTAAAATATTAAATAGTCCTTTAAAATTAACATTGAAAATTATTGTAGGAGTAATACACTCTTTCACAAAATATTAGCATGACAGCAATACTTTTATTTCTAGGTACCATTAATATTCTTTTGCTCTGTCTTTTCTCAAATTGCTGATCTTTGGACTCTAAAAGAGCCTCACCCATAATATTAGGTGTGTATCTCCTGGGATCTATTTAAACAGTAAATAAAAACATAGTTCTTTTCCAGGGAATTTTGAGGCTAACTTGTTTTGTACTGTGATGCTCTTATTGCAGTAAGCATTCTCTAGTCCGCATGCACTGGATAACAACAGTGTCATTTAGCCATATGTAAACACTGGAGTGGCAACGAAAAGGTGACAGGATTCCTCTTCACATTCATTGTTTTGCTCTAATTAATTTGCTGAGAAAATCTGTTGCAAGATTTTATACACTGGGAAACTAAATTTTACAGTCTGCGACATTTACACACCTTTTGGTTACAAAGTATTAAAATAATTTCTGAAATTCAACTTATATCAAATGAAGAACCACTTATGCAGTAAAACATTTTACAAGAACAAGCTAATCCAATAAGAAATTGTGCCTCTGTATATCTTTGTTTTCAACATTTCAAAAGTGCAATTAAGTATATCAAGTGATACACTGCATTCTACTTATGTTCTACACTTCAGACTGGCAAATGTAACCACTTTATCTTAAGAGGGTATTGCTCTGCTTCTTTGATACAACATCATTCTAACAAATCCTATTCTTCTCCAACCCATTGTTTATTCTTCTCCTTTGACTTAGTCAAATAAAGACCATGCAATAGAACAATCAATGTGCAATATGTTGTACATAGTGATTACGATTGAATTATTTAGAATTTATCCCTGCAGAAAAAGAATCTTAGTGGAAATTTTTTTAAGTATTGATGACACTATGCTGCAATAAAATTTCTAGAGATTGCAACTGTATCTTAGACACAAAGCTATTTTGCTCTTCATGCGTACTAACCATCTATAATTATTTTCTTAATAGGAAGGAATAATTTTTGTAAAGTATTTAAAAGTGCTCACTCTTATTTTCTTACAGTTGTGGAGTTATGGTTTATTTTTGTTTCATCATGAAAGTAAGACAGAATCTGATGAATCTGCATATCAAACTGAGTGTAGTCCAAAAGCCACACAAAATCAGACCATATGCTCTTACATTACCTCATTATATGAGCCGCACATTCATTTCATTCAGCACTTTAGCCTGGTGAAGTCTTATTCTAATTTACTTTTATTTATTTGACCGCAAATTGGAGAAAGTTGAGTCTATGATGTCAGTGAAGTCAGTGTTAACCACATCATCTTTGTTTCCTCTAATTTGCACAGCCAGGGAGAGTGGTAGAGTGATATTTAAATAGGCAAGGTGGAATCCTTTGGGTTTGGTATCTCCAGCCTGCCCTTTTTTAGCCTTTGCAACGTGGAGAGAGAGAATGGAAGTGAGATGCCATTTGCATCTAACTTCTGTGGTAGGGACCCACAACTATCCCCATGAAAAATGATGTAGAAAAGCACCAGGGTCTATAGAACTAACCAAATGAGAACTGCTGAAAACAGAATTGTCTGTTGCCAGCCACAGGTGTAAGTGATTCTACCTATGATTCCCAAAACTGAAAATATGAAGAAATTCAATAAAATGTGCATGAAAATGAAATTAAATAGGCGTAGATGCCATCTGACACATTCAAGTACATAAATCACGTTTAATTCTGACTTTAATTTTATTTAGTATATATAGAATGGCTCTTGCTATTTTTCGGGTAAAAATGTATCTCTTCCTGTGTAAGACATTCTAAAGCAAATCAAAATGAAAATAACTGCAATACATTTGTCAGCAACACCCTTAGGCAGAAAACTGCATAGCAAACAGTTTATGTTTATCTGGAATTTAGATTTTTTATTGGAGAAGCACCCAAGTAGACAACTGAATTTTAAGGGGCAAATGGTGTTGGGCCATAACAGTACTGTGTAAGATTGTTAATAAATACTGGAGAACAAAGTAAAGACTTTGAGATTTTACAGAAAATTAAGTGAAAAACCAAAGATCAATCATATTTGATTTTGATAATAACTTCCCCAGAGAAAGGAACTGCAAAAGACCATTCATTAGAAAAAGCCAATAACCAGTGGAGATAGCACTATGTAAATATTAGTTGATGGAAAAGGAAAAAAAAACTAAGGGAAAAAAAGGCTGGGGGTGGGGGGGGGAAGCAAGAAAGTGATTTATTATGATGCACCAGAGAAACAACTTGTACAGAAATGTTTTAAAGCATAGAAATTATGTGAGCAGGATAGATTTTTAATTTTTTTTGTTGAGGGATAATCTTCAAAATGAGTTTGGTTTATGTTTTTTACTTGTTAAACCATGGCTTGGGCAGTAAGAGGATATAATATTCTGTTATTCTTGTTTAACTCTTAGCTAGTTTAGTTTTAGGTACACAGATATGCCTGGAATGTCCAAAGCTCTCTCCAGTTTTCTTCCTTAGCAGTTACAGACTTTCTGAGTTTTGATTTTTTAATAATATCCTTTTAGGGGAAGACAACAGTTTCTTTACTTAATAATCCCAAAGCAGTGTTTGCATATTCCAAACTGTCTAAAACCTAAGAGTGAAATGGGACAGAGCTGGGTCATGTAACAATCTTAAAGTGATGCTATACCAACTAGAGCTTATGTAAGCTTCCACTGAGGAGATGTAGGGACAGAGAAAAAGAGACAGCAAAATGTATTGAGCTTACTAACTATATAAGAGTACACTTTGCTCTACAATGTTTGTAATACAGTATATGGACTTTTTCACCTTTATTTTGATTAAATGTTTGTTCAATGGGAATGAGAGGAGGCAAATTTGGAAATTCTCTTTTAATTACACAGTTTCAGCAGACATTTCTTCTTTTCCAGGTCTTTCTTTAAATATAGTGCATTCTATACCTTATCAGCTAGATATTTTTTGTTTCTATTACTTGTTTTCTTTCATTTTTATGTGTGGCTAAATTTAATTTCATTATAATCTTCCATAAAATTTCATCATCCATGAATGTTATCACATTGGTAAAATCTGTTGTTAAAGTTTACATCTTAAAAGAAATACAACTTTCTGATTTTATATATTTAGGATAGATTTCTTACTTTTCTTAGTCTCTCCTGCCTTGTTTCTTCTTTGCTCAGCCTAATACCTGTTATTAAATGTCTATTTACATTAATCTTTTTCTGTAGTTATGAAACCCTTAGCATTCATCATTCCAAATACTTCTATTTTACTCATATTTTTCTTCCAACATTTTGACCTATAAAATTTATTTTAAAAAAATATTATATTAATGATCATATTTCTTGATATGAGAAATATAAAACAAATAAACTTAGGGAATGAAAAAAGTTATCTATCTTAGCTGAAATAAATTGTTGTTAACTTGTCAGTTTGAAGAACAAACACAGGAAAATCATATTAAAAAAAATTCATCACTTTAGTAATGATTACACATAAGCCAGAAATGTAATTCAGTAGTCAGTTGTTTAAAAATGTATTAGCAATCCTAGTAATCATGTTTCTTCCAGAGTTGCAATCAGATCAGGCAGGAAAAAACCCCCATAGAGATCAAAACACTATAGAAAATATACTTAAGGATTGTGTACAATTAACTGGTAATTTTCTTCTTGTGTATAACTAATTAGAATTTGTCGATGAATCTGACCCATAGGTCTCAGAAAGGAATATTTTAACTTTTTCAAAGATTTAGTCTTGGCTCTCACTAGAGAAATTTGGTGGTCTTTTTACTGTCTTATTTTTCTTGATTTTAATTCACTTAATGATAGCTAACCTTGTATTGTTTTAACAGCCTTGCTATCCATCTCTGAAATCAAGTTTATTTAATGTTTATTAATTGTAACCTTAGCTTTGAATTTTTAAATCTGAAATGTTTTACATGAGCATTTATTGTCCTTAAAACAAACAAACGAACAAAAACCCCAAAACAAAACACCAAACAAAAAACCCTAAAATCAACTGTTCAAGAATAGTAAAATTAAAATTAAGGAAAAAAAAACCCAATTTAATAACACGATATTGCCCAAGTATACAAAAAAGAGTGCAGGTTTCTTATCTTTTCCTACCAAAGTCTTTTCCTATTCCAGCTATTTGATCCCCATTTTCTTCTCCAAGTATTTAATGCCCATCAAACCTTTTTGTTATTAAATCAGGAGAAAAAAAATTTTTTTGCATCATTATATAGAAAGTTTAGTTTTATTCTCACACTGAACACGTGAGTCTGCATGAGTCCAGTGTTTTTACAATGTATTTATTATTAATATTTCTCAACATTTTAACAGAATAATTTTTTAAAGAGGTAGTCATTGACCTTATTTCACTGACATTATTAATGTCATTTGAAAATCAAGATAAACAGCTAAACAATGAGATTAAATATTCCTAAACATATCAGAGCCATAATTTAAGCCTGCATTCTTCCCACCTACCAGTTCCTGCAAATCCAGACAGAAATTAATGAGTAAAATAATGATTTAAAATAATTTCACTGTTACTTGGTCTTTTGTTTTTTAATGATTTAATCCACTGCCATATATTAAAGTTATGATTTATTTTACTGATAGATAGTATCAAGTTCAGCCTCACCACCTTTATCACATTAAATAATATGTATATTTGTATTTCTTAGGAACATCAAATGGAAGATACAGTTTGTAACATCCCCCAGTTAAACTGTGTCAGAAATGGACAAGCTAAGTGCTCATTGTATATTATCTTGGATGGTATTTAAATGATTTCTGTACCATTAAACGTATTTCTAATTTCAATTGCTCTTCATTATTTGGGAAAAAAAAAAATAAAAAAAAAAGGATCTAGAGTATATGTCCAAATGGCTTTGCATTTTACTTATATTCAGCATCATTTTACTTTTTCTTATCCATTATGCATTGGCATCTCAAGCATGAAATTATGAAACTAAATGTACAGGAAACTCTCTTTCTGTTGGATATATTTTCTCTAGCATAAATTGCCTTTTTTTTTACTTCTTTTTGTTTGGTTACTTGGTATGAAATATTGACACTTTTTATGTAGTAAAAAAATAGGTCACCAACTGTACACTGATTTTTCCAGAGTATTGTGGATACTCACAGGACTAAATTCATTCACATTTTGAATTAATTAATCTGATTACCTCAGGAAGCTATTCTTTTTTTCACACTGTTGTCACTTTAGAAAGACAATTAGCTTTATTATCCCAGTGAGCACTTGCTACAGAAGTCCTTTATAAATGTGTTAAGAAACTATTTCTGTGCAGAAGTAACCTTAATTAAATTATTTAAATGTTATAACTCCCCAATACCTTTCAAAAAATCTAGAGCTTATTCAACTACATTTCACTATGTTTTCTCCAATTTCTGAGTTGATTTAGTTTATTTTATCCTTTAATATCATAATTGTATACAAATAAAAAAAAAGTTTGAGTAAATTGATGTGGTATTTTTCTGCCATTAAGTACTCTTTAGTGCCCTTTGTGTTTGAGTAACAATACTATGATTTTATTTCACAACCTTCTATATTTGGGGTGTCACTTTCTTCTATATAAATAATTCTTTTAAACAATAGTGTTACAAAGTGTCACTGCTAGACTATTATACAGCTATCCTAGGGATTGAAATAAATCTAATCTGGGATTGAAATAAATTATCTATCTGTCCATTTTTCAGTCTCATTTTTACCTGAAGTTTTCTTGAACTAAGTAAGACTTAAGAATAAATGGATCATTCTATTCCCCCTTACGACTGAGGGGAGGTACCCAGGGAAGTGGGACTGAAATATGATCATCATGATTGATTTTATTATTTGCCTGAGGCCTTGTCATTGTCTGCTGGTTACAGATTTAGGCTCTCATTTCAGCTACATAAAGATATGTTGCCTTGAAGACAAGAAGCCAGGTATCATTTTGGATTCGTTTCTTATTGCTTGCTTTTGTTTTCCCCCCAAGGACTCTTAGTAAGATAGAAGGTTCTCTGTTGCCTCTAAAACTTCGTAATTCCACAGAAAATATACAGTGGGCTAAAATCCAATCAACAAGATAAAATCAAACTAAAAAAAACCAAACATCCTTCTACTATATTTGAAGG
Organism: Cyanistes caeruleus; assembly: GCF_971803275.1. Classification (NCBI taxonomy): domain Eukaryota; kingdom Metazoa; phylum Chordata; class Aves; order Passeriformes; family Paridae; genus Cyanistes; species Cyanistes caeruleus. The sequence goes on from NC_141703.1 coordinate 46,752,698, forward strand.
TATGCGTATGAAACTAAGTCTAAAGGAGCATTTGGTCATCAGTTAATTATAAATTTAATTTTTAGAAAAGACCAATAATATTTTAGAGAAAAGAAGTTTTTTCTATTGGTATATAACACCTATCATCACATCTCTTAGTTATGCTTACATAACAAAAAGTAGACCCTCTGCAATAATGATAAAAAACTGAATGAATGGTTATTGTTACCTAGAAAAGATGGACATAAAATTGAAGCTGTACTGAAGCTTCAACTGTTTAGTGTTATCCATATTTTTGCTTTGATGAGAGTTTTGAACAGCAGTAGCTATGTTTGTGAAAAACACTTTGGTTACATGACAAGTGTTTTACATGACAGTTTACATAACAGTTGAAAAACAGGTATCACTTTGCAGCATGTGAAAATATTTCTGTAGAAGAAACTAGATTTGTTCTCTCTAAAAGTCAAACTCAGTGCGGAATGGATATCAAAGACTGAAGAGAAAGAATGAAATCACTCTTAACCTTTGAAGAATGGTTAACAATCAAATAACTTATAAGAAACAGGAAAATATTCCCTGTTTTAAAAATCTCAAATATTGCAGAAATGATACAAAAATATACTGAGTTGGGATTTGTTTTTTGTTTAGGTTTTTTTGAGAAAAAAAAAGGAACAAAATAAGGAACAAAAAAAGAGTTTATTGTCAAGATTTGAGGTAGGATTATAGTTTCTAGAGGAAAATATGCCAGAAGATATATCATTACGTTTGATGCTTGAAATGGTGTGCGGATTAAGGAAAGCTGAGGACACTGGGACCCATGTTAAAGACAGAAAAACAAACAGGTTCATTAAGGTCAGCCCTCCAGCCTCCTCTTAAAACTCATGCATAAGCATAGGGTTAAAGTTGTGGTTAGAACTATGGAAAAGAAACCTAGGTGAATTTTGTCTCCTGTGAAATTTCTAAACACTCTCAGGCTCAACACAAGGCTATTGCTCCCAGGCTTGCCCTGCCACTCTTGGTTATAGCCTATGTTGGTGCTCTTGAAGATGACAGGCTTGAGAATTAAGCACAAGACAAGTGGTGCTACTTTCAGCATCAGCAAGGAGAAAAAAGTGGCCCTGGATGAGGACTGATTGATCTGTAGGATTTCTAAGGGTGTAGCTGAGGAGGATGATCAGCTGATCCCTTGAAGTGTGCTGACAGCTGTAGCCTGGTTAAGTTCTTTGACAAAAGACCAAGACGATTTGTGGTGAATGGCTCTAAATTATGGCAAAACAGAAATGTAAACTGGAGACAAAGGCAGCTGAGAAAGGCACAGACTTCTGAGGGTATTCACAAAAGACCAAAATACTATGGATGAAATAATTTGAGTTATGAGAATATGTTTAAATCCTTGAAAAGATAGATGTTTTAGATATTAGAAAAAAAATTCTTCACTGAAAGAGTGATTGTGTGCTGGAATCATCTGCTCAGGGAGGCAGTGGAGTCACTGTCCCTGGAAGTGTTTAAAAAAAGACTGGATGTGACACTGAGTGCCATGGCTTAGTTGATGAGGAGGTGTTGGACTAGATGATCTTAAAGGTCCAACCTAGTTCATTCTGTGATAATTTCAGGAGAAGAAGGGTAAATTGAAACCCTCAGTGCTGGTTGAGGGCAGCAGCAGATGTTGATCCTGGGACCACAATGGGATAACTGGTATGACCCAAATCTTTCTTCTTTACAGGTTCTTTGCAAGTAGCACTGGAATAGTTAACAGTCTTCACAGTTCCAGTAGCTCTCTTTTTAGGCAAAGCACCCACAAGAACTAATGGTGATGGATTTGAACCAGTCTAAGTAGCTGTGTCTAGTATCAATGGACCTTCTGTATGGCAACATGATGAACAAGAAAAGTCACTATTTCAAGTCAAAGCAAAGACCAAAAGCTTAGCTGGGCTTCCAAGGCAGATATTCAAGAGAAAACCGTAAAGAATTGCACTGAAAAGTCTCATGGGAAAATTTTTCACAGCCAAGAGAAACAAGAATATCATTTGGAACAAGCTGAGGTACTGAGGAGAAAACATGGATGTCTGGAATTGTTTTTAAAAACCCCTGAGTTTGAAAGGAAACTCATGATTATTTTTGAATCACCACTTAATGCTGGAAAAAGAGTTTACATGTCTGGATTTTTTCACAAATTTAAGTGCTTTCTGAATTAAAGTGACACTTAAAAATATGAAAGGTCAATATTGATATTCTGAAAATTCATTTTGTGCTTAGGCATAATTAAGGTTAGTAATAGAGTTTAAAATATATTGTATAATGTACATAGTCTTTTCTTGGAGAAGAACTGGTATTCTTACAGACCTAAAGCAGGACTGTGTTGCTGAAAGCTTAAGATGGTATTTCACCTGCTTTCCACATATTAGAAACGTGTCTGTACTTAAGGTGGAAATATCTGTTTCTCATATGGTTATATCCTCATAAAAGATGAACTCTATATTTAATTTTTATGTATAACCTATAATCTAAGGTGTGTGAAGAGGTGTCCAAAAGTTCATGGATTTATTGACAACTGCTACATGTTACATACATTTGGCTGTAATTAATGCCAGGGTTTGTGCTGTAAAGATAAAACTAAGGAAAAGAGTTTTTATTGTCTGTGCCAGACTCCAGGGCTAAATAGGAGACATTGCTTTTAAAGATCAGCAATTTATATTGATCTGCACTTTTGCCATAAGGCACTTGGTGACTGTAAAATGTGTAAATTCCTAGAGTTAACAGTGCTAGGCCTTACAAAAAAAAACAGAATTTTTTTTTTGAGCATGAATACAATTGAAGTAATGTTTTCTTTATTGAATTTATGCTTCACTTTGCTTAAATAGGAAGGCTATGATGAATTATTTCTTCTTTCCTTTTCTTCCTGTACCAATATCCAGAGCTGCAAATTTAATCAAACCAATATTTACCATGCTATACAGAGTCTTGCTCTGTGTAAAAAAAAAATAAAGAGAAACCACTAGACTCCTGGAAAACTATAGCTGGAATATCTTTCTCTTACATGAGTCTCCTTCCTTCGTCAGAGATTTTGTACTCTTTAGAGATTTAGAATCCCATAGAAACAAACAGTGATCAGTTATTTCAGTGAAAAGTTGTATCAGAAGAAACTAGCACAACTCAAGGCAAAAAAAAATGCTATAAATAATTGCCTCCTGAGAAAGATGTCTAGCACCTCATGGTATTGGAAGCATATAAGATAGGGAAGAAGTTAAAAGGAATTGGAATCAAAACTGAAATACACTTTGCCAAAGTGGAACTGAAGTTCTACAGGAAAAGGGTGGCTGTGAGGTCTCTGAGTAGTGTATAGGTATTTTATTCTACACCACCTTTGAATTGCTAAATCTGTTGCTTTGACTTCAACTCCTGTGTCGCATTTTGTAGTGGATTTATCAACCATTCTCTGTATTTCAAGTTCAGTCAAAAGATTACGCTATTTTCTCCATTTGTTTATTAATACAATTCGTACCATAGTTTTAATAAAAGTGAAATATCTTCACATCAAAAAGTTCTGACATTACAATCTTGGAAAAAAAAAATCTCTGGACATGAATAAACACTGTGAGTGGCCATTGTCTATTTTAAAAATTGTGTTCTTTTCTGGGTTTGCTTCTACACATATCAAAATTCAGATGAAAGCAAAATAAAAAAAAAAAATTGCAGTTTTTTTTAATCATCACTGGAAGGTATTCAAATGAAAAATCTGCATTTTTACAGTAACTCTGGTTTAAAAAGCTGATACTTCAGTTCCATTCAACTTCAGTTTATATTAAAAAATCAAATACTGGATTAAATAATATGAGATTCATTCAAGAAAAATGAAGCTTAAATGTTTTCATTATTAATGAATAGAGGATAATTCCCATGGTCCATGTCCTCTTGCAATAATAGAATTGAATGAATTAATGAGTAAATAATGTATGAGACTACAACATTCAAAACATTCTGAGACTGTGGAATGAATTATTAGATATGCACCCACACTTTATAGTAAAGTAAGTTTATCTGGAGTGACCTCACTTCGATGATTTTAAAAGGTGATAGTCAATTCATATGCAAATTCTGTAGGCCCTTGCTAAACATGAAATGGAAATGTTTAGCAGACATTAATGTAACAGCTTTCTTCAAGGCACTATTTTTCTTTGACACATAATTTAAAGAAGGTATCAAAGACTATCAGAATATTTCTGATAATAAATTAGTTATATAAAGGGTTATTTAATTTTGTTTTCCAGTTGCTTACTAAGGTCAGTCTGGAGGTAAATTTTAATGCTGCTAACCATTTTGAAGAAATAATAATTTACCTTATACCTGTGATTATATGGAAAACCATTTTTTTTAGACTTGGAGGGAATTAGATCAAATACTTCCCCTCTTCCATTTCTATTCTATGCTTTCCACTTTGTTCTTTTTATTCTTCAGAATTATCTAAAGAGACTTTGCCATACAGTGTTGATCATTTGTCTTTGCATCCTGTTCTTTTAGTGACCTTGCATGTCCGTGCCTACATCTGAACTAGGGGAACTTCCTGATGAAGGAACTTTTTCCTTTCTTCCATACTGAGATATTCACCTTAGCTGAACTAGTGCAAATAGGTCTTCTTTCATTTATAACTATTAAGATTTTAGAGAAAAGGGATCACAGGTATGTATTTTATGGAAAATCAACTCACTTAGTTAGAATGTCAAACTTAACCTTGTTCCTTCTCCATAAATTAATTAATTCTGATTTATATTCTCTATGCAGGACCACAACTTCTTTAAGGTAAATAGAAAGTTTCTACTTCCTAGCTTGACCTACCTTATAAGGATGAAGTACTATTACATGAAGAAAGCATGCTGTCCAATAACTCTCAAGACAAAAAACACTCAGAGTTACTGGTCTGGTTATATTTTGAAAACTTACCTAGGCAGTACTTCCCTGAACCAAACCCAAATTAACACGTGAATGTTTTTGTTCTCTTCACACCTGTTTGGAATGAGTCAGCACACCTCTGAAACACAGGGTAGCATTAGATAAATAGCCAGTGTTGTGGTCATGTGATGGGTTAAAACAGATCTGCCACACATGGGTCAGTTCTCAATAACTTGTTTTAGGGAAGTGGTCCTTGTGAGCTAGTCTGGTCAAAAGCATCTTTACAAATTCTGAGTGAGGAGTATCTCGTGTCAGGATCTAGTGGGGTTTTTTTAGTAAAATTTGTCATATGTGGCTTAAACGTATTCTTTCACCCTTGAATGACAATCAGATGAACAAATCATAATTAAAACATATTGGTATTTATCAAGATGATATATTAATGAAAATGTTTAGAGAAGATAGAAAAATTTTTATTTTTCTTCTGCTTTTCCAGAAATACATATTGTTCATTCCTAAAATAAAGTCAGTATACTCATTTATTTTGCTGAGTAACTTAAATTGGCTCTAGTAAGAAAATGACTGTCACCTGAATATTTTTAGGTATATGCATCATGATATGAAATATATTTTTATCCATATGTTGCAAAGCAGCCTATGCTTTTATGCTCAACAGCTGTTCTGTCTTTTCCTCTCTAGCATTATAGAAACGTTATTATTTTTGTCGGTAACCTAGCACAGCTGACAAGGACAAAAAAGGAACATTTCTTCCTGTCACATAAAACATGATCATTTTATTAGCTGTCAACAGCTCCTCAAGTTCACTTTGAACACTACTGGCACAACTGACGCACATCTTTACCAAGAGGGTGGCTGGACACCAGAACAGGCTTCCTAAAGAGGTGGTCAATGCCCCAAACCAGTCAACATTTAAGGTGTATTTTGACATTGCTCTTAGCAACATGCTTTGAGTTTTGGTTGGCCCTGAAGAGGTCAGGCAGTTGGACTAGATAATGGCTTTATGCTTCTCCCTGAAACATTCAGTTTAGCCTAACTTAACTACTTAAAGGATTTTCCTTCCATCAAATGCAGTACTTGTTACATCTTACATGGAATTTGTGATGTTTTTTGTTAATAATTAACTTTCTACAAATCAGTATGTTTTCCTCTAGTATTTAATTCACGTTGGAAAAATATTGCCCTTCTTATCCTACTTTTATTATTATTGTTATTGCTATGTTACTGGCATTAATGGAATACTTTGTTTTCAAATATATTATTTTGACTTTAATAATGTAATGAAAATAATTTTTAATGACTGAGAATGTGAAACAACTATTAACATCATGATGTTTTAAGAGCAGGCAAGGATAGTATTGAGGTAAAAATATATTTTAAAGAAGAACTTTACATATTTTACTGGTCAATATAGGTTAGTTTTGAATTAGTAACTTAGAGATGAAAGCCTCCCAACATAATGAAATGCCTCCACCTTTCATCTATTATTCAGAGTGATCCTTGCATCTTCAAAAGGAAGATGCTGCAGCTGCTCAGTTTTCAGAATCTTTAGAACTTCTAAGTTTGCTGTTTTTCTCAAAATTAAAACATTAATAAAACATTAAAATTCTTTCCTATACATTTTTCTAGGCTCTATACAGTTAAGAGTCCACAGGTTATTCATTTTCATTATTCCAACTACAATGAGAAGTATAAATGGCTGCCAAAACATTGTTTTAAAGAGAGATTCTCATAAAGGGGAGGAGAAATTTTTGGGCCTCAATTAAAGAACTTGCCAACATTCTACATTACAGCAAAGGCAATTCAAGAGGGAACTGTGGAACAACTGCTACATTCAAAATAAGTTTCAAAGTATATGAAAACAAAACTAAAAAATTAATTATTTGAAATATTTGCTACGTCTAAAAGACACAAAGACAATACTGTTGGACAAGGTATTCAGAAAATTTTTGGTTCAAAATAGTGTATTTTAACTGTTCCTCAAGAGTTCTGGTTATAAGATTAAGGCACTAATCATTTTAATAAAAAATTTAATTATTAAGAAATAATATTTTCCCTTATATATGTATGGCTTCAGTTTTATGGAAAAAAAAAAATATTCAGAACTTAAATCTAATAAAGACACCACACCCTCAAGCACTATGTATTAAGAAATACCTCTCTGCCTTGGAAAGTGGTATCCATGTTATTACTCCAGAGGAGTAAAAGATTAATTTCTGTACTTATTTACATAAAGAGAGATGCTGTGAAGACTGACTTAGGAGAGATTTCAAGGACTCAAGGGCAATTCTATTTGGAAATCTCAGACTTTTTTTAAAACTGAAGCACCTGGCTCATACATAAAGATCTAGAGCTGTTTTTCTTTCTGCAAGCCCTTATGGCTATTCATTGGAAAAGCAGCACAAAAATTTTTAATTTAAAAGGCAGTGCTGATAGTTATATGTCAGAATTATTCTCATAGCCTTTCTTATTCTTTCCCCTCAGAATGATAATATTTTAAACTATTTTTAACTGAAATCCAACAGGACACACCTGAGTAGAAATATTGCAGTCAGGGGTCCATCCTTTTCTGTTGCATTTTGTAACTATTAACTAGCCATACTTTCTTTCACTTGCTCTGTCCCCAGCTTTTTGACATTTTGTGTTATTTTTCTGCATTACATTTGACCTTTATCAGGATGATGGAAAGAAACAAAGATTTTTTGGACCATGAAGCTTTTTATAAGTGTTGTAAATGAAAAACAATACAGGTTTGCTGTCTACACATAAAGACAAGATAGCAACAAACCAAATACCAGAGTAGAACAGTCTCTCGCCAAATTCTTTTAGACATTCCTCATGTGGAGGATTTATTGTTTAATACCAAATTTACTTACTTGAAGTATTTGATGTTACAAAACATTTTGATTCAGCAGAGCAAAACAACAGTGAATATAATTCACAATACAATTACAAACTGTGCATAGCAGAGCATTTTAACTGCAATACATATTAATTTCACAATATGAATGTGATTCTCCTTGCCATACTCTATAATATATAGCTTATTAGATACATAGATTATATATAATATAATCTATAACCACCATCAACATCCCCAAAATCTGAAAGAAAATATATAAGTATTTAAACCATGTTAAGTTCATTGTTTTCCTTTAATATTTGTTGATTATTTATTTTCTATCCTGCATATTGAACTACATAATTTATACAATAACTTCCCCCCAGAGGCCTAACTAACTCAGGAAGACATTTATCATCTTTTGTTGAAATCAAGGACAAACAGTAACAGCTGGTTGATCCACTGAGCTGATGAACCTGCTTGATTAGGTCAGCTAATAAAACCGGTTGATCCAGTCAGTAGTTGTAACCACTTAGCTAAAATAAAAGCCACCACTTGTTCCCTTTGTGCTGACATAATTTCAGCTTTATTTCCCACAGCTGTGGTCAGCCCTTCCTCACAATTTTCTCTGAGATTAAAGAATATATGTCCTTGTCTATATTTCTTCCACTGTAATGATTTATTGATCAGTCACACCAAGAAAGCAGAGTTTATTGGGAACTGCTAACTTGGCTGAAACACATGAAACAGGAAGTTGCCCATTTGAGGCCAGATATTCTAAAAGATAATTATTCCTGTTTTTAAAACAAAGAACTTATAAATACTTTTACTTTTCATTGCCATTATACTGCATTGTGGGAATTTACTTGAAATATTCAAAACATTTTCCTGGAAAGAAACTAGGGAAATGCCTGGCCAAAATACCTCCAAAATGAGTTCTGTGATGATTCCAGGCAAAGTTGCATAATTTATTTCTTTTGGGGATGTTTATTTCAGATATTGGTGTAGAAGCACAGATACTACCTTGAATTCTGCACAACACTGCCTTTCCCACTTACTATTTCCATTTTTACAAGCATGTCAAGAGTTCTTAGCAGCTTCATCAAAAAGGAGTGAACTAAGTCACATTGGCTAAAACATCAAGGAAAATGGTTTGCTCTGTAGCTTTTGACTTTATGATTCTTTCACAGTTGATTTAGCATTCTAGAACCCCAGATATAGAAAGAATTTATGTGACAGTGCCAAAGCTATTTTTCTATAGACTTCACCATCTTTGCAAATTATATTTCTGAAGCCCTTGTTTTTAAACTGTAGTTGAGCTAACTGTGGTTAATTAAAAAAATCCAATATTCTTATTATAAAGCAAGGTGTAACTGATTTTGAACATCATTAGTAGTTTATTATTGATTTTTTTTTCATTATTACTATTAGTTAACCCAGGTTTCTCTGTTTTAAGTAGAGGAAACATTACTGGGGATATCAACACATATTATCAACCCGACAGATGAAAAGGAACATGGGAACAAAAATTTCAGATAATAAATCACTGAGAATCTGACATACTGGGGAAAAAAAATCTTCATAAAATGTCATAGCATTGCACCTAGAGGGAACATTTTCTCTGTGTTATAGAAAAGATCTATTCCCATTTATTATCTGACAGGACATTTAAGGTAAGCAATCAGCCAAGCATGGCATGTATTCTTTCTGAAGGAGAGGCATATTAGGTGGGTGACACAGTTTTCAGTTCCTATTTTCTTACATTACAATGTTATTTGGAAAAGACTTGTGCACCAAAAACTCATCCCCACACTTGTTTATACAGGAGTGTACACACAGTCAAAAATCTTTTCTTCTAGAGTTCATTTATGACCAAAAATATCCATATCAAAGAAAATCAAAATCAGATTAAAATTCTAAAAACTAAATCTTTTTCTCTCCACAAGATACTGACAGGATAGCTGACTAAGAAAGTGAATCAATTCAACAAAGAGGAGGGCAAGATCTGACACAGCCACTTGCTCATTCTTTCCCTCTGGGATGTGGAGAGGGAATCAGAAGGGTAAAAATGAGAAAACTCAGGAACTGAGATAAAAAGAACCTTGGCTCTTCAGGACCATCTGTAAAGATTTTATGGCTTAGGCTTGTAGCTGGTGGTGACCCAGCCTGTGGTCTGGCCCAGTCTGGTCTGACCTGCTGCATAGTTCAAGAGCTGGAGAGGTGTTGGAGGGACAGCCTGACAGGCTGTGATGGTGCTGGCCAGCTCTGACCATGTGCTGGAGGCTGCCAGGAGGGGCAGGAAGGTCAGCAGTAATGTCACACACACACACTGTGTGAGGGAGGCCAGAATGGTGCCCCATGGGTAGAGAGACTGCCAAATACACTCGGAGCACCCATCACCAGGCTTTGCCTGACCACTGGCTCCAGCTTGAGAGGCTCTGGGTGGAGCCAGGTAGCCCCTTCCTGGTGCAGAGTAATCACACTCCTGCATGGTGGTGGTGTCCCTCAAGGCAGAACACCAGTTGGGGTGCCTTTGGCATTACAGGAAAAATGAAGAAGTAGGTGCTGTGGCCTGGAAAGGCAAACAGGTGAGTGTCTACAATAGCTGAAGCTGACAATGACACCAAAGGAGCTAACCAAGGGAAGATGAGCCTAAGCAAGAGAGAGGCTGATAGACAGTGCATATGAACACCCGGGAGCAAAACATGAGTGAGATAAAAGTTATAAAAACTCCTATGTTATTAACATTTACGGGACCAGGTCTACAAGATCTTATCACTTTGCTACCCACACACAAGACAGCTCTGCAGCTCTAATGCAGAGACAGGCTCTATCCTGAAGACTCAAAAAATTATGGCAGGGTAGAAATCAATCACTGTTGGCTCCTAAAGAGTAGAAAGAGACATTTAAAACCAGCATGCCCTCAAGAGGAACCAAGAAGTGTGGGGAAGGGCTTCACAATCTACACTTAATAATCCATGCAAAGAACCCTGTCCAAGCTACATCTATACTGGCATCTTAGTGCTTGGGTACTCACAATTTGTTTATATGTGTCTTGGGGCTTGTGGGTATGAGAGTGTGGGAGACTGGAATCAGCTGAGGTTTAAAATATGTTCATCTTTCTTTTCTATGAGGTTTTACACCGAGTTACATTCCTGCTATAGTGTTGGAACATTTTTTCCTTCAGGGCAGTCTGGAAATATTTATGTTTTCCACAATCTGCAAAAGATATGTATACTGCCGTAAGTAATGCGACATTCGCCTGTGTAATTATAACCTCTGAGATTAAATGCTGTTTGTCAAAACATGTGGTCATCTTTCGTATGAAAATGCAAAAGAAAGCTGGCATTTTAGGACTGGGTTAATTTCATCCTGACATCCCTCACAGTTAAAAAAAGAAGCCCAGATTAAATGAAACCTCCAGAGGACAACAGTAGATGAATACCTCATGGTATTTCTCATTATTAGATTATATGGCATTAAATTTAGGTGCATAAATGTAGAAAAGCAATTAAAATGCGAAAACATACACATTTAGAGCAATTTTTGATGCCCTAGAATACTTGAGATTTGTGCATAGACTTACTATTACTGACACAGGATCTATGGGTGTCCTTCCTGGTTTCAAGAAGCAACTTCATAGATCTCTCCTCAAACAATGTCCTCTGTCTTGCAGGAGTTCACAGGCATATGGGACATCCAGAAGAGCAGACATACTATCCAGCTGAAGAGTACATTGGCCATTGCAATATTGACTTCTGTCACCCTCCAGCCATCAGCTCATCACTCTGTTTGAGAAAGCTGGTACCCTGTGCAAAAATTCTTATTAATCACCTTTTTTAACAAGCACTCTGCCTTTCAATATCTGTGTATCTAATCCATGTTTTTCAGGTTTCCTTTACTTGAAAATAGCCTGGTTGTTACCTGTAATCAACAATTCCTTAGTTTTAGTATGTCTTTCGCAGTACAAAGCATTCAAAAATCTTATTCTTATGGTAAAGAGTGTTTTGGCAGGATCCATGAAAATGTCCTAATGTCCTCTACCCATGACATGTATTTATTGTGTGATATGCCAGCTGACTGCTGTCATAAACCCACTCTATTTTATATTACAAACCTTCTGGCATATCCCAGTTATTCATGATTAGCATGGTCCATAAAAGATATGAGAGGTTTTGTTCCAGAGAAGATGCCATATCTGTGCATTTTAAATTAGTGAAATGACATACTTAGTATATTGAATACACACAAGGCTAACAATTTATTAAAATTAAACATATGTAACACTGAGGCCTAAGCAACTGTTCTCTCTAAAGTCTTAGCAGAGAGTTCAGGCTATGCAAAGATGTCACTGTGCTTGTCAAAACATACATTCTTGCTGTCACTGCTGGGAGTGCATTCTCTGGCTGTTTCTGTACTTCACAGGAATCATAAGTGTCTTCAATTGCTGTTTCATCCTTCTTCTTTCATATAAAAGTTCAACTAGAGAGTGTACCTCATTAAAATATTTTGTCTTTACCCTGACAAAAAAATTAGTTTACTGGAGTGATATGAGAGATACTTAGAAATGAGCAACCACACTGACAATGTCAAGGATTCTTAAAATCCCTTAAAATCAGAAATTTAGATTAGTTTGTTACAAATACACTAAAATCCAATGCTGAGTTGAATCATGGCTGCCTTGCAGGCATGAGAATTCAATGAAGGAATAAAGGCAGAAAGTTAATATTTTGATATTAAGATATTAACACCCTCCCACTCATACTTTCTCCTCATGAAAAAAAAAAAAAAGATAAGAGCTGAATCATCCAATCAAGAAATAATTGCAATTAGTCACAATTTCAGAGTAGTAGATATATAGGCACTCAAGATAAGCACAGTGACAGCTGAGATCTCTTCACATATCTACAACAACAAAGACCGTACTGGGTTTGCAAGGTTTTGGGAGCAGGGGAGCTACAAGGGTGGCTTTTGTGATAAGCTGGTAGAACTTCCACACTGTCCAACAGAGTCAATGCCAGCCAGCTCCATGATGGACCCTCCCTGGGAAGAGGATGAGCCCATCAGCTATGGTAGCAATGCCAGTGTATGACATCATATTTAAGAAATGGGGAAAAATGTTATTGCAGAGCAGAAAATGTAGCCAGGGAAGATGAAAGTATATGTGAGAGAATCAACCCTGCAGACATAAAGGTCAGAGAAGTATTCCAGATGCCAGAGCAGAGATGCCCCTGCAGCCCATGGTGCATGCTGTGTCAAAGCAGCTGTGTCCCAGCAGCCCATGGAGATCCGTGGTGGAGCAGAGATTCACCTGTACCCTGTGGAGTACCTCCAAGCTCTTAAACATCATAATTATCATCATCATCATCCTCATCATCACCATTGTGGCCATTCCTACTACTACTACTTACTATCCTCATTAATATTCATATTATGAATGTTATGAATATTATTTTCTCCATCATCCTTTTAGCTAATTTCTTTGTGTTCTGCCTCTTAAAGTTTCTGATTTAAGTGCTGGTGAAACTTAATCTCATAAATATGCAAACTATGGACTGCTGAGTGTATTAAACACTGTTTTCTGACTTCAGCCTTTTTAAAGTCATATTTTCTGCCTGTATAAATTTAACAACATATTCGTTTTGGAAAGGAAAACAGTTGTTTAATTTTTCTTCTAATCATGACTGTTTAGCATGTTTTAACTCTAAAATAGTTACAGATATCTTCTAAATCTTGTGAGCCATCCCATCTCAGAAAATCCTTTCAAATTTGAACCACCTGAAGGTTAAGATCTGGTTCCAAAACTTTTCAGGGTTCCTGAGAACCTCAATTATTTAGCAATTGTGCATAAATACACATGTACACAAAAATACTCACACGTATATCTATTTATATGCATATGTGCATATATGTATGTATATTTACATACACACATTCACACATTCCATGTGTTTTTCCAAACTTCTACTTAAAAATATTTTCACACATACCTAATTATGACAAAGCTAATGGCAGTAATGCATTTTGTTCACTTAAATCTGTTTCTCCTTAGACTCTACCATGACTCTTATCATCAGCAGTTTCAATAGCTTTTTAGGAAGCTGGAACTTCAGATATATGGATTGCCTTGAAAAATTCCTGAGATGCTGAGTCATACAGAATTAAAATTATGTGTCTAGAAATGACAAAATAGTGCAGCAGTCCAAAGAACATAAAGAAGTATGATTGTAGAGTCTGATCGCTTTTAAACTAAAGCTGAGATCACAGAACATTTTAACATTCTGAGGTGGCTATCCAAATGGGGTATTATTAAACCAGAAAAAGAATTTTAATTAAAAATCTGAATATAATCAGTATATTTACTGAAAGTTATACAAAAAAGGTTAGAAATGAACTTTTAATTATTTATAGATATTACTTCTCAAGATAAACACTAATCCAAACAATAATATTTATTTTTAAAATATTGTAAATTTTCTCCTTGGAAAAATAAGAAAACATTGATTGAAAATACTAGAAATTATAATTAATCACTAAAAAAATATTGCACTTATTTGCTTGATATTCACATAGCACTCTGACAGTGCTATTTGTAATACTGAAATTGCACAGATCAGCAAAGATATTTCCACTCTGGAAGCCCTTGCAGTCCACTTAAAATGAAGATTCAACAATCACATCCTGACAAGTAATGAATACATTAAGTAATACCTTTATGTGATTATGTGAGCTAGTTATATGCATCAGACAATGACTCTGGATGGTTTCTTCCTTCTGCTTCAACTCGTGATTTAAAAATCTTTTAGAGTTCACATGCATTTATTCCAACTGGAATTTATAGCAAAATTTGAACTGACTTAAAATTAGGAATAACTGAATCCTAATCAAAATCTAAGCTTTCAGGTACAAGTTTAATAATAATAAAAGTATCAGCTCTTTTTTGAGCAATAAAGCCTAGTCCCTTGATTGGTACTTAGATGAAGTGAATTGCTATGGAGTTCTCAAATGCATTCTAAAACTGTGTGACATCACCTTACTTTTTGAGCTTTGGAAATCTGCACTTTATTTTCAATCATATTAGGCAAAAATTGCAACAGCAAAAAGCATTACATTAATTCATTACCCTTCCTAATATATGAATGTAGTCAAAATTATTAATATTCATAATGATATTTTAATACTGAACTGTAAAATTACATTTATGTTTTTATCATGTTATAAATTAACAAAGAAATACTGGGAAAAAAAGAGCTGCTAATGTGATAAAGTACAATGATAAGAGAAAATTATCTCAGATTTATATAAAACAAAATCCTCTTTTATGGTTGAACACTTATATTTATATTATGGTTCTATTTTAAGACTACCATTAAAGGGAAGTTTTTCATTTTGCCAGACATTGCACTTAAACAGGAAAGGAGAACATATCTTTTTTCAAAAAAATGTATAAGTCAAATAGAGAAGATAAAAATAAATGTGGGTAAAGGTAAATTACTTTTGTAATAAGCCTAGGTGAAAAAATGTTACTACTGTTTTCTAATTCCAGATGAGAAAAGTGTGGTAGAGCTAAAAGGAAGTCCAGAACAATCTGAATTCACTTAACTTTATCAGATATATTTGCTCTGTAGCTGTCTTTGAGCAATTTAAAGGTATGCATATGCATGCCTAATATCGGTCTGTAAAAGGTTTTAACAATTAGTTAATTTCTAATGGTGACTCAAAATGCCCCTTGCAAGATTTCCATACCTAATATTTAAAGGTGTGATAAAGCATAAGCACTTTGTTAGCAGCATGTTTTCTGAAAATCTTAAGTGTTTCAGTGAGACACATGGAAATGCAAATAATTATTTTAATTGGGGAAAAAAATGTGTTTGCGCCTGATATTCATGTCAACATAAAGCAGCACTTAAATACTTCGCCAAAGAATGAAAATGCATCCACACATCCAGATGGGTCCAATCCCTCCAGATATTGGATCACAAAATCTGAATGTGTCATTAGAACACAAAAATATAGTACCAGAATTGCTACGACAAAATTCCTTTGCCTCAAATTTACTTCACTATATCTGCTATGAACTTTTTTAAACCTCAGCACATATCTTGTAATAGGCAACATTTAGTGACATATGTTGAAGTTATCATCAATTCCCCTCTATTTCAGGACAGAGAATTCCATGATTGAGTGCACATTTAAAGGTCATAAGCAAAAGCTCTGGTCTCAGCTGAACTACCTTGAGTATTCTAACCAACACTTTAGAAAAATAACAATTTGCCGTATACCTGAAGCAAACCATCTAGGAAAGTAATTTACTTTAATAAAGTAATAAACATGAGTTTAGTAACTGGAAATCTTGAACAACATGCCAATTAAGCAATTTAACATTCAGCAATTTGTTGATACTTCCAGCTATCAAAGACTGAAAAAGTTTGGAACCAGAATTAAAAACTGATTAATTTTGTTGAGTTTTGTATATTTTCACTTAGGGGGAAAATTCAGTTACCATAATATTCTGTGTTGGTTTTGATTGGGATAGGGTTAATTTTCTTCTAAGTAGCTAGCATGGGGCTTTATTTTGTGTTTGTGCTGAGAACTCTGTTGCTAATATAGAGATGGTGGGCTGGGAGGGAGGAGTTGTTGAAAAGTGCTTGCACAGCATTAAAGGACTTTTTTGTTTCTCATTTCATCCTGATAGCAAATGAGCTGTGGGGCTGCAAGAAGCTGGGAGGGGACATGGCTGCAACAGTTAAAGCCATCTGTCTAAAGGTATATTCCATGCCATATGGAATCAGAATCTTGGAAATGAATCACACTACATTCCCTAAATGGAAGAATGTGTCTTAAGAATAAATGTTTCCTTCAAAGAAAAGAATAATCCAGAGTCAAAAGATAAAAATCTTCTAAGGTATTTGTAAATTTTTTTTTTTCTTCAAATATGGTCTATTCTGCTGCGTGTGGTATAATAGAATATTATCACATAAAAAGCTAATTGATTTCAACAGGTCTGCAAAATTAAGTCTTCATGGAGAAGTCGTGGTAAATACAACTTGTGTCCTGAAAGTGATATACTCCCATAGCCTTGTCATAAAGATGAGTGGACAGGTCAGTATGGAAGAAATAGACAAAATTGCTTCTCTTTCTGCTCAAGGAGCCTGGTAGTATAAGACTTTTAAAATTATGCTTATATTACATAAATTATGTATTCTGAAATATCTTCTTATACATATTGTTCCATGTCTGGCCCGAAATCAACACTCACTGTGGTTGCTCCTAATTTTTTTTTTTTAATATTTTTCAGACTTCCATTGGTTAAATGTACTTTCTGGTATGGATTTGCTGTTAGGATCAGTTCCAAAATTCCTTGACTCGGTATTTTAATACTTGTCCTCTTCCTGGTCCCCACACACTTCTAATCACTCTCCCTCAAAGCTAGAAAAGTGGCTATTCCTCTGTCTTCCTTCTATCTTTGTCACTCAGTCCCACACAGTTCTATGTTCTCACCCATATTCCAAAAGGTAAATACGAAGGACCAGGGTCCACTTTATAAACCTAACATCAAGACATATGGTGTTGTTTGGCTCCTATACTTAAATTATTTTTTTTCTAAAATATCAAAGTGATTTCCTCAATACTTCTCCATCCATCTTATCCCCTGAAGTGTGACGACTTGCTGTGTAGTATTACTGCAACTCTGCAGCAATGATTACTGATCCAGCACCAGTAGGCAAACTAAGAGGTAATGGACTCACCAGTGCTTAAAGCCATGTCTTGTCTATTTTAATTTTGCCAGGTACTCATAACCTGAAGCTGTAAAACTCAGTATAGTTCACACTGTTCAGGACTGCCTTGTCCTGGGACAGATCTGTCTGGTAGAAAGAGAGTTGGACTGGTCTGGAAACACTCAATGGGTTAACTCTTAATTCCAATTACGGAAAAATCAGTGATCCACCACTTAAGTGAACTCTGGGCTCCCTCTTTAATTTGGTAATACCATTCGGACCCTCTTATCTAGGAATATATGACACATTAACTAAGAGAAAAAGGCCTTAAAAAGAAAAACATACTCCCCTTTATGGGTTCACAGTAGAAAACAAATTGACATCAGTCAATGTTAAATCTTGTTTTCTATAAATACTCAGAAATCTAAATGGGGAAATAATGCAACAAATAAAACACATTTTCTGAAAATGTTAATGACTTTTAAGTTATGAAATTGTCAAAGAGTAAAGAAAAGTAGAACTCTAGAGATAAGACTTTCCTCTACAGCAATGTATATGACAGGAAGAGGAATTCATTCCACTTACAGAATATAATGTTTGAGAAAAGGAAAAATCATAATGCTCAAACTGCAATTTAAGCAGGTGATCAAACTTAATATCACTCATGTTATTAAAAGGAGCAGAAAATTTGTTTTAACTAAATCTTATTAGTCAAAACTTAATGAAATACTTGTCTTTATTTTTATCCTCATCCACTTAGATTTTAAGATTCTGTCGTGGTTTTAAACCAGTAACTAAAAAACTACTTATTTTTTTGTTGTGAGATATGGATTAAAACAAGAGCAAAACAGGCTTAAGACTTAAAGGAATAAAGACAGTTTATTAACAAACTACAAGAATGAGAATACCAGAATAAACTTTCAGAAAACTTCCTTATCTTCTACATCTTAACTATTTCTCTGTACACATGACAACATAGAGACAAATAACTTTAGGACTTTGGTGGTTAAAAACAGTCTTAATTCTTGCTACAGTCTTTCATCAGTCTTTGTAGAGAAACAGAAGTCTCTTTCTGTTAGCTTACGGAGTTTCTCACGAGAAAACTATTTTTCATCATAGTTTTCTATTTCTCTAATGCCAGCTGCCCGGAAATTTGTCATTAGATCTTCTCCTCCCATTTCACATCTCTAAGGTGTGTATGGGTCACAGAGTTTAGGAATCTTATTTTAAGGATAAGTTATTCAAAGGCAGAAGTCTTCTTCATTTGTCTCTGTGAGCTTTCCTGGAAAACAGTTTTCTCTTTGCCCTCAAAGCTTCAAAATCTTCACTCAACTTAATTCCAGCAACTCACAGTATCACAAGCACTCTCTCTGTCTCTCTTCTGCTCAAAAGTTACACTTTGAATATCTCACTCCTCTTAATACTCTTATCATGAATTAAAGGAGTCTTTTTATACTATTATTGTCCATCTCCATAGCTTTAACAGAAAGATATTTCAGCTGTAAAGCATCTCCTTATTCTCTCTTTCTTATTTAAACTTAACTCTTTTCTTCACTGTTTTTGGTGGTTCTATGATGTCTCCTCTATGTTGATTGTCTCTCTCTCTCTGTCTTTCTGAGAAAAGGAGTAATCTGTATGTTTATCTAGGTAGTAAAAGAATTAAAAGCTTTAGGAAAACTGCAAGAGTTCATGGTGTTAAGTTTCAGTCTAGCAGCAAAAACTGAAAACCAAGCTCGGCTGGCCAGCGCTGCTTCTCTTCTCCCTCCCCCCCCCTCCACCCCGCGGCCTTGTAGGCCTGGAGAGGGGGGGGAGGAGGCCGAGACAGAGCCTGCTACCTTGTCCGAAGCCGGAAACCAAAGAGAGCAAGAGAATTCTGTCTGTACTTCTTAAGGGGGTGTTTACAAGTTGAATTCACTTTTTAATGGTCAGGTCTGCTGTCAATTCTTGAAAATGACCGATAATTGGTCAGGAGGGAAAAACTCCCATCAGCCACCAGCAGCTTCAACTTTTTCTCTCTCCAAGCTGTCTTAAAAGTAAAGCTACCCCATGACAGATTCTTAAGTAGAAAGAGGCATTGTGTTTAGTGTTTTTTTATTTACCTCAGTTTTAACCCATTTTAATGGAATTGCATACAGGTAGAAGAGTATAAAATAATAAAACTTGTTTGACTTTCCCCCACTTTCTCCATTTTTAAAAGTAATTTTAAAATTTGTAAAGTTCTTCTGAGAGACAAAGAAATGTAAAAAGAAGGCATTAATTACATTATTTCATTTCATTCAAATTTCTAGGAGCTTTCTGGTTGTTCAGTAAACTATTTGACAGAAATTGAGGGTGATGGTAAAGCAATTCCCAAGTATATTTTCATCAGTCTGAACAGTATATTTGAATGAAGGAGTCATAACCCAAAAGAATCTGCATATTTTTAAAGTATTTTAGAAAATAATATTAATGACAAACACAGATCTACTTCAAAGATAAAATTAATTTGCTGGATATGACAAGACCCCTGAGATAAGGTTATTTTTGCTGGTTACAGAATTTGATGCCAATTATGAAAAAATTCAAAGAAAAAAGACTTTGCAATTTAGCCAAATTCCTAAGTATGAAGTATTCATCAGGAGCTCCAAGAAGTTTAAAATTTTTCTTTTCTGATTTTGATAACTACCTGAACTGTAAAGACATCAAATATTATTAGAATATCCATCTGTTATCACAGCCCTCTTTTTTCTCACATGATCAGAAGGTAATCACTCATGCTGTTTTTTTCTTAATAACCAGGATTTCTGTAATCAGTTCTTCCAGCTGTTAGTTCCTCTAAAGGGAACTTAAGGCTAGAGAAGATGAACATCATGTATCTTAGGGCATTACTTTGATAAGTCTCAAGCCATGAATTCCAAAGGTTGTTCAGTTGAATTATTGGTCCATTCTGAGTGCTGTGAACAATCTGTATAGAAATGAGGTGCATTTCTGGCACATGGATATGTCACCTTAATATCTTTTACCCAAAATATGTGTGCCTACTCACAATTTTGCTTTCTAATATTGATTATTGAGAAAGCTATTCTGAATTTTTTAGCAGACTTATCCTTTCCTTTCCAAAGCCAGAATTTATAGCATTTTGAATACTGCTACTTTGGTTTGGGTTTGAATCAAGTTTTCAAAAATAATTAAAAGTCTCTTTAATTTAAAGCTTTGGACGGCTTTTCCTAGGAATTTTAATTTTACTAATTTTTAGGTGAATATTCTTCTCTGGGACAACATTCAGTGCAATTAATCCAAGATAAGAAACCACTTTATTTAAGACTTGATACAGAATCAGAGAATCAATTAGGCTGGAAAAGACCTTTGCGACCATTGAGTCCAACCTATGACTGAGCACCCCCATTTCAAAGAGACCATGATACTTAGTGCTACATTCAGTCTTTTTTTAAACACCTGCAGGTGTGGTGACTCCACCACCTCCCTGGTCAGCTCATTCCCCTTTCTAATCACCCTTTCTGTGAAGAAATGCCTGCTATGTCCAGCCTGAACCTCCCCTGGCACAGCTTGAGGCTATGTCATCTTGTCCTGTCATTAGTTGCCTGGGGAAAAAGGTCAACTCCCAAATTTTAGGTACTTGTAGAGTGATTAAATTTCTCCTGAGCCTTCTCTTCTCCAGGCTAAACAATCCCACCTTTAGCTGTACCTTATAGCATTTACTCTCCAGACCCTTCACCAGTTTTGTTGCCCTTCTCTGGACTGTGCTCCAGCACTCCTTACCTGATCTGATGGGCCTGGAACTGGACACAGGAGTTAAGGTGTGGTCACACCCGTGCTCAGCACAGGGTTGATTGTTAGCCCAGCTTCACCCAATTGTGTCCCTGAGCCTGACAAAACACATCTTCTTTGTTAAGATCTATGTATCTGCAGACAACCTTTGCTTCAGGGGATATAGCGACCCCTGAGAATCCAAATATTTTTTCAGAATCCATTTTAGTTTAGGCTTAAAATATGTCTTGAATAACACCTGCTGAGATTACTGGGTTTATCTTTGCAACAGAAGGACTTACATTTATAACTTGCCAAGAAAAGAAATCTCGAGTAACTTGCTCACACAGGTTTAATAACGGAGACTGAAATTTAATCTGAACCAAGAGTAGTTTCTAGATAGCAAAAGGAAGGAATCAACCTCTGTCTGTAGCTTTGAGCAAGAGGTAAGATAATGATTCCCAATATACAAATATATATATATATATGTGTCATGTGGGCAACAATACTTTTAGGGAGGTGAGTTTCTCAACACAACGATAGGCAGACAGGTTATACTTCATTTTCCAGTGTGCTAGAATTGCAGTGTTGTTGCCATGAGAATGGTGACACTCTGCATGGACCACATGTACAGTTCATGTTTAGTGCAAGAGGGAAATAAGATTTGGGAAAATTTCACTGGTACCCTACACTAAGGTGGATGCCTGTAAGTCTGCCATTTGCAGATCCTTGATGCAGCAGTAAAGCTGCAATTGTAGCTGCAACTCTAGCTGAGGGAAGACAGTATTTGTCCTGGAAATTTTGGATGAACCTATCCAAATTTTTTGCTTAAGAGAGGAAGTGCTGCAGCACTTTGTTCCTTGTGGAAGTCACTTTCCCTGAGTGGATATGCAGCAGCAACTGGGAAAGAAGCCAGGGCATAAGGTGTCCTTCAGTGTTCTTGGATTAGAGTGAGTAGGAATTTTTAGGAGATAAATACAGTTGTAGATGTACTGAGACTAAAAGCTAGAGTCCTAGCAGACTTGCCTTTTTGGTAGTGGTTTAACAACACTCTAGCTCTGACTCTCAGTGGTGTACTTTGCCTGCAATGTAAAACATGAGTGAGAGCACAGGTGTTTGTTACATACCTAATAAGCAGCAGCAATAAAACAATGTCTTCTAAATTTTTATGGTGAAGATTAGTTTATGAAGAATAATTGTGTTTTCATGACTTTTTTTTTTTTCCCCCACTGGCAAACTTGCATGTGAGGCCTTTCCTCTTCAACACAAACATATGATGTTTGTTAATTAATCATAACTGAAGGGAAACTCTTCAGTCTTGAGAAGGCATTAGAAAACTTCACTTTTTTCCTATGTATTTTTGATACGTAATTAATTGCAGAGAAACAATGTGCCAAGCATTACCTGTCTTGTGTAAGAGAGCATAGTTCCCAAAGAGACAATTTAAACTGAACACATTGGCATAAGAGTAGGGGTAAAAAAAAACTGAATTAACTTCTAATGTAGTATAATTTGAGACTTCACCAAGGCCACATGTACAAAGTTCACATCAGCTTATTCTAGAACAGTTTGAGGGTCTCTAACATACCGCTGCATTCTGTCATCAAGATATTGCCTTATATAGCTAAATATACCTGGCTTTCAGATGTTTTACAAAAGTGATATTTTACAAAAATTCTTCCCTAAATTATCTATGCCATTATTCAGTTCTAATTTTTCCAACAAAAACGTGACATAACCCACACAGGACTTCTATACCACTGCAGATTATATATATGATCATTGGATTTCAGGGCTTCAAGCCTGGAGCAACTATGCACCTTGATTTATAAGGCTGAGTCCTGTGATAGCAGTAAAAAAAAATTTTAGAGTAAAAAAATCATGATCAAATATATCTCAAACACAGATTCAACAGGGATGAGCTTATTTTAACCCCCCTATACTTTTTTAATGCCAAGTAGTTCTTCACTCCTTCTTTTCCACCCCTTGAAATTACTGGAGTATATCTAAAAAATGGTGGGTTTTCTGCAATTTCTACTTAAGTATATGTAACATTTTAAGGTTTACTTACAGACACAGAAGCTATTAATCATCTACATAAAATTTATCATAGGAAGATAAACAGGTCCTCTAGCAATTTTCAAGAATCAGTCCCAGTGCCCAGGAGCACTTTTTTTGAAGGCATGTGCATGTCCCTCTTTACTGAGATTTAATACCTCTTCTAGAGTAGATGCACAGTGGATTCAACATTTTTTAGTTTAATTTTTCCCCTGTAGCACAGAACTGCATAGAAAAGATTTATTATTCAGTGGTTAAAGGCAGACATCTTGTTACAAATTTGAAACAAGAGGTCAGGCTTTTTGCTGTGCAAGCAAAAACACAAACAAAGAAA
Source organism: Cyanistes caeruleus (assembly GCF_971803275.1). Lineage (NCBI taxonomy): Eukaryota > Metazoa > Chordata > Aves > Passeriformes > Paridae > Cyanistes > Cyanistes caeruleus. The sequence goes on from NC_141703.1 coordinate 46,776,282, forward strand.
ATAGAAGCCTGGATCCTAATCTATTTTCCTCACTGCTTACATTTCTAGCATTACTTATCTTGTATCAATGTACATCTCAGAAATTGCATTTCTTCACATCTGTTCTGTACTTCTCTCAGCACTCACTGACTACTGTGGACTTTAAAAGCAGACTCAGCATGAAGGGTTGGTAACACATCTTTTGGAATCCGGATCTCATCCTATTCTGCCTGTGGCTCCTGTACAGGAGCTTTGAAGTCTGGTGGCCCCACTGTCAACACTATAATCCCACAGGAGCATCTCCAGACCCAGTGCATTTTCCTCTCTCATCTCTCTCCAGTTGATTTTTCTGTCATGTTAACTGGCAGAAATACAGATAATTCTGTCAGACAGAAATTTGGGCTATCACCCATGATATTCATACTCCTTTTTAACAAATCCACTCCAGATAGACTATTTACAACAAACCAGAGGTCATTCAGATTGACGAATAGCAAAGAAGAAAACTTAAACAAAGTAACTGTTATTTATCTCTTGAGAAAGTTCTTGACACTTTTTACTTTTTGAAGGTACAATATCTTACCAAGGCAGGTGACAGAAACTGTGCTTAAATCATACATCAAACTTGTTTCTACATAAGGCAGAGGTAGTTTTGAGGGCCCTGATGTCACAGAATTACATCTACAATGTAGGATCACAAACCCCTGCAACACTTGGGATTTTAAGAGGAATTGATTATTTTTTTTTTCTTTCTAAGGTTTAACATAAGTAATAGAGATCTCTATTCACATGTCTCTTGTTGCTTGCGTTCTTAATTGCTACCACAACACACCAGGGAATTAAATCTGAAGTCTACTAACAGCATTGTGTCCATAAAGGATTAAGCTTAGGAAAATGCTTTTTACAATATCATTTGAGATACATTTGCTCTTTCTGCTCTGTGGTGATAGGAATTGCAACATTTGCTGGTGGAAGATTCTTTTCCATATAGTCTGCCTAATAGATATATAGTCATAGGGTCTTAGAAAAATGGAGAATGGACTGTTTGATTTTCCTTAGAATGCAGCTATTTGGTGTTTCTGAGGACCGGATATTTGTTCTCTTTACGGTAAGTTATTTTTTATTAAAGTAGGTACTGAAGATGACATTGAGAGTACCTGAGGTCTTTGTAGAAGTAAGTGGAAATGTGGCCATTATAAACTGCCTTTTTTTTTGATTGTTTATATAAACATTCTCAGATATTTTAACTGCAATTTATAGTAACAGCTAAGTCTATAAACCTCTTAGAAACACATCATCAATCAAGGTGAAAATGGTTGTCTTTAATTTTAAAGTTGTTAAACTTTCAAGCAGCTATCTTTAAACTGGTCCAGACCTATATGGATAGTATTCATGTTCATGACTTTACATATTCATAATTTTCTTTAATTTTCTATTTTAACCAGCAACTTTTTGAACTTTTAAATGTCAAAACTGTTCATTAGAATTAATTCTCTAATAGTGTCTACCATAAGGTCACAGTGATAAGATGTTTTTGTGTCATTTACTCTGAATATTTAAAGAACAGACTTGAAAACTAAAGGCATCATAGTATTACTTATAAGAAGCTCTTAACAAACATTCTGCATAGCAGTCTAAACTGACATTAAAAATAGCTTTAAAAAAAAGTTACAAAGAATGAAATAGGAAAGGAGCAAAACCAAATGTAGTGTATTATTTCACTCCAAGTCTACAATGTCTCTGCAAGTTTCAATTATTGTTGCCCTGTTCTCAAATACCATTAACAGGCTGAGAAGGCAGAGAAAGTTGCTGAAAGGTACATACAGTAATTTCTATTCAAGGACAAATTAATACATTGTTTTCTTCAGTCAGGAAAAAAGACAAATGAAGAAAGTTTGTTTATTATTTGCAGTACAGGAATCTGTATGAATCTGAGGGTGATGGGTTAGAACAAAATAGAGAAGGCATGCCTTTACATAATGGTCTGCAGATACCTGTTTCCCACAGGGAATAGCTTTCCAGAAGTTGTTTTGGATATAAAAATTTTACCTGGGTTCAAAAGTTTATTGAATAAAATCACATAGGAAAATGCAATATTTGGCTTCTGCTCTTTTGAGCCACAGAAATAAAATCTGAATAAAATTCTAAATCTGGCAGAATGTAGAGTTAAGAAAATCATTAGAAGCCTGCCTAGATCTGACACTCCTCAGGTATCACTGCTAATCCAACTCAGAAATGGGACATGGATGAAATTTCTTATTGATTTAGTAAAAAAAAGAAATTATATTCATATGTAATGTATGATAAAAACATATAGAAGACATTTTATTGTTTCTTTGCTAAAAATGTGATCATAATCTTATATAAAAAAAATTTTTCTTCCCTCATTTGGCTAAAAAAAAGTAAATTAAACTTATTTACTTGACCATATTTGAGCCTACTCTTTCACAATTCATATTTAAACATGTAATATAAAACACACCCTTTTCACTCTTCTTTTGTCTCTGCAATTTGCATAGATTTGTCAATGACATAAACTGCGTATTCATGTCATATTAAAATGTTAAATGTTTCATTATTCCACACTTTTTTCAATGAAATTGTGTTATTCCCTGGAGATGAGTAAAAATAAATCACTGAAATTATTTTATTAGGAAAATCTGATTTATTGTGTTTTCTTCACATGTATAGTTTTGTGAATAGTTCATACCCTGTTAAAGAGAAAGAACAACATGGATAAAAACAGTTACGACACCTGATACAGAGGGGGTAAAAAAAAGTAAAAAAAAAAAGGGGAGAAAGAGCCCGTCTTATAAATTAATGTTCAGCTTTGCTGATGTTTATGGTCTGAAGTACTTATACCAGAGAAAGGATTTAAGCCTTCGCATAATCAGAATTATAGTATATCCTACTCCATAAGCATCTTTTAAATGGCTCAGAAAAAAAACAACAAAAAAACATTGCAAAAAATAAATTGCAGGAAAGGAAACAACCTTCCATTCATATAGGAGCATCCATATATATGAGCATTATAAGAAACAAACAAAAATCCCTGGATAATTATTATATAGTGATATAAGGCATCATTATGCAAACTGATTCACTTTCCAGTTCTTATTGATACTCATCTGAATACACGAAAGCAAATTCTAAAACACAAAATATTTGAGAAACAGAAACAGGAATAAATAAAAGTATACTCTTCTATGGTCTGTACTGATTCAAATGTTCAACACTTTTGAATCAGTACTTTTCATATTCATCTATAACATTATATTCCTGGCTTCTGAGAGGAGGAGTCACTTAATTGTAAATTTTTCTTGTGGTTAGATTTATTTATATTTCTTTATGTATCTTTTTTAACCAAGAACAAAAACAGTGCATCAATGAAATTGCCAGTTTAAATCACAAATATTATCAGAGTTTAAAATTTTGTGGTCAAGAAAATACACTAAAAGCAGAAGACACGTGGAGAGCAGGGTAGGAAAGGTGTTTGCCTTTAGAAAAATGCTCTTATAAACTTCATTATATCTTGGCTATATTCTAATTGTTCCTTGACTGATCCTTATATTTGTAATTATGTATTCCTTTCTGCTAGACAGTTCTGTGCATTTGCTATTCTACAGGTGAAAAGGTACTTTTTGACATCTATTCTACATTGTTTTTCTTTCATTTCCACTTCTGCTTACTGAGCTTGTCATCTGAAATCATCTGGAAATAGTTTCTTTTGCAGTTATTAACCACTCCATTTAACAATGTGAGCACTTTAACACGGTCTAAACTCTTTCCAAGTCATCTTTTCCTTTCTTCTGGTATGAACAGGAAATTACTTTTAAAATCTCTGCAATTACTATTTTCAGGAGAGCAATATTACTATGAATTTTTTCTCTTATTTATACAAACACTATGCTGCTGCTTCTTCTCAAATATATAAAAGTATAGAAGTGCAGTGATGACAAATCACTGATTAATCAAAGGTATAATTAACATACTTTTATATGTTAAAGCACTCATCAATAGCAGGTAATCTAAGCAATGAAATGAGGTGGTTTGTTTTTTTTTTCTGATTAATTGAAATTATTTCCCCCATATTGTTAGTATCTAAATTAATGATTGAATTAATAATAATTTTAATTATTAGGATAAATAATTCTGACAATAAAAGCTTTACTTCAAAGACTGAAAAATGCTTAAAACTTTTAAAACATTTAATTTTTTCTGTTTATAATTAGAAGGCACACGATATTATTTGAATGTTAAGGACTAAATTGTTAGAAAAACAGACATCTGCTTATGAACATTAAGGGAAGGAAAATGCAAAATCAGATGAGATTTAAAACAAAAATTAATCACAGAATCACAGAACAGGTGAGGCTGGAAGGAATCACTAGGTCCAGTGTTCGTTGTAAAGCACATTGACCTGGAGCAGATTGCACAGGTGTGCATCCTGGAGGATTTTGAAGGAGAAAGAGACTCCACAACTGCTCTGGACAGCCTTTTCCGATACTGTCACCCTCAAAGTAAAACGATTTTTCCTTATATTCATATGGGATTTCCTGTGTTACTGTTTCTACCAGTAGCCCCTTGTCATCTGAAACAGGCTGGTCTCATCTTCTTGACTGCTGCCCTTAAGTTATTTGTATTCTTTGATAATGTCTCTCTTCTCGAGGCTGAAGAGGCCCAGCTCCCTCAGCCTGTCCTCATGAGATGCTCCAGCCCCCTCGACATCTTTGCTGCCCTGCGCTGGACCTGCTCCAGGAGCTCCCTGTCTCTCTGGAGCCCAGAACAGGACACAGCACGCCAGATGTGGACACAGCACGCCAGATGTGGCCACACCATGCCTGAGTAGAGGGGCCTTGTCCAGTCTCGCTGAAAGGGGGGAGCTGGGGAACATTCTGTTTGATAGATTTCTCAGATAAAAATAAAGCGCAAACGCGGCCATATTACGTCTGAAAACTGTTGATAAAGAAAGATATGTGATCCTACCGAAAGGGAGAAAAGGGAGGAAAGAGGAGAAATGAGAGACAGAGCGAAACAGAAGACAGGGGCAGATGAAGAGTGCGCGTTGCGAGCTGCGGTGAGTCTGCGTGGCTCCCAGGGTGGGCTGGGAGCGATTTCCGAGCAGCGGTGGCTGCGGGTCCCCTCCATGGGTGAGGAGGAACAGGCTGAAATGGGCACGGCTGTGTGTCCCTTCCATGGGTGAGGAGGAGCAGGCTGCAGGGGCACGGCTGTGTGTCCCTTCCATGGGTGAGGAGGAGCAGGCTGAAATGGTCACGGCTGCGTGTCCCTTCCATGGGTGAGGAGGAACAGGCTGCAGGGGCACGGCTGTGTGTCCCCTCCATGGGTGAGGAGGAACAGGCTGAAATGGGCACGGCTGTGTGTCCCTTCCATGGGTGAGGAGGAGCAGGCTGCAGGGGCACGGCTGTGTGTCCCTTCCATGGGTGAGGAGGAGCAGGCTGAAATGGGCACGGCTGTGTGTCCCTTCCATGGGTGAGGAGGAGCAGGCTGAAATGGGCACGGCTGTGTGTCCCTTCCATGGGTGAGGAGGAGCAGGCTGAAATGGTCACGGCTGTGTGTCCCTTCCATGGGTGAGGAGGAACAGGCTGAAATGGTCACGGCTGTGTGTCCCTTCCATGGGTGAGGAGGAGCAGGCTGAAATGGTCACGGCTGTGTGTCCCTTCCATGGGTGAGGAGGAACAGGCTGCAGGGGCACGGCTGTGTGTCCCTTCCATGGGTGAGGAGGAACAGGCTGAAGCAGGCATGGCTGTGTGTCCCTTCCATGGGTGAGGAGGAACAGGCTGAAGCAGGCATGGCTGTGTGTCCCTTCCATGGGTGAGGAGGAACAGGGTGCCAGGGGCACGGCTGTGTGTCCCTTCCATGGATGAGGAGGAACAGGCTGAAATGGGCACGGCTGTGTGTCCCTTCCATGGGTGAGGAGGAACAGGCAGCCTGGAGGAACAGCTCCTGCAGCAGCTGCGGCTCTCAGGGCCATGGAGACACAGCGTGGGGGATCAGCCCCACTGGCCAGGGCGAGGTCACTTTGTAGCGCAGTCATGGAACTTTTCTCTGCCCTGATCGGCTGCTAGGCGGAGGGTCTCCGGGGACACGGACATGCACAGACCTTATAGTAGTTTTTCACCTCATGTATAACATATATTGAGACATAAATAAAAGTCAGATTGGTCCCTGTCAAGCCGGATCACCTCCCTCGACCTGTTGGCAATGCTCTTCCTACCGCACGCCAGGATGCCATTGGCTTTCTCGGCTCCCACTGCTGGCTCATGGACACCTCCTTGTCCTTCTCCGCAGGGCTGCTTTCCAGGCTGGCCCCGAGCCTCTGCTGGTGCCTGGGGTTATTCTTTTCCAGGTGCAGGACTTTGCATTTTCCTCTTTTTAACTTATGTTCTTTTAGGCCCAGCTTCCTATCTTGTCCAGGTCTCTCTGGATGACAGCACAGCTGTCTGCTGTGTCAGCCGCTCCTCCCAGTTCTGTGTCATCAAGAAACCCAAAAAAGGGTGCATTCCCATGCAACTGTCTGCTCAGATGCTCCATCTGCTCTTCCTTTTCTAAGGAAAAATAACTAATAACTAGTTATTATTCTGAGGAATAATAACTATGAAGGGATGAACTATGAGCAGGATAGAGATAATTTGGCTACTGCAAGTAGGGTGCTGTGGGTGAGGGGAATCTCAAATTGGGGATAAAATTACTACTATTATCAACAAAGTGATATTAAAATTGTAGATGGTATTTCATGTGAATTGGGAGACCTAAGGATTAAATAAGAAGGTTTTTATACGCTAGTAGAAGGAAAAGAGTGAAAAAAACCCCGTTAATACATCTGGAAAATATTTAATTAAATTGTATTTGAAGTTATTCCGTTCTCTGCAGTCCAGCATGGTGGAAGGATATAGTTTACCATAACTGCTAAAAGTAAAAGCAAAATATGTGTCAGAGGGCACAAAACTGCTGATAAAATTTTCAAATTAAAAATTAAGTTTTAGGTTCTGGACACACCATACTCCATGCAGCATCAGTTTACCTCACACATTTGGCAAGAGTACCATAATGAATGTTCAACTTGGAATAATGTTAAAAGTTGCTAGAACTAAGAACACAGTTGTATCCTTGTATTCTGTTTTTAGTTGTGATGATTATAGAATTAAAATGAAAATTAGTTCTAATTTAAAAAAATTATGTAATTACCTTCAAAATATGAACAAAATCCACACAGAAATCTGTTAGTATATCTTGCAATTCCTTTTCAGAAAGTGAAAGGGGAAGAGGAAAATGAAAAGGAAGGCAAAAGGGAAGCAATATTTAATAAAATTTGTCATTATATAAAATATAATTTCTATTTCGCTAAATTCATCTCATATCTAAGCAAAATTTTTATTTATTTATTTATTTTTTATCATAGAGGGTAAATCTAGTTTTAATGATTCAATCTCTCCTATGCCTTGGGATATGCTAGCTTATGGGTTTAATACTTAATGGTTATTGCCTGCATAGCCTCATTTGACAAGCAAAACCAAAATGTTTAATGGAAAAAATTGCAACTGATTACTGAAGTCATTATAATTTAGCATTTCAAACTATAATACATTTTATACATAGTCTTTTTTTGCATCACCTAATTGTATTTTTATTCATGTTGTATTAATATTGGACTTGAGTTAATATGTATATAACAGCAATTTAAGGATTCCTTTTAAAAATCAATAACACCCTTGTCTCATTCCAATCTATTTACTAACTATTTCATGTTCATTTATTTATACAATCAGTAGAAAGATTTTCAGGCTGTGTGTCTCTTCAGACAAGGAAATTTACTGTTTGTGTAATTACAAAAAGCTGTTGGAACACAAGCCCTATGAAGAATGGCTGAGGGAGTTGGGGCTGTTCAGCCTCGAGAAAAGGAGACTCAGAGGTGACCTTATCACTCTCTACAACTCCCTGAAAGGTGTCTGTAGTCAAGTTGGGGTCAGTCTCTTTCTCCATGCAGCAACTGACAGAACGAGAGGACACAGCCTTAAGCTGCACCAAGGGAAATTTAGGTTGGATATTTGGAAAAAGTTCTTCACAGAAAGAGTGATAAAATACTGGAATGTTCTTCCTGGGGAAGTGGTGGAGTCACCATCCCTGGATGTGTTTAAAAAAAGACTGGATATTAAAAGTTTCGGTGCCACGGTTATTTGAGGTATTAGGGCATTGGTTGGACCAATGATCTTGAAGGTCTCTTCCAACTTGGTCATTCTGTGATTCTGTGATAAAAAATATGCAATGGTTTTATTAAAAATTCTTCTTAAAAGAGAAATAATGAAGCAAATATGGAAGGGAAAAGAGGCAGAAAATCTTGGCGAAAGTAGGAGGAACAAATGGGCAAAATATTGGAAGGAAGTTAGTATAGCAGTTCAAGTCACAGGATTAGTCAGAGTTAAATCCTTAGCTAATATTAGAAGGTATGAAAAGGCTGGTCCACATATAATACTATACCATGGGCAGATTTTTTTATAGTTCATTCAGACAGGAGCACTATTGGTCAGAGTTGGTTTACTTGTTAATAAGAACTTTGACAAATCTAAAATATTTTGTAAGCATGCATCTCATTCATGATATGGAATACACAATTAAAAATGCCTTTTTTCAGTTCTTCCACCTGAACAACAAATACAGAAAGGAAGAAACTTAAGCCTCCTTAAACTCAGTAAAATATCTTATTGAACAAAAAATAAATTATTAGATTAATATAATCTATTTTTGCTAAAAAATTGTTTGCCTAGATTATAACTTTAATTTTCCAAGGTTTTGGGGGTTATTTGTTTGTTGATGATTGTCATTTTAGTGGTCAGGATTGCAGCACTTCCCTGAAGCACATGTTTTCCACAGGCAGGTGAGTACTGCCCTGCAGGAGTAGTAGGGGGGGAAAAAAAGAAAAAGTGATGGAGCTGTCTTAAAGAAATTTTTTCCAACAGAAAAAAAAAAAAAAAAAAAAATTACTTGTGAAGTCCTAACCTGTCTTTGTTGAAATTTGTCATTACACTGTGAGTTCAGTTAAACCATAGAGTAATCCAGGTGGATTTCAATTAAACTACATCGGGGGTAATTCCTACTCAGCATGAAGAAGACCGAAGGCAACAAACAACAGCTGTTTTACATTGTAGCTTTCTACTAATGTTACTGTATTTTTAGGACATAATAAATGAACAGTTTATACACAGACTAACCATGTAAATTTGTACTACTGCTACCCTGAGCAAAGCTTATCAAAGGAGTCCATCTTAAAGTAATATTAAATAATAATGTCTTATTTGAACACTATTAAACTCCAGTATTCTTATTTTTAGTCTTTAGGCATCTTATTTCCCTGGAAAACTCAGGTTCTTTTATACTGAGTGTTCTTCTCTCACATGTGCACACTGAGCCACTGACTGAAAGAAGAAACTTTGAATTTCCTTATCACTGAAGAGTAGGTGTCTTAAACCATCAAGGCATAAAGGGCAACTTTATCTAAGATACAGATAATGGAGAGAAAATTTAATACTTCATATGATTAAATTCAGGATTCATTTAAAATGCCTGAAATCCATGGAATGTTCTGATTTTAGTGTTTATGCAAAATTTGCAGTGCAATGAATTTGGGTGGGTCTTTTGTTTTGTTTGTTTTTTTTTTTTTTTTGTTTTGTTTTATTTGGGTTGTGTTTTGTTTTTTGGTGTATTTTTTGTTTTGTTTTTTAAATTTAAGTATTTACTTTTTATTTAAAAAGGCATTCTAGCATCATCTGTACTAGGAATGTTTGGTAAAAAGAGGGATTATATTGCACTGGGCAGCTGAAGAAGCCTCCAAAAATGTAAAGTGTTAAAAGGATTGGAGGAAAGTATGTATGCCTGATAAGTGAAATATGATGTTGTCTTTATTGTACATCTGTGAAGATGAGGTCTAACTTGGGGTTTAACAAGTATCCTTTGTCATTTCCAAATGTTTGTCCATTGCCTTTCAAGGTGGTTATGACTGATTACCTTTTCATCACACAAACTGGCCTAATCTCTAGACTGTGACATGAACAGTAGTATTTCTTATGTGACAGTATTGTGCCAAGGAGAGAACATAGAATTTCCAAAGAGTTTCTGGGATCACTTCTCTTAGTGGATCAATGCAACAGCAAATTCATTGCTTTGGATAAAAACAGGAAGTTAAGCTACTTGCAATATATTGTTTGAAGATTGTTTCATTTTATGACATGAAATATGGTTGGTAAAAATGCTGAAACTATGTTAGAATATTTTAAGGGCGGGGTGGGGGGGTGGACAGCTCTTCTACACAAACCTCTGAAGATTCCTCAACATCTGCAATAGAGTATGAGTTGCAGACTCATCATATTCTGTATCAAATAAAAAATGGATAATGGAAGTGGAGGATTAAAATTTAACAGGCTTTGTCTTAAACAATTTGGAAACAGATGTGCTGTGAAGGAGCCCAGGTTGCACAATCCAAATCAGTTCTCTTTCAGGCATTGAGAAACGTTATACCCCACGTCACTTGGATTTATATAGTGCAAATATCTAAGTAGGAGGCACTCAAGCCTCCACACAGGTGATGCTGGATAGGGATGCTTTTTAGATTCAATGCTTCTTATGTATTTCAGTATTTACTTTACAAAACAATAAATGTTTAATTATGTTAATTATGTTTAATTATGTTATTGACTACAAGAAGAGTTTACAAATATGTAAGCACTAAGATATGACGAGTCACATATATCTCAACCAGAAATATTTCTTTAAGTTGCCTTTTGTGTGTTAAGTTGCCATCTAAGAACAAAGAAGCACTCCCTCCTCCTCCATCAGCTTATTCCAGCAGGAATGAGTGAAGGAGTTACACCGAGTGGGAAACAAAGTAGTGCAAAGACTGTCATACCAATTTAAAAGAAAACAAACAAAACAAAAAACAAACAAAAACTCCAAACAAAATAAAAAACAACAACCCCCCCCCAAAAAACCCAAAAACAAAACAAAAACCCCGACCTATAATTGGACTGAAATGAAATTTGAATGACAGTTACATTGTCAGGAGCACCACCATAAAAATGAAGAGATAGGGCCAGCTGCTGTGTATAACAGATTCATCTACTGTACTGCAGAGAGAGCTAATATTAGCACTGTTGGCATGAGTAAGACCCTGACTTTTCATCTATGGAAAGTTAATTACTTTTGGGGATCCTTTTATTGACTAGCAAAGACTGCAACACAGGCATTTTCTAGGATACAGCCAATATAATGCTGGTGGGTTCTTCCCTGTATATGAAAAAGAAAATCAAAAGTATCCATGAATGAATGAACCTGAAGCAGTTAAAAAAACAGTGTTCAGCACACAAAGCCTGACTTCACATAAAATAGAATAAGGAAAAAAGGAGGGGAGGAATGACATTGCACATAGGTTTTTACACATAAGATGAAGAAGTCTTAGTGGGTTGACCTTGGGTGGATGCCAGGTACTCACCAAGCTGCTTAATCACTCCCTTTCCCTGTGGGACAGAGGAGAGAAAATAAGATAAAAAACAACTCATTGGTTAAGACAGTTTGCTGAAGCAGAAAGGGAAAATTTTCATATGTATAATCAAAAAGAAAAAAAAAACCAGTTTATTCTGTACTTCTCATCAGTGAGTGCTCTTAGCCACTTCCTGGCAAGCCTCAGCAGGTGTCGCAGTTGCCCAGGAAGGCAAACACTGTAAATAACAAATGCCCCACCTTGTTTCTCCTCCTTTCCTTAGCTTTTATATCCCAACAGACATCATATAGTATGGAAATCCTCTGTGTTTAAACTGAATCAGCTGGTCTAGTTGTGTCCCCTCTTGGCATCTTGCCCACCCCCAACCCCCTGATGGGGGGCAATGGAGGAAATGTTAGAGAGCTGGCCCTGATGCAGTACTCAGCAGTACCCAAAGCACTGGGGTGCTATCAACACTTTTCCAGCTACCAGTGCAAACCACAGCACTGAGAGGCTGTGATGGGAAAATGAGATCTAACTCAGCCAGACCCAGCACAGAAGTAAAAGTGACTATTTGGCAGATGTAAAAAATGTTTTAGCTTGAATATTAGTTCAACAGTATGGGAAAATACAGACATGAGACAATAGCAAGTTATTTACAGTGTTTCTTAAGGGATAGTGAACACAGCTTCAGAATAAAACCAGATATTGTTTGACAAATCTGCTGGACATTGCCATCTCCAAAATCTTCAGGTCCCAAATGAATGTCTGCAGTCTGGCTGCTGCATTCCCTCAGTGCAGACAGCAGACAGACAGCTTATTCCCATGGGCTGGGTCCTTGAGTGCCCCAAGAATCAGCCAATTCAGTGTCCTCAGTTCACTGGGCAAGTCACTGGAGTTGCTCTACCTGTTATTGTCTCTCCGGCTCTGACCAGATCTTTGTTTAATGCAATTATCATGTTATCAGATAACCTGAAAAAGGTTATAGAACGCTTATTCAACACTAGTAGACGCAATCATGCAAGCTAAGATTAAATCAGCAGGGTGACAAAATCAGCAGGGTTAATAAATATTGTTAACAAGAGGCATACAGTTTGATTGCAGAGCTCATAGCCATGACTTTTGCTGCTACAGAGGAGAGGAAAGGGAAAACCACAGGCCAGAGGAAAACAATGAGGACATATAAAATGCATATACAAACTGACAATACACTAAAAATTGAACATCTATAATAATAATGTGTGGTGATGTCATCTTAATAACAACTAAACAACTAACAAACTAAAAAAAAATCATATTCTAAAAAAGGAACTAAGGAACAAAAGTACACAGAATTTAAAGACTTTGGGGCACATCACAGGGATAATGATGCTAATGGCAATAAGGTTCATGCCTTTAAGAGTGTTTCCTTCTCCCTATAGCAGAAGATAAAGAGCTGCTAAAGTTTAGGTGAACCATTCCAGGATATATTCTCTCATTAATGATGAGGAAGAGAAGAGAGAAACACCATTTTTTCTTGCATATATTTTCAGAAAAACTAAACAAAATGATAAGTATTTGATAACCATTGCATTTGGCAAATTTTAAAACAAAAGGACATTAACTAGGGTGTAATATATGTATTATATGGTGTTGCTTTATGGTACTGATTCTGTTTCCTTTATTTTCTCCCCTCACATGAAGGACTGCATTTTCATCTTCCTATAGAGACACTTAGGTTACTTTAGTGATGATAGAAGTTAAAAATAAAATTAAATATATGGTTTTGGGCTCTTAGAATACACTAAAATAGAACTGGTGCCTTTGGATATCACGACTTTTATTATTTTTTTTATTTTGTCTTCTTTTCCTTCTTTTCTATCATGCAAACAAAATACTTTTAATTGAAGCACAAAGAATTATGAATATCATATTTTACCATTTTAGAACTTATGTCCTTTACTGAGGGAATTCCAGCAAAATTGATTTACAAGGTCTTAAGGAGAGGAACTGTGTATATATGAAATGTCAACAACATTTTCACAAAAAAGATTTTTCAGTTTATGGGGTGCTATTGCAAGTTCAAAAATATTATTCTGGTATTTTCCAGATTTTATAGAAATTATGTGATACCATAATTTCTCTTTATCTTCAGAAATGTTCATCTAATGAAAAAGTTTATGCAAAAAAGAAAAACACTCGCTGTTTGATATGTAGGACATGTAAGCAAAAAATATATATATTTTTCTGCATAGAAAAAAAAAATTATGAGCCATACAAAATTATTTAAAATAAAAGGAAAGTTCTCTGCTGCAGCAAATTACTTCTAATAAGCATTATATTACATTAAACACAAGAAAACTAATAGCATTTTTAGTAGTTCAACTACTTAGAAAAAAATTCAAATAAGGCCATAAAGAGCACAATAATGAGCATAGGCAAAACTAATTATTTTTGTGTGCTCAATGTCTTGATTGCTAATAAAGTTTAATGCTCAACAACATGTTAAACAAATAAAAAAATAAATTATGCACAGGCATTATTTTCTACTTTAGGTGCAGAAAATTACTAATTTTCTAATCATTAATTAATCATTAATTAATGATTAGAAATTGAGTTTTCAGAGTAATGTCTTATATACACTGTTGTAAATTTCTATAGAGAAGTCTTCTAAGATTGTGATAGCTAAATTGCAAATAATTTTCTACATGAAAGATTGAAAATAATACAACAAAAAAAAAGCCATATTTTAATGTGTTAAGCCAAATACTGAGATGAGAGGTGCATACTTACTCTTTCATAATCCTACTTACTATGTTGTCTAAATTTGCAAGTGTTGGCAAATAAAAATGGTGCTGTGCAAGGAAACCCATAAATTTGCTATATTTCTCTGAGTTACAATAGTTTGACTCTTGATTTTGACTAAATTCTTGATTTTTCTTTAGCCTGAAGTTAAAAAAAGACAAGTGATAAACTAATCATAAAGTCACACTGCAAAGATACATTAAAATAAGGCTAAAAAGGCTCCCATTGCCTTGTTTTTACACTATCAAACCAAACATGTTGTGATGATTTTTCTTATTCTGCAGATTTCAGCATCAAAGATGTTTTGAAAGGTCACCAAAAACTGGATATGATGGTTGTTCTGAAGTACTGAAATCTCTCAGTCAAATGAGAACGGGTCACTTGGACCATTGCACCATAACAGCCTTGTAGTACTGAACCAGCAACTTCACAGAAGCCCATATCAAAGTATCACCCCAGAAGAGCCAGTAAGTATTCAGTAGCATATCAGAAGCAGAAATTATAAATCTGTATCACAACAAAACAGAGACAGAAGACAGGATTTTCTGCCTGCCAAGCATCATGAGGTCATTCATAGAGCAAATGTAGCTAGTCAACAAACAGATGCCTATGGGTTTGATATTATCTAATCAAATTCAGATGTGATAGTTATTTATGGGGATGTAAAAAGTATAGAAAAAAGTGTCTGATCTTCTCACACAGACCTTCTCAATATTTATTTTATTAATAGTGTTAGCCCTGATTCCAGACACCAGGGTTAAATTGTATACCTTCCTTGAAACTGCCACTGAAGTCATGGATCTGTGAATTCCCTCACACTATCCATTCTCAAGTAACTTTGCTATCCTTCACTTTCTCATCAAGTTTTTTGCTTTTTCTTCCACTGGTAGGGAAATCTACAGAGGAACTCTTTAATCTTCATTATTTTGAGTACTCTCACATTTGTCAGGATTTTTATCCACTCAGTTGAAAAACCTAACAATTTGTGCAAAATGGAAGATGTACTATGGATTCTTTTACTATTCCTGTCAGAAGCCTTTTCAATGTACATTTCATATTCTCATGTTAGGTTTTATATTGACCATGCTTCTTTTCTATCTATCCATCTCATTGATTTTTCTTTAATACCAACCTACATTAATAGAGCCTTTTCTTACTTTTGGCAAAACTCTTAAATCCAGCAAGGTGGCTTTTTTCCATTTTTTTTTCTTGTCTTAGAACATCTTGCTACCCATTTTCTTTGAAGTTTTCCAAAAATAGCCTCCACTCAACACCTGCCCTTCTCATTTCCCAAAACTCGTCACATTTTACAAAGAAATTGCATTTTATTCATTGGTACTCTGTTTTCTTTCTGTTATTTCTCTTTTGCATTTTTTATTCAAATATATTTTAAGCCATTCTCTATTTCTCCAACCAGATATTTCCTTTATTTTTTATTTTTTTTTATTTCATATTTATGCTGTGTGTCTGGGGACTGTTTTCATTATTTAGGGATCTATTTTGCTTTTAAGTAAAACAAAAAATCTATAAATATTGGCTTTATCATGAAATCAAATGTTTATGCTCTTTTCTGATGCTTATTATTGTTTTGTTTTCTTTATTTGGACATATGAAAAAGAAATTCCTCAAGGAATTTGGTTCCACAGGACTTACCAAAGACATTTTCCTGAGACAAAGGAGTTTTTATAATTCTACATACCCGGAGAGACTATTAAGCTGTGGGATTCATGATTATAACATGGGAGAAAAACTTACGTGAACCCTCTCCCACCTTAGAAGAAGGGAAGGGGAATAATAGAAGAATCAAGGTTTGAAAAGACCCAGTACTCAAGGTGTGGTTTCACCAGTGCAAAACACGGGGACAATCGTTGCCCTGGTCCTGCTGGCCACACTATTGCTGATAGAGGCCAGATGCCATTGACCTTCTTGACCACGTAGGCACACCGATGACTCGTGTTCAGCTGGCTGTCAGTCAGAACCCCCAGGTCCTTTTCTGCTGGGTGGATTTCCAAGCACTCTTCCCACAGCCTGTAGTGCTGCCTGGAATTGTTGTAAGAACACAAGTGCTGCCTTACTTAGTACTTTGCCTTATTGAGCCTCACACCCTTGGACTCAGCCCAGTGATCCAGCCTGTCCAGATTTCCCTGCAGAGCCTTTAGCAGAATGCCTTTCAGCAGAATGACACTCCCACCCAGCCTGCTGTCTTCTGTGAAATTACTGAGGGCGCACTCAGCCCCCTCATCCAAATCATTCATAAAAATATTAAACAGGCCCCAATACTGAACCTTGGGGAATTTCAGCAGTGACCCTCCACCAACTGGATGTAGAAAAATTCACAATTCTCTGGTTGTCCAGATGATTTTTAACCCAGTAAAGAGAGCACATGTCCAAGACATGGGCTGCCAGCTTTTCCAGGAGAATGCTGTGGGAGACAGTATCAAATGCTTAACTGAAGTGTAGGTAGACAACATGCACAGCCTTTTCCACACCCAACAGGCAGGTCATCTGGTCAGAAAAATAGATCAGGTTGGTCAAACAGGTTCTGCCTTTCCTAAACCCATGTTGGCTGGGCCTGCTACCCTGGTTGTCCTGTATGTGCCAAAGGATTGTCCGCAAGGCAATCTGTTTCATAGTCCATAGCATCAAAATCAGGCTGATAAATCTGCAGCTCCCTGGATTCTCCTTCTAACCCTTCTTGTGGATGTTGTCATATTAGCCAACTTTCAGTCATCTTCCCAGCTGACCTCTCCAGCTAGCCAGGACTTATAAATAATGGCTTGATGAGCTCTTCTTCTGACTCCCTCAGTATCCTTCCACCCAGCCCCATAGACCATTCCAACCTCCTGAGCAGGCCACTGACCACTTCCTACTGTTTTACAAGGGGTCTCTTCTGCTCCATGTCCCTGTCTATCAGATCAGAGATTTGCTTGGCCTGAGGATAACAGGCATTTCTCTTAAAGACTAAGTAAAAAAGGCTCAGCAGAACCTCAGCTCTTTCCTCAGCCTTGGTAACGATATTTTTCTCCTTGTCCAATAAAAGAAAAGTGTAAGATGATGTGTCTCTTGGCTCTCATGTCTCATCCTCTTCAGAGTTATCACTAATCAAGTTCTTCACCACATCATCATCATCTCTCCTTTGATTTTCCTCCTGGCACACTAATTATCATCTATTACAAATGTAAATCAAGCTTGTAGCACTGAAGTATACTTAACATGTTGCATATACATGAATTGCAATATTTTATCAAGGATGCTCACTCCTAAAAATAATTTGTATGTAACATTTAAAACCTGCTCTTGGCATTTTAAGGACCCTTCTTCAGTAAGTTCTGCAGAACCCAGGGAGAAAATGGAACAACTAGGGGGAAAAATAGGCCCCTTTCACTCTTTTTTAATGAGGCTATGCAGAATATTGTCATTTCTCTCCCTAGCAAGATGCCATGCTGAGAGCTAGAATAGAGAGCTGTTGTCTAAAAATGTTGTATTTCTTTACAGGAAGTTTTAAGAACCCTGTTGACTTTTTTCAAGCCCTTAATAAAAGAGCAATTAGCTCAAGCCTTTATAGTCACAAGTGCAAAGCTTTCTATATCATGGGTGAAAAAGAATTTTCTCTACTCAATTTGTTTCAGGGGCTGTAAAATACATCCCTTGCAGTTGCTGCAGAGGTTCTACAATTTTGTCTTTGAAATATACTGATTTCAAAGTTAGCAGGATCATATTTCAAAAACAGTCAGTGTAATGTGTAATTAGGAACCGGTTGCTTATTTCACCATTCCAAGTTTCATTTAATTGTATCTTGGAAATATTCGGTGTCCATGAAAATACTAAATAACTAACACCATAAAGAAACATGAAATTACATTAAATTACTCTGTAGTATAGGTTTGTATGTTTTTATATTATTGTTTTATATTATTAGCTCATGTTTTGTTTTCTTTGGGATTTTTAGGCTACTTTGTAGTTGAACAGATCCATTTACTATGGTTTACTGAGAAATTATTTTTTCACAGTCCAAAATAATTGAAATTTGTCTGCTCAAAGGACGACAGGATCTTGCCATTTTTATATACAGAGAACAATTCACTTGTGGGGATTATTTTTTGTCAAAAATTAAAGATGGTCCTAAGATCTGTTTTTTATGATCATGACCTGTCCGAGAGTTCATGTTTGGCCTTGGACAAATCCCAGTGAACTCCATGAATATTCCAGTTAAGCTTTGTTTTTGCTAAACCTGAGTTAATAACTATTGTCCTAAAAATTTTTTTCATTTCTCAGGAGAGTTTTTACATGGCTATACAGGCCACACTTTGATTTTTCTCACATCATCTAGCCAGTAAATCACACTGACTTAGGTGAAGATTCCATTAGATTAGCCTATCTGATCAAAATTCAGAGAAATATAAAACCTTCTGTAGTGCCAGATGAAATCTGGCTGATTCTTATGGCCCCTTTCTTAAGCTCAAGACTACCTGAAATTTTAGGATGTGACACTTCTCTATCCTCACTTTTGTAAATTACTGCTTTGAAGTCTTACACACCAGGGAACCTAGGAATTTGGCCATTCTTATCAGAATGTTTTCAAAGCCATAGGATTGGCTTTTTGAGAGAACACCTTGTTCATTTGGCTGGGAGGGAGCTCAAACCAGAGGGATGCCCCAGTTACCCTGCTGAGGTGCCTCTGTATTAGACTCAGGCTGTCCGGGCATAGGAAGAGAGATATTTTTCTGCATAATATGGAAAAGGAGAAACATCATGAAGGTTTTTAGGTGCCTTCTCTTATGACTACTCATGCATTTTACCCACATATTTTATAAAATAAAATGCACTAGCAAAATACACAGAGGATTAAGAGAAGTGTTCTCTTTGAGGAGATATTTTATCCTTGGAACAGGAAATAATAAAAAGACCCCAAACTCCTTTATATAGTCCATCACTGGTAAACCTTAATTTCATTATGACTGAGGGTTCCTTCTTTGAGGTGAGAGTCATGGTTGTTAGTAGATTCTTCCTCAAGTACTCACTACGTATCATGTAGGTGCAAGTTTTGAAGAGAATATTCAGCTCTATTAATTAAAATTCAGTACTGCAGATATGCTTAATTTAAAATCCCTCAGAAAATTATGCACAGTTGGTTCATGTCCACAGATTTCTAAGAACTTCTTTGTTACACAGCTGCTGCAATTGTTATTTCTAGTCAATGATTTCTTTCATAATAAACTCAAGCTTTTAAAGCAATTTGGTAAAACTTTAAAATGTAAAAGGAATGTAACCCTCATAAAAAAGCAGCGATAATACAGAAAATTTCTGTGAATGATGTTCTGTCACGTAGGTGATAAAAAGGAATTAGAAGCAAGTGCTTCATCGATTGCTAATATAATCATAGAATCACCACTCTGGAAAGCAAGCAGCTGACACTCTGGTTAAATCATTATCATTATACAATTAGTATTTTTGCAGCTTTAAATGTGAAGCAAACATAACTCTTATTTAAGGCACAGAGAAGTGAAACCAGAGTTTGTGGAAGGGTTCTAGAGAAAAACTTGAGATCCTGTGACACAAATGGCTGTTTGGTCTTGCAGTGGTTTTCCCTCTGGCATATTAACCACCCAGAACCCTTCAGCATTTACGTGTCTTGGGGTGTTTTCTGAAAGGAGCCTGAGAAGTCTGTATTGAAAGTCCTGGAAGAGCTTCAAGCTCTAAATCCTGATGGGTGCCCTGTCTTGACTTTGTATTACTGTGACAGCCAGACATGCAGCAACCCTGCCTCTCAGGTCTGGTGTCACGGAACGGGAATTGCGAAGGGCAGGCCACAGTAACCTCGTAGTGCCCTGCAGTCACAGTCCAGGACAGTGCCCCAGAAGCTCAGAGCTGTGTCTGCAGTGAACCCTTTTTGTTGATCAGCAGTTTCCCTGCTTCCTGTCTTATTTTCTTGTCAGAGCAGTACAAGCTTCCCATGAACCTGTGAAATATTTGGCAGAGAGAAATGGAGAATTTTGCATGTGATTTAAAGTTACTTTATAGAAATTGCTGAAAAACATATCATAGATAGTACAAGATAAGAACTTTACATTTACAAGAGATTGCTCTAGCCGTCATAACATGTCTTTCCTATCTCTTACCTCCAGGATCCTGAAAAATGGGATTAATATGAGCAGAATTTTTGCTTCCTGAACCGTACAAATACCTGAATTCTACCACATTCTTTACTAAAGCTGTATCTTCACCTAGAGAGAATATTTTAGATGCTATTATATTCCAATAATATTTGATTCTTTTTTCTTTTTTCATTTCATGAGGGAACTTACTCAAATTTTAATGTATAGAAAGAATTTTGCAAATTCTTCCTTCTAGAATATCCATGGTAATCTACTCAATATCCATATAAAGGACACTATTGCTTAGACACATATTCCTTTCAGATTTAAAAAATCTGAAAATATAATGTGATGTTTAAAAAATACAACACAGCTTTAGTTTTTTTAATACATTTTGTTTTACAAGTGATTATTGAAATAACCATGGCATTTGTCTCCTATCAAAGAAATTGTGATCAGCAGAACATCTTTCATTACACTGAAATGAAACAACATATACTGGATTTTTAGTTACTGAAGTATGTATTTTGCTGAAAAGGCATATGTAATGTAAGACAGAATCTCTTTAGCTATGGGCTTATCAAATTTGTTGCTTTATAGTCTACTACTCTTCTAAAGTGAGGGCTTTTTTTCTTACTACGCTTTCTTATTTCAGTTCTTCAATTTCAATTGCATTAAGAAGGAATGTAATTCATGCTCCCTCTTAATTTGTCTTGCAAATGACATAACAAAGCAAAAAGACTTACATTGGGTTAAGATAATGGTATTATTGATATTAATTTGAGCAAATCTCACTGTTTCTCAAGTATGTGATGTGCCTCTGAAGTGGCCATATTAGAAGGCAGCCAGACAAGAGGTCAACTTTCTAAAAGGAAATAGACTACTAATACCTTGTCAAATGTCTGGCATTTCTGTCTTTTCTACCATAATACAAGCCTGGAAAGTAAATTGCTGAAGAAATTAGTGAAAAAAATCCAAATCTTTACACTGAATGTGATTGTTTGACACGAAAGTGATAGTACAATGAAGATTCATAATCTTAGAAATAACACTGTTCTGATTTTGAAAGATGAAACATTTTCAAAACAGGTCAAATAGCTTCATAGTGCATTTTGCAAATATAATGAATTGTGCAGAAGTGGAGAAGAATTATTTATGATTTACCACCCACTACTTTAGAATCACCCCTTATAACCCTATGATAACTGGACAATCAGTGACATAAAAGAGATACGTTTGAGTTTACATTTAAAAGATAAAATAATGCAAACAATAAAATGCCATAATTACTACAGAAAATTAATTAATTCAATATGAAATGTTGTCCATTGAAAATAGTTGTTACAGACTGGAATTTGAATTGAATTTTGACTCTACAAACCAAATCAAGCCTTAAAAGCAAAGTGTGCTGTCTTCTGCCATTACAATAAACAGATCAGTAGAAGATAGGAAATAAACCACTTTGGTCCTTCTTCTCCCTGATTTTCCTACTTTATTGATATGAACTGCTTATAATATGGAATATATTGCATTCCTTCTTGAATGTATAACTCCATTCACCTTGCATTTGACAAGACAAAGTAAGGTCCTTTTCTTCGTCTAAGCATTTTGGGTAGAAATAGATATAGTGTTGACCTCAAATGTCTCTAAGTAGAAGGTTATTCTAAAAACAAATCAGGGAGTATACTTTGATATCTGGAGGTTAAGCTGCTCTTCATGCTCTCTGGATAAGTTTTATTATGATTGTCATTTGTTTCAGAACCAGTTTGGGATGTATACTGATGAAAACTTATTAACTCTTCATGACCTCTTAAGATCTCAGTGACAGCAGCTACCAGTAAAAGCCCATTTTATTACAGCAGGATATTCACACCCTGCTAAACACTAATTGAGCACTTGTTGACAGTCTGAACAAACACAGTGACCACATTTCTTTATCACCATCAATGTCTTTATCCTAGGCCTAAAGCACAGACACAGGTAATGTTAATTGTGTAAAGCCACTGTAGAGTGCCTATGCTTTTGATACAAATAATTGGTAGCAGGGTGGTGGAAGAAGTGGAAGGTATCTTTTGGAGATATTATAATTTACGTTGCAGAGGCAATCATTAATGAATTCTATTTGCTCTTCACTGTTTTCCCAGTGAGACATAATTGTTTAAATGATAGATTTATAACAGTTTAAGTGGGTTTTTTTGTGCATAATAACTTTCTTGAGGGACCACTGCCATATGTGAGGAAGTCAAAGCTCTACTAGGGCATTAAAATACCATCACCAGGAGTCTAGTTCTCTGATTCCCAAGTCCAAAACTGAAAATCTTAGAGTGTAGTCTAGTAAAGAGGAGTGACTTATGCTTTGTTGTTTGTTTTTGGATGGTTTGGGTTTTTTTCCTAGGGATATGATGATGTTTCCTTCTGACTGTTACAGTTCTTAGTGTATTAGAAGGTCTTCTGAGTGAATAACTGAGCACTCATGGTGTTAAAAACTTATGTTTGTAATCTTCAGATTAATTGTGTCCTTGTCACATGTCTACTACAAATTCATTACTGCTAAAACATTTAATTTTTCATGGAAACTACAAATTCTTTATAGTAAGAAAGTAACATGTTCCATTTATCACCTCTAAACTAGAAGATAGGCATTACTGATATAGTCAGTCTTCACATTTATTTCTGATTATGGAAAACTATGTTACAAAAGATTGCACCACATTAAAGATTTTCTGGTTCTGAGCAGTATATATACCTCCTGTCTCTTTATGCCTAGAGCATCTGTTAATAGGAATATTATCAACTCCAGCTGCCTAAAGGCAGATTGTAAGGAATGCATTTGCAAAGCAATCTGGTGCATAAAATGTGTAGAATTTTCTGTGCTGTATCAAATCATATTTCTTCAGTTTCATTTCAAATTAAGTTTCCAAACACTACAGATAATGCAACAGTCTGAGTGCATGATCTTACAGAGTCAAAAAATAATACTTGGAGTAGAAATGTACTATCTCAAATATTTTAGTTATCTTTTTCCCTAAAAATTCGCATTCCATAAACAAGACTACTAAGATCAGAAAAACTTTGATTTATTTTTATGAAAATGGTAATAAATTTTCTGGGGTTGGAACCAGTCAATACAGTGAAGGTCATGCAGATGCTGCCATCCAGAGGGATGTTGACAGACTGGAGAAATGAGCTGAGAGAAACCTCATGAAGTTCAGCATGGCAAAGTGCAGAGCCCTGCTGCATGTAGGAACTCCTTGGCAGTGCTAGACTGGGCAGTGATAGACTAAGGAGCAGCTCTGGCAAAGAGACCCTGAGGGCCCTGGGGGACATTGGGCTAAACATGAGTGTGCCCTGACAACAAAGGCAGGCAGCAGCATTAATGGAAGCACTGTCAGCAGGCCCAGAAAAGTAATTACTCATAGCTTTTCTCAGAGCTGATTACACAGATTGTAATTTCTGTGTCCTGTACAAGAAAGACATCAACTAGCCACCAGGGCAGTCAGGACTGGATCACTTGCCTTATGAGTTGAGGTTTAGAGATTGGGGCTTGTTCAGCCTGGAGAAGAGATGCCTGTGGGACTCAACAAAAGCATACATTTGACTCTGGGGAAGTCAGAAGGGAGACAGAGACAGGTCTCTATAGAATCATAGAATTGTGTGTGTTGGAAAAAAAATTTAATCCCGTTAAATCCAGAAGTTAACTTAAGCACTGCTGAGTCCACCGCTAAGCCATGCAGCATGGTGGGTGGATGAGAGTCAGTGGCATAATTTGAAAAAGGGCAGTTTCTGGGTGTGAAGAGAAACCTTTTCCCAGTGAGAACACCCAGTCAACAGAGCAAGTTGCTCAGGCACATTCCACTGTGTCCGTCTTTGGAAATTTTCTGGACACCTGGACAGAGCACTGAAAAACCTGGCTTGACCTCAGATCAGCCCCTGCTTTACAAAGAGGTTGGACTACAGGGCTTGGTGAAGTATCTTCACACCTTAATTACCCTTTGATCTTATAAATAGCCTATAGTACTACATTTTGAAAGATACCTTCACTCATATATCCAGTTGAGAGCATTTATGAGACTATTTGACTAGTGTCATTTGGTTACACTATATAGCGTATTCCTGTGAAGCATTCATCATAAATTCCAGGCTTGAGATAAATTTTAACAAATCATAATCATTAAATTGTTCTTTTACATTTTCCAACATACTTTATGAAAATCAGAATAAATCTAAAGGTTATATGCTAATTTTTTGTGTTAAAAATATTATAATTTTATCCCTAAATTTCAGCATTCATAGTGATGGACACAATTAGTGCTATCAGTAACAGAGGCATAGGCCAGTTAAACCACATAACATAGGAGATCTGATCAATTTTATATAAGTAATCAAACAAAGCATCTTATTTATTGCATTGCAGTGGTAACAGAACTACACAGAATAAACTGCTTTCCTCTCCTTGACATAAACACAGCTCTGTGTGTTCAAGACCTTCTAGAAAAGAAAACCAGAAAACCTTGATGCGAAATTAAGTCTGAAACAACTGGCATATACCCCTTCAAGATTTAGCCAAGGGGAAAGTTGTTCAGAACATCTGTTTTGCATGTCCTGTCTCTTTTAATACTATCAGAGCTACAATGAATGACTTAGATAAGATACACATATTGGATTAGTTGTGACCTAGACACTAAGGATTCCATTTCATAGCACACTAAATGGCTTCAATAACCTTCTTAATGGTATTGTGTACTTTTAAAACATGAAGAGTTACAGAATTGTGATCCCTGAGAATGAAGAAGGAAAAAAAAAACAAACCAAAAAACCCCAGGAATTACTTGAGACCTTCCCCTGCACAAGCCCTGGACATCAACAAACATCAAGTATTTCACCAGGTTCCTCTGGGTCCAACAGGTCTATGTCTTTCCTAGAGGGAGGGTACAGCTGGGACAGCTGATCCAGACTAACCAAATGTAATATTCCATATCACATGTCATCATATTCAGCAGTAAAAATAGGGTTGAACATGTCATGCTCAGCAGTAAAATCTGGGGTGAAGGAGGAAGGAAGTATGTCTGGAGCTGTGGCATTTGTCTTCCCAAATATGCTGTGGCTACTTGAAGGCTTGCTTTCTTAGATATGACTGAATACTTGCCTGCACGTGGAAAGTAGTGAATGAATTCCTTATTTTGCTTTGCCTGTACACAGTTTTTGTTTTTCCTATAAAACTGTCTATATCTCAAATCATTAGTTTTTTGATTTTACCTTTTTGATTCTATACCCCAATGAGCAAAGGGGTGTGTGGGGCTTACATACATACCAGGGTTAAACCACAAGAGCTGCTTGCAACACTCTGCTTTCCCTAAAGGAAAAAAAAAAAAGTCCTGAAGAGATTTTTAGTGTTTTCTGAATTGTGGAAGCATCTGAAGATACTGGAAGATCTGAAAACTGCAAGAGGGATGTGTGAGAAAGATCTGAGATGAAGGCATCTCATTCAAAGATTATCCATTCTGGGGAAGAAAAGTGAGAAAGATACATCAATCAATTCCCTTTGACTTCTATTAATCTGATTTTTGCTCTATCTTTCTAAATTTAGCACCTCCTAGATGAACTAGGTTTTCTAGGAAATACCAGTATGTGTGTTAAAAAAATTTCTAGTGGCCAAAAATTCCAAGTTAACAGGCTTACATTTACCATGACAAAGAAAAAAAATAATTTACTAGTAATAATGAATTTAGACCAATATTCTGTAGCTTAAACATTAATACACTTATTTACCTGCATGTTATTCTTCAGCCATGATGTTTAATGCTGGTGCCAACTGCCTGAGCAATTCAGGGCTGACCCAAATCTAAAGCAAGTTGTTAAGGGCATTGTTCAAATGCCTCTTAAACATTGACAGGCTTGGGATATTGAATATATCTCCAGAAATCCAGTTTTGGTTTCTTGGTGAAGAAATGCTTCCTAATGCCAATTCTGAACTTCTCCTGATGCAGCTTTGAACCATTCTCATCCTATCATTGGATAACAAGGAGATGAGATGAACACCTCCCTCTGTACTTTTGGAAGGATCTGTTGGTAGAATTATAAAACAACTTCTCTCACAAGTTAAAAATTAAATTATTAGTACAGTGTTGTGTCATGGAAGCATAAAACCATTATGTAATTTATCAGTTCTAATCTTCAACTTTGATACTAGATCACAGACCAAACATCTTGAAACTTTTTTTTTCTGGTTTTGAAGACATTATTTTTCATGATCTTAAATGTCAGAATGATGAGATCAAGCAGGAAGCTGGAGCTAAGAGTGAGAGAGGTCATCAGAGGAGAAACCTGTCAAGAGGCATAGTCCCACAGTATCTAATCAGACCCAAATCTGTGCTCTTGGGCCAAGGCTAAGATCAGGGCCAAGATGGCAACCTGACTCCAGCTATGACTCAAAGTGCCCGCATAGAAATTCTGCTCCCACATGAAGAAATGAAAGAGCCAGGTAGGTTTGCTTCATCTCCATCTCATCCAGCTCTTCTCAATCACCTGATAATGGTTGTGCAGCTGCACTGCATCCAGCCTTCAGCAGAGACAAACAAGCTCTTGGGGAACATGGTGTTTTCAATGGCCAAAACTGGGATTTTGCTCTTAGCATTGTCTAGTTTTAGAAAGAAGGTAAGATTTAATGTAAACACATTACTTTGCTAGAATATTACATTGTACAGAATAATATGATGTGGCACAGCTACATGACAAAATGCAAGTTCCCTGCCAAAACAGATTTGACAAAAAGCTTTTTGCAGCTTAGGAAAGCTTCCATTAATTCATACATTCAAACTGAAGGTATCATGGGAGACTCATTGGTGTACAAATGCCTTGCACCTGTTCTTTTAACAGGTACAGATGAGAACAGTGGGATGTTGGCTCTTACAATGCAGAGCAGAAGGTATTTACCTTACGTGGCACAAATAACAAGTTATAGGATTTGTTGTAAGATTTAATGTACAATTTAAGATAAAAAACAAACAAGCAAAATCTTAACAGTACCATAAAACATTTCCTTTTTGTAAAACACATGTTTTAAGTCAATGAACATACTCTGATTTCTCCACCTTCCAGAAAGCACAATAAATCATGTCACACCATAATAATGAGTGACATACTGAAAGGTATCTCTCACTAAAGAAAACATAGCAACCCATGACAGATACAAGTGAGAAAAAAGAAGCTATGTGTACAAGAGCAGTAAACTATATGATAGCCATAAAGATGAAGATAGTTGTAACATAACAACAGTATAGTTGTTTCCCTGATTATCTTGCTCTGTATAATTTATATTTATTTATTTATGTAATCCTTTCTTTATTTTTTGCCATCTTGGGTAGCAGATATACCTCATTACATCTACATTTCAAAAATAAGGTAATTCTTTATAACCTCTCTATTTTACTTTCTAAAGTTTTACAGAATTCACTGATGAGTCTTTAACCTCTGTTAAATGTGAGCTTTTCTTGGTACAAGAGAGACTCCTGGACCAGGTCCAGAAGAGGGCAACAAAGGTGATTAAGGGATTTCAGCATCTCTCTTGCAAGAAAAGGCTGAGGGAGCTGGGTCTGTTCAGCCTCGAGAAGAAACAACTGAAAAAAGACCTCAACAATAAGATATATATGTGTGTGTGAGAGAGATATATCAATATACTTTTATACATATATATATATATATATATATATATATATATATATATATATATATATAAAAATAAGTGTCTGAAGGGAGTTTGTCAAGAGGGTGAACCCAAGATCTTCTCAATGGTGCTGCACTATAGGACAAGGTGGCAACAGGAGGAAGCTGATGCATAGGAAGTTCCACCTGAATCTGAGGGAGAACTTTGTATTGCAGATGACCATGCTCTGGAAAAGATTTCCCAGATGGGTTGTAGAGTCTCCCTCATTAGAGATATTCAAGAACCATCTGGACGCAAACCTGTTCAATGTGCTCTAGGATGACCCTGCTTGAACAGGGAGGTTGGATCAGATGACCCACTGTGATCCCTTCTGACCTGATCCATTCTATGATTCAGTTTGGAAAATCAGAGGCATTTTTATTTGAAATTAAATGTATTTGAGAGGCTATTCAACCATAACTCTGAGGAAAAACATATATTAAGGAAAAATAGACACGTATTTTTGAGGAATTTCTTCAGCTTTTGAAGATCTGTCTCTCCTAAACTTATGGTTGCTTAGTAAGGTCGAAGTGTCTCATAGGTTAACCATGCTTTGAGCAGGAGCTTCAATTCTAGACAGCTCCTGTGTTCCCTTTAAATTTGATTGATTTATAAATTCAAAAAACATTTTTCATCACCATTGCTATTTATCTGGATTCCATTATCTGTATTAATTAATTAATCATGTCTGTGACATTTTTAAGGTTAACAAACCTTTCTTTAAAACACATAGGTTGGTTTGTTTTTTGTCTAAAGAAAGTAAAGTATAAAGGGGAGGCAATTACCAATTTTTTCCTATTACAGGTGTTTTTCAGGCTGTCCTGAAACTTCTGAAAGTTTACTTGTAGGTATAAGTTTACATCTGTAATTTATTTTGTGCACTGAACTTATTTTGAAATGGGCACACACACACACACACACACACATATATATTATAATTTAAAAGATACATTTTCTATAAAAGGCAAAATGGCATCCTAAATATCTATTCATTTACATCTCTAATTTGGATCTATGTTTATTATTCATTAAGTCAGAATCATTATGGATTAGGTACAGTTGAAAAAAACTTTTCACATACAATTTCATACAATTCGATTATTTATTTTTTTCCTGTTTCTGTTGACAGAAATTCTGTTGACAGAATTAGTTATGAAGTTCTTGTTTTCTAATATGTTTGCCTCTACAAATGACAAGAACTTGGTATGAAAGAGAAAAACAAAACAAAACACAAGGCAAACACCTTCTACTTAACTATTCCTTTTAATTTTTCCATATTCCAGAGATGATGTTCTACCTGTGTAATACATTCTTTCCACCTGAAATGCATGTATGTAATTAAATGATCCCAGTTACACTTTTGGCATTTGCTTGAACACTCAGATGAAAAAACATTCTCTTTCAAAAATAATTTCTAAATATTTTCTAAATATTTTCTAAAACTCAGAAGAGGCTGCAAAACTAGTCAGAATGAAATTACAGTAAATCTAGTTGTATTGAGGCCTGGGAAAGTCATAGTATCACTATACTAGTGATACTAGATAGGTCTCTGTGTGGACTTCTCAAAATCTAAAGATGGGAGATGCTTTGGAATAGAAACAGGCTTTGTCTCTATATGATGTCTACATAATTTTCCCGTTAATAGAGAACAATAGGTTGCAATGGAGGATAGCTTGGAAACTCAGAAAGATATGGGAGGCAGAACAAAGAATGACTTGCACCAATAGCCCAGTTCAGAGGCCAATACATAATGAAGACAATCACACCTTGCCACGTGTAGTTTTCAGCTGTACTCTGAAGATGGAATCCAAGGCGTAAAAGTTCTGTGTTGAGACTGGGACTCAGTTGTCTTCAGTGATCAAAAGTGTCTCGCTCCCCTGGATCCATGGTACTGGTCCAGCTGGGACCAGAGGGACTGGGGAGGCACAGGACGTGAGAGAGGATGTGTTTTTTAGAGAGACCTGTGCTTATATATTAGAATTGAAATCTTAAACTAGAAATCATTCTCTATTCTCCACCCACTCGACTTATTTACTAAACGTTAGATTAAATACTACAGTTCTTGCAGACCTCCCACAATTTCCTTGTGACATCAAGAATGCATTTGGGGGAAGGTTAAATATGGAGCTTTCAGATGACATACAGTACATAACAGAGTTGAACATTATGTCCGAGTAGTGGAGAATCATTGCACGAGGGTTATAATCCATTAAACTCTTTCCCTTTATCCTTTACCATATATATTACAGGCATAGAACCTATTGATCAGGCAATTTCAACCAACTACAGAATTAAATGAGACATTCTGAGGTGAAAAAAACCCATGAAATCAACAAAAATCCTCGGTGTTTAAAGGAATAGGTAGAAAATGATGGAAAGAATAAATGAATGAAGACAGGAAAATTGTCTGATAAAGTCAAAATACCATCATCTACAGCACTGGGAACTGCAAATCAATCATTTCATAATGAATTTTAAAGGAGGGAAGATAGCAATAACAAAATTACTTTTATTTGGAAAAAGAAATTAAGCTCTGACAAAAAAAAAAAAAATACAAAATTTAATTAACACTTCCTGATGCTTAATAAAGGATGTCTGAATGCTCATTAGCTTTGTATATGGGAAGTTTTAGTTTTTACATAGTTTTCTCTATAAAGTGAAAGAAAGAGATTGTGGTACAACTTTCATTTTTTAGTTCATGATAAGAGAAACTGATGTTAAATGAATAACATTAATCTAAGCACAGATATGGGAACACCTGGAAATAGGAATAACTTAGAGCAAATAAATTTGTAAATAGAAAATGGTAATTTGAAAGGTACTCATCTTAAAGTAACTGCAATTTGGATTTTTTTTGGTGAAAAACAACATTCAATATGTTTTATTATTGACTACTACATGGTTTTTCTCTCTTGATATTTTAATAACAATTTTCTATTGACATAACAGATTTTATGTGTAAAAATTGCACAATTTGTCCATTTGAGAAAGTGGCTTGACATTTCTCTTACAGGTATATATTTAAAACATGCAACAGAGAAAGTATTATAAGACACTGAGAGTTTTGTTTTGAAGTTCCTTAAACAGTCTGAATCCAATTTGGTTTTAAATGATTATAGATATATTTCTTCATTAAAGGTGAAAGCAGGTAAATAACAAATTTTCATTACAAACCTGTTATGGAGCACAATGTTGATTCATGGTAGTGATGGACAAGACACGCTGAAAACTTTGACAGGGGCCTGTTCTGGCAGAAGGTTTCTCAGCAGGGAAATATGGGCATATTGGAAGAAGAAAGTCTGCTCCAGCTGGTCAGGATCCAGATTTGTGTCATTCCAGTCTAACAAGAGTTGTCCCTGACTCCCCTGAGGTAGGGGACCAATTACAGCTGGCCCTTTCTTCAGCAGCATAAAATGATCTCTTGGTAAACATAGTTAATTAATAGGCTGACTCAGTAAATATCTACTCCTTGATATGATAGACATATAAAAAATTTTCCTTTTTGTTCAATAAAACTTAAATTGCATATTTTTACTTGAAACATTTTGTTATGATTACTATTTTCCTGGTAGCCCTTATCAGGGGAATCACTTAATAGCTACTCCAAATGTTTTCCAACCTTTTCAAACAGACAACTTTAAGGTAACCAGCCACCACAAATACAGGTTTTATTAAACTAAAAATATACAAAAAAACTTTTTCAGCTATAAGATGAGGTAAACAACTCTCTTTAGACCTGTCTTCTGGAGCTTTTGGGTTGTTTTCTTTATTTTGGTTTGCATTTTTTATTTTATGGGGTTTTTTGTTTGTTTGTTTGTTTTTGTTGCAGCTCCAAATGAGCCAGTTCAAGCCAACAGTGAGACACAACAAATGCTAGAACGTAACACTTGTACCACAACTTATGTTCTGAGTAGAAAAAAACAGGACAACAGGACAACATAACCTTAGCAAATAGGCCTTAATGCCACTTGCCAGGGGATTTTAGATTTTTTGATGTTGACATAAAGGGTTACTGCTTTGGCTTGCTGTCCCCAAGGTCACACATGAATGTTCACTATCAAGAAGGTTCTTTTCTGCTGTCCTCCACATTTGAAGTTTAGCTATTTGCACACATTGGTTCTCACTCCATCTCCTTAATGTCTTCTCATCTGTCACCAGACTGTCCCCAAGGTGAGTTCTAGGGTTTAAAATGATTAGTTATCACATGACAAAAGGCATTTAATTTTGAAAGGATTTAATTGAAGATGGGTGCAAGCCTAACACTTCTTTGCATTTATGAGTTAATGGGTTTGAACCTTTATTTTAACTCTGTCTTGTATCTACTTTTTACTTACTTTTGTGGTCTTAGTCCATATTTGGTACAATTCTATATCAAAGTATTTTAACAAGTATAATGCTATAATTTAAACAAAAATACAAGTGCAATATTGAAATATCAGTCATGAGTTAAGAAAATGTACGTCCAGAGAACTGTATTTAAAAGCACATATTTATTGTAAATAATCAGACACAATACTTAGTCTATGCCTAAATTTCTATCAACATCATTCTCAAAAAGTCTGAATCCCTGCTTCTGGCCATACTTAACAAATGTCATAAAACTGACCGTTTAAAGGTTTAGCTGGCACCTAAATGAAACTGGGATCCAAAAGCTTGATTTTTCTTTCACATGTGACAATCATATTTTTTCTAAACTCTCCCATCACCCTAAAGCAATAATTCTGGTGAACTGTAGTTCACCAATTTATGCCTGTCTTAAGGATGAGAAGGCAGGCAGGCAAAATGAGATAAAGATGAGCTAGTATTTGGGAGCAGGGGAAGAGTTAAAGTGTGGGATTTTATTGACTCTTGTCAAGTTACTTGAAACGTTTCAGCCTACTTCATGATTAAAATATGTATAAAGTACATATTATTACAGTAAAAAATATTGATATGTCTTAGTACTGAATATCTAAGTATTTATGCCATTGGAATTTCCCACAATATTTGAAAGAAAACATTGGATTTGGTGAAGAGGTCAGTCTATTTGACTAAAATTCATTGATATAATTTCCTGTTGTAGTCTAGATTTTGTCCACAGTGCTTGCACCAATTCCTAGACAAGACTTAATTTTGCTTAATGGATGTGACAAATGAAGAACAGCTTATAGTAGCATCATATTATACTGAAAAATGGACACCTAATATTATTCAGGAGAATTCTGAAAACAATTATTTAAATAAAGAATTTGGTGTTCATTATTAAATTTCAATTGTTTCACACATAAATCTCTGGTCAGTAGCACACAAAGATAGTTATGAAGTATGCCTTGCACATATATGTTTTGTGAACTTCTAATGTAACGAAACTTATTTGAACTAGTAGATGTATACACAAATGAGAAAAGAACAAATTATTTAAATCTCTACATTTTTAAAAGTCTGTCTGTCTAGTTTGAAAGAAGTACCATATAAAAATGAGTTTATTTTACTGTAATAGATCTCATTATATAAGAAAAGTATGCAGAGATATAAAGCAATTTCCTTTGTGTAGTGGTGATTCAAATCTCTCTTACTTTACATTCAAGGGCCACTGTGACATTGTGCTATCCTAACCTTGCTATATGAGAAGGATTGTATACCTAATAAAAACAAGTGATTGGATAATAAGATTAGATGTTTTGGGATGTGCTAGAATTCTGTATGCAATAACTATTACACTTATTTTTTTATGGATTTACTTTTCCCCCAGCTTAGAATATAATGACCTTTGTAACACAAAGGTTTCAATAAGTGAAGGAAAGTCAGTGATTGCTCTTTAAAATCAGTGATGACCATGCTAAATCTTATATTTGCTGGGAGAAAAATTTTCCAGTAACCACTTCTAGGTATAAAAATGCTCAGATTCTAAAAGGAAATCACATTTTTGTTTCAGACATCTGCTGTACAAATGTATAATCCAACTGTTAAAACAGCATGGATGTCATGGAGAAATTCTTCAATTGGTAAGGGATGGGGCAAATCTGTCAGGAGGTTCCCACCCACAGAAAATGAACAGGGTTCTTGAAACAAGTTCAATGACATAGTCAAAAAGAAAGATAATTTTCCCTTTGATCTTTCAGTCTATATTTTTTATTACACTTGCTATGAAATTGTGATTAACTAAACATGCCAAGAGCTCTTCTTCTGTGAATATGATTAGTCTAATGGCTCTTTGTCATTTCAATTTCACACAGAAAAAGGAAACTTCCCTGATGAGTAGAAGGAAATAAGGAAGTGTCTGTGAATACAACCTTATCTGAATATGAGTAATTACACTATTTCTCTTTGGAAATTAATATGAACAGAGTTTATTATAGTCCTCTCTTGATATGAAGGACTTACATGTCAAAATGTTGAAACAATAATAGCTTTTTCTTTTCAACTATATTTGGAATGTGTAAAGCAGTTTAAAACTTTTTTTATGTTCTTTGTTTTATTTACATATAATTTCTGGATATAGTTCTTTTCTCCCCCTTTAGATGTGAATATCCTGCTAGATGAAAATAATTTTAGAGTTCCTGCTATATGTGCTAATTTTTATTGTAAGAAAATATTCTGTGATTGATTTATAGAAGTCTTACAACAAGCATTCTGTGGCTTTTTAGAATATAATAATACACATATTTTTTGTATAATTCTAAACTTTACTATTATTTTCAAAATAGAAAATGAATTTCCACATTCAATCCTGCCTAAGAAGAATTTATCATTATCTTCTATGGATAAATCCTTCTGTAGAAGTAATGATACTAAGGAAAATCTTTAGCCTGGTAAAGACTTTAAGAAAAAGGTTTCTAGTAAACTATGTATTCTACTAGGAAATATAAGGCACAACACACAGAAAAACATTAAATCTAAATAATCATTGCTTTTGTTTCAATTACTCCAGAAAGGAATTCTGATTTCTAGTTGACACGTATTCTAAATTCTATAATGTGGATTGTGAGTTCCATTAAATCTTCCAAATCAAAATAAAAATATTAATAAGCTTCTTAATTGTTTTGGCTTACTTAAGCATACTAAACTAATGAAAAATAAATGTGAAGCTTTAATTGCCTTAAAACTTGTCTTTAACATGTACTTGTGGTTTGCCAGATGTCCACCTCACAATTTTACAGAGCTTGTTTTATCTAACTTGGTGGGGGAGTTTGACCAATCACCTCTACTGTGCAGCAGTAGAGGTTAATTATGAAAAGCAGAAGTATTTTTTGAAGTGTTTTACTTCCTTCATGATTGTTCACAGTGACTTACCAGCGTAACCATCCCTTAATACAAACAGCAAAAAGTGATAGTGCCATAAAGGAATTCACTTTAACAAAGCATGTTTTCTAGTAAATCTGTTAGATTCCACATCTGTGGCACATAATGAGGATTTTGTACAAGAGGAAGAGAGAGAAAGAATGCTAATACATTTTGAAGGAGTACATATAAAAATGATCTGGTTTTGGTAAAGATTTTTTATGTTAAGAAATGCAAAAATAAAATAGGTGAGGGGTGACACTCATATAACTCTTCCAAATAGTTTCCCCAGATACGAGAAATGTATAATAGGAATTATTTTTATTTGGGGGTGGACTTTTTTTAAATATTTTAAAAAATTTATATGTCAGAATGTAACTACTGAAGAATAAAATCATGGCAATTTGACTTGACACAAATAGAGATAAATATAAAAGGCATTTCTAAAGTTTACAAGGGAAAGGTAAACTTTCTTAAGTAAGATGATTTTCGTTTGATAATTGAAGAAGTAATTCATCCTAACATCAAGAAGCTGTGTGATAAAATAACATTAGTATAAAAAAACAGTCGGAAAAAATGTTAATGAAGTTTAGTATAGTGGTTCTCACACTGTGCTTCATGGTCACTGGAGACATCTCTGATCAAATTTGTCATCTCTGATCAAATTTGCCAACTTGGCTCTTTCCTTTTTCCAGACTACATTCATTTACAAAAATATGTTTTATTAGTAAGCAGTGCCTTTAATTAATCCAGTGATATCATATTAATGAATGACAAACATGTCATTTTATGAATGGCTGAGGGACACCAGCTGAAAAGTTTGGTAGCTCCAGGAATAAAAGTTTTCAGAGTTTTCTTGATTTTCACAAAGTCTAGTAGAAAACTGATTAGGTAGACATATTCCTTTTTATAAGAAATTGCCTTTTTTTTACAAGCCACTACATGATAGCTTGCTACAAAATAGCAACCTCACTGAGGAAGCTTTTCTGATAACAAAAGGTATATTTTCAATATAAGTCTATTAATATTTTACAAATATACAGGTTATTTCTTTAAATTAAATTAAAGGATTTCATTCTGAAGTTTGTTTATCACCCATTATTAGAATAATGTATATATTGCAACCTTTCAAAGCATAATATGTAACACAAATGACATAGTAGTTCAGGAGACTGGCCTTGCATTCTGGATTGACCTGACTTCTTTTTTTCCTCAGGTGCTTAACGGTATTTCTTGTTGAACTTCAAGGAATGCTTACTATATAAATTGATGGTATTTTTCTTCTTTTAGGGAATTGTCCTTCTAACCATTTTGTTCCGAGAAAAGGTATGTCTGCTTCACATCCGATAACAAATTAAATATTTACTGACATCTTTGAAAAGAGGTTAGTGGGCCTGGTCCTGAGCCTGACACTGTCACAAGAAGAGCTGTAATGTAAATAGATCCTTGCAGAAGTACACAGTGACTTGAACTACATGGGAAATCAGTTTTTATAGTAAGCCCTCTCCATCCCTGCCATGCTCATGCACTTACAAATGAGTAAACATATCCATCTGGCATGTTGTCAGCTGAGAATACTCAGAAATACAGGGAAGATATTCTTTCAACCCTGATTTCCCCTGTTTCTACTAACAAAAATCAGAGAAGACATGCAGACATCTAAATACACTACGAGTATCCTGACAGATTCAGAATAAACCCTCAAGGTCTTTGTAAGATCATAAAAATGTAAAATAATTTAGATTGGAAGGCCCTTCTGGAGGTCCCATTCTACCATTCCTTCCTCAAAGCAAGAGCAAACTTCAGAAGTAGATCAGATGGCCTAGAATCCTGCTCAGTTAAGTCTTGGGTGTCTTATACATTGTATGTGTCACCACCTCCTTTGAAGCTCACTATTTCTTTATATTGACATTTTATTCCTGATTCAGATAGACAAATTCAGGTGTACAACTCAGTAACAGGGACGGACATCTGATGCCATTTGATATGACCTAGCCATGAGACCTGTCTCCACCTGCCAGAAGAGCATGGGTCTCTCACAAAGTCTCATAATGTACTACACAGACCTGTGTGGATGGCCTGAGTAGCAAAGGGGTCAGTCAAGAAGTCATTGTATTCAGCCTAATTTATCAGTTTAGGACTGAAGTATTTAGAGTTAGATGTCTAAGGAATTAAAACATTAAGTTCACAAAAAAGTTTTTTTCCTTTTCTTGATTACCTGTGCCAGGATGGGTAAATCATTCCTTCACTAATAGGAGTGATCTCATTACACTGCCTAACTGCCAGGTGGCTGGGACAGGTAAACTAAATCCCATCTTGTATGACCTACATGTGTCAGGAGCATTACCTCAACTCCTACACATTGGCTTTGAAAAGTCTTCCTGAGAAATGACACTAGAATATCACCCATTTTGTGTTATGGATGTATTTATATTGACAATTTTTTGCCTTGATCTAAAAAAGTGACCAAGATTTATTTATTGTCTGATTGGTGAAGATAACACACAGAGACTCCCTGATAAGCTTTGGTGTTTTAATTAATATTATGTACAAACAATAACCTTCCTTAGAAATGTCATACAGAAACTTCTAATAAAATATGTGAATACTTGCTCTCATTGCATGTTTTATGAGATGCATATGCATCTCATTATATGCAGGTTGCATGCATTTATGTGATTTTTATTTCATGGGAGATGCAAATTATTTCTGCTTTCATTTTTGGTTTCGGCTTTTGCCATCCTTGCTCCTTTTTTTCGCACAGTTATATGCATTTAAAAGGCATTTGTACATCTTGGAAATAACATTTTGACTAAGTGGGCTACTTGAAAATATTTTAAACATTAGGGAATTCAATTTTAATAATGCAGGGAGCAAAGGTGTGCTCCTTAGGAATAAAGGTGTACTCTTTAGAATCTATTAGAAACGTCACATAGTTCAAGAGCTCCCTCTTCTGACACCAAACATATCAGAATATTTAGTCTAAAAGAAAATCTCCTGGAAGGTAATTAAATGGCTCTGTGACTCTCAAAGTTTACATTTTTTAACCTTTTTTTTTTTCTTGTCCAGGTCAAACCTGAGATTCTATACAGGTTTTTTACTTTAAAAAAAGCAATGCAAATGCTGACTTACAGCCACCTACTTTTAGCAAATCATACATTTCTTAACTGGGAATTTTTTTTCCAAAGTAGTAGTAGCAGTTCACCATTTTATTATTGATATTGTCAAACCAGCAATAAAATATTATTTATAATATATATGTGTACATATATATATATATATATATATATATTTATATGGTGGGACAGGACCACTGAAGTGCAGTGGAGAACAATCACTTTAATGCTTTAAGCATCAGTCACAAGCATCATTTTATTGAATGTAAAAATTGGGTGAGATTTTCAACTCTGTGAACAATTTTAGTTCCCTAGGTGATGTTAGAATGATATGGATGTTAAGCTATGTATAAATATGCAAGTAATGAAGAATTCTGCAGTATTGTTTTCCCAGGCTAGAATCCAGAATCCAATATTAGAATTTAGATTTCTGTTCCAAAGCACATGGGGACACAGAATTCAAAATGGCACCCAGGACCAACAAGATAACTAACAGCTGCTGCCAACAGCCAACATTCTTGTTGAGGGTCCATTCAAAGATAGAAACTGGGAAAGTATGGTGAAATTTTCCTTCAATTCCCCACATGTTATTTACTTGGAGGTGCTGCACTGGAGATACAGTGCCCCAGAAAACAGCTACTAGTCCTAAATCAACCAAAAGCAGAGGGTCCTTCTTCCCTCTGCAAATTATCTTATTTTCTTGTTCTCAAGTTTAGTTTTCTTTTTCATGAATTAAATACTTCTTTTGCATGTAAGAGAGCAAGGTGCCATTCTTCCCTTCAATAAGTCCTGAAGAGGGGCAAAAAAAGATAAGTTATGCATATCCTACATGGCTTAAATACTAAATCCAGGAAGAAGTTCCAGCCCCCTAAAACCTGACCATAAATAAAGCATTTGACTCTTGGAGAAATTTCAAATGTCTCTTTCTCCCCCTTCAGCATTTTTAATGTTTGTTCTTTGAAGTATCTGAAGCAGGAGGCCTGATTGGATATTTTAGCATTCTCTGTATGCTGAATTGAGTTTTACTCTTGGAAACAGACCTGTATTAAGTGCATTGGTACTTAATGGTGAGAACTAGAAATAGACAGGCTCTGAGAACAAATTTTTTCATGGCAACATCTGCTTAGTTGAAAAGAAATAGGTGGACCATTTCACTTTCTGGGGCAGGGGTGAAAGTCTATCACATTCAATCCATTCAGTCAAAATAATTGCAAAAATGTTTCCTTATGACTGTGTAAACATGATGTGCATGTCACAATATTTAGTCACACCAGGATCAACACATTTTTACATTTGTGCAAAAGAAGGTCCCTCATGACACTATTGATTTAAATAAAGAAAACTAGAGGTCTATCAGATACAATATACTCAAGCAGAACTACATTTTTTTTAAAAAAAAAAGTTCTAGTTTTAGATTCTAAATTTAGCTTAAAACACTGCTTTTTTGAAAGCATTATCAAACTCATGTTCATTTGACAGGTATGAGCAAGGCTGGGTAAAGAATTTGTATTACCTTGTTAACACAGTGTAACACAGTGTTACACATCAGGAAACAAACTGTGCAATAAATAATTTGATCTGCAGAAAGGCTTACAAGTTCTTCTGTAGTCAGAATCATAGTCTCACAGAATTTGTAGATACATACATAAGCATGTTTCCTTACAGAGTAATATTCTTCCTACATATTTTCCTACTCTTTTATATTCCTGAATATTTCCTTAGCTGATCCTCAGCCTAGAGCCTTTATTATTTCTTTTCTTTATCTTCAAAGATTCTGACAACTTTTTGGTTTAGATATATAAAATAAGCATATGTTTTTATGGGAGTTTTTGCTATTTTAGGATTCTCTTCAAGTCTTTATCTTTGGTGTGCTACTTGTTTCCTCAGTTCTAAAGTTAAGTCTTATAATTTAAACCTCATACCTTAAATCTTAATGAGTTC
This sequence comes from Cyanistes caeruleus, assembly GCF_971803275.1. NCBI lineage: Eukaryota > Metazoa > Chordata > Aves > Passeriformes > Paridae > Cyanistes > Cyanistes caeruleus. The sequence continues at coordinate 46,816,647 of NC_141703.1, forward strand.
AAATATCCGTCAATCAAAAAGGCTCAGCTATTAATTCCAGTCTTAACACAGAGTTTTGAGACCTAGTTTCATCATCAGCCTATTATTAGGCTCCTGCCTAATAATAATAATAATATCTTGAAATAATAATAATATCTTGAAATATTCTGTTTTTGAAAAACCTCTGAGAGAATGTCAAAGCAGTGACAGCCCATCTCAGTGAGCAGGAACTCCTTTTGACACGCACTGCTCATTCAGAGCCTTACAGAAACTCCAGCAAATAGCAGATAAAAGGCAACAAAGGTCAGCTTTTAATCCACCTTTTGGTGTAATTTTCTGTTTCAGATGTCCACCATCCCAATGCACACACAAATTTACTGACACTGTTACCACCTTTCTGAGAATTAATCCTAGACATCTTGTGAGAAACAGAAGGAAGTGAAAGAAGGAAGTTATAAATAGACAATTAAAAGCAGCATAGTCATGCTATTAAAAAATAAACACACAAGCGTGAATTAAATATTTATATTCACATTTAAAGAATAACTGATAAATAAAATATATATATATAAAAAAAGAGATAGATGTATTTCCTGAAATGAACTCTCTTACTAGCTTAAAATAAATATTGTTATCCACAAAATGATTAGTATTACAACCTTGAACATGGTGGTTTAATGACCAAAACCTCAGTACCTAGATAAGAAAATTTATTTGTTTGGAGTCTGAAACCATAAAGTTTCAAAATAATGATTTTATAGGGATGTTTTTATCCAGAGTAAATGATTATTGATAACACATGCTTTATAGGAAGAACTGTTCTGGACTAAAGAAACATTTACTTCATTGTGTTACTGATTATGTTATGTTTCATAGTGTTTTTAGCAATAGAAACCACTTTTATAAATTGTTGCCTCAAGGAATTTCATTTTGTAAGGTGTCTTAGGATGGTTTGGTAAGAACTACTACTTTTCTTGAAGTGACAATGACTCCTTTGGGGCACTGCATAAATTTATTATGAAGCACTGTAATGAATAATAAAACTGTATTATTGAACTAAAAATTATTAGGGAACATTCATCACTTTCTTCTGTCCCAAAATCATATAGAAAACTGCAGCATCAGTGTGAAATCTTGTGAATGCAGGATGCTTTGGATTAGAATGCATCACTCTGACATTTATTTCATTTATAATGGAAAACATAAAGTAGATAGTGGTCTTTGAGATTGCCTCTCCTAGAAATCCTGAAGTACACAGCAATTTCATCCTTAAGCAACGTCCTTCCTCAGTCTTTTACAACGTTCTGGTTTTACATAAAATCCTTGCACAAGTGAAGACACATGATAGATACCTTGAACCTATCCTAGAAAAATATGTTGGGTTTGCAGCTGACACGTGCTTCTGCATATTGACACATTGAGTTGAGAACAGTACAAAGATCTCTCATTGAACCTCCTCCATTTTACTGTAACTGTTACATTGAAGTTTCATCACAACAATTTAGAAATCTAAGGAAAACTCCTTTGAGATTTCCCTCTCCTTCCAGTTTTAATATAGCAATTCTGATAATCTTGTGGGTTAGGGCAGTGTAGCACAATCTCTCTGCCAAGCCTCATTATTTCATGCCCCAGAGAAACTCCAGCCTGCTGTTGGCAGAATTTGTCTCCTCAATGGCAAATATGGGAATTAATGCAGCCTCGTAATATAAACAAACCATCCCCCAGTACAATGGCAGACTTCCCCTGGTCTCATCCTAACTGAACTACCCAATAAACTACACCTACCCTTTCTGGTCAAAAAGCCACTTTTTGAGCAGAAAAGAATTGAGAAGAATTTCTCAAGCCCATGTCAAGGAATAAAAAAATCAAGTTTAGCAACACTGGTCCAAGAGATATGTCTAAACCAATATACTTTAAAGCACTCCTAGTGTCCCTGGAATAGGTAGAGGAGTTGTAATATATATGTTGTAACCAGAATCAGCCAAAACCCAGGAGGATATGGAACCTAGGAGCTCCATATATTGGCTCATACCATACAAATCCAAGTACTGGAACTCAACAGGATTTTTAGGGCTCTCTGGCCAAACTTTGTTATATGTACAATGAGTTTCACTACACAAGAGCTAAGGAACACATCTACCTGCTCACCTGAGATCATAATTTGTAGTAGACTAGCCAATTAATTAGCTTCATGCCAAAAGCATCTTCTTGCTCCTAGGTTTTTCTTCCTGGCCATCTTAAGAATCCAACTTCTTGTAGCTGTAACACAGGGTACCGCAAAAATGTTTAAAGGAGTACTGTATTCACTTCCTCTTAGCATCTTTCTTGTTGACCATCTTCACATATGCTTGGTGTTTTCATCCATCTGCCTTTGGCAGTAGTACCTGCACAGTGGTGAGTCATAAAAAGTTCTAAAGCAGCCCACCTGCCAATCTGGTAGGTAAGAATATGTCGGCTTTCTCTGTTTGCCATTTTTTCTACTTTATCTCATTTTGACAAAAAAAACCAAACAGTTTCCTTGGCACTGTTTCTTTCTGATTCTTCTACCCTAATGAACATGTGTTTTATTACTATTCTATTCATCAAAATCATATTTTTTGATGTCATGAATAGATCATACATTTTTTAAAGATTCCAACACCTATTCATATAGAAGAAAAAAAAGACTTGATATTTGAAAATGTCACTTAATACAGAGTTTGTGAGTTTTAAATAATTTTACACAGTGTGAGAAAGTTAAAATGTTATTTTATTAAAAATTGAGGGGGTTGGAAAATCTCACTTTCTCTTTTTCTTTTGAAGAAAAGAATACAAAATAATTTTCCACTTTGTTTAACAAAGAGAACAAAAAGGTGTTACAGGATTTCACCAGAATGCATGAAGTAAAAACTCTTCTGAGTCCCTCAGGGGGAAGAAAAATCCTGAGATTGAATTAAAGCCTTTAGAGTTAAAGACTTTAGAGAAACTTAAATATATTAAGCCATAGATAAAAAGTAAGAATGTAAGTTTTAGTCTTAAGTAAGTAGAAATATAACGTAAATGCCTTAAAACTCTGTCTTAGCTAGTGAAAAGCCCTAAGGCCTAGTTTAAATTTCAGTAATGATACCCTTCAGTGATGCAACAATGTCCCAGACACAATGAAAACATAGCTTGCATTCTTAGAGAAGATAGGACTATTCACTTAAATAGATAATGTTCCATATAGAGGATTTAGGTAAAACTGGCACCGCTTTCTTGAATTAAGAATTAAGCTTAGATTGGTGTAGAAAAAAGTTTTAGAATAGTGTTTTTAGCTGATTGGATGATTTACAAATTTAATCATCTGTATTGAGAAGAGGCACACACATACACACACAAAAGAAGAAGAACCATCAGCAGCACCATCATCATCATCCGAAGACGAATTACTGCAACTGCTTCTGCTACCCAGACCAACAGAACTCTACGCTGGGAAGCTGCTGCTCAGAATTTGGGACTGTATACCAAAAGCTTTTAGCAAGGGCTTTAACTCTCTGAGCTCTTTGCCTTCGAGACTGATGCATTTATATAGTAAACATCTTTATTGCAACCACCAACTGCTCTTGTCTGCTTAAAGACCTGGAGAAAACCATGAAAAACTCAACAACCAGGATCATGTTTTTTTTCAGAAAACTTGGATATCATGTGGTGTCATGAGGTGACTTTACCTTTAAGGTGGTTGTGAGACCTAAGGAAGTTGAAGTTGCTGGGGACTGATGGGAGTCTTTTCTCCTGACCAATTATTGGCCATTACTGGGAATTGACAGCAATTTTAACCATTGAAAAGGGAGATTAACTTGTGAACCCTACCTTAAGATGTAAAGTCAGGGCACTTTGGCTCTCTTTGTTTCCTGGCTGTGAAAAGTAACAGAGGTCTGGCTGGCCTCCCGTTCCCTGCCCAGGCCATGCGGCCCCGTGGGGCAGGGGCTGGGCTGGGCCCAGCAGCTCCCGGCCGGGAGATGGGGCCTGTGGGGCTTGCCCTGGGCTCTGGCCGGGCCAGGCCGGTCCCTGGCTCGGCTGCAGTGACGTAATTCACCGGGGACTGCTGAGTAAAGGAGAAAAAGCTCTCGACCTGCAGCGAGCTAAAGCGGTGACTACACTTTCCAGAACAGCCATGGGGAATTTTCTGTCACAGACAGCTCCAGCTCCTGCACCGGCAGAGGTCACAAAGCCATCTACAAAGCCTGGGCAAGATTTTAAACTTTTCATTTCTCAGATGAGACTTGAAGATTAATCCTTTTATCTGGAGAGAGAAAAAAAGAGTGATCAACATGTAAAGAGACTTTATAAAACTATCAGAGACAAGAAAGAAAAGAAGCTTCAGGAAAGGTAGAGAATCAAGAAGATGCTTTAATTAAGATGAAATATTTTTCTGTTAAAGCTATGGAGATGGACAATAAAGTCCTGAAAGAACTCCTTTACTTCATGACCATATATAGGGAGGAATAGAGTGTTCAAAGTGAAAATTTCGAGTAAAAAGTAGAGTGATTGTGATATAGTGAAGTGCTGGAAACAGTGAAGCAAAAATTTGAAGCCTTGGGGGGCAATGAGAAAAACTGTTTTCTAGTGAAGCTCACAGAGACAGATGAAGAAGACTTTAGCCTTTGGATAACTCATCCTTAAAATGCCATCCCTAGACTCATGGCCCATACACACCTCAGAGTGATGTGTAATGGGAGGAGTGAGCTCTGATAACAGCAGCTCTGGGCAGCTGACATCAGGGCAATGGAAAACTATAACAAAAGTTTTCTTGTGAGAAACTCCATAAATTAACAGAAAGAAACTTCTGTTTCTCTACAAAGACTGGTGAAAAGATTGTAGCAGGAATTGGGTCTGTTTTAACCACCAAACTTCCAAAGCTTTGTCTCTGTTGTCATGTGAACAAGGGAATAGTGGGTAGATAGAGGATAAAAAATGTTTTTCTGGAAGTTTATTCTGGTGTTCTTATTATTGTGGTTTGTCAATAAACTTTCTTTATTCCTTTTAAGTTTTATGCCTGTTTTGCTCTTGTTCTAATCCATATCTCACAGCAAGAAATAAGTAATTTTTTTAGTTACTGGTTTAAAACCACGACACATGGATACTGTGATGTACTGTGCATCATAGTATGGTGCTAATCTTTGTCAGAGTAAAGAGACTTCATCATTACAACATAACTACTTTTCATAGAATATATATATTTATTTCTTGCATATGTGTGAAAATGTATATAAATATTTTTGAAAATTAAGTCATGTCATAATCTGACTAGTTTATGGAAATCGATGATGAGCCTGGCTTTACCACTTGGGTTTATTCAGAGGTAAGAACTGTTAAAAGTTGTTAGTCTGGGACTTCTATTGTAAATAAGAAATAACATTATGGACTCATTATAAACTATTTATAAAATTTAAGCTATTTAAGAAAATTAAACTGGAATCTCAATGTTTTTTTAACTATTATAATTGTAAGATATATTATGAGAATGTATCACCTCCCTCTTCAGTGAGACTGCTTTTATATCCTAGTTTCTGTATTCAAACCTTCCTTCAAGCTATAATTTAGAAATGCAGTCGAATTATATTAAGAAAAGTTAAGCACAGGTTGGTGAAGGAAAAAATGTAAATTCTTTCAAGAAAAGAAAATTCTTAGCATCTGTAATTTTGTTAAAGGTGTTTTTTTTTAAAAAAATCCATTTATAAAATTCCTTTAAAATAATTTAGAAAGAGGAATTATTATATACTTGCCAACAGAAGGTATAAGCTGTTTTTTTTCTGTAAAATTTGCAGCACCTCAGTGTGACAAGGTAACACATTTTTAAATGGTTTCTTAAAGAAATTATTTTATTTATAACAATGAATAACACAGTTTTGACTTTCTTGTATATTCCCTGCATAAACTGTGCAACCATTAATTTTAGTCTTCAATGCTATCTGAATTTCTCCCTTTTAGAAAAGCAAATGCAGGTTTCTTGTGACAAGGAACAGACTGGCAGCTTTTCCAATAACTGTACCCTAAACTTTCACATAAATGGCAAGAGAAGTTAAATAATCTTGAAAAACTGTCAGAAGGTATCATATAATGTGGATAGTGCTTGTCAGTTTTATTTTACAGCTGATTTCCCAATTGCAAAGCAAAACTTTGGTTGATACTAAGCAAAATATGTTTTGCATTACTAATTGACTCCAAACATTTTGTTTCCAAAAGGAGACAGGGCCTAGCTGAGTTTAAATCTTTTTGTGACCTTAGTGTTGACAGCTCCTAATTTTTATGATTTTTTTTCCGGCAGAGACTGGAAGGTTGTAGTTTCTCTGTGTTCCATTACTGATCCAAACTCCAAAAACTCCATCATTATAAATTATAGAAACCTTTTGGCCAGTATTAAGTCAAAACACTTCTAATGGTCTTCTACATTTCATTACAAGCACTGACACTCTTTTAAACTCTGGACACACTACAACATTGTAAAGCAAGGCTTCTAATTGCTTTACCAGTTTGCTGTAACTCTGGTGCAATATGAAAAACCAACAAGGATTGTGAACTCGGTACTCGCAAATTGGTGAGCACACTACTTTCTAAGTCAATACTTTCATACATTCACATCATCTTCATCTGTCATCTCCTTGTGCTTTTATAACATTTTAGAAAGAGGTTGATGACTATGACAGAACTTAAATTATTTCTTTTTTTTTTACCAAAATGGACAAGAAGTATTCAGGTAGTGACTTACTGCAATCCACTTGGGGCAGACACTAGTTGATGAGGAATCCTAGAACCTTAGTACAAAGAAATGATACTGTAGACATTTATTTACCTATGTCTTGATCCTCAGTAGCCCAGGATAAATCATTCCCTCTGCTTTGTAAGCTAGACTCCTCAGTTAAGAAGCTCAGATTGCCTGCTATTAATCACTTAAATATGTACACTTTTTACATGCATAAGTTTAAACACATATACATGTAATCATCTTAAGCAAATAAAAATAACAATTTTGTCCTACTGAGAAGCACATAGAGTTTTCTAAGAGTGTAGGAATGAGCCAGCAGATATGTTCTTTTGACTATGCATCAAAAGAGATATCTCCAAATCCTTATCGCATAAGGATTGCAATAATTTCGTAATTAACTAATATGAGTAAATATAGGGAAATGCATGATCAGTTAGTGCTAGCACCCTAGCCAATTGATGGTCCTTAGTATATTACAGCATTCTTCTGCTAACAGTTTGACACCCATGAAAAGAATGCAGCAGGATTCATATATATATATATATACATACATCAGAAAACTTATTCCATGATACAAATCATGCTTCCTAGATGTTCTCTGAATCTTACATAACTTTTGTCTACCTAATTGCAGGCTAAGTTCATTTTTAAAACAATTCTAAGAGGAACTATACATACATACAGGAAAAAAGGAAAGAAAAGAAGTAATGAAGTGCAGAAGGAAGGAAGTGCAGAAGAAAGAAAGAAAGAAAGAAAGAAAGAAAGAAAGAAAGAAAGAAAGAAAGAAAGAAAGAAAGAAAGAAAGAAAGAAAGAAAGAAAGAAAGAAAGAAAGAAAGAAAGAAAGAAAGAAAGAAAGAAAGAAAGAAAGAAAGAAAGAAAGAAAGAAAAGAAGAAAGGAAGAAAGGAAGAAAGAAAGAAAGAAAGAAAGAAAGAAAGAAAGAAAGAAAGAAAGAAAGAAAGAAAGAAAGAAAGAATAAAAAATGTAAGCAGTCTAGAGAAATGTAGTTGCCTTATCAATCAGGGTCCAAGGTCTGTGGCTCAAGCCTAGTCTGTGCAATCTGTCACAAAAAACAGATGTAAATAAGGGGAGCAAATATCAACCACACAGAATGAATATTATCATGCTGGTAGTGCCCAATTTCATGTGAAATGTTTCACAAATATAGTTTCCATTGTAAATAGATTTATGCAGGACTGTCCACTCACTCATATGTTTATTTCTGCAGTATGCATGTGTTGGATATTTCTCTTCATCTCTGATACCCTTTTCTGAAAATAGAAGCTAAAAGCAAAAATTTTCTCACAGAGAAAAGGAAATATAGTTATGGGTGTTAATAGCTGACTTATCTGTCATAGAATTCCTTCATTCCTTCATTCCATTAATTCCATCAGCTTTTATCTGTAGACTGACCAAAAAATTTGTATGAATTTACATTATAGCATCTGGAAGAGGCAGGGTAAATGGCAGCTCAGATGTCCTTGTCAGAAACAAAGCAAATGTATCAACATATGTTTAAAAATACTATTGATGAGTAAAAGAAGACAATAAATAGAAAAAAAATAAAGACAAAATAAAAGAGGAAGGTAAATTACAGAAGGCTGTCATGAATGTACAGACATAGTGCAGACCTTTCATTTGAGGGAAAAAAAGAAAGTTGCAAGCAACAGTTCAAAGTAATGGAATACTCCTTTAAAAAGGAAAAAGATGAGATGAAAGTGGAAGTATAGGTAGGAAAGAAATGATGAAGCAAAGACCTGAGGTGACAGGAGAGGGATAATAGGGTAGGAGAGGAGAGCAGCAGTCAAACCATATTGCATAATGTTAGAAGAAAAGAGGCTAGAATAAAAGAGAATAAGTTAAATATAAATAAAAAACCCAAACATGTTTATGATGATAACAGAAAGGAATATATTACATGCTGGAAAAAAAAAAAAAAAAAAGGAGTGGAAGAAAAAGAGTAAATGAGAGCATGCTGCTTAGTATAGGAAAATAAAAGATTACTCAGGAGAATCTTGTTTAGAATCTGATTACCTGGGTGCCAAAACCATCTCAAATGTGCTATTACAGAAAAAGGAAAATCTTGACACTTCTTTTAACTCTGAATATGTTTTATAAAATATTGTGTGCTCACTAATTATGATGTTTTTGTTTCACTGCATAGAGTGAATCAATATTCGTACTGTCATACTGTCATGAAAGTGTTTAAAATGTGTGTTTTTCATATATTGTTACAGAGAAGTATAGTGTCAAAAAGAGAAGAAAGAGAAGCAATAAAGAAAAAAGGTTAAACACTGTCAAGATTATGTGAAAAATATTTTCAAGGCCAAAAATCATATAAAGCATGTACCTGTTAGTTTTGATTTGTGGATAAATTAATCTTGTCATATAAATTAACCCTTCTGTATTAGAAATATGAGATAAATTATAAATAGATAGATAGATAAATAGATCAAATAGATTAAATAAAAAATGTGATCAAATTGTTGTCCATTTCTTGTCCTTTTTTATGTTTGATTGCTTAATAAAATAATTTACAATTTTTTTATCAATTCCTGCTCTGATTTTTCTCATAAGTTTTTTTGATAGATTTTTAAAAAGCATGACTATGCATTTTCCTAATGACACAGAAAAACACTACTGTACAATCCCATCTGGTTTTGTACCAATGGCCCAGTGGATTTATTTTTGAAACAGAAATAAAATTTGGAGTACTCAGACTGACCTTGTGGAATTATCTTAATGACTTAAATAATTTAGAAATTGAGCATCGAATGTTATAAAAAGTGCAAACCTTTTTAATTCCACAGAGATTTATTTTCAGAAGAAACAGTCCATGCATACAAAGAATGGACTACATGCTTTTGTTGTTCCAATAATGCAATGTCCCAGTATTTTACTAGTTGTATTGTCTGTAGCAATGAAATGAAGGAACTTACAAACATTTTAGATGTTTTATAGAAGAACACTGAACAAAATAATTAATAAAGTGTATTTAAAGGCAATCCAATCAGGAAGCAAAGAGACAGATTCATTTCTCATATGTTGGGATTGTTTCTCTGTCAAATCTAAGCTTGATGTCCATATGGGAGACAGGGAGGGAGCAATCAGTGAATGTGTATATTTTCTGAGGCAACAAAATAAATGCATGGAATTAGTTAGTCTGCTATTAGAGGAAGGAAAATCAAGGCAAAACTGTAAGTCTGTCATCCCTCTGCTTCTTGTCTAGACAATACCTGGTTCCAGTGTGCCATCATATATTCAAGCCTAAATCTCTTGAGGGAGGTATCTAGGTTTAGCTTAACTTCTCACACACTCCAATCTGTATGTTTGGAAAGAAGCATCAGACATCATCAGAGCAATACATAGTATAGGAGATAAGTAGATGTTCTAAAATGAATAAAATGCAAAAAGCATGGAAATGAAGGCTCTGTGTAAGATCCTACAATGTGTTCATGCAGTAAACCTCTTCATGACATCATTACTCTGGCTCCTCTTATTGCAAATCCTTATTCTTTTCCCCAAAGCGTAGAGATAGGAATGACTTTGTGCTTTGTAACAGTTCTGCTGAGGTTTTTAGTACTATGCATTTGATACACTTTCTGCAATGTTGCAAAGCATATCTGACTTGCCCAAAATCAAAACTGTAGTGTGAATCTCAAGTGGCATACAATTTATGTCAGATTTGCAAAGCAAGAGGTTCAGATAAGCTGTGGCCAAGCATCCAAAGTTTGATTAAATATCAGAACTTGTTAGATGAGCAGAATAAACTCAAAATAATTCAGACAAAAGGCAGAATGAGGACTCAAGAGAAAAAAATAAGTCTCTGCGTGTCTCATCCCTTCGAAGAGAGCAAGATGCTTTATAGTTAGAAAACACACTTCTGTTTTGTTCACAATATCTGCACATTTATCAGAATTGTACCAAAGCTTATTTTCCTCCAGAGTGGTAGAGATATAAAGACTTGATTTCTAACTGCAGTACTACAATACACATTCAGCCTGCATTAGGTAGGAAAACTTAAACAATAAACATTTTGAAATAGACTATTTTTCATTGATCTCTGAATTAGAAATGAGATAACTATAACAGCAAATATTTTTTGGCAATGGTATAGCTGCAAAGAAGAGCTATTCACCTATTCACTGAAAAAAAAAAACCCAAAGCAACAAAACCAACCAAAAAAAACAAACCATCACACAAAAACTATAGACTGCTAGGGAGAAGAAATTATTTCTTTTCCAGCTTTAAGTATGCAACTAGGAAGTTCCAGAGGAGCTGAAAAAGTATATTAAAGTGAAATGTTGAAACCAAGATACTGTAAGTGTTGCAACAGATAAGACAAAGAGAAGATAGATTCCTTCTGAGGAAAGGTTTTATATTAGCATGTCAAGGAGAATGCAGAAAGTAGTTGAGAAGAAGTTAATGGAAGAAAAGGCAATATTTTGATCAGAAAAAATCTTATGTAGACATGATATTGAAGCATATTTTTTAAAAGGAACAGTTGTTCATAAATTCCACTGATTTTAAGATAACATTTTGCAACCTTGAATCTTAATTTTAACCAAAATACCATAACAAAAAGAAACCCAAAACAAACAATCAAAAATATAGCAATCCCTCACCTCAAAATTCACCCTTGTTACTATCAGAAAGGCAATGCTTTTCTTTTTCCGCTAACTTCACTTGGAGAAAAAGATTCATTATGATGACTGTTATGTTGTTAATCAAGTGTTCACGCACACTTATCAATGATATAAATTGCAATAAAAGGAATAAGATATGAGTGAATATAAATAAGAAATGGGAAGTCAAGTAGAATAGATATCCATAAGGAAAAATTGCCAGTATGTGTGTTGGTAGGTACACTTGTTAAACACAAATTTAATCTTTGAAAACCTAAAATTATAGGTTTAGATTAAGATATAATAAATATTTTAATTACTTTAGTAATTACTTACTGTTTAAAAAAAATAACAAATTTTTAATCTCTCAGAACGTATGTCTTGAGTGTACCTGTGTGGAAGGTCTGCCTGAATAAATTGTCTTTGTTTTCAAGGATCACAAAAACCCTTATTACAATTGGAAGTCTAAAAGATTATGCCAACATAAACAAGTAAATTACTAGTTCCAAAGTAACCACTCTTACACCCAGAGTCTGTACCATCATAGTACTCCTGCCATTCTCATTTCCATAAACTGAAATTTTCTCAACTGGCCTTCCAGTGGTAATTACAGCAATATTTGTCTCCCTTCTTTTCTAGCCTGTCATAGACAGCTGCTGCTCCATGACAAATAGAAAAAGACTTCATCAAAGGAAAATTGCAGCAACCAATAGACAGAGCTAAAAGGAAATAGGGGACAGAAAGATCATCTTTGCTGCCAGGTTCATATCAAGGTAAGTCACATCCTGACACCACGTGCAGCATTATCACAACTAAATCAATGTCACAGAAGCATTCCGCAGAGTGGCTCCGGCAGCGCTGCCCCCAAACTTGGGAAGAAAAGATGCTGATAATAGAGGAATAGTGATTTACTCAGTAGGTCTCTGTTTAGATTGCAATTTACAGCTGAAAATGACCTCTTTTGTGCTTGTGAAACATACGTGAACAGCATGTCTGGAATGCTGATGCTGAGCAGCTGAAGGCATTGAACTCTAAGAGCTGCCCTGGCAGAATTTACCCAAATCACACACGGAATCAAAACTATCCTGTTAAGCTGCCAAGGCAGCAATAGAATTCTGTATCGGAAGCAGTGCAATTAATTAATTAATTTCTTATAACTACTAACACATGCTTATACTGAATGAAGTAACTTATGTAGAGATGGGGTTATTACATAATGAATCCCATTTTGAATATTTCGATTTATTTAACGTTTAATTTCTTTTTTAGTTTTTGGTCAAAATTTGTATACTGCTTTAGAATTCTGAAAGCAAGTAATGCCACAGGATAGAAACTGGAATTTTGATTGTTTCACCAGGTTGTATTCCTTAGGTTAAAGGTTTCCATACCTTCACACACTGGACTATGGACATTGTGCCCCATTTACCTCATATGTATCACAGCCAATAATTTCTATAAGTAAAATTGAAAGTGTTAGTTTGTGAGTTTTTTTGTTTTGTTTTGTTTTTTCCCACAATAATATAAAGAGGAACAGAAATAGAAAATATGTATCATTTTAAGTTCCTGACTGACATAGTTCTTTATAGGGGTATAATTACTTTTGCTAGTAAAAAAAAGCAATACTGGGTGTCATGCTAAGGGCTGTGTCAGATTTCTACATGGCAAAGCTACTACTCTACACAGTGTTTTTCTAGGCATTTATAGTAAATGATCTGACCTCATTTTGATGCTCTGACCATTTCTAACAGCTAACAAAGTAGTCAATTCTAGTTAATCTTTGATAAAAACCATTACACATTAAAAAAAAAATAATAATTTTTGTTCCTCATTTTCAGGCCTTCTCCCAGTGATTATATTTTTATTTTAATCCCAAAATATTTTGTTGATCCATTTCTCCTCACTTTTAAATTTACATTAATTGTTAATAATTACCAAGAAAATGCAGTCTCTCAACTAATGTGCCTGTTTTTAGACTGGTTTAGCTTTTTAAATAACATTGTACAGGTGAAGGGGAGTCAAAGAACAAGCTATCCACGGTCTAATATCCTGAAATGGTACAGGGAAGAAATAATCTCATGTAGTTAATTTGGTTGGTTTGTAGCTAATAAATTGAGGTCTGACCTAATCTCTATACTAGTTTGAGAAAGATTCTGTGTTTTATATATGATGTTTATGTTTACCAAGTCAGCATTTCCTTTCTCTGCTATGAGCTCCGTTCTGCGTTCTCTTGCTACCTTCTTTGGTGAGCCATGACTATTATTACTTTTTATACTCTAATAGCTGGCTGCTGCCCAGCAGCCCCTGACCTCTCTAATTCCCTCTGCTTCCCAAAGCATAAGATTGGAAGCTGACATTGCTGCAGCTTTCACAAGCTAAATGAACCTGAAAGGCTCTTTAAATGCCTCGGAAGCAGACAAAAAAATTTATATGTATAAAAATCAGAAATGTACCACAGAATCCTTGACTGACCAATGTCCTAAGACAGCAATCAAACCAGAAGTATGAAAGAAAAATAACAGTAATATAGTGCAAAAGTTATTCCACTTTTTTTATGCATGGAAACCTTAGGCTAGCAATAGTCAGAAAGCTGTGAAGGGAAAAGAAAACTGGGTATCTTGAAATTTCCATATAATGTATCATCATCAGATAGTTACGTATTTTCTTTATTTGGGCAAGAAGGTCATAAAAAATATTAAAAATGTGATTTTTGTGTCCAATTACATAAACTGTTGTTACATCAGTGGTTGAATTTCTTTCCTTAGCTACTGTAGCTTTTAACAAAAAGGCAACAGACATTTTTTTAATGATTTTTTATCAGTTGTTGAAAGTGAAGTACAAAGCTGGGACATTTTGTATGTATCTGTCTAGAGCCTGTCATGAAAGACTCACTGTAAGTGGTTTTGTTTCCATCTGGGGATACAGACTAAAATAAGCAGATTCAGGACTCTATGCCAGTCTCTACAGTGCATTAAAGATTGAAATTCCATTTATAGATAATAAAGGACAAATTTCTTTTAAGAGGGACAGTTTTCTGTACCTCATGGACTTGGTCATGGTATTCGAATATAACATTTCTAAAGTTGTTGAGACATATTAGAATACATACAAAACTTTCACAAGTTCCTATGAAATTATTTAATTTGTATTTTTTCCAGTATTTTATGCCTATATCTCTGTGCACAAAATAAAGTTCAGGGATAACTTGAAACTATTGTTTGCTTTTTGTCTTATTGGTGCCTGTCAGAGTATACTTGTATCAATAGTGAATGGAAAGAATTCAAATAATTTCCTCTTGTTAATTTTTTAATTTGTTAATCTTATTAAAAAGAACATAAAATAGTTCAAAATTCCCCCAAAAAATTAATCATTAAAGCTTCACAAATCTTTGGATTTGTTCCACAAAGCTGAAGTCATTATGTCCAAATTTCCAAGGACAGTTGTCATATTATTCTTTATATCATATATCATATCTTAAAGTGCATGCTGATTTGAACATTTTTGCCATCAATCAAGTTTCCTGATCTACAGATATTTCCATTAGACTGATTAGAAGAAAAAATTATGCAGTCCTGTAATGTTCCACACCCATTTTCAATATGAGAAATCACAAGCATGTCTTCTCACAGGAGCTCTAAAATACAGCCTTTGCATTCATACTAAACCCTGATGCTAATACTGGTGTTTATGTTGTGTTCACAGTTTTTAACAGATCTACTTGGGCAAATTTCCCCAAATTTTGGTAGTCAGAAACAACTCAAGACTGTTGATCAAAAACTATAGAAGTTGAAGGGGACTTCCTTGCTGTAGCATTCTTTAGTAGACTATATTCCAATACCAGGCAGAGTGCTTCCAAACTGTTCAGGAATATAAAACTCCAATCAATCTATTGCAACTTATTTTCATAATAAGAAGAAAAGGATATTAATTTTGGCTTTTTGAGTATTTTTTTAGTTTATTTAACATGAAAACCATTGTTGAAAAATACCAGAAGGATAACTTTTTTTTAAAAAACATAAAATTACATATAAATTCTTATTCCATGTCTATTAAGTATCCAGAGTTGTGGTAATCTTTTATTTTAATTCCAAGATTAATTTCAAATTGTTAATTCCAAAGAGAATTACTTTAGAACATAATATTTTATGTCCAAGTATTTTTTAACATAAAATATTTAACAAATTTGTAAAACTTCTCTTGTCATCAGCTTTTGCTAGATATTTACTCATATTTTATATTATGATATTGATTTGTTACCTGTATAGATGTTTAAATTAAGTTGTTCATTCAACAAAGAAAAAGGAATTTTCTCTCTAGAAAAAAAAATGCTACTGGAGACAAAAACACTAGCAGTGAACATTTAGCACTGGACAAGGATTTAAATTTTATCACAAATTAGCATGAGATTCAGCAACAAGAAAAAAAAAAAAAAACAACTCCCCCCAAAGTCACAAAATTTATTGCATTCTTGTGGGAATCTTTCAAGTAATATAAGGAATTAGTCTTGCCTCAGTTCACAGTCATTACACGCAAGACTCCTATATTGATTTTGTTTAATTAAAAAGATGAACTTGAAAAGCAATGGTGTGCTTTGCTTTATTTTTCAAAGCTCTGATTCTCTCACTAAAATTGAAGCAGGTTCTTGTGCTTAGACCATTTACATTTTAGCATGGTTTTCACACATACTTGTTGCTAATTTAAATACATTTATTACTGTTACCTTTTTTACTTTTTATTCCTTTTACTAATGATGTCAACATATACGCTTATCATACACTTTAAGACATTTCTAATTATTGTTTCTTAGTAAACAATATCAGAGCAGGAAAACTAGGCATACATCATCTTAGTGAAGTACACCAGGGTCAGTTGAAATCTGAACTTTAAGCTATAGCATATTTGTGTATGTCTCTTTCAGAATTTAGTTTTATGTCTTAGGGAATTGTATTTAATATTTTTTTTTTCCCCTTAACAAATTCTAATTAACAGCCCAGATTTCAAACACCGAAAAAAAGAGCGGGGAAGAATAAAATAATGAAGGCGGTGTCTCAAAAAAAAACCAAAACCCATATGACATTAAGAGTATATAGTTGAAACTATAACTTTCTTTTGAAAAATATTAGGAATTCAAATATACTATTAAAGTTTATGTATTCCAATATATTTGTATGAAGTATATCTTATTGAACATAACAGAAGTTTTCTTCCTCATAGTAGACTGAATGTATCTATTCATTATGCAATTTTTTTCTTTTTGCCTCATAGTCAAACCTTCTAGGAAGAAAACAAACATACAAACAAAAAACTTATGCCTTGATATCCTGAAGATAGCCTGTAAAAGTTTATAATGTTTAGAAAAATTCCTGGCACATTATTTTGCAGTTGTTTTTCTTTGTGCTTCTAGCCTTGCCCAAGCAATATACACGGTTATCTAAATTGCTAATAGATTTGGTAACTTCATTTTAAATTAAATGAACATTTTAATTTCTGCATTATTTATTTTTTTATCTATAAAGTTACCTGGTTACATTTTTTACAAAAAAAACAAAACAACAGACTACAATGTGCTCATTGAACTAACAAAGGAAGCACAACCTTTACAATTACAAATACATTGAAGGCATGTTTCAATATATTTTAATTATCTTCTTTTTGTAAATAATTTCTAGTGTAGATAAACAAATGAAAAACACAATATAGCTTGTAAAATGATGTAACAACTATCAACTGATTTTTTTTTTATTTTTTTTTTGTGGTGGGGGAAAGGATGTCTTTATTGTGCAGCCATCAAGGTCTCAGCTCCATGACTGCTAAATTTTGTATTTTCTTCTCATGCTTCTTCTGAAAAAGAAAGAAAGATAAGAAAGCAATATAGCTGTGCATCCTGTAACTCTTACCTCGCTTTTTAAGCATCAAGTAAATCCTGAAACCTGAAGAAAAGACAAAGTGCAACCCACATGACATTGTATTTTTGTGAAAGAATGTTTCTCCTTACAATTTCTAATTTCATCATACTCTTCATACTACCTTGCTACTGGCTATTAAATTCTTACAATAGTTGACACACAACCCATGTTTATATGTAGTAAATACTTCAGATTATGCAGAATTTACCAGTATGAGGTACATAGTCTAATTAATATCCAATCTCCTTAGGAGTGTAAGTGAATTGCAAATGTGGATTTAAAAGCCAGAAATAGTTATATTGACTGAATTAATTATTGCTCTGAAAGTTTTGCTTGTTGACACATATTGAATGAGCACTTGTGTTTGAAGCCTGCAGACATATTTGAGCATGTATTTCTTATCTACAGTAACCCAAACAGCTGGGAATCAAAATACTTTTTTCAAAACATAGAAATTAACTACAAAAAATATGAAAAATATTCAGGAAATAATTAACTGTGTTAAGATGGCACCTAGCATGGTAAGTCAGCTATTTGTTTCCCACATCTATAAGGTCCCCCTGCTCAGAATATATATACTTTTTTTTTTTTAAGTTGTCTCGGTGTCAAATGTCAAACATAGAACAAATAGGTCATATTATATAGCTGCTCAAGAGAGAAGGCAGGTAGAAGGGTTTTTGGAAAAATACCTATGTCTGTCTATTTAAGTATACTTTGTGCCTGTGTACCAGACCCAGACACAAAGAGTTGAATAGACTTGCCTGTTACATTCCTGAATCTGATCACAGTTCAGAGCCCCCGTTTGATATTCATTGCCTGCCTGAGAGGCATCCTTTCTCACCTTATAATGTGCCTTATAGCATTAAGTCACTGTTATAAATACACTAGAAACAGATATATAAGGAAAGGTTTTTATTAATTATAGCAAGCCAGCAATAAGCAAAAGTCGGCGCCGGGCGGCAGGGAGGAGGAGGAGAAACCTCTTCCCCCAGAGCTGCCGCGCTTCCCGCTTCCCTGTTTGTCTTTTTATTTGTTTCGGCCTCCTGGTGATGTGGCTTTCCTCCGGCGTTTCTGAGCATGCATCTCTGGTCATTAGATGATCCTTTTCTACTCTTTTGTGGTCGTAGAAGGGAGGCTTCAAGTCTTCCTCACTCCTGTTCCATTGACCTTTTCTCACTGTTTCTCTCTCCAAGTTTATCTTGTCCTAGTGTTCCAGGGATTTCTGCTAGGCTGTTATTAATTATGCCAACTTCAGCGAGTTAGTGGCCTTCAAACCTCTTTCTCAACTTTATATCTAAAGTACAATTTTGCAAAGCATTCTATCATATCTATATATTAAGGCAAACAAAAGAGTTTCTAACTATCACAGTCACTGCCTCCTTTTTATTATTATTATTATTATTATTAGTAGTAGTAGTAGTAGTAGTAGTAGTAGTAGTAGTAGTAGTATTACTATTACTATTACTATTATTATTACTATTAGTGTATTATATTAATTATCATATATTATATATATATGATAATTTATTATATTACTATGCCATTTTTGCCTTTAGAATCATGCTTCAAATCCTTTCTTTATACTTATTCTGAGATGGATTTGTCACAAAAAGACTGAGAAAACAGAAGAAAATAGCAAGAATATAGTGTTCCATCAGACGTGCACGCATCCAAAAGGAAGACTTAGAATTTTGTGATCTAACTAATCCTATGAAGCATAGGATTAAAAAAAGAAAAGTGAAAATATGTAGAATATATTTTAAAGGAGTGGGTTAGGGTAGATAAGATAAAAAGCATGATGGGTAGAAGGGGAAAGAGGAAGAAATAACTGGCTGTTCAATCTCAGCAGAACACAAGCTATCGCCCCTAGGCAGGGTGCCACCAGTCATCTGCTCTAGATGACATGGCAACTCCCCACTCTTGCTGGCTTCCTGCAAGCAATATGGAATTCCCATGCTTGTGCTGCAGCAAGCTATCCCTGATCATAATACTGGCAGATGGTTAGTGCAGCTGGGGTCATAAAGATTTCTGACAATAACTCTCCAGAAAGTTCAAAAACCCAGCGTTGTCCAGAACACCATTTTAATGAAAATGCTGCACTATGATACTGTTCCAAATAATAAAGTGAGTCAGCAGACAGATTTGCAATGTAACAAGTCTTATTTTTATCAAAATATGAAATTAGAATTTTTTGTCTCCATATTTCTTTCTCATAAGGCTTCTTTACTAAGTACAAAGCCTGCTGTACTTTTTTTATACTTAATTCCAACTAAATATACAAAAAAATAAACAAAGGGAATGTGACTATATCTCTCATTGATTTTACCTTTTATTTTTTGGCATATGTTAATTCTGGTATAGGTAGACAGTAGTGAAAAGTACTTGTGAAAAGCGCTGAGGAAGAATCAAACAGCATTTCTTAAAGGTGATTATGAATCTTGGCTATAAATGCAAATATATTCAAATATAGCAAATTTTTTAAATGATAAGAGAGGTTAATTCAGTAGTGATATTCCCCATGAGTTCTATACTTGTTGAATTGAACTAAATTGAACACAAAGATATATTTACAGTATGGTATCTAACTGTTGCTGTCCAGATTTTACTGTTGACAAGAGTATTCACACCATTAACCTATTCACCCAACTAATCTTTTCAATTACCTTATTAAGAATATCATAAGCTTTATACCAAAAGATTCTGTTAGTTGCAGTTCTCAAAAAAAGATCTCTAGGGACAAAAGGTGTTCATCTGAAAATTTTAATTCTAGATTTTCCTGAATAAATCTATCATTCAATAGTGTTTATATATATTTACAGTCATGACATTTTCAATCAGTTGCAACTTGCCAAATTTAAATTCTCAAAATAAAAATTACTTCAGAACATATCTGCATTTTCACTCAATTTTCGTGCTTAGTTGTCCAAGTAAAAAAAAAAACAAAAATCTTCTGAGACAAGTGGTCCCTCCTCAGGCCTGAAGGGATGGGGTGGGCAGAGGCTTCTGTTACTGCCTTGTGCTTAAAGTATTGCAGGCAGACAAGTCCTCAGGAGAATGCATATTCTTTTTCTCCCTCCTTGAGGGTACTACTTCATAATCCCATCCCATAATCTGCCCAGGCACAAGGGTCAGGAACTACTCAGAGAGACAGGCTGCTAATAATTTTAGAAGGAATGTATTCCTGAATGCTTCCAGAATAGCCTAAGAAAAATGAAGTTTAGGAATTTATTTTCTGCAATCTCCTCCACAGAGCCCAAGTGACTGAGGTTCAGGTTAGAGTATGACTTTTCCTCTTAATTTTGAGTTAACAGATGACCAGTTTATGGTTTTTTTTAGCATCTGTTTTCCTAGATCAAAGGGAACCACTTTTTCATTGTTTCTATGGGCCCTAAGGTCAGTGGTTTGGAAGGTCTACTGAGAGTGGCCACTTAAAAATAAATACACATTCTTTGGCATGCTTGCATAACAAAGGAAGAAAAATGTTGTTATATTTTACTCCTGGCTCTGTCTATGAAAATTTTAGTTTAATTTTAGTCTTTGCTGTATTCAGCAGAAAAGTATTTCAGCTTTAATGCAGAAAGAATTTGCCCTGGTCTTAAAGACTACAGAAAACTTTCTATTCCTCTGCAAGTTATATGTTACTTTATAAGCTTACACTTTAAATTTTTCTGCTCATTCTTTAGTGGCATTTGTGGCTATTTGGACTTGTAGCATTATTTTATGTAATTAATGCCCAAATTTGAATGGTAAAACATTCATAAATTTAGATGAATATGGCAGGTGTATAGCTAGCAGTTCTATTGATTATTCCTTTTTTAGTTTAAGATTATGAATTTTTAGCACTTGCCTTATTTTATAATTAATGATCTTATTAAAACGAAACTGCAGGTAGCTAGCAGCTGGTACATTCGGTTTACAGGATAGCAGATTTTTCCAAAACAAATGATTCAGTACAAATGTAAATCTCATTTTACTAATACTGAAATTATAACATGCCTGGAACTAAATATTACTCTTGAAAAAATTACATTTGAAATTATTTAAAATTGTAAGCTTCTTTTTAAAACTCCTATGTAGCTGCAGTTTAATTTCAGAAGTAGCACTGCTTCCATGAGCCAAATAATTTGGGCATTGTTAAGAGGTGTTTTTTGCCCAAGGTAATTGTTATTTGGCTAATGATCTATTTGGAAGCTATTGTAAGTTGAGCAAAAAGCAATTGGCGCAATGAAGAAAATAATTTTCTTGCAAATCAGACATCACAAATGGTAGCCTAGGGCCCTAGTCCTGCAAACTCTCATTTATGTATGTGCTTAATTTACACATGAGTAATCCAGCTCCAAAGACAAGGCTATCTGCTTGTTTTTGTTTATTTTGCTTTTTCTGCTACTCAATACTTGCCCTTCCTATGTAATAAATACTGGTGACTTCCAGATCCTTAGTGGATTTTCAAGATGGGGGTGCTAGAAAATGTACATGTGCTAGAGTCATGATCATGCTGTGGGTTTCTTTTTTTGTCTCTATTTTTTTTTTTTTGCCTTTTAAGCCTATAAATTTTTGAACATTTGGGGAAATCACTAGTCTATAGGCTGTGACTGTTGATCTGATTGGAGTGAAACAACTTCCTCAAAGCATGAAGGTTTTAGTGTTTCCCAGAGGGAGTCAAAGCCTACTGTACATTAATCTCCTCTGGAAATTATTTCTGAAGCTTGACCTTCTGGCTGATATATTTAAAAATTACTCCCATTGTTATTTTTGTATTACATAAATAATCCTAATATGTTCACTTTATACATGCTGGCATGTACTCACAGACACACAGGCACAAACACGTCCAAGCTATCAGATACCCAATAATTAAATGTCTGTGTGAATAAAACATATTGATTGAAGAATTAATGAATATCAGGAATTAAATACTGCTGGCAAGATTAGCAATGAAAGAGTATAATGAATTTAATTTTGAAGATGAATACTGATTACACAGAAAGAAAAAAAAGAAGGATTTAAGTGTTTCTTAAAAGTCAGGAAGCTTGTTTAAAATCTATATGTTGTTCTGTTTCAAGTGTTCATGAGTGGATACTTGCAACAACCTACAATCTACATATTTTAGCAATAAAAATATTTAAAATACTTATTTCTAACTAAGATCAAGAATTTTTTTTAATGTCTTTGGAAAATTACCTTTTTCTTAAATCAGCTGTTTTTGCTAGAAGCTATATGAATAAAACTGCTTTTAAGACTTGGCAATATTTCCTGTAACATACATTTTTTTGAAGAAACAAATTACTTTGCTTCCTTAAAGTCATTAAACATGGAATAAAAAATACTGTTTTGAAACTGGAAAACAAACACTTGCAGTTTAAAAAATTTGTTGAACTTAGAGTATTGAATGAAATAAAAAAGAGACAAAAGAGGCCAAATAGTTTCATAGAATTTTAAAGAATATAATGAGAAAACTAGACAACTTATACTGTTCAATGCACCGGTTTAAGGACCTATCTGTAGACAAGCAGCTGTCTGATAAAAGCAATCCTAGGAAACACAGCATAGAGTCTGTCTTCCTTTTAGTTTAAGAAAGATTTAAAGGAAGTAAATAATGAATGCAATTTTTTTCTTTTCTTATCTTAGAGAAAGTGCTGTTCATGGACAGACAATGTAAGTGCAGCAGTGATCTGAGCTGAGCTGGTTTTAGCCCTGTGGCTCCATGAGATACACCATGTCTTCTGTCCTGAGTGACCACCATTACCAGATGGAGTCCAGAGGCATGGGAAGAATGAACACCCAGGATATTTTGTAGTGCTGGTCTGCAGACTGAGGGAACGATATCTCTGTAAATATATCAAAGGACAGGCAGGACATGGTGCCTAATGGGGATGTTTTAGATAGTGTGGGACCTAAGCATGAAAGAATCAGTATAAAGGAATAAAGGGCGAAGATTGTGCCAGTCTTGGCTGCCATGCACATTTTCATAGAAGCTTTTATGGTGCTATGCTTTGAGTTTGCACTGGAAACAGTGTTGATACTTTCAAGATTGCTGAGCAGTGCTTACACAGTCCAGGCCTTCTCTGCTCCTCACCACACCCCAGGAGCAAGGAGGCTGGAGGACCACAAGAAGCTGGAAAGGGACACAGCCAGAACAGCTGACCCAAACTGACCAAAGGGTCAGACTATATTGTGTCATGAGCAGCAGCAAAATCTAAGGGGAGGAAGAAGAAAAAGGCTGGAGGGGGAAGACAGAATATTTTACATGCTTACTTACTAGACCCAACTTGTAAAAGTAGCTAAAGGAGGAGATAAAAAAAAAAAAAAGAGTAGGTGAGAGAGAGATAACTGTGTTCCCTATCTACAAAGAGAGTCTGGCATTTAGATATCTTCTCTTAGAAAACAAATTAAGAAGTTAAAAAAACAGTACTCTACAATGTTCATAGACACTCTAAATAAACTGAAATAAATAAATGAATAAATAAACAAATAAATAAATAAATCTGCAATGAACCACTTACTTTCACATAAATGAATGTGTGGAAATAGCTATATAGTGCATAACCTGAACAACTGAAAATAACTTATGTATTGGTAACAACTTAGTACTTTCTTTAAAAATCTGTCTATATTTATAAGAATCATGAACATAGAGGTTGTTAAATAAAAAAAAAATATTTGGTGCTACTGCTTGATATAATGGCATTGAAGTTGCACAATACTGACTATATAAATATATATATGTATATTTTGTCTATGTACATAAGTATTAACTATTTTCTGTATGTTATCAGTTGCATAGTAAGAGGCAAAATATTTATTGAAGGGTGAAAATCTCTGCAAAAAAAACCATCAGGAGATAGTATTTGGACATTAAAAATCTAGTCCATTTTAAATTCCAAAGTAGAGCAGGGAAACTAGTAGTACCTTATCAAATAAAGCATTTTAATATGATCATAGTGTCTAATATTCACATGCAGTTTCATCTCCCCCTAGTGGAAGGAGCTCCATGGGCTGAAATACCTGATTTCCTCCATATTATCTTATTTCTGCATAACATTGTGCAATGGAATTAGGTTCCTATAAAACAGAAGTTCAGGCTCATTGGATCAGACCTAATTTCTCACAGTAATGTATACCATTATCTTTCCCTCAGTGAAAAGTTTACTGAATAGTAATAAGATTACACAGATTTTTTTTTATTTTTTTTCCAAATAATTAGCAGTTTAAGTGACTGCAGGAAAGGAAGCTGGTTATTTGTGTGATTTCAAACTACATTTTTAACAATATTTGTAATTATCTGTCCTTTTGAATAATGAGGCAACATGCATTTTTTTATGTAAGGTCAATAAAATATTAAAAGGGACTTAATCCCAAATTCCATGCTCTAGAAGATTACCCTTTCTCTTTCTTTTTTTTCTCTACAAAAGAAAAAAATCTCTGAGAAGTTAACTTGAAATTCTAACATAAATTATTAAACACTATGTATAAGATATTAAGACGCAAAGTTTAACTTCAAAAAATCACAGTAGTTGAGTTTAGTTGAAAAAGCTTTAAACTTTTCAACTGTAAATTTTAGACAACTTTTGAATGATTCTTACATAGCCTAAGTGGAGACCAACAGAGCATTAGACTGAGCAAGCTAGATATACTAGTGACAATTCACTAAAAATGGGATCCAACAAATAGTTCCTTCACAAAACTAACTGTCTGAAAAGTTATTTAATTACATAGTTGGCAAGAAAGGATTTTTGTGGGACTACATTTCAAGTGTTTTAAAAATAGATAGGTCTATCGTTGAAAAAGTTATTGAGTGGAGAGTTTGTCATAGCTAATAAACTACATAGGAATTTTCAGGCAATATCATGA
Source organism: Cyanistes caeruleus (assembly GCF_971803275.1). Taxonomy (NCBI): domain Eukaryota; kingdom Metazoa; phylum Chordata; class Aves; order Passeriformes; family Paridae; genus Cyanistes; species Cyanistes caeruleus. The sequence continues at coordinate 46,841,728 of NC_141703.1, forward strand.
GATAGTTTTCACATATATTTTGAAAGGCTAGAAGTAGAAATTTATTTTGTCTCCTTTCTCATAACCAGCTCTTCCCAGTTTATATACTGACCATGACTTGCTGTAGCATGGAATATCCCTTTGGCCAGTTTGGGTCAGCTGCCCAGCTGTGCCCCTTCCCATCCTCACTGCCAGAGCTTGGGAAACAGAAGAGTCCTCCATTTAGGGTAAGAACTGATCAGTAATAAAAAAAACATTGTATTATCAAGATTATTCTCACACTATATCCAAAACCACAGCACTGTATCAGCAACTAAGAAAATTAACTCTGTCCTAGACAGAACCAGATGATCCCCTTTGAGATGATTCCTTTTGAGACAGGAATCCTCGATTGAATTTATCATTCATTGTTTCTGTATTTGTATAAACTCAACTAGAAGATGAACTGTATAAATACAGCACAGGAAATATGTAGAGGTAGAGATTTGTTTGTCCTCAAGGAGGAGAGGAATTAAGGAGTGAGAAATCAAAGGAGAAAGCTTTCTTCCTTCAGGGCTCCAGTGTCTGGCAATAAAGAAAATGGAGTTAGATTTTTACAGTGGCACAGAGCAAAAGAACAGAAGGTGGTGGTGTCAGACACGGTGTTGCTAGTTATAGAGTATAACTATTATAACTATATAGAGTCTGGTCATCTACTGACTACTTACAGAAATAGCTGAATAAATTTCATGGGCTTATGGTAGCAGCTATGTTAACCAGGCCTAACTTATCCTAACTACCACAGCAAATAATCAGCATTACTAAATAGGAAGCTGTCCAATTCTTCTGTAAATGTGCTCTAATCTCTCTGTGTCCATATAAGGTGAAGATGTTTATGAATTCCTCATGGATTAATTATTTCAACAGTTAATTTTTGAAGGTCTACAATGTCTCAGCTGAATTGCAAATTACTTCAATTATACTAATATATGGATGATTCTATTTGTACTTGTGTGACCTATTAGATACAATAATTTGGGGAATAAAAGATCTTTATTCACCTAAACCTCCTAAAAAAAAAATACCCAACAATAGCCCATTTATTTTTCTGTGTTCTAAAAAAATTATGAACTTAAACTGGTATCTATAGACTGTGAATGGCTTAGAGAGTATATTCTGGCCAAGAGATAAGTCCTCCTGACATATATTTGCCTGCTAGTGCTCTGTGTCTTCTCTGTGTCCTCTCCACCTGACTGTGCTGGACAGATGTCTTGGTAGGCCCGAATGGTAAATTAACAAACTGCCTCATGAACTAAAGTGTGAGAAATCTTCTTGATTTATGTACTTTATTTTCCATCTATTTATGAGCTCAGCGATCCATATTATACTACATATAAAAATATGTAGTAGCTACACTTCTATTGCAAAATTATACATAAAGAGGTGAAGTACCTTGGCACTGGAATTCAATCAACTATACTGCTAAACTGCTGCAATGATCTTTTGAGCAATTTTAAACAATGATCTTTTGAACAATAGCTGGTTTATTCTCAGAAAATTCAAAATCATTATTTGAACATTAACACTGATTAGAGGCAAATAATTTAGAGGAAAAATAACACAATTCCATTTTAGGAACAGTTTTTTCCTCTCTTTTTAAGGTTTTGTGAGTTTTATAATTTTGTGTCTGTTTACCTCATGACCCAAACTCAATAAATTTATTAGTACTATTGTAATCTGTGAGGATGAGATATTAAAAAATGTGGCAGGATGGTGCCATGTAACTATGCAATATATATTACAGAGTGAAAGGCTATGCCCATGAGGTGAGGATGCCCTGAGCTGCATCCTTCATTTTTGGCACAAAGTATATTTTGCTTCAGTGTCAGCTCCATGTTGTGGGGAGCTGTGCTAGCTCACCACTCCACTGCACATGCAAATTTCCTTCCAGAGGGAGGAAATAAAAAAATATGTTCTAGCAGGTCTCTTCATGGAGATAATTGAAGCATATTTTCCTTGCAAATGAAATGAGGCCAACAAGTCCAATCTGCCTAGAGCAGGATGTACTGAAATGCAGATCCAGCCGCAGGGTGTGCTGGAGATTTCTGAATGTTACACTGTGAAAAATAATTGAAGGATTTTTATGAGGTGTATAAAAGCCTTAAAGCACCCATATTTCTTCACTAAGATTTATATAATGAAAAATTAAAGAGGAATATTCAAATTAGTTAGCAGAAAGGATGATAAGGAAAATACAGGAATGCATTTGTATAAACCATCCAGACACAAGAAAAATAGCAAACTGCATTCAACTAGCTCCAGTTTTTTGCTGACAAAAAGAGAGACAGAAACCCCAAGAAAACTGTGATTACCTCAGAATTCCTGGGTCAAGATGTTAAATAATTTAAAGCTAGAGAATATTTGCTTAATACCTGAAATAACTATTTCAATCTGTTCACAAATATGACACAGTTACTACTCATCAATTGGCTGAAACACAAGTGCTGAATAGAAGTGATCTTGTAGATAAGAAATGAAGTGCGGTGGCAAAGCTGTATGAAGAAAATATACCAATATATTCCACACAGTGGTTAATTTATGCCAGAGTTATTAATCTCATACTTACAGAAAGATCTACATTTGTTCTCAGCTATTTAATTTTTAATTATATTCCAGTTTAATAGCTTTTTGAAAAAAAACTAAAACCATAAAATTTTCTATAATTAATAAAGTAGATACTATATACTGGGAACTTCATTATCCTTACCAAGTGTAAAACCCTTGTTCAGGTTAGTTATTTTAGGAGTGGATTTTATTTTTCTTTGAGATCATAGGCTGTTCCAAACTTCTCTCAAGGCCTTGTAATATTCTGCATTCCCTGGTTTTGAAAGTAAGTGATAATTTCAATAAAGCTGAACTACATTAACCAGTTTAACACTGAAATATTATGATTAATGTATATAAATGTCTTTGGATTCTTTCTGACATTAGGAAAAACATGAGAATATCAGCATTTATATGCATAATGTGGTATTAAATGGTGAAAGCTGATGAAATTTTAACATAATATTTATATGACCTCTTAAATACAGTTAAATATAGTTTATGAGCTAAACACCCACGTGTGCATTTGCATTTCCCTGGGCCCGGAGACTAAGCAGAACAGAACTAATCCAGTTCTATTATGCAAAAGAACAGAATTTCAATGGCTTGTTTATGAGAAGCACTCTTTCTGTATTTGTGTAGCATATGTTGTGGAAATATTTGCTACTGACAAGAGGATAAAAAATATTCATAAATTCATTTGTTTCTCACTTAATCCCTGAATTTATATGGAGATTTACTCAAAACATTAAGTGGGATTATACAATTTAACTGCTCACTGTTTTTTAAAGAAAAGACTGTCTTTCTGTCCTTTAGTAGATTCCTCACTGCATTATTTTTAACATGAATCAATAAGAAATAAAACAATATAAGTATTATGCAAGTTTATATTTGCTGCAATGTTGCTTAAACTTTTCACTGTCCAGAACAATAAAAACCTAAAACTTCTTCACTGTCAAGTGTAGTTATTGATTCAAAAATTATCCATGCTCCAGAATTCTTTCACAGTTTTAGTACACTAATAAAATCAAACAAAGTGGTGGTAGAGCAATGTTCAATAAATATTATTGTGCTACGAAGTCACATAAGAAATTATCAGCAATTTAAATTTAGGTCACCTCAAATTCCAGTTTATAAAACTAATGCATCATGTATTGGAGCTAAAAGTAAAATCTTAAGAATTTGCAAATAAATAAAAGAAGTGACCTAATCTCACCAGTTTATTGAAAAAATGCATTCTGATAATAGAAAATAATTCTATTTTTAAAACACATAAAATAATGCATAATTTATAATATAAGCATAATGAAGACAACAGGAGGAATTATGTTGCTGAAATATGATGTGTATTATTATACAGTTTATGAGTGAAGATAATCATAATTTGATATAGTAAGTCAGGTTAGCATTAGGATGTAGATAAAACTAACATTTTTAAATGAGATATTGGTGATTTTTGTTTTCGTTCTAAAGAGAACAAATTTTTCTACTGGGAAATTTTGTTCAGCTGTGTTTTGCTATATTCATACTACAGATCTGAATTTTTTAAATGCCTTGTCAAAATTCACTGTCCAAAATAAAACATGAAGATTCTCAAAGGTTACTCAGGACACCTGCAATGTAGATACATTACCGTTCTATATGTCCTTATAATTTCTGATATTATCATGTTGCATTAAAGTCAATTTTTTCGACAGTAGTTCCTGTGACACCATACTAATTTTAAAAAGCAGAAAAGTCATTATGCTAAGCAAGTAATCACACAGTAAGAGAGAAAACTATCAAGGGTAGTTAATGCTTCAGGGCAAATCTGTTGCAAAAATTATGCTAGGAAAGAAAAACACCGACAGAAGCCAACTACATGATGTGCATTAAACTAAATACTGAAATGGGAGACATGAGAAGTGGATGCACTTTCCCAGAAGATAATTTTCTGCTCCCCTTTGGGTTGATGGAGATTTCTCTTCCTGTCTCTTGAATGCACTGAAATGGCTCTTTCTGACTCAAATCCAACAAAATGGCTCCACAAACTCTGCTCATAAAATTTAGTACTCCATTTATACATCTGTACATCTGTGTGCTTTTATAGTCATGTCACAGTCTGACTACTATTTACTCCTTTTGATAATTCTGCTTTCAGAAAACTATATTTTAGGAAGAATGTTTTGGTTTTTTTGTATCTAATGGAGAAAAGTGTGGTTTGGGTTTTATCTCAGTAAGGATCTTATACATGACATAACAGGATTATTTAGCATATCTTCAGGATCAGATTGCATAAAATTTCTACATTCATTTGCTGTTTTATATAAATGAAACTGAAGTTTACAGGACCGTATAGCTACTTTAAATAAAATAAAATTTTAGTTGTCATTAGAAGGTTTTTGCCACTGTACAAACTTTTGTCATGTTACATTTTCTGTACAACATATAGGAAAATGCATAATTGAAATACACATTATTCTATGTGGAAGGGATTTCTTTCTTTGGGGATTATTCAATTTCTTTGTTTGTTTGTTTAATTTACCTAAAATTATTTACTATCTGTATTCTAGGCCTTAATGTATCTTGTGAATAACTCCTTTTGTAACTAAACTTTTTTTAATTTTTAAATACAACAATTTTTAATTGTTGTATTTCCATTTTTCTTGACCAGTAGAAAAATCACAAGTACAGAATTTAATAGCAGCTTCTGCTCAAGCTAGCTGAAAAGGGGAACTTTTATCTTTTAGTGTTGTGGACTGTAATGCTACATATGAGTTTCCAGCTATGTATCCATGCAACTCAGTGGTGAAAGAAGTGAAGATGTGTGTATGCTATACAGTATGTTGGGCCTTATCAAGATATAAGTTATAAAAATGTAAGTCACATTATTTATTGAACTTTGTATTCAGAATCTTGCACATAAGAAACTCTAAACATTTTCTCACCATTCACTAAGAGGCACATAGGATCACAGAATTGTTTGCATTGGAAAGGACCTTAAATACCACCAAGTACCAACCTCCTTGCAGTGACCAGGGACATCTTCCACTAGGTCAATTTACTCAGGGGACCCTCCAGCTTCCAGGGATTGGGAATCCACAGCTTCTCTGGGCAACCTGTTCCTGAACCTCATGTCTCTCACTGTAAAAAATTATTCCTTGTGTGCAATATAAGTTTAACTTCTTTCAATGTAAAACTTGTCCCTTGTCTTCTCACTAGAGACACTTGTAGTCTCTCTTCAACAATCTCTTGAGCCCTTAAGTATTGTTAGGACACAGCTTTTGAAGTAAGATGGAAGTAGCTTTTCAAGGAAAAAAATATTGGCTTACCCAAAAATTTTAATCCTAATAAACATCTCTGAAAACAGTCTTTATGATACTGTTCTTGCTTTGGTCTCATTTTTGTCTTTCAGCTCAGTGTGGTTAATGTTAAAATGGACAAGTTTGAATATCTGTCCCGAATTTAGTTCTTTGCATTTTCTGTTTTGTATCTCTAGGGGCTGGCACTTTGTTCAAAGATGTGCTAATTTTTTTTAATTTTTTTTTTTTTAATGTTCTGTGTTCTTCATATTGTTTAAGGTAAGGAACTTTACTGCCAAGCTTATCAGATGAACTGCAGAAAGCTCCCTTTCTAGTCTTTCATCATTAATGACAGACTGGAGCTACAGGGTCAATGGACTTACCAACAATTCCCCAAACATACTGCTACTGCAAAGAGCTACCGATATTTTCGTATTCTGAGTTTATTTTGAAAAAATTTAACTGCCTTAAAAATTTAAGTCATCAATAACTACCTGGGTTATGCAGTCTTGGTTTAAGCAGGCTGTGCATAGGGAAACAGGAATTAGGGAGTGCACAACAGAAAATACCTGCCCCAAAGCAAATGCAGTCCCTTTGAGATCTTGTGCTCCAGCTTTACACAGGATGACCTTGACATGATTGGCTTTGTGTGCCTCACAGCAGGCACAACTTAATTTAACCTGAATTCCAATTCTATATGAAATGGCAATATTTTTATAATACAAAAAAATGCCATTTACAAAAATAATTGGTGTTCATTTATGGGAAAGCATATGTACATTTTCACCTTTAAGTTTTGTGATGATAAGAAATTCAGTTTTAACCTTTTAAAACATTTTCAAAACAACTTGTTGCCATTTTCTCCCTAATTCTCCTGAATTTATGTTAGAAAATAATGTCTTCAGTAGGTGTGCATGAGAAAAGAGTGTATTCCCTTATGAACATGCCTTTCCATGGCTGTACTTGACAACGTCTGACTTACTTGAATGGAAATCAATTGAATTGTTTAATAAGAAGTTAGAACAATGTGTTTTCAATAAAATGGTTCTTCTCTAAAACATTCCTTAATAAAGTGCAGAATCAACTTATTAAGACTACACTTAAAAAACAGAGTACTGGCAACCAGCTGGGTTAGCTTAATTTTTCACTAAAAATTTTAGAAGAAATCAATGTATAAAAATGACTAAATCTTAAAAATGAGGCATATTTATATATCGTTTCTTCAAAAACAAGTACAACTCTGTCTGGTGGGTTTTTTTTTAGTAATCTAATGCATTAAGAAGCACATAATATAATTAAAATCTATATGCTTGAAGAATATATAAGTTATTAGGTATACATCGGCCTTGTAAAACACAAATTTAAACTGAAAAGGACAAAATCAAAATGAGTTGGAAACTACACTTCATAGTGTAGGTTTAAGGAAAGAGTGGGTGTAACATTTAGTGCCATGGCATATTTGACAAGGAGATGTTTGGTCATAGGTTGAACTCAGTGATGTCAGAGGTCTTTTCCAACCCAACTGATCCTGTGGTTCTGTGGCATAGGGAAGGAATACTGTAGAAGTGGTATCTAGGGAACTGAATGAGAATTGTCCTTCTCCTCTAAGATGTTACATCTCCTGTAGAATTTTATAGCACTTCTATCCTCAATTAAATTTTACAGGAAGCTAAAAAAAGCCCACTAGGACAGGTAATAAGTAATAGAAGACTTTTCCCATAAAGGTTAGTAAGTCCCAGAGGCCTTCTTATAGGCACTGAAGCAAATGCATGATGCTGGTCTGATGAAAATCACAAATTTTCAACCGTGTGAGTTACATTAGTCAGTGTTTCTTCCAAGGAAGTTTTTACCTAATGGTACTATGATGTTAGCAGTTATTTATATTTGTTGACTAAATGCTATTCTTCACCAGCTAAAGTCAAGATTTCTGGAGATCCAGCTGCAAGAACACTGTGAGCATATATGCCAACAGATAAATTATGATTTTCAATACATGTCAGCAATTTATTTCTGATCTCATCCATGTATTATATATGGAGTATAACTCGAAAAGAGAAGAGTAAACACTCTACAGAGTTCTACTTGAATATATTTAAACTACTGTCGAGTTATAGAATCATAAAATCATAGAATGTTATGGTTTGAAGAAGGTCTTAAAGATCATCTAGTTATAACCTCCCCTGCCATGGGCAGGGGCACCTTCCAGTAGACAAATTGATCAGGCCTCTGGCCAGTTTGGCCTGGAACACTTTAAGGAATGGGCTACCTCTTCTAGTGCCTCACTTCCATCACTGTCTAAAGTTTAGAGTCTCATCCGCAGCACTAAACTGGGTGACATCCATCAGCTTGATGCGGGTGCACTCAACCCAAGCAATATTTACTATAATTTGTATGATTGTTAGTCTCTAACATTTAGAAAGGCTGTTCTTTTCTATGGAAAGAGCCTTACAATCAATTAAAAAGAACCAAGATGATAGCAGATTTGCATTTGATAAATAAATTATAAGGTAATTGATTAAAAATAATGATGGGGTTCCACCAAATATGATTATTATACTAAATATATGAAAATCAAAGGCAATGAGGGACCCTGAGGTGTACAGATACAGTTTCTCATGTCTCCAAGGCTTTCAGATAGTTCCTTCTAAAGCAGATTTGTCTGGGAAAGAACTAATTGACTTGGACATGGCTAATGTGCTGGCTTCTGACAAAGTAATAAGAAAATGTTTTCTTACTGTAAGGGTTTGAAATTGTGACACTTGAGAAGAAGCAGATCAAAAACTCACACTTGTGATGTATACTCTTGAAAGAATCTAAATTTTTTAAGTCTTTCATAGTCTTTATTAATTTTTCTGTGGCAACATTTCCTTGGATGCCCATGAAAATTTATCTTTAATTTTTTTTTCTTATGATCAGAACTCCTGACCAGTCTTTTTAGATAAGTTATCATGAGTGTGACAGTCCATCTCTTTAAAATATTCCCTGAAGGGCAGAGCAGTATAGTAACTGTCTCTTACTTGTGGCTGAAAAGAAGCTTTTAAATAAGTCCTTTTGTCCTTGTCTCTAAAAAGAAATAATGGGGTATGAAGACCACAGGACAGTACTCCAAGCGTGGGATTAGATACACCATCACATAGAGAGTCTGCTATGGACATAACTCTACCCATTAGAATTAATTCATTAGCTGTGTTTTTTAACACTGATGTCTTAAAAAACAGACTGAGTGGAGACACCTTGCTACTACACTTAGATTCACTACAAAATGCTACATATAAAAAGTTACACAGACCAAAATTTATATACATACTTGTGTGTTTATATACCTATACCTGCACATTCATGAAGGATAATTCTGTATAAAGAAAGGAGATTTAACTTGATAGTTAGGCACAAATGCAGCTAAAATTACACTCATCTCTTTGAAGTGTAATATTCAAACTGGATACTTGCAATTCCAGTGATTGCAAAATAGTCTTAAAAATACTCCATTTCTTTATGTATGTCTCATTGGTTTGTCATGGCACGTTACAGTAGTACCATTTGGGACACTTTGTGACACGACACAATGTGACATATTCTGACCAAAACCAACATGACTTCATACAGAATGTCAGAAATTTGCATTAAACACATGATTTGTTTTGAACTACCAATATGAATTGCAACTACTAAGTATGACTTCTGCTTGCATAAAAGCTAAAAATTCCAGCTCAATGTGGCTATACTGGGGAATTTAGAATATCTTAATTGATCAAAAGATTACAGAGAAGTTTAGCAAAGAGTTATAGATGAAGCTCCATTTAAATCGTATCTACAGATACATCCACTATCCACATCCATTATTTTGAAAAAAATAATTACAAGGTTACAAAAAAAAAACAAACTAACAAACTTCACTTAATGTTAAATCAATACTTTCAACTTTCTTCATAGCCTTCAAAAGCATGAAAAAAATTGCATTAGTTATTAGTCCTTTTATATTCTGTTAATGGATTTTTAGCTGTCAGTGCTGTCTTCAGAGGACATCATCCTTAATTACTTTCACTTCTCATTTCAACAAAATTTTAGGGAGTGGTTTATTAATCACCAAACAATTTTACTATAATTTCTGCCATAATTTAAAAAAATAAGAGGAAATATAAGAAAAGCATTATGAGCAATGGTTTTGCTGGCTATATTTTGCCCACTCTTATAATATGTACTTTTATAATATTGGTGGTTTATGGCTACTTTATTAAAATCTCATTTAAAAGAAAAAGTTAAAGGATGAAAGTATACTTTCAGAGAAATTTTCTTAGAAATTGATATGGAGAAGTAAAGAAAATTATTTTATACAAAGATATTTCAGGTACAAGCTATTTTATAGTCCTTAAAAAGACAAAACATTCAGCCTAAGATGGAGACGTTATCTTCCATATATAATGTTTGTTTCATTAAGTACATCTAAATCTTAAAATTTTGACAGTTTCAAAGAGTATAGATGTAAAAAATTTGATATCATCCTGACAAATCCTTGTCTATTGTAGAGAGACATAGATGTGGCAGCCTTTGTAGTTTAAGCCCATCCGGAAATTAAGCCCCACACTGCCACTCACTCAGCCTCCCTGTCTCCCTCCCAATCCTGGGAGAATGGGGAAGAGAATAAAAGTAAAACTTGCATGTTGAGATAAGAAGAGTTTAATAATTGAAAATAAAGTAAGTTACAGGAATAATGGCAAATAATAATAATAATGATACTAATAAAGTAATTTGAAATTATTTTTCTTGCTTAAAGAAATATTTTTCTTTTTTCTTGTTTCTGCCTTGAACTATGGAAGTTACATTTTAGTTATAAGTCAGAGAAAATGTTAAACAATACTTTCAGTTTGAACTAAGTAATGTAAGCTTTAAATTGTTTAATATATTTTGAGATAGAAAATTAGTTTAAGGAAGATTTTAATATTTTTCATGCACAGTTGAGTTGGGTTCATAGCTTTAGGTCTAGAAAGTTTTCTCAAACAAAAAGTGTGCTATGAATTCTTTATATTTTTGTTCTGCTTTACCTGTCTCAAAGCTGCAATGGGAATGTTCGTTTTTGATTGATCTACACATGAAACAAGACTTTATTCAACCCAGATACAATTCTCTCAAAAAGTAACTAGGAGAGCAACTCACCAACTCCCATCAGCAACTCATGGCACTTGTCTTATTAAAGTGCACTGTGGTGTAACAGAAAGACCAGGGTGGAATTTTGAGAAGAAAAATATTACTCATTAAATCTCATCTTCTTCATACTCCCCCTCCCCCCACCATCCAGTCCTGAAATATTAATGTACAAAACCCAAAACCTGACTAGCATTTCCAGAATATAAAAATACTTTTAACCTTTGGTGAGATGAAACCTTGACGATTTAAAAACTATTTTTAGAAGCTGCATAACTACCATCCAGGATATAATTACAGAAGTTTTGGCTTGCTTTTCATCAGAAACCATCATAATAGCAAGAAGTTCCCTAGAAATATCATCAACTGTTACACTGTTTCATATCATTATAAGTAATAGCAACATTATAATTAATATCATTAGTTTCATATGTCACCTATCCAGGTATATTATGAATTGACATGAGCTGCATTTTGTGGATTTATTTTTTTCCCTTTGGTTTTATTCCTTAATAGATTACCTTTCACTTTATTCCTATCATTCAGAGGAGTACAGGTATGGGACACAGTCAATGTTTGTTACCTTCTTTATAGGGTTGTCGTCCAAAGAGTAATAAGGGATTGACAATATTGCAACAATCTGTGTAGATTTTACTTCAGAATTCAGTTGGGATTTTATGAAATTTGTGCTCAAGTAAAGGACTTGATTATCAATATTTTCTAAAAAATTTACTTCAATTATTTCAACAGTTCAGTCTTTCTTATGATGAACAGAAACATAAAAATACCCAGTAGTCTCTGAAAAGAAATCAAGTTATGAGACTGGTAAAAAACTGTGTAGAGCTGAGCACTGGAGTGGGGTTGGAATGTGAGAAAACTATTTTATTTCTTTTTTGTCCGCATATGCACATTATTGCATGCAATGAGGCAGGCAGGCAGGCAGGCATGAAGGGAGGCAGGCAGGCAGGGAAGGAGGGAGGCAGGGAGGGAGGCAGGGAGGGAGGCAGGGAGGGAGGCAGGGAGGCAGGGAGGGAGGCAGGGAGGCAGGGAGGCAGGGAGGCAGGGAGGCAGGGAGGCAGGGAGGAAGGGAGGAAGGGAGGAAGGGAGGAAGGGAGGAAGGAAGGAAGGAAGGGAGGAAGGAAGGGAGGAAGGAAGGGAGGAAGGAAGGGAGGGAGGGAGGAAGGGAGGGAGGAAGGGAGGAAGGGAGGGAGGAAGGAAGGGAGGGAGGGAGGGAGGGAGGGAGGGAGGGAGGGAGGAAGGGAGGAAGGAAGGAAGGAAGGAAGGAAGGAAGGAAGGAAGGAAGGAAGGAAGGAAGGAAGGAAGGAAGGAAGGAAGGAAGGAAGGAAGGAAGGAAGGAAGGAAGGAAGATAGATTAGTCATTAGCATCAACCCCCTGGAGACAAAGGATTGCCATGTCAATATTTCATCCTAAATCATAGATCACCTTTGAGTCACTTTTATATGCTTGCTAATCCACTCTACACCTTGTTCTTAACTACTCTCTCAGTACCATCTTGGATTTTTTTACAAAGTACCAGGTCTTTTACATGTTTTGGGAAACAGGGGTTTAATCCCTTTATGTCTCTAACACTGGTGTTAAACAGCTGCCAAGGTTATACTACTTCAATGAACACCAATTTACTTCTAACTTCTTATAGCCTTGAGGCCTGTCCTGTTCTCTTTGTGTTTTCAAGACCCTTACTGTCATATCAGATATATATTCTGCTACACTTAATTCTGATCTTGAGGTAATAGATGGCTCATTTAATGGAAAAGAATACAACTGCAGTGAATTAATTCCTTATTTTGCTTTGCTTGAGCAAGCAAATTTTGCTCTCTCTATAAAACTGCCTTCATCTCAGCCCATGGATTTTTTCACTTTTTCAATTCTCTCCACCAAACCACTGTGAGGAATGACTGAGTGACAAGGAAGGCAAATAAAAATCTAGGAATATCATGAAAAAACCTGAGATCTGTTATATCTGTTTTGTTATCTGTGGTCTTTTACAAAATCAGTAACTCCATATTTGCTAAGATAGAGTCCTGTGTCCATTTCTTCACACATTTCTTCAAACTCTGTTGCAATGTGAGGAATTGGAGCCAGATGCTTAACTGTAAGTTACACAGACAATAATAATAAATGGGATCTCAGCACATTAAAGTAATAAGAACAGATTGATTTATTGCCAAGCTTAATGAGTCATTAAGTAATAAATCTCATATATGAAAGTAAAAAGCTAACGTTCATCAGCTTAAATGGGAAGTTGTCCACTTGCAATATGAGGGTGATCCTTGTATCTTGCTTAGTCACCCTTCTTTTTCTGCCTTTCTTGTGTTCATCCTGTGCAGTCAACACAGTCCATGATGGTCATTAGTTGCTGAGGTCAAGGTGGCAAGTCTTAAGAGCAGTTTGAGGAGGGAAGCTGGTATCAAGTGGTCCCCTTCTTTCACTCCTGATTGTCCCTAACCATCAACAGTGGTTTTTGCTCCTCATCTCTCACCTTAAAATAAGGGATGGTGATCTCATGCAGCCTGACATATTTGATGAATTTATGGGGAGCAAGACTTTTCCTGGTTTCACCAGACAACTTGTTAGTTCTGGTTCCAACAGCAATCCCTCCTGGCTCTTCTACAACCTTCACTCTGATCTGATAGATCTTACTACTTCCACATTTATTTGTAGTACTATTTGTGCAGCTATATCACAAATCTCCATTTGTATCTTTGCGACTATGCATTATATTTCTCTCTCTATTCTCTATTTCTCTCTTAACTGTCTCATAAAATATATAAAATGCATTCTTAAGTAATAATTATGTTATTAACATTGTTAGCATGTTATAAAATGATTGTGCACTGCTTCCATTACATTATTTCAGTATATCTGTGCCTGGGTTTAAAGTAAATATTTTAACAACTTATTTAATATTTGAACATTGCTTTATAGTTGCACCAGGGCTCTGCTTTGGCTATTTCGTATATTAATAAATAATAAGTGTTCCAGAGAAGAACTACACCATAAAAATTAGTGAGAAAAGATTGTGTAATTGAAAACTTGGCCTAACTTGAAGGGGAAAGAATTTCAGTGAACAGGAAATAGTCACCAAGTGTAACTAGTAAATATAACAAAATAGTAAATAAATATAATTCAGGAAAGATCAAAATTTCATAAAGAAGCAAAAGGTTCAACAACAACAACAAGACACAAAGGCACTACTATGTTTTCAGTAGACCTTTTTAAAGATATGCATTTTTGATCATCGGGGTCAAATTAATATTTCAAATTATCGTGGTCTTTTTTTTTTCTTTTATTGTTTTCATCCTTTCTGTGTGTATTTTATTAATACAGGCAATACTTGTCTATATATGTATTGACTGTAACTTCATTTAGTGTTAAATTTGAATTTGTCACAGTTAATGGATTTCAAATACAAAACTACAATAATATATTATAGTTTTTATAGTTTGCAATTAAAAAAGAAAAGAATATATTAATACTTAAAATATGGATTATACTGACTGCCTACACATTGAATCTCTTTAATCCATTGAACAGTATAAATCACTAAAAGATTTAACAAGGAAAAATGTTTGAGTACCTAGTTATACTGTACTAGATCATTTAATCTTGCATAAATATTTTGATTAACATTTTATATGTTTTCATATTATTACACACATATGAAAAATTTTCTGCTACAGTAAGATCTAATGCAGTAAATTACAATTACTTTTTTTTTTCACATTGAAAGCAGTCCTCTGCCTAAATAGTGAAATTCTGTTAAGTAATAAATCTTCTGTATAGTAATTTATGTGGGTGATCATAAACTATCTTTTATAATTTACATTCTGTTAACGTTCTGTTAAGAAATGCCACTGAGAAAAACTCCTCTGTATCAGAAGAGGTGATCTTAGGGAGGCCTATAGTAGAAGGAAAGAGGCTCTGTTGCATGGTGCATTTGGAGCATTAAAATAAGTTGCTCTTCTAAACAAGCCCCTTAATGAAAACGATTATTTAATCAGATTATTATTGTTTCTAAAGACCTAACCCTGTGTTCTGTGTGATTTCTCACTTTCTGAGAAAATATGACACTGAAGTTTGATGTTTTAGTTAGGACAATGTCATTTTGTTTTGTTTTGATTGTGGTTAGTTTTCACAATTTCAGTGAAAAAAATTGAGCCAGAGTTGTTTTTTGTTATTTTTCTTCTCAGTGCACTTACTTATGAATTGCAATAAACTTGAAAAGACAGAAAAATGCGACTAATTCTCTAATCATTAGCAGTAGCAAAACTACTTCTTGTGCAATAATTATCTAAGCCAAATATTTATTAATAATGGGGCTGATCTAATTAGAGCTTTATATTTCTATATTATCTCTCATGTCTACTCCAGCAGAAATTTTAAATGAATAATAAATTACTAACAGGAAGTGGAAAAACTCCTAAAACAAGCAGTTTGTGATCAGTGATTAACCAGTTTTCAGGAAAGTAAAGGATCATTTTGAATCTTTTTTTGTTTTCATTATGAATGCTCAGCTCACATCCTTTTAATGAAAATTACTCCATAAGGAAAAAAAAATATAAAGAACAGATTTCTCATTTCTTATTATAAGCCAAGAGCGAAAATGACCAATTTTAGTCTAGAGGGAGATTATAGATAATTTGTGGGATTCTTGAAAATGACCATTCTTGAAAATGGTCTCATGAATGGGCAGACTCAGTAGCAAAGATACAGGTTTTTGAGAGACCACTGTCTCTCACACTTAGAGGGAAGTGGTCACAACGCTAAGCCTGCCTGAACTCAAGAAGTGTTTGGTCAATGTTCTCAGGCACATGGTGTGATTCTTGGGGTGCCCTGCACTGGGCCAGGAGTTAGATTTGATGATACTGATGGGTCCTTTCCAACTTGGATATTCTATAATTTTAGGAGTTCCACAGACAGATCCCTCGGCACTGCCAGGTGCTGGGGGTTTGCAATACCTGTGAGAAGCTAATCAAGGATATCTAGCAATGAATCTTACCCACAGTGAGGTCTGAAACTCACAAAACTGACAAAATCTTCCAGCTTTTATCATTTCACACAAAAATCTCTCACTGTGTTTTATTTATTTCAAAAGTGTTGCAATTTCATGATTGCAGCTACACACAGTTGACAATGTTGTTGTCACCAGAATTCCATCTTCTTGTGGAACTCAAGAAATTTGCAGATTAAAAAGACTAACAGAACCTGTCTTGTGTGATGACATTAACTCATGCAGAGAAAGGTGATTACGAAACTACAAACATTAGTTTTGCTTCATTTTTTTTTTCTATTATCTAGGCTTTCATGTAAAGGTGAAAAAAAATCTATATATCTCTCTTTATACATATATGTCTCACATATTTATATGCAATCAACAGTGTGGGAAATGGAAAAGGTAGAAAACTCTCAGAAAGTCTAAAAGTGGATTGAAGAATAGAAGAATACAAGAATACAGACATACAAGGACAGGAGACAATAAGGCTGTGTTTTTGAGCTGTAAAAAACTTAGAAAATATAACAAGCAAGATAATAGAAACATGTAAGTTTAAAAATGAAGCTTTATCCATTGTTGTAAAGTTAATCAGTCTTTTAAAGCTTTCTGATTTGTGTGAGTGACTGTTTCACTAGCTGGAACCAAAAGTATAAGCAAAAAATTGAAGACATGATAAAGACACATGTAATCATTGAGAAAGAATATTTGAATACTTTTGTATGTTGTCCTCAATATTCTGTTTGGTTTTATGAAAGCAAGTGAAAGAGAAAAGAAACAGTTTTATTCCACATTGAATTTTTTTCCTTATTCCTACGGCAAACTTCAGCATGACGGTTTAATATATCTCTTCTCATTATGATTTGTCATGGTTGTCAAAATCACCAGAAGTATAGATGCTTTATTTTCAAGAGTTTCGTTGTCTTTTTTTTTTTTTTTTTTTTTTTTTCTCTTTTGTTCTGTTTTTAATCATTTTCAGTAGCAGCCAGAGTAAAAAAAAAATGAGGATCAACATCATAGCAAATGAAAATATATCAAGCAGTCATGGCACTATTGTGTATGAGATAGCTTTTCTTCATAGCCATAAAATAAAGAATATAGTCAAGTTAAAACATATATTCTTTATGTGGAAATATATGAATGATTATGATTTCCTATTTATCTTTGTGAGTGAGAGACACTTCAATTTACAAGGGGAACTGTTATGAAGAAATTATTACTCCCTTCACTATGAATGAAAATAGGATAGGCCTGTCATTGAATCATCATGGATAAAACTCAGTCTGCTACAGAGAGCCGAAAGACTTTCATGTATATCATTCAAGCTCCACTTCAGTCATATTCTAAGGGTTTTACTGGAGGTTAAATGGAGCATGGGTTTTGTTTTGCGTTTCTGAATGGGATTGCACTCCACTTGAGAATATCCTAACTGCATTCCCTGCAAGGTTTTATGTGGTGTTCATCACTTCTGCATCTGAGCAGCAGTGCATTAAAGGCAGGAGTAACATCTGTGGAGCACAAGTTCTGTCATTTTCTTCTCAGATATGTTTGTAATGCTGTTGTTTTGAGGTATTATTTTCAGAATTTTATGGGCAGACATGAACTGTCATCTGTTTATTGTTGTACATAATGAAGATGCCATGTAAATTGCAGAGAAAAAGTCAAAGGTAGCAAATTCAAACACATTGTGGAAAGCAGTGTTATTTGGCATGTTTTACCATTTCTCTGGGAAAATTCTCTCCAAACACTTCACACATAAAAAGCTGTTTTCTGCTAGACATAGAACTGAGTTTATTTCCTAAGTGTTCTTTTCCTCAGGACCTAGGACAAACCTTTTTCTCCAGCATTTTGTTGGACTCACTGAAAATAAAAGCTACTCCCACTAACAATAGCAATTCCTTTGTTTATTCAGAATAACCCCTCTACTTCTAGAGGTCCCTGACACCTCTGCAGTGCCTCATATGTACTGCCATGCCCTGCTGAAGCCTTTCAGCTTCTGAAAATTCTTACTGCTTCACTGACCTTCTTCCAACTCTGGATCTAAAAAACAGCTTGACCCTGCTGAAATATAGGCAACATTCAGAACTGGACTGTTGCTGAAAAAAATTCACATATCAGTGACAGAGATAGAAAGATCTGATGTGCTTTTATTCAGTGCCTGAAAGATAAAATCACTTTGACCAAGTAAGCCTCATGGAGGTCAGACCTAAACTTTACAGTCATGGAGAGGACTGTGAATCACCTGGTGATCCAGAAGAAATGGTTGTAGAGGCAGAGTCCATGAAATGCAGCTGCAGTTCAGGATTGCAGCAAGAAAAGCCACCCCCTGAAGATCAAGAAAGAATATTTATGTAAACCAGCATTTTGCTAGGCCTAGGTGCTAAATGAAACTCAAATTCAGCAGAAAGAGAAGCTGTGAGAGTTTCTCCAGAGGAAGCCTACCTCTCAGAATGTTTTTTTAGCTGGTAAGAATAATTGACACAAGCATAGGCATATCTTTGGTGATGTTTCTCAATCAATGCTCTCTTTTTCCTTGTATTCCCATCAAAACATCGACTCTTTCCATACGGACAGTGCTTGTAAGTATGGGCTCTAATGTGTATCTGAGGAAAGAGTGCAGTTGTTCTAGGTATTTGAAAGTGGTTTAGGACTACTGAAGTTTGTTAATTTAAAAAAAGTAATATTAGAATAGAGATCCAGTTCCTTTAAGGGTAAACACAGGAAGAGAACCAGTTCACATTCTAAGTAAAATACAACTGATACAAATAACAGTGCTACTCTTAGAAATAACAATGGTTTACACTATGCCAGTATTTTCTCTTTAGCTCCTAGGTAAGAAGTTACAAAAGTTCGGGCCTCTATCATTTTACAGAACTCGGCAAAGGAATCTACACATAACCTCTATCAATGAAATTAGCTTTATCTGAATTTCACAGGATTAGTACCTGTATGCTATACAGGGTTAAGTATAAAGGATCCTTGGATCTGGCTTAGATGCCAACAAGTGTCTCTTTTTAAAACCACAAAATATTTATTTTTTATATCCCCGTTTTGAACAAATGGAAACATATGATGTGAATGGTTTGAAGGAGTAACTGTACCAGCTTAAGCAGGTGCTGCCAGGCCATCTGGCTGCTGCCTGTTTCTTAATAAGCTGTGATACAACTACTTTTTGACTGGATGAATAGAAAGTGTTGGTGTTCAGCTATAGTGGCATAACATTTGTAGGAATTCCATATAATTTAGAATTGTAGCCCTCTCATGAAATTTACCTGCAAGTAGCTGTTGTATTCTCATAGTCAGAGGAAATTTACCTTAGAGGAAAATGTGGCCTGAAAAATCTTAGAAAGTGTTTATTTATTCTAAATGTGCTGAAAGCCTCTGTGTCTGGTAAAATCATTGAAGTCTTCCTACTGCACTTAAAGCATTTTTTCACTTGCCCTATAAACACCATCAAATGTCTTCTACCCCTGGGTACTGATCCCAAAAATCACAAAAGAAGAGAAGAAAAATCTGATAAGATCCTTATTTTGACCTTGGGTAACTGAAGTATAAAGATTGATAGATCATCTTGTTCTGGCAAGCAGTAAGATTTCCTCTGCCTACCCCAGAAGCAACTGGGCACATTTTACATGCTGCTACTAAATCATCACAAAATTACATTAGCATATTGTGTCTTTATTTATTTTTTGAATGTGCTGTTCATAATGACCATAATGGGAGCAGCACAGTTGTGAGTAATCTGGCTAAAAAGTCCAGCTGCAAACTATAAAGCAATACTTGATTTATCTGGCCACAGCAGGCTCTGACTTCATTACATTACACAGCAGCCAGCAGAACTTAGCCATTACAATTATTCTGATGCTTTTCTGTGTTGCTGCTATTCATCAGAGTAAGTTTCACTTGTCATTTTCCTTGCAGTGGAAACTTTCCAGTAAAGCTAAATTTTAAGAATTTTTGCAGTATTATTATTGCTGATTAAAGTCAATTTTCAAGGAGGGCTCATGGTGTAAAAAGCCCCACAATCATACACAGTAAAATTACCTAGTCCCTGCTCTGAAGACCTTAGAGTCTAAAAGGCACTTATCTTTAGAGGTGAGAGAAGGGTTTCATTAAAGGGATTTTAAATGCATTGAAATGTATTATTTGGCAAGTTGGAGTAGAATAAGCAAAGTAATCAAAGTAATAGCAGACAAATGTTCTTTAGTGCCATTTTGGGGATAATACAAAAGTTTTACTTACTACCTGCGAACATTTGACTATAAAATGGCATACATCTTCTCACCTTGACCAGCTCCTACAAGGATAATAATTGCTTCTGATCACCCCTTATATCCACCACCTCCCCATAAAATTTGCCTGCTTCAGTCTGCCTTGCTGTGAGCTGCAGCTGATGGCGTAGCTCCTCACAGCAGCCAGGAGGCACAATTACTGCTCAGACCACCCAGACCCTATGGGGTTGCACTACAGACTCAGGCCTGTGTTTCCACAGACTGGCACAAAACTCTCAGCTAAAATCCCATATGCCAGATGTGGCCACTGAGATAACCAGCTGTTGTCAGCAGGACAACTCCCAGACTGAAGGGAGGGAGCAGTGTTGCTGCTTGATGAGAGTTGTCTGTTCTGTGGCAGGAGGACAAAAGAAAAGCATTAGTGGACAGATACATGGGTTCTTTAATTTCACAGAAATCTAGAAATGACTTTTCATAACTCATGAAGAATATAATATGAAATTACTTTTGTGAAGTGAACAAAAGCTTACAAAGAAAGCTTAAAATCATAAATGTAAAAAACCCCACAACAGTCCATAAAATAAAAGTGGTCAGAGAAAAACTCCCTTGAAACCAGTGTTTAATAGGATCTTGATTTCTTACTTGACACTTTCTATTATTATGAAGGATACATCTTGGAACAATCATGGCACTTTGCTTACAATAACTATCTCAAAACAAAAAGTGAATTTATTTGGAAAGCTGGTTGTGGAGGTTCCAGATGTGTACAATTCATTGTTCAGTGACTAATTTGAGTCCTATCTCTCACAAGTATAATGAAATAAAAATAATAAAATGGTGCATAATGTGTCCAGTATTTTCTACCCTGAAATTTCCAGTCTTTTTTTTTTCATTGCTACCTTTAAAATAAAGTACAGTAAAACATACCCAACTTTGTGCAACTTCACTTGTCTCATCACATTATAAACAACAATCTTATTAATGGCAGTGTTTGAATACTTTCACATTGGCCAGGACTCAACTAAGCAACAGAGTAAGGTAATACAATAACAGTGAAAAAGTATGTTTTCACATATAGTTGTAATGTGAAAAAAAGAAAACCAATACAAATTACACTGGGTATGTTTTTTGGGTTTTTTCCCCCCTAGAAGGAATATGCCTCAAAATCTCTCATACTAAATGATAGAATGATTCATCAGCATCAATTTTGTTTTGCATTTGAGACTGAATAAACCTAATGCAGGAAATAATGCCTTGGGTACATCTGAGTAGCTTGATTCAGATTAGATTAGGGTTTTCTAGCTGTCTGAAAAATAATTCTGACATAGCTAAATTTGCTGTATTTGTCTGCTTTTCTCTGTAGTCCAGAGGGAAATGTTTAGTCTTGAAAATTCAATCTTTCACTGAACCTGATCTTCTCAAGTGGATGCTCCATTTTCACTTGCTATATAAAAAAATTAATAAAACACATTTGTACAGAAATACATTTTCCTTTCCCTCATATCTGTCAAAGCTTCTTGGTTGATCAGAAAAATAAAGAATATACAAAAAAGCTGAAAATTAGTATAGTTTAGAACTAATGCATTCACAGTGCCAGAGGATGGCTTGATGCAATGTGCTTGTTAAGATAAAATTGAAGAAAAAAATACCATAGGTTTATTTTGGAGACCTTCTGCTTTGTGTTTCATAGCAGGCATCAGATCAAGAACATGTTTGTTGCATTTCAAAAGGTAAAAATTATGTCCATTTAAAATTAAAATATCTCTCAGAGTTAAAATTTCTATTTCAGTGAGTTCATGGTAAAATACTTAGTTACATTTAAAAAAGTGAAAAAACAGGCAAGACAAGATATTTAAGAACTACAATAAAATACTTTTAAAAAACAAGATTAGGCATTTTTTCATCCAGTTTTCACTCAACAAGTGACTAAATACTTTTCATTAGGAAATAGTGGATGCAAGTTTGGTTGTCGGAAAATCAAAATATTTTCCAGTCAAACCTATTTGTAAAAACCTATGGCTATGGTTTCTCAAGTTTGCTTTGTAACTGGAAACATGTATAAAGCACAGTTCTTTGGTTTACATTTTAAAATCTTAGTTGTAACTTAGACAAAAATATACTCACTGCTAATTCATAGAATTTCTTATGCAGATGTCACAACCATGTAAGTATAATGACTCCCCTGGAGATATCAATGACATTTAAGGTAGGTTTCATAGCACAGTTACCTGTGACAGGTATTTAGTACTATCAGAGATTCCCTATCTGGCAGGCAGTTTTGTTTTCAGAAAGGTTTGAGTGTTTTTAGGTCTTACCTGTGAGCCCTAGGCTGATATCATGAACACTGTAGAAATTACCATGTTCATTAGATATCCACTTTTAATCCATTTGATAGTTAGTTGTGCTTCAATGAGCACAAATAGGAGTTTGGGCAAGCAGGACTCAATTTGGCTGACTCTGCATGCATTACTTTTAATCATCTCTTTATACAGGAGCCTTAAGTAACACAACTTTCTATGATGTTACTCTGTGTCACTTCCTATGTGATGATATCAATGATTTTATTTCCCTTTTCTATTACATTTGGATAACTAGCACATATGTTAGCTAGCTACTATAAATTATTAAAATTTAGCTTCCAAATGATGAATAGTCAAGCATAAAGAATTCTATATCAGTACTCTTTTCCATCTTTTGGACTTGTGTTGACTTCAAAGAGAAGTGTGATTTTAAATGGCTATAAAATTTAAATAGGCATTAATTTAGTAAAGTGAGTTGGATGGAATAAACTATTGAAATACAACAATAGATAAACTGATAAATGAAGAAGACAAATTTTAATTAGATGTTAAAATTTGTATTAAAAATTCTGAAACACAAATAATTTACCTCAATATTTTGAAAGTTTTGCTTGTTTAGATATAATAGATCACTAATTAAAAGCAATGTGTATTGAGAAGAAGGATAACATCTGTGGTCAAGGTATGTTTGTGCAAGGACAAGAGGTGCTTTTAGAAATGTAACTGTGTAATGTGTTCTGGGTTATTTTAAATTATATTTTAATTATTTTATAGTAGGAAAAGCTGCTGTTAGCAGCATTCTACATATAACTATTATGTTTCTACACATTCTTTCATTTATGCATTACTGAAACACTTGATCTTGTACCAAAGGTATATCATAGCTTTGATTTCTTGCTCATTGCCACCTCATATTGAAAGTGGAGATAGAAATGTTGGAATAAAATATTCTTAATATTTATGCATTGTTTTTACAGAAAGATTGAGGAGATTTTGAAATAATACTTTTTTTTTTTTTCCTGATAGTGAATGAAATGGATGGGAAAGAACACAGAAGAATTGTGCTTGTTGCAGAAGGTTTAATAAATTCTAGAAACAGCCTGTAGAGCTAATAGCTATTCAATTTGTAAGTTATGTATACAAGTGTTTATTTATTACCCTCTTAATTAATTTCTTTCTAGCAATTCCTACTCCTGCTCCAGAAGGACACAAGGCATGACTACATTAAAATTTTCATTGATTTCTCTAAGCTGAGGTGGGATTCATCTCATCCAGCTCTAGACAAGTGTAATGTAAATGTCTATATCTGACTAATCAAATACTAGTTGTAGTCATTGAAAAGAAAATAAGTGTACTTTAGAAAATAAGACTACTTTAAAAACAGATATAATATAAAATTATGAATATTCCCATTGTTTTCAAAGGGAGTCTAAAGTGACCAATTTACTAAGAGAAGTACGTAGCTGAGCAGTGAAATCTAAACTCAAATATCTGGTGTAAATATATTAAAAAATAATTTTAAAAAAGTAGAAATGCATTTTAAAAACTCTTGCAAACTCAAAAGCACAATCTTACAGATTAAACTACAACATTTAGTAGCTTAAGATCCTTATTTTCTATGTGAAAATAGTGAAGCATTTAATACTTCTTCAGTTACAGAGGGAATTTTTTATTGTCCTACATTTGAAATCCAAAAACCCCTCCATGATTTAGGAGCATTATGTGGAACTAAAATCTATTCAGACATTTTGCTGGTCTCTGATGTAAGGGATGTAGTTGATGCCTTTATGTTCATGCTTCTGTTGCCTTCTGGCAACTCAGTAAGAATATGCTGATTGACTACATCAACAAAAATATGTTCAGATATTCAAAGAATAATTCACAGATGCTGAAGTGTCAGATTTAAATAAAGGAAATCTGCCAAGCAGTGTAGTTTCTATCTGAAAAAAAAAAAAAAAAACAACAACAACAAAAAAACCCCAGCCTTTCAAAGATTTATTATGATTTAATGGTTTGCTACCAGTGCTAATCCATGCAGTGAGATGGAATTACGCAGCTGAGGATGTCATGCTGTCAAAGCTTCAGGAATCTAGAGGATAGCAAGTAGGAGGATACAACTTAATTCTTGGATTATAATGCAGAATTATTTTATTCATGTCTTGTTTCCTTCCTTCTCTTCTTGGTTCCTCTTAAAAACAATTTTCCTGTCACTAGCATATTGCCATTAAAGCTGGGAAATTACAACAGCTGTGTGACATGTAAAGAATCTTTACAAATGACCCAAAATGCTTTTCCAGATTTTAATTCCAAAGACTTCAGCTTTAATGCTGACTTGTCTGAATCATGCATCATTACATTCTGAACATCTCTTAGGAATGCTTAGCATGCTTTTCATAATTTTCTTAGTTTGAATTAAGCTACTTATGTTTTCGTGCTCCAAATCAAAATGTTATGATTCATTAAATTATATTAGGGATTTTCCATTAAAACATGCACATATTTATAAATTTCAGGCATAGCTGTGCACAAAAGTAGACTACTTTGCACAAAGTAATTCCACCTATTTACAAAATATTTTAGAATACTAACACTTAACTCTAGCAGCGTTTTGGGAAACATCAGTGTATCTCATTCAAAATCTCTTTCAAGTATCCTGTGAAGACACAGTTCACTTCTCATGTAGCCCTCTTGTCTGTAAAGGGGAATGACTAAGCAATATGAGGCTGGGGCCCCTGTCAGCCACAGAAATTGTGACAGACTGTAGGAATAGGCCTACAGAAACATCAGGAAATTCAACGGTGATATAGACAACCTGGGGAACAGCTTTGGGAAAAATTCCCTGGAGTGAACTGGAGTCAGCAATGTGTCTGGGTAGCAGAAATAGCAACAGCATACAGAGTTGTGTTAGCAGCACTGACAGCAGGTCCAAGGAATCATCCCCTTTCCCCCACATTTGTTAAGTCACACCAATATTACTGAATCCAGTTTGGTGATCCTCAGAATAGGATAGACATCAGTAAAGTGGAATGAATTCAGCAGAAGTCCATCAAAACAGAGAGGAGCATTTTCCCTGTGTGAGACAACTGAGGGACCAGGTCTTGAAGACCACTGTACAGTGTGGGAGTTTTTCCCAGAGAAAATATGCCTTGGAAGTTTCAAGATCCAACTGGACAGAAACCTCTTTGGACCCCAGAGCTGCCCTGTATCAAGAAGACAGACTAGAGTCTTCATATATTCTCTTCCAATTTGAGTTAGCCTGTGTAGGGACACACAGAGAAAAAGGAAACCAGATTCAATGGTAAATACCCTCTTTTATAATGGGGGAACTTTGGAAATTAAGCCAAAGGAGGCATTAAAGATGGGTGACTTTCTGAGACATATTTAGCCTCTAATTTGTTATAAAAAATGACAGTGATATTACCAGCTCTGTTTTATGTCTCTGCTCTGAACAAGTAGTGGATTACAAGCAGGTTAATTTAATTTACATTCTGAGAAGAGCAGCTAAACAATGTCTTCATGTTGGTTTCAAGGCTAATGACACCTTTTTGACTCTGACAATCTTGGGCTGCACTATTAAGTTCCATAGAAAATGATCAAAACACTTAAGACACAGGATCTATTAACATCTGGATCCACTGTCCGCGGAACTCTCACATGGATCAGACATGAATAAAGAGTCACATTTGTCTCAAGTTAGTAGAAGCATTTAACATGAATGTTAGTACATGAGAAAAAAGTTCTGGCACAGTAAGTTCTTGTTAGTTCAGTACTCAGGGCAGGCTTCAGTTCAAGACTGTAATTCCTACTTTTAAATGCCTAAATAAAGATGCCTACTTCTGACCTGCAGTCTTGACAAATGATACACTCATATATATATAGATAGATATATATATCTCTAAGATCATTTGTGATGGCAAGTCACCAGTATGGCTTCTAGATTTTCATCCAGAAAAGTTAGACTGTCCTACAGATCCCTAGGTCTTGTGCCTTAACTCTTTTAATTCAACTAGGTAGTTGAATTCAGCTCTGAGTCTTTGTATCCCAGCTATTGTCAAGGAGTACCCAGGATGAAATTCAGTTACTGAAACTTTGTGTATTTTGATAGCTCAACCTCCAAGTGCACGTTGATAAGTTTTAAATTAAACATCGAAAAATATTGGCAGGAAAAGATGCTTGTGTGAATATTGCAGATTTAAATATTAATAAAATTCTACAAGATTTCTGTGTAATAGTTGTGCCGTGAAGCACACAGTCTTTTTCTTCTGTTTTCTTTGATGAAAGTCAATATGGACTTGAGGTGCTGCTATGGGATACCAGATGATTGCACACCTGCTTTCCAGCTGCTAATGGCTAGGACTTGAAGCATGCTACTTATTTTATACAGACCAATCCTTGTCGACAAAGCTAGCCAGGAAGAAACACTCACATATTTATTTTCATGAAATGGAGTGAACCACAGGGTAGGATGTCAGCTTTAGTTGAGTTTGAAGTTTAGCTGCGTGGATCTGTTTGCCAATTATAGATGTAGATATAATCTGGTAATTTATGGAGCATTTTTCAGCTGTATGCTGTTTGAGCCCTGAATATTACAGATGATATTTCTGGTAAAATGTTAGGAAATTAGGTGAATCCTAGAGACTATTTCACCAATACTTTAACACAGTAAGAATTCTACAGGGCTTACTACATAAAACTATATTATTCTATGCTTGTTTTGTCTATGACATCCTTTGTTTATAGATGCACTTTGTTGAATACTCGGTTTTTCATTTAATTCTTTGGGAGCGTTAAAAGAATTAACATGCAGGATTTCATCTTTTCCCTTTTATACAGTGGTTTATTAACAAAGATGGAAATCTACATTTATAACTCAAGATGTAAGACGATAGAAAAAAAGAAAAAGAGATCAAGGGTCTGTGCAAATTTCAGCTAAATTAAAACATAAGTAAATAAATAAGTAAAATCCCATTTCCACAGGATTAACTGTGTAATTATTATTTTGTGGACTTCAGTGAAGGCTGGAATATATTCTGCTGGATTTGAAATTGAGTTCATTCAGAATACAAAATAAATTTGAAAGACAGATAAAAAAACAAGACTAGTAAAACTCACTTTAGTTTGAATCAATAGTATTCTATTACAAATAATTTTCTTTCAGATTTTTTTACTGTTTACTTTTGCATTTCTTGTTCCCTGTAATAATCATCAAACAAAAACGCTTCATTATGAAAAAGGAAACAATTTCCAATTCTCATTTACTGTGCATTTACCTTAGACTTTTCATCATGTTACAGTGAAATATGTGAAAATTTTGGTCCCTCAGAGATGTAGTTTTCATCATATTAGTATTCATATAAACTTCCATTTCTTTTTTAAATCTTTTATCTAGGTACTATGGGAAAGAATAATTAACTTTTTAAGTGAATGCATATTTATACATCATATATATTCTAAGGACAGAAAAATATTTCCTCAATTTTTTTGTGAGATTAAACTTTCTATTTCTCAAAGTAAGGTTGTGGTTGCTTGCATTGACCTAAGTATCTTAAAAATTAAAGAGCTTGCTGAAGAATTACTAGGGAATTTCATTAGTAACCCAAACATATACAGCTGACATGAAGTGTCTAGCCTGCATATTAAAAATTTTGCCCTTCATACAATGGAGAGCTCTGAATATGTAGAATCAGAAACTGCAGGTTATGGCTACTGCTACACTTAGCAAGTATAATGAACCATCAGTCACAATTACAGCCACAAACTGTAATCAGATTCCTGGCATATGAGAAAAAAAGACAAACAAAAAACAACTCATAAAAGAAGGAACTTAATGAGAAACACAGCAAGATGCAAAGAAAACTCTCTACAACATTCTAAATAAGAGTGATGTTTCTACTATCTTTCTTTACTGTTATATCAGGCTTCCAGTGCACCAAATGCTGAAAGTTAGAAATATCTATATGACTAAATGGCTGATAACTAAAAGGAGAGGCAACTTAATGACTCATTCAAAGGCATAAGGCTGAATGCAGTGGCCAAACTAAGAATGAAATCTATCCTTTACTTAAGTCGTATAATGAAACAACAGTCCTAGAAATAATGACAACCATGGAAATTATGCAAGTATTTTCCAAAATAAAATATTTTGGGATGAAAACACAATGAAAATATACAGTTAAAAAAAAACCAAACAGACAAATAAACAAAAATAATGAGGAGATTAATAAATCTCTTCAAATCAAAGTTTAATTAACTAATATAATCAGCCTCTAACTTTTTGTCCTTTTACAGTATTCTACTACAGGACTAACCTTAAAAAGTTTAGTCACAGGAAGTTGAACAGGAGACCTGGAAATAAATAACAGGAAAGTAACAGGATTGAAGAAAAGGACCCAAAGGACTCAAGGATGCTTTGGACTATAAGCAACTGGTAATAGCATGCCTTTCAAGAAGGACACAAAATAAATGGATTAGAATATTTTTGGGGGAAAAATCCCTAAATGGTGGTAACCTAGAAGTATTTTGTCAAAATGTGTCAATGAAGAAAAGTTATCTTGTTTTTACATTATTTATGAAATTGGGATTATGTCCTTTACATGAAATGCATTGAAAAGTAGATAATAATATTGATATAAGGACTAAATATAGAAGATGGGATGCTGCCCAGAGACTAGGAGTTGAACTATAAATTATTCTAACAGGTGGGGTAGAGATAAATATAAAATATTACTCAGTTGGCAATATTGTGCACTGACTAATCTTTTAGAATAATGGACTATGTGAAAGAGACAAATAGGACTGGTATGCACCAGATGAAATAATAAAAAGGAAGACTATAAAGTATTACTGGATTTTACTATCTTGGCTACCATTAATTATATGCGGGGTGAGCAGGAATGGTAGCTATAAAATAAAGAACTAATTGAGGGAGAGTGTTTCACTATGGACTTTCTTCTTCTGTTTTGCAGAGCTGGCAATGAAAATGACATAAAAATTGAAAAAATATTATAACCAGGCCTTAAATTGAATGGCATGGATGGTATATTAATATTTTAAAATTTTGTGTGGAGACACAAAAGGAATATCATGTAACCTGGAAATGTGGCCCATCTTAATAAAATAAGCCCTTAGAAAGTAACTTTAAAGAGCACTGAACTTATTTTTTAATATGAGTGGTGCTTTGGTATAAGACAGTAAAAAATAAATCCATTTTTTCTTAGAAACTCAAGTGAATAACAGCTGAACCAACCAACCTAATAAAAATATATTTTAGCAAGACATAAATCCATAGGTTTTCTCCCGATTTTTAAGATTTTTTTTTAGATTGCTAGAGATTCTTTAACCCAGTCTTCTTTTTTCTAATAGATAGAAATTTTCTTATACTAGTTTTTACAAACATAAAAAAGTTGTATGTTTTATTAATGTTATAAACCTAAGCTGTCCTTTTGGATTTGGTGTGGATCATGACATCATCATAACTAACCATTGGCTTATGGCCATGTGAATCTGTTGATGCATAAGATTTCATGTCTATGCTAATGCAGTTAATCTTGATCAATAAAATACAAGTTTTCTAGGAAACCAATACGCCACTGATTTCCCCACGACTTCTAACACTCTTTTTTGTAAACTCTTTATGTTCTACTCAAATGGGTTAACTTCACCTAGAAAGAGAAACCAACAAACAAAAGTATTGAGATTGTTTTGCTGCTGTTGAAATAAATGGACATTTATACACGGGCAACAAAATAATCTGTATCTGATCATGTATGCCTTCTCCAGTTAATGGAAGTAAATACAAATGCAAGGGAGACATCACACCTCAAATCCACACTGAAAATTAATCTAAATTTACTTTTATTATTAATCAGTGCATCTCTGATTTGTTTGTAAGATAGTCTTTTTAAAAAAAAGTCATGCTCTGTTTTCCAACTATTGTCATATTGTAACACAAAAAGTCATAGTAGCAGACAAGAGTCAGAGACCTTCAGCCAGAATAAACCATTTTTTAGCAAAAAACTGAAAAAAATAATACAAAAAAAAAAAACCAAACACTTTTGCTCCAAAGCTTTATGCATATGTTCTCAAACAGTCATGTACAAATACTGTAAAAATACAGTACAAACATCAGGGAGATAAGCTAGCTAAGCAGATGCACTTCACACCTATGTAAAGAACTAGTAATAGACTAATACACTGAGACAAATATTAATTTACTGAAAAGTTCCATTGTTCTAGGATGAATATGAATTTTAATCAGACATTTTGAATTTTGCCTTGTAAGAATAACTTAAAATTCAATAAAAAATATTTTTAAATCCTGCTAAAATACATTCTTCCATATATGAAGATTTATGATCTTTTAATTTAGTTAACAGTTAGAATGCTAGCAAAGCTGTAGATATATTCCTGCCCCTATGTCACCTTCATACCAACCTTTCTTCCTACCAGAAAGCTCCAGATAACTTTAAAATTGTCAGTTCCTAAATATTCCTTTTATTCATATCAATAATGGTGTTCAAGCAAGCAAGCCTAGCTGAAAAAAAGAAGCCATAAATTCTGTCACATAAGTATGAGCTCATCTAAGTAGTCTATAAACAGGGAGAGAAAAAAAAGACCTGTGAAGGCTTCTAATCCTAAATTTTGGAAACTAGAACTGCTTACATAGTTGGAAACAGCTGAAAGCTATTTTCAGAGTTTTCTCATCACCACCTGTTAGTCATCAACTTTGTGGCATATCAGCCAGAACTGACATGCTTTTGACGAGCTTACTGGTCTTGAATTCTGTAAATTTTAAGAAAATCTAGCTATTAACAAGATGAAATTAATTTAGGATTGAAACTCATCTGTTTTACCATAGCATATGAGCATATTTATTCTGGTTAGATTAATTTCATTCTGTGTACTACTCTATCTTAGGCAATAGAATCTTCTGATAATCAGTGATTTCTAATATTTACAGCTTTTACCTTTTTGTTTTTGTCAGTCTCAAGCCATACTCTACCTACCTTCTGTTGACTTCCAATTAATTTTTAATTTAGTAGTCTTGGCAGTGTTGGGTTTATGGTTGAACTCAGTGATCTTAAGGATCTTCTCCAATCCAAATTCTACAATTTGAAATTGTTCATATAGATGATAAGCATGGCATTAGCATAACCATGGAAGGCTGGATTATGCAAGCAAAACCCCCTATTTTGATGTCAGGGAACAGTCTGCATTTGTTTCACCAATGTGGGATATTTCTAAATTTGTAAAGAGTACCTTAATTTAGTCATTCTAGAAACTATTTACTCCATGCATACAAAATAACTAAACAGCCAGCATTTCAAAGAGTAACATCCCTGACTCAATACACAGTTTCTATCACCCTAGCAGTATTCATATCAGTTTAACTCTACCAGTGATACTTAAAGCTGATGCTGCATCGTTTCTAGAAAAAACCCTTTGCAGATAGAATGAGCAAGTGTATGTTCACTGTTCAGCTACTCTGTGGTTTCTCCAGCAGCCATAAAACAGCATCACTCTCTCCTCACTGAGCTGAATCCAAATGGGAGCGTGTTCACTGCATATCTGATTTTTGTATTTTGTCATAAGTACTTTGGTCTGAATTTCATGTGTTCTTTTCAGTTACTCTCCCTGTTTCTGTAATTGAATTTCTCCAGCTTATGATCAAATTTATAAGCAACAGGGATCCATTCTCACTGTGGAATAATTATCACAAAGCCATGTTTTAAAGAATGTGCCTGCCTGCAGCCAATTGTGTTCACACACGACCAGTCTGGTTCATATCACTAGGTGCTAAGGAGGTAAAGATAACAATAATAAATCTGTTAATTTAAGAGCAATTTCAGGAGATTTATATTCTTGTTATTATTGTTTTCTTTTGACCCAAACCAGCCTTCTTGGGTTTTTGTGTTTCCATTTCCCAGCACTCCACACATTTCTACATTACTGCATGTGTTAGGACTTGAAGAGAATCTGGGCAATAAGGCTTCCTGTAGATGAGGAAAACAAGCAAATCTGTTAGGAAAACCAGTAAATATTTCCAATACAAAAAACCCAGCAGTTGGGGGGAAATAATTAGTAAAAGCTTTTTTTCTGTTACTCTTATGGGAAATGTACATTAGCAAACATGCATATTTGAATCTATTCTAATTGCTTTGTGATAAATGGTGTTATATTAATTTTGCTTTTCTGAACTAACATTTGCAAACCCATTTTCCTTAGAAAATAAAGTGGAGAATATTGCCCTCAGAAGTGTATTTGAAAAATGTTGTTTGTCAGTTAGCAAAATCAGCACAAACCTTCCAAAAGCGGCAGCATATGCTCAACGTGCAGAAAATGCTAAAATAACTTCTGCCTGCTCAACAAAGAAGCATAAGAGGTTTATTGACTTGCAGGCTTAATCATTACTGATAGAACATTGTTATCTTTTTTTTAGCTGCTTTTATTTTTTACTGTTCATCTGGGGGTTTGGCCCCCACTGGAGCAACATGTTTCATTGTATGCTGTGTGTAAACAGTTTGAATAATTGAAGCCTAGATTAAATTTATTGAAAAATTCCTCAGTCAGTATTTTGCTGAAGTAATCCAGATCACAGCTGTTATTTAAAAACTTGTTTTAGCACATGGTTCAGCTACCATAGAATCACAGAATATCTTGGATTGGAAGTAAGCACACAAACTCATAAGAACCCTCATAAAATGAATTATGAATTATGAATGATTGAAATTTCTTTCCCATAATAAAAAAAATCAAACGTTAAAACATACCAGTGTAAGAATATGAAAATAATAAAAAAAATACTTTTGAAACATGGTGAAACTAATCTAAAACCAAGTCCTTTATTGTTAAATTGGGTGTATTTCAGGGTGCATATAATCTGGACTAGGTTATCAAAATATTTTGCAATCCCTTCTAGCCCATATACAGAAATTTTCTTTACAGGAGCTAGGATAACAATGCCATTTAGATATCCCCTTCACAGCTTTTGTGACATGGTTAATAATTTCACTGAGATATGAGAGCTAGATAGCATTTCTCTGTCTCACACTTTTTGGAGTTATACCACACTTTGTACTTAGAATCTCAATGGACCAGGGGAAGGTTTTCTGTTGTGGTGGTCTTGGTACTATTTTATTTCCAAAACCTGTTCCACAACAGGTTCATTCACCAATTTCCCAATTAAAAGAGAGAACCATTACTAGCCTGACACCAATTCAGCCCATCTATATACATTCAAGGCAACACTGTTTTTGCAAAAAGACAGAAATTGCAGAAATTATTGCAGAAAAAATTGCAGAAATTGTGACATGAATGCACACTTTTACAGTAATGCTTGGCACTGTTCCTTTTCCTATCTTTTGGATGGTCTATGTCTGCTTTGAAGAGCATTATATATACTACATTAACACAATGGACTCTTCCAGTCAGAAAACATGGAATTTGCTATCTCAAATATCCAGAGAAAGCACCTCAAGGCTTTGGCGTGCCACAGAAAAATGGAACAAGATGATAGATAAAACTGGCCCATAGAAATTTATTTTTAAATTACCATTTCCTACTGTTATGTTTCTCCCATACCTTTGTTGACTCTGAATCCTAGGAAATGGTAGGTATATCATATCTGCAAAGAATTTAAAGTATTTAAATTTTGGTTAATGTATTGAATATTGTATTGAATATTGAAATTGGCCAATGTACATGTATGCAATGGAGATGAAATATTTTTTAAACAAAATTAATTTCTGCATTCTTTCTTTAAACTCAACAATCTAATGCTTATCTAGCTCACAGGTAAAAGATTAAATAAAATTATCAGCTGATATGAAATTAGAAGGAAAAAAAATTGAGAAGCCACATTTTTTCAATGACGTTTTTGTACTAAATATTTATATAGAACATCTTTTGTGTTTTTGCTGGACAATTAGCTTTGTTATTATGAAATGTTGCTTGAAGTGCATAGTCAGCTGGCACCTGAGGTTATTTTAACACAGACTAAGCTTTTGCCATCTGTCCTGCCCTCTAATTAAGATGCAATACCTCCATAATTCACATCTGCATAGTGAAAATTCAATAATGAGTAATTAAAATGCATGCGTATGTTTTTTCATTTATTGCTGCATTCACCTATTACATTTTGGACAAATAAAGAGCAGGAAGAGTTTTGTTTCTTTTTTCTTCTCTCAGATCATCTTTTTTGCTGGTTCAATACAATGTTTTTCATGGTGAAGTCAATGGATTTACAACATCTTGTATCTGTTGGTCTGCCTGACCAACATCATGGATTCTGGTGTATTTCTTTTTTTAATTATAAGAATACATTTTTAAAAAAAAAAAAATTAGGTCATCCATTGTATAAATATAGTATCAAGGAATGTTTTCTTTTTTTCTACATTTAATAAAATTATTATTAATAGTCCTGTTGCTGTGAAGATAGTCTGATAATATTTTGAATACCAGTCCCCTCTGAACATAATATGTACACTGCAGTGCAGAATCTCTTCAGTTATATTTCAGTTTAAATAACCAGCTGTTTGATATTCCAAGAGTTGTGCATTGCATTCTGCTATTATTTACTCAGCACTACAAGCTAAAATAAATGTCTGCTTTGCTGTCATATTTGTCTTTCTTTTTAT
Source organism: Cyanistes caeruleus (assembly GCF_971803275.1). NCBI lineage: Eukaryota > Metazoa > Chordata > Aves > Passeriformes > Paridae > Cyanistes > Cyanistes caeruleus. The sequence continues at coordinate 46,876,892 of NC_141703.1, forward strand.
CAGGTGCATAATGAATAATTTGAATTTCAAGGCTTAGAGAATTGATAACTGAATTCAATTATCTCCCCAGAAGACACGTAAATGAATCCTACATCTTGCTTTTCAAATCATATGTATTTGGTTAGAAAAACATTTATTCTTCTCTTTTATGGCCTTTTCTCTGTCTGCCTTATGGTGTAATTGCTTGTTTCCTAATAATTCACTACAGTAATTTCTTGATAGAGACAGGTTCTTGTCCTATAATACTGCATATGTGAAGACAGTGAAAATTATGGAAGTAATATACACTTCCAGTATATCAAAGATAGCATGACTGATATGGTTATATCATGCTAGTTCAGTTCACTTAGATTTGAGAAAAAAATTACAATTTGGTGTCTTATATCTTCTGCTTCTACTCTCAGAAAGGAGAAGATGGAGAATGTTTTTACTAGTCTCCACTATCTAATAAAAATTAAATATAAAACCTATTTTATTATTTAAAATAATGCTGAATATTTATAATGCAAATTTAATATAAAATATAAAATTAACTTTATTATTGTAGCTAATAGTTATTAATAATAGTTAAAATAAATTTTCTAATATAATCAGCAGGAAATTCCACCACAAGCTATGTCTAAGGTTTAGACTTGAAAATAAAACTTTGTTAATATTTTAACTGAAATGAATAATTTCAAGAGACATGAATTATATTTGTACTGTGATTTTAATATGACCTGGATGTTTATGGAAACTTCTCTACTGGCAGTCTGAACAGCTATTTCAGGACAAAGAACTGACCCATACATAAAGATAGAAAAAGGAGTAGTTCTCTCTTTATCCTTAAATGAGGAGAACCATCCACCCAGATTTATCTAAAAACGATAATTTGAAAAAATTAAGCTAGTGTGTATGCTCCTAAAGGCTAAGAAGAAATCTGCCTTTATGAACAAGACAAAAGCCCATTGTCTGTCCTTACAGACCTGTAGTTGCCCAAGCACCTAAGTACAGAATCCAGTGTCAGTGAAGCAAACAAAAAGTAACATACAGGATGAGTCTGTCAGTCTACAGAGGTATCTACAGACAGGATATCAGTAGTCAAGCCAGCCTCTCTGAATATGCCTTCAGACAGATGACATTCTCAGCTTTTTTCTTCATCCCTTAAGAGTGGTAAAACTTCTCTGCCTGCAGATACTTTTAAATTATTCACTTTCATTTCTCCTGTAATGAGCAAATTAGAAGTTGAAAGTACCTAGGGTGACATTTCTGACAATTTCTGTAGTAGGCTTTACTGAAATCCTAGTTCTTCCAATTCAAATAGCTGCAATTGTCCAGTTTCTAACTAGAAATAGTAATAAAAACATCTACTTCATTTTTCACAACGTGAATTCCCAAACTGTAGTTCAATTATCATGCTTGCAATAGCATTGATCAAAAACTTTAAAAAATAGAAGACCCTATGGTATGATTAATTTCTGAGCTACAGTTTATCCCTTTTTAAGTACGTCTGAAAAATCATGTGAGTCCCTTCATTATTCTTAGGTATTACTTGGTTTTCCTCGTCTTCCATGAAGGTCTACTAAATGAAATCTGGAAATCTCTGTCTTAAAAAGTTAGTATATTTCTTGTCCTCAGAGTAAAGAGTTTTTCCAGGACTTGAAAACTTTGACACAACATTAGAATGTGCACCACAAAAACTTCTTAATATGTTAAACATGGCATAAACCCTAAAAAATAGATTCAGGAACAGATCCTAAGAAAATAATCAGTTCAAGCAGACATAGAAGATAAGCAAATGTAAATCTAAAGAATGACTGAGGTTCAGAATGACTCAATAAGGGAATTAATTAAAAACATCAAATATATCTGTTGGCTTCCAAAAGGAATTCCTAGAATATCAAAAGCAATGAAGAATCTAATTAGTAGCATGATCTATAGAACTAAAACTGCATCATGGATACAACAAGTTTAATATTTTTGTGGAAAACTCTTATCTGAAGAGAATTTTAGAGAATTTTCTTGAGCTTAGGAACATTCAGAGCATGCTGAATAATTGAGTAGGACAGAGGAAACTGGTGCAGTCCTGTTCAGATTACATTTTGAGAGTAATTCTTGGAGAGTTCTTTACCCAAACCTTAATACAGGAATTACTTTAAAGAAAAATAAGTGTAAGTACATAAATACACAGAATAAAATTTTAAAAATCAAATCATCTAAGGGTAATACATAGCAATGTATTGAAAGATGATCTTCATATTAATAATAGCCATTGACAATAAATTAGAAATCAGTTGAACTCATATGGTTTCGATGTAATGAGAAACAAATTTTGGTGGTATCTTTAGAGTAAAATATCCAACCAACAGACAAACAATAAATCTTTTACACATACCTAACTATATCTTTGTCAAAGCTATAGTCAGAAACGTGATCTTCATTTTTTGTGTTATCATAAAAAAAACCAAGTTTTATTAAATTGCTGATACATCATCTCCACAACAAATTATACTTGTTCCTGGTGACATATTTGTCTAGAGATTATTCTGAGAAAAATGAAACTGTAGATAACAAACTAAATATTACAGTTTCACTAATAATGTAAAACGTATATGGAATTCCAGAATTTTATCTTCTACAAATATTAAAAATTAAAATATTGCATTTTCTGCTATTTCATTGGAGCACCAGAATGTTAAACTCCTTCAGTGATAAAAACTTTTTAACAAGTCTAAGATTTATTTATGTCTCTTGAAGGAACTGCTTGCATCAGCAGACATTTGGATTTGACCATATTTGTGAAAGTGTTTGATATCTGATTTTAGTATTCTATCTTGGCATCATAATGCTACATCACCATTTTATACTATTTCTTCTAGATTATTTTAGCCAAGCAGACATGAAAAAGCTTGGACTTTTGAAGATGTGAACCAGTACAAATAATAAAATTTTGGATTCTTCTCTTCAAGTACCTAATTTTTTTTCTTTACGTCCCTGTTGTGTTTTATGCCTTTCTGATGTCCAGTCATGCTGATCAGTAAAAACTTTTCATTAAGAGAATTGCCTCTAAACTGCAAATGAACCACTAAATTAATTTTGAAGTTCAGCTTTGCCAACTGTAATTCTTCCCTGGCCTTCCATAGAGACATTTAACAGATACACTGGACTCTGTTCAAATGCCTCAGCAGAGTTGTCCAGGAAGATGAGTGATATTATAGCAAATACTGGCTGTCCTCCAGCTGCCATTCAAAAGTGATGTTAGTCTCCTAAGGGTCATATCTGCCATCTCTGTGTGGATCTCTAACAAATCCTGGTGCCTCTCAAAGGGTGTTATGCGTTATGTCTGGACAGCTGACGACCTTGGCCCTCACATGGCGTTTGTTCCATGGGCTCCACTGATCTCTACTGATAATAATGGAAGCAGACATCTAAATTTAAATGTCACCGGCTTGAAATTAATTTCAGTCCTGTCATCCAAAGAACTCTTGAATATACTAATGACTCCTGAGTCTGTGTTTAAATGAATGAGATTTTGATCTTTCAAAGACATTTTGTATTTATGTAATGTTGGGAGTACTATTTCATCCATCTATTTCATAACATTGAGGAGTTATGCCAGTGAAGAAGAAGAAAAATCAGGACTGCCATTCTATGATCCCATTATTGGTAAAAAATCTCTCTCCATCTTTCTTAAAAGACCCCTGTAAGTATTAAAAGACCACAATAAAGTCTCCTGAGAGCTTTGTCTTGTGAACAGACCCTGCTCTCAAAGCCTTTCCTTGTAGGAGAAAGATTTTTGATCTTCTTCATGACATACCTAGGGACCCACACTAACATACCAATTCTTTCCTGTATTGGAGGCCCCAGAACTGGATGCAGTACTGAAGGTGTAGTCTAATAAGAATGGAGTAGAGGGTGAGAATCACATCCTTTGATCTACTGGCCACACTTCTTTTGAAGTCCAGGACACAGTTGGCTTTGTGGGAAGTGAGTGTGCACTGATAGGTCATATCCAGCTCTTCATCCACCAGCACCCCCAAGTCCTTCTTGGCAGGGCTGATCTCAATCTATTCATCTCCCAGTCTTTACTGATGCTTTGGCTCAGGTGAAGTACCACGTACTTGGCCTTGAGGAGCTTCATGAAGTTTCCATGGGCTCACTCCTCAAATTTGTCAAGGTCCCACTGGATGACATCCTGTCCCCTAGAGGATCAACCATACCACTCAGTTTGGGGTTATCTGCAAACTTTCTGAGGGTCCTCTCAATCCCACTGTCCATATCACTGATGAAGATCTTAAATAATATTGGTTGCAGTATGAAGTATTGAGGTATACCACTCATTACTCTTTGCTCTCTAGTTCTCATTAAAATAATAAAATAAAACTATTTGACTCTCTAAAATAGTATATTTAGATAGTAAAACTCTGTTTACTCTCTAAAATAATATCAAAACAACTTTATGGAATCACAGAATCATAGACTGGTTTGTGTTAGAAGGGTTCTTAAGATGATTTAATTTCAACTGTCCTGTCATGGGCACCTTCCACTAGACCAGCTTGCTCAAAACCCCATCCAGCCTGGCCTTTATATTAGGGTATTTCTCTGTGTCCCTTGATAGTATAACATTAATTTCCTTCTGTCTTAATTGTAGATTAAGAGCCAGCTAAAGTTAGCAAAAGCTG